>NC_141700.1:576665000-577409337 GCF_964263255.1 Lissotriton vulgaris | reverse complement strand
TCTTGCTCCACATTCACACTCAGGGAAGCACACACTCACGCACGCACGCACACACACACACACACACACACACACCCTCCCTCTCTGCCCACTCCCTCTCTGCCGCCCCCCCCTTGACCCCCACTCACCGGGCTCTTTCCCTCGCATCAGGTCAGTCATGGCAGCAGGCAGACTCGGTGTCTTCTCCGGGGATCTTCAGCTGATGTGCACGCCCACGCTGCGTCTCGTGCGCGCCCGCCACGCTGTTTCGCGCCTGTTGATCCTCAGCTTGTTGCTTACAGCCAGTGGGTTGAACTTGAATGTACTGGACAAAATATCCTTATATAACTAAAAACTGAGCATCATCTTCATCTCACGTTTGTAAAGGTAACCATGAACACCAATTGTGTTAAAATATATTGAATACGATAGATCACCTTCCACTCGCCCATACATATACTTTAAATTCCTTATTCATATTATTAGAACAAAGCAACGCAGAAGATAATTTTTGGTTGTCTGTGGGTGGGGAGATGGGGTTAGCACTCTCTGCCCTCTTTTCCTATCATTGACTCTTTGGCGCCTATAGGAAAAACCCAAGCTGCTTATACTTTAGAGGAATTCTGCATAAGGATTATTATAGTGTGAGTGCAGAGTGCGCACAGTTCAGAGTGCGCAGAGTGCAGAGTGTGAAGTAGTGAGTGCAGAGTGAGTGAGCAGAGTGTGAGTGCAGAGTGTGAAGTAGTGAGTGCAGAGTGAGTGAGCAGAGTGTCAGTGCAGAGTGTGAAGTAGTGAGTGCAGAGTGAGTGTGCAGAGTGTGAATGCAGCATGCAGAGTTGAGTGCAGAGTGTGAGTGCAGAGTGTAAGTGTGAGTGCAGAGTGCAGAGTAGTGAGTGCAGAGTAGTGAGTTCAGAGTAGTGAGTGCAGAGTAGTGAGTGCAGAGTAGTGAGTAGTGAGTGCAGAGTGTGAGTAGTGAGTGCAGAGTGTGAGTAGTGAGTGCATAGTGTGAGTAGTGAGTACAGAGTGCAGAGTAGTGAGTACAGAGTAGTGAGTGCAGAGTAGTGAGTGCAGAGTAGTGAGTAAAGAGTAGTGAGTAGTGAGTGCAGAGTAGTGAGTGCAGAGTAGTGAGTGCAGAGTAGTGAGTGCAGAGTAGTGAGTGCAGAGTGTGAGTAGTGAGTGCAGAGTGTGAGTAGTGAGTACAGAGTGTGAGTAGTGAGTACAGAGTGCAGAGTAGTGAGTACAGAGTAGGGAGTGCAGAGTAGTGAGTGCAGAGTAGTGAGTAGTGAGTGCAGAGTAGTGAGTGCAGAGTAGTGAGTGCAGAGTAGTGAGTGCAGAGTGGTGAGTAGTGAGTGCAGAGTAGTGAGTAGTGAGTGGTGAGTAGTGAGTGCAGAGTAGTGAGTAGTGAGTGCAGAGTGGGGAGTAGTGAGTGCTGAGTAGTGAGTGCAGAGTAGTGAGTAGTGAGTGCAGAGTAGTGAGTGCAGAGTAGTGAGTGCAGAGTAGTGAGTAGTGAGTGCAGAGTAGTGAGTAGAGAGTGCAGAGTAGTGAGTGCAGAGTAGTGAGTAGTGAGTAGTGAGTGGTGAGTAGTGAGTGCAGAGTAGTGAGTGCAGAGTAGTGAGTAGTGAGTGCTGAGTAGTGAGCGCAGAGTAGTGAGTAGTGAGTGCGGAGTAGTGAGTGCAGAGTAGTGAGTGCAGAGTAGTGAGTGCAGAGTAGTGAGTAGTGAGTGCAGAGTAGTGAGTAGTGAGTGCAGAGTAGTGAGTAGTGAGTGCAGAGTAGTGAGTAGTGAGTAGTGAGTGCAGAGTAGTGAGTGCAGAGTAGTGAGTGCAGAGTAGTGAGTGCAGAGTAGTGAGTAGTGAGTAGTGAGTGCAGAGTAGTGAGTGCAGAGTAGTGAGTAGTGAGTGCAGAGTAGTGTGTAGTGAGTAGTGAGTACAGAGTAGTGAGTAGTGAGTGCAGAGTAGGGAGTAGTGAGTGCAGAGTAGGGAGTGGTGAGTAGTGAGTGGTGAGTAGTGAGTGCAGAGTAGTGAGTAGTGAGTGCAGAGTAGTGAGTGCAGAGTAGTGAGTGGTGAGTAGTGAGTGCAGAGTAGTGAGTGCAGAGTAGTGAGTGCAGAATAGTGAGTAGTGAGTGGTGAGTAGTGAGTGGTGAGTAGTGAGTGCAGAGTAGTGAGTGCAGAGTAGTGAGTGCAGAGTAGTGAGTGCAGAGTAGTGAGTAGTGAGTGCAGAGTAGTGAGTGCAGAGTAGTGAGTAGTGAGTGCAGAGTAGTGAGTAGTGAGTGCAGAGTAGTGAGTGCAGAGTAGTGAGTGCAGAGTAGTGAGTAGTGAGTGCAGAGTAGTGAGTGCAGAGTAGTGAGTAGTGAGTGCAGAGTAGTGAGTAGTGAGTGCAGACTAGTGAGTAGTGAGTGCAGAGTAGTGAGTGCAGAGTAGTGAGTGCAGAGTAGTGAGTGCAGAGTAGTGATTAGTGAGTGTAGAGTAGTGAGTAGTGAGTGCAGAGTAGTTAGTGCAGAGTAGTGAGTAGTGAGTGCAGAGTAGTGAGTAGTGAGTGCAGAGTAGTGAGTGCAGAGTAGTGAGTAGTGAGTGCAGAGTAGTGAGTAGTGAGTGCAGAGTAGTGAGTAGTGAGTGCAGAGTAGTGAGTAGTGAGTAGTGAGTGCAGAGTAGTGAGTAGTGAGTGCAGAGTAGTGAGTAGTGAGTGCAGAGTAGTGAGTAGTGAGTGCAGAGTAGTGAGTAGTGAGTGCAGAGTAGTGAGTGCAGAGTAGTGAGTGCAGAGTAGTGAGTAGTGAGTGCAGAGTAGTCAGTAGTGAGTGCAGAGTAGTGAGTAGTGAGTGCAGAGTAGTGAGTGCAGAGTAGTGAGTAGTGAGTGCAGAGTAGGGAGTAGTGAGTGCAGAGTAGTGAGTAGTGAGTGCAGAGTAGTGAGTGCAGAGTAGTGAGTGCAGAGTAGTGAGTGCAGAGTAGTGAGTGCAGAGTAGTGAGTGCAGAGTAGTGAGTAGTGAGTGCAGAGTAGTGAGTAGAGAGTGCAGAGTAGAGAGTGCAGAGTAGTGAGTAGAGAGTGCAGAGTAGTGAGTGCAGAGTAGTGAGTAGTGAGTGCAGAGTAGTGAGTAGTGAGTGCAGAGTAGTGAGTAGTGAGTAGTGAGTGCAGAGTAGTGAGTAGTGAGTGCAGAGTAGTGAGTAGTGAGTGCAGAGTAGTGAGTGCAGAGTAGTGAGTGCAGAGTAGTGAGTGCAGAGTAGTGAGTGCAGAGTAGTGAGTAGTGAGTGCAGAGTAGTGAGTAGTGAGTGCAGAGTAGTGAGTGCAGAGTAGTGAGTGCAGAGTAGTGAGTGCAGAGTAGTGAGTGCAGAGTAGTCAGTAGTGAGGGCAGAGTAGTGAGTAGTGAGTGCAGAGTAGTGAGTGCAGAGTAGTGAGTAGTGAGTGCAGAGTAGGGAGTAGTGATTGCAGAGTAGTGAGTAGTGAGTGCAGAGTAGTGAGTGCAGAGTAGTGAGTGCAGAGTAGTGAGTGCAGAGTAGTGAGTGCAGAGTAGTGAGTAGTGAGTGCAGAGTAGTGAGTAGAGAGTGCAGAGTAGAGAGTGCAGAGTAGTGAGTAGAGAGTGCAGAGTAGTGAGTGCAGAGTAGTGAGTAGTAAATGCAGAGTAGTGAGTAGTGAGTGCAGAGTAGTGAGTAGTGAGTGCAGAGTAGTGAGTGCAGAGTAGTGAGTAGTGAGTGCAGAGTAGTGAGTGCAGAGTAGTGAGTGCAGAGTAGTGAGTGCAGAGTAGTGAGTAGTGAGTGCAGAGTAATGAGTAGTGAGTGCAGAGTAGTGAGTAGTGAGTGCAGAGTAGTGAGTAGTGAGTGCAGAGTAGTGAGTGCAGAGTAGTGAGTAGTGAGTGCAGAGTAGTGAGTAGTGAGTGCAGAGTAGTGAGTGCAGAGTAGTGAGTAGTGAGTGCAGAGTAGTGAGTGCAAAGTAGTGAGTGCAGAGTAGTGAGTGCAGAGTAGTGAGTAGTGAGTGCAGAGTAGTGAGTAGAGAGTGCAGAGTAGTGAGTGCAGAGTAGTGAGTAGTGAGTAGTGAGTGCAGAGTAGTGAGTAGTGAGTGCAGAGTAGTGAGTAGTGAGTGCCGAGTAGTGAGTGCAGAGTAGTGAGTGCAGAGTAGTGAGTGCAGAGTAGTGAGTGCAGAGTAGTGAGTAGTGAGTTCAGAGTAGTGAGTAGTGAGTGCAGAGTAGTGAGTAGTGAGTGCAGAGTAGTGAGTAGTGAGTGCAGAGTAGTGAGTGCAGATTGCAGAGTAGTGAGTGCAGAGTAGTGAGTGCAGAGTAGTGAGTGCAGAGTAGTGAGTAGTGAGTAGTGAGTAGTTAGTGCAGAGTAGTGAGTGCAGAGTAGTGAGTGCAGAGTAGTGAGTAGTGAGTGCAGAGTAGTGAGTGCAGAGTAGTGAGTGCAGAGTAGTGAGTGCAGAGTAGTGAGTAGTGAATGCAGAGTAGTGAGTAGTGAGTGCAGAGTAGTGAGTAGTGAGTGCAGAGTAGTGAGTGCAGAGTAGTGAGTGCAGAGTAGTGAGTGCAGAGTAGTGAGTAGTGAGTAGTGAGTGCAGAGTAATGAGTAGTGAGTGCAGAGTAGTGAGTGCAGAGTAGTGAGTAGTGAGTGCAGAGTAGTGTGTAGTGAGTAGTGAGTACAGAATAATGAGTAGTGAGTGCAGAGTAGTGAGTAGTGAGTGCAGAGTAGTGAGTGGTGAGTAGTGAGTAGTGAGTGGTGAGTAGTGAGTGCAGAGTAGTGAGTAGTGAGTGCAGAGTAGTGAGTGCAGAGTAGTGAGTGGTGAGTAGTGAGTGGTGAGTATTGAGTGCAGAGTACTGAGTGCAGAGTAGTGAGTGCAGAGTAGTGAGTAGTGAGTGGTGAGTAGTGAGTGCAGAGTAGTGAGTGCAGAGTAGTGAGTAGTGAGTGCAGAGTAGTGAGTGCAGAGTAGTGAGTAGTGAGTGCAGAGTAGTGAGTGCAGAGTAGTGAGTAGTGAGTGCAGAGTAGTGAGTAGTGAGTGCAGAGTAGTGAGTAGTGAGTGCAGAGTAGTGAGTAGTGAGTGCAGAGTAGTGAGTGCAGAGTAGTGAGTGCAGAGTAGTGAGTGCAGAGTAGTGAGTGTAGAGTAGTGAGTAGTGAGTGCAGAGTAGTGAGTGCAGAGTAGTGAGTAGTGAGTAGTGAGTGCAGAGTAGTGAGTAGTGAGTGCAGAGTAGTGAGTAGTGAGTGCAGAGTAGTGAGTAGTGAGTGCAGAGTAGTGAGTAGTGAGTGCAGAGTAGTGAGTGCAGAGTAGTGAGTGCAGAGTAGTGAGTGCAGAGTAGTGAGTAGTGAGTGCAGAGTAATGAGTAGTGAGTGCAGAGTAGTGAGTAGTGAGTGCAGAGTAGTGAGTAGTGAGTGCAGAGTAGTGAGTGCAGAGTAGTGAGTAGTGAGTGCAGAGTAGTGAGTAGTGAGTGCAGAGTAGTGAGTGCAGAGTAGTGAGTAGTGAGTGCAGAGTAGTGAGTGCAAAGTAGTGAGTGCAGAGTAGTGAGTGCAGAGTAGTGAGTAGTGAGTGCAGAGTAGTGAGTAGAGAGTGCAGAGTAGTGAGTGCAGAGTAGTGAGTAGTGAGTAGTGAGTGCAGAGTAGTGAGTAGTGAGTGCAGAGTAGTGAGTAGTGAGTAGTGAGTGCAGAGTAGTGAGTAGTGAGTGCAGAGTAGTGAGTGCAGAGTAGTGAGTAGTGAGTGCAGAGTAGTGAGTGCAGATTGCAGAGTAGTGAGTGCAGAGTAGTGAGTGCAGAGTAGTGAGTGCAGAGTAGTGAGTGCAGAGTAGTGAGTAGTTAGTAGTGAGTGCAGAGTAGTGAGTGCAGAGTAGTGAGTGCAGAGTAGTGAGTGCAGAGTAGTGAGTAGTGAGTGCAGAGTAGTGAGTGCAGAGTAGTGAGTGCAGAGTAGTGAGTAGTGAGTGCAGAGTAGTGAGTGCAGAGTAGTGAGTAGTGAGTTCAGAGTAGTGAGTAGTGAGTGCAGAGTAGTGAGTAGTGAGTGCAGAAGAGTAGTGAGTAGTGAGTGCAGAGTAGTGAGTAGTGAGTGCGGAGTAGTGAGTGCAGAGTAGTGAGTGCAGAGTAGTGAGTGCAGATTGCAGAGTAGTGAGTGCAGAGTAGTGAGTGCAGAGTAGTGAGTGCAGAGTAGTGAGTGCAGAGTAGTGAGTGCAGAGTAGTGAGTACAGAGTAGTGAGTAGTGAGTGCAGAGTAGTGAGTGCAGAGTAGTGAGTGCAGAGTAGTGAGTGCAGAGTGCAGAGTAGTGAGTGCAGAGTGCAGAGTAGTGAGTGCAGAGTGCAGAGTAGTGAGTGCAGAGTAGTGAGTGAAGAGTGCTGAGTAGTGAGTGCAGAGTAGGGAGTGCAGAGTAGTGAGTGCAGAGTAGTGAGTGCAGAGTAGTGAGTGCAGAGTAGTGAGTGCAAAGTAGTGAGTGCAGAGCAGTGAGTGTAGAGCAGCGAGTGCAGAGCAGTGAGTAGTGAGTAGTGAGTGCGGAATGCAGAGTAGTGAGTGCAGAGTGAGTGTGCAGAGCAGTGAGTGCAGGTGCAGAGTGGTGTGTGCTGTTGGGTGCAGAGTGGTGTGTGCTGTTGGGTGCAGAGTGGTGTGTGCTGTTGAGGGCAGAGTGGTGTGTGCTGTTGAGGGCAGAGTGCTGTGTATTGGCAATGTAAATGACAATGCCATCTATTTATGATTTAAAGAAAAAAAAGAAATGTCATGAGCAATGCCAATAGCTCCACCTTTAATGATGCCGAGACCATTGCATTGTAAATGCTTGTTGAAGTAGCCTTTGCCATATTTTAGTTGTCTGATCCAGTATCCTGGTTACTCTTATCTAAGTTTCAGAAAATCGAATTTTACACTAAAACTGGGGCAGCAATTACATAGATTAAGCTAAATCCGATGTAGAGCATCCTTTTATCAATTTTTTGGACGAATCGTTTGATAACATGGTCCTAAGCACCTCAGCTGCTTAACATTTCCTGACTTTTCACTGGCCCATGAACATGTACTCGCTCTTGCGCCATGTTGCACTTATTCCTGTTTGGTGGCTACCTTGTTTTTAGAATGGAGTTTTACTTTTATTAATTGTAATTATTATTATAGTCCCACCTTGTGCTAGCACACAATTGACAGGTACCTAGTTCGAGAAGAGAACTTGTATCTAATAACTTTATTGTCCTACTTGTATTGATTTTCATGGGAGCAGCTCGTGGAAAAACGTTTGAACAATGTTTTAAGTTCCTACACAGATTGTAAAGATTTAATTAATCTAATAGTAAAGTACTTGTCACTGTTGAAGCCTTTACAGCATAGCACTAAAGGTGTTTTGTTCCATCAATTTGTGAACGTATTTTGGGCTCATTTGATATTGGAGATGGATTTGAGGGTGTCCAATTTAAGGTAGACTGGGTGTGGTCAGAGTACGAATTAGAGGCAACAATTAACTTAACATAATAGCTTGTTTGGGCAACATTTGTTCTTTAGCTTCTAATTGAATTTCAGGGGCTAATTTTCATAACCTACCCAATGTTGCTAATTTGGGTAATATCGAAACTACGTTGCACCCTATTACATATTATAAGATATGCTATTTTTCTTTCCTTTTTGGCAGTCAGTGCAGTGCTGCAGCAGCAAAAATCATCATTCATATTTGAAAAAAAATTAACATTGATTTTTGTTGAAACAAAACACGACTAACCAATTAAAAAAATATGTGAAACAAATAGAATGACGATGCTATTTTTCAAAATAGTACATACTGTAAATGTGCCTTGTTTCGCTAGTTTTCTTTTTGTGCCTGTCAGTGCTGTTTTTGGAGCTACAAAATTCGATGATCATATCTTGGAATACATTTCATTGGTGCTGGTGTAAATTTGTATGGATATCAAACCCACCAAGGAGTATAAATGCCATTTTATCGTTGTTCAATTGATACAGATGTTGTTTCTGCAGTTCTCGGGTGATGCAAATCCTAATGCAAAATCGAATCAATGGAATTAATGGGAAATTAAAGTATCATTGTAAAATTGTACTGCCAGCAGTTATATCTTGGTAAACTTGCCATTAATCCATCTAGACCAAATCCAAACATTAATTTTAGCTGCAGAAGAGCAGCCCTTATCACCATCGAACATGGAGGAAAATGACAGAGCTTCCTAACATGTATCATGGTGCTAAGTATACCATGAACTTATTCTAATGTTCCATATAGATGTCTTAGCTCTTGTTGGAGCCTTGGTGGTAAGAGGTATGTACTCCTTCCTGAATGACCATATACCTCTGATTTAAATGTCTTCTTCATAATCAGGAGAGGAACTAGGAGTGTACGCAGATCTATTTGAGAGAGCATATTCATTTAAAATAAACACATTTATCTTTTCTAGGGACAACTGAGACAATGGTACTATCACCCAAGTGATCTGAATATGTAGTTATAGTTCAAAGACCTCCTACGATAAGGATTGTATTAATCAATTCACTTAGTCTACGTCCTAGTTCAGTGGTTCTTTACCTTTTGAATCCCGAGGACCCCCACTGAATCACGACTGGAAGTTGGGGACCCCCATGCAATTTTTACGATTTAAATTTTAAAACAGTAATACGCAAAAAATATACAAACAATTACATACCAAACAAATACTAGAATTACCTCTTTTATGCGCATGCAGGGCATAAAGTGAATTAAATTAACTGGATATTCTTTTTAGGTAGTCTTTATTTTGAGATAGCACAGCTTTGAAACAGTGGGCTGGGTTTGTCTTTTTAAATTCCTTAGCTGTGGTGTCTGAAATTAAAGCACTATCTCCAAGAGATCATGTTAAATAAATTCACTTAACGTCATGAAGGTGCACAAAACAGTACAACACAACAAAATCACTTTGAAAAAATGCAGTACTAAAGCACAGCAACATAAAAAACCAATGCACTCATATCAATGAACAGGGCCGCATCACTAATGTAGAAACAGTAGACACTGCACATACTTTGCACGATCGTAAGAGGAGGTCCATCAATTAATGTCCTGGACTAAATTCTTTCACAAAGTTACACTGAAGGAGGATAAGATCAGGGCCTACCTGTGTTTCTAACAACAAAAGGGTGGGGTCCTGGGGAATTAGTTTAGAGACCAACGAGGTGAACTTCCCCTATACCATATTCAATAACACAATACTACCTTAGGTCTATATGTTAGCACGTGGGTTGAGTGTGATGAATGTGCAGGTACTCTCAAAAGAATTGTGAAAGAGATATGACCAATCAAGGGGAATTATCCCTTAAGGACTAGAACCCTCACTCACCCGAAGGTGACATGCTTCATCATATGGGTTCCTCCTCCCAGCAGGAAAACCTAGTCCTGCTGAGGGCTACAACTCCCTCACTGTGAGGAAGGAGCTCAGGGATGTTTTCAACAGATGTTCACTAGTGTGACTAGGATGCTAAAATCCCATATGTGAAGGTATGGTGTAGTGTGGGTGCAGCGCAGAAAATGATGAAAGAAAGATTAATAGTGATGTAAAACTGCCTAGGAAGATGCCATTTTTTTTTATTGGGTTGCTCTCACTGGCAGGATTTTAGAAAAAAACGCAGTAAAAAGAGCAGTATAGATTTAAAACTACTCATATAATCAGGTCGACAAGTTTCAGCCTAGTGATCAATACTATATATCAGTGGCCTTTTTCCAGGACCAAAAAGATGTTAATTAAAGCTGCTGTTCCTAATTGTGTAAGTCATGAAAATAAGAAAAATTATACAACACCAGGAATCCTGGGAAGGGATATCAGGATTTACTGGGAATATCTGTGAAGAGATGAGAGAGAAAAACAAACAACACACACTGAATTCTTCGTGCCTTGCTTATGACATATTATAATTAATCCTATTGTAAATAGCCATGCATTTAGTATTACATGTAGTCCAATTTACCCTCAATTGTAGGATAAACCACCTCACCTTTACCCGGCAACAGCTCAGGGAAGTGGGCCCGCTCTGTGGGAAAAGAAGTTCTAAATCACACCTGTCCAACATTCTAGGTGGGAATTGTTATATTAAAAACAATGCCCTAATGTGTTCATTCTTCAGTGGTATGGCCTTCCCACTGTAGCTGGTCATTTCATATCAACTATGTGTTTTAAAAAGTTGATATTCAGCATCTATTGCTCTTGTCTTGAACAACGCCCAACTATTTCTTCCAAATATAATAAGAAGGCCTATGTAGTCCTATTGAAAACAGGTTTCCAAAAGATTTAAGGCAGTATTCAGAAAGTATTGTTGTCAATATTCCCTGTAATACCTCTCCCAGTTCTGCTAATCTGTTGGTCTTGTCTTAAACAATGCCCAATTATTTTTCCCAAATATAAATAGAGGAGAGGGAGGCCTGTATAGTCCTGTTAAAAACAGGTTTCCAAAGGATTCAAGGCAGTATTCAGTGAGACAAAACCCTTTAATTACAGTTGTTATAAAAAGGAGGGGGGTGTTGTATTTGTCTGTGACACAAGAAATAACTCCATAAACTAGTGGGATTAACAAAGTTAGCATGGTGTAAAAAAAGCCTTGGTCACCTTACCTGTCCGTCGGTACTCCGTTGCAATACTGAGCTGCCCCCGGAGGTACCAGACGGTCAGGTAGGCTTGCTATATATAGTGTTCTTAATTCATGCACAAGTGTCAACAGGTGGAAGCGTAGGTGTCCCTTGCGCTGCCTGTAGGACCTGCTAATTGCTCCCTTAGCGCGCGTGCCTCGAACTAGATGCTGGTCTCTACATTCTATGTGGACTACACCACGCATGTGCGGCACATAGTAAGTTTTCGCGCAGATGTGCAGAGGAGGATTATTACGCCACCTCCCAAGCGCATAATACCAATTGTGCTTCTGCTCCATACAGGAATCCTTCCTAGATAATTTACCAGGGTCAATCTCATCAGCTTCAAGCTCATAGTATAACCTGCAGACGTACATGATAATATCTCTCCTTGTATTGTCCTTTCATAAAGATTGTCTGTTATATTAGTGCAAAAAAACCTCTGGTGACTTAATGTAGAGTTAACCAAGGTATCTCATAGTTTAACCCAATAATGTCGCTTTTGAGCCTGAACACCCAGCACTGCTCACGATGGAATAGCAATTTTGAGATGCCTGTAATAATTGATGGTATCCATGGTTTTTCTAACACCACCCAGCGTAAATCAGTTTCTGGATGTTGTTTATCAAGAAAATGATTTGTTAATTTTGTAGCTCTCTTTTTGCACTGAATATTACTCTTGTGTTCTGAAATTCTTATTTTAATTTTGCTTGATGTCATCCCGACATAGCGAAGTTTGCACGGGCACCAAATCAAATAAATGAGTTTATCGCTGTTGCAATTTGTGTGTTTTGAGAGTGTCCATGGTATCTCTGTACCTATGTCAATTTTGGTTGTTCTTTCGGTTTGGGGGCACACCGCACACATGCCACACAGGAAGTGGCCTGTCACAGGAGGTATCTTCCACAAAGCTGTGGGCTCATCATTCTTCTTCTTTTCTTTTGGGCGAGTGTGGACCAAGCTGTCTCCAATGTTGGCACTTCTCTTGTAAGCAACCATAGGTAATGAGAGTTTCTCATTTCCTGAGTTGAGTATCTTCCAGTGGCGATTGATACTTTTCTTGATCAAATTGGAGTAACCGGAAAATGTATTGACAAAGGTCAATCTAGAATTCTTCTCCTTCGGTGCTTGAATTTCGATCGGAGCTTCTCGATTGTTATTCGCGGCTCTCTTACGGGATTTACGTATTGTTGATATAGGGTAATTTTTTACCTTCAAATCAGTTGTCAGCGTTTTCACATGTTCATTGTACTTCTCTATTGTAGAGCAGTTTCGTCTTATTCTGAGAAATTGCCCAAAGGACAAATTTTCCCAGAGAGATTTGGGGTGGTAGCTCTGATAAGGTAGTAAGGAGTTACAGGCCAAAGGCTTCTTGTACAACTCTGTAGCAAGACCATCATTCTCAGGGAAGATCCGGACATCAAGGAAGGCAGGGCTTTCTTTAGAGTATTCCAAGGTGAAGCGTAGGTATTCATTTCTCTCATTTATCCATGAGTTGAAGGCCTTTATTGTCTCGATGTCACCCCTCCATAGCACAAAGATGTCATCTATGTAGCGTTTCCAGACACAAATGTGTCTGTAGAAGGGGTTGCATTCTTGTAGTATAGATGTTTGTTCAAACTGATGGTTGTACAGGTTGGCCAGACTCGGCGCACAAACACTGCCCATTGATGTGCCCGAGATTTGTAGATACAATGTATCCTCAAACTTAAAAAAGTTTTCCTTCATGACTTTGTGGGCGCAAGAGATAATGAATTGCACTGGTGTTATCCTTTCCATGGGATGTTCTTCCAGCATCAGTTGTATGGTTGCTAAAGTCTCATCTTGAGGTATACACGTATACAGAGACTCAACATCGAAAGACACCAAGAAATCCTGGTCTCTGTCAAATGGAATCTCTGTGAGGTGACGGAGTAAATCGTTTGTATCTAACAAAAAGGTAAGCATATTAGAGACCATGGGTCTCAAAAGAAATCCACAAAGGTGGATAAGGGTTCAAGTAATGACCCAATTCCTGCAATTATGGGCCTTCCGGAAAGGGGACATTTCTCTTTATGTATTTTGGGTAATACATAAAAGTACGGAGTAGTAGGAAACGATGTTGTCAAATAGGATGCCAATAATAACAAAAGGGGGAAAGAGAGAGATATGCGCGGATTCGTTCTCCCTTTTCAGATTTACATAAACAAAGAGAATCCACGTAGATAGTATGTTAGGGTGATCCCTACTATGGTGGGGAGCACGCAGTGCTTTTTAAATACCCCTCACACACCAAAAGGACCCTTGGTGACCATATGTGCTGGAGGGTTAAACTGTGTTTACCAGCCTGCCAATTAGCTTGAACTATTTTGCACTATTATTCTGCCAAGGCAGTTGTCGGAGTGTGGAAACATGGTGTCTGTCACAGTAGAGGAACGGTTTTGTGATGACTGGAGAAATTGTGATTAATACACAAAGGTTTTTCACCTTAATATGCCAGATTATTTGACAAGTATTTATCAAAAGTAGGAGTTTTGAAACACGAAGCAAGAAACATTCCTGCCACAGCCCTCAAGTATTTCCAGTACCGCTTATATTAAAACAGGATGCTTAATGAAATAAAAGTATTTGCCTTGGTCATGATCATACATTTTGTCCAAGACGCTATTGATCCCAGTTTCCAGTTTCAGACTTCACAACTCATTTACTAAATTGACATTCCATTATGCTTTCAAAGGTTTCTGCTTCCTGCTTAATTCTTGGAAGAGAAGATTAGACTTAGTTGACAGGCACATTTCACTTTTTATTTTGGGCTCATTCACCAACTGATAGAGGTTACATTGCCAGTTTCTCGCCCACCTGTACTGCTACAGCACTCAGGGACCCAATAGCTAAATATTTGAGTTCTGTAGCACAAATACTTTTTGGAGGTACATATTTTAGCAGGGCACAGTTTACAGAAATATAAAAACACTCACATGTTTGTCGAGAGGCCCACCGTTTGAACTGGAGAAGTGCCTTTCTACAGGCCCAGGCCTTGAGCTGCCCGAACGCTGTTAAACCTCAACACACTTGAGAGGCACAGCTCTCCTGCATGCAGGTGTTGTATGGCCAGAAGTGGGGAGGGAACAGGGGCATCAAAATGATCTGGGCTCAAAAGCTACTGACTTCCAGCCCAGTGTGTGTGTGTGCACACACACACACACACACTCTCTTGCTCTCTTTCTCCTTGGGTTGAGGATTTAGCACACTTGTTTAAAGTTCAGTTGTTTGATTGTTCAGAAAGATTCAATCAAATTATCAAATTTTAAATCGAATTGTAAGCACACAGTCTTGAGCGTTAGTTTCTTTACTTTATATTTGCATCACCTTAGCAATTATTTGCACCCTACCTGCACAAACCTCTTCTCCTTGGCCTTAAACAAGACTTGACACTCTCTTCATTTGATCAGACTTGGGCACTTAATGCTACCCTCAATCTTAGAAAATATGCCACCTTCACCAACTCCTTCCTCATTCTTTCCCACCAACAGTGGACCTTTGACTCTGCACTTCAAATGCAGATTGACATGCCTACTAAACTTGCATATACTCTTATTTTCCCCTTTTTCAAAAAAACATGCCGTTGTGGGTAAGAGACAAGACCCGTCACATATTATAAAATGGAACAAAGTAAAGTTCTATCTCTCCACTAAATCCTCAGATGTTGTACTTGTTCAAGAGATGCTCCTCATGCCCACAAAACTGACAAATTGAAAAGGGATTGGGAATGATGGGTGATTAGCTGTAGTAAAACCTCCTAGAAATTCTGGTCCTCAACATGTCTACCACTAGAGTAGCTATTATGTTTCAAAAGACATTGTAATATAGCGTCCTAAAATCATAGGTTGACCTCTTGGATAGATACATATTTGCAAGAGGGACACTCAATGGTCCAAGTTAATCACGGGCTCGGTTTATGCCATAAATACTTCCAAATCCCACTTTTTCGACATTATTGAACGTCCTCTCAGAATTTGGTCACTCAACTGTGATAATAGAGGTGATGGCAAATCTTGCATTAAATCCCATTCTGGATCATTCTTATTGACAGTACAAAGCCTAGGCAAGTGGCAGGGCATTATAAGTGGTTGTTTGGGGGGGGCATGATCTCTTAGATCCCTAGCCCTTACACACCCTAGAGAATACACCTTTTTTCCTTTGTGCATGGTTTGTGCTAATAAACAGACAAATGTTTTACTTTATACTTCTCTCGACATACAACATGGGGGTTATCAGAGAAGAAGGCATTCATTTTGTATTGGTGTGTATGGGCCTCCACAAAATCAACTAAACCAATGATTTGTATAGGGACAGCTTTCTAAAACCTCTGACAAATTTTAAGCTTAATTTGGTGTACCACCTACTCAAAGGTGGAAATCCAAACAGCTGACACATTGAATCGGAAGTACTACATTACCGGGTCTTATAAACACCCTTGTCCCTTCTCTCATTTCATATAAAATGAAATGGGACAGGTGTCGAGTATCTAAGGTAGGTTGCTTTCTGGGCTCTTTTCTGCACTTTAGGAGATGAGAAGACACTATTGACAGGCAAAGCTCTCAAGTGAGGTCAGATTGAAGCCTACATACTTAAGGTTGTTGCCCAGTTGGTACTGTATGCCCACAAACTACACAGGCTGAAGTGGGCATAGACAACACTTGCTAGGAATGCAAAGTTCCAAACTGTGATTTGTTGCACAAGCTATGGTCCTGTTCCGCATTAGTTCATTACTAGAGGGAGGTTTAGGGAACAGTAAATTCTACCTGCTGCATGTACATGTGTTCCACTGCAAGTCTAGGTTCGCTTTGCTCCAGGACGCTTCACAGTTGGACGACTCCCCTCACACTGGGAACGATGCATACCCCCTTATTCATGGTCAACATCTGTATCCTTTTGCACTGGAGGATGGGGTCAGTGCACGCACATTCCGAACTCCTACAATTGGCCTCACAAGAATGCATTAGCTGTAGATTGCACATCAGGTACACATATTTGACTGGATTTGGGGTGCTTGCTTGACCAGGAACAATGTGTAGGACATAATATATTGTGATGGCCAGTGGCTTTAGAATGCTATGGTTACTCTCTCCTCCACCACCCTCCCATCAATCCATTCCAACCCCGCCCTGCCCCCCTGCCAAGCCCTCTTATGCCCACCCCCCACAATTCGTCAACATAATTTGGGACCAAACAAATATTGTTGCCATTGTTGAATTTGTTTGCTTAATTTACCATCTTTGATTAATTTCCATTCGTTTTGAATATGAGTTTCGGTAAAAGCCACCTCTTCTTTCCTACTACCTTTCACAGGAGGATGGGGGCATGAACAGTCTCAGATAGAGTGTGCTAAAAGATTGATGTATTACTCTTTTAAATATAATATGAAATATCATCGATTTCGAAAAAAAAAACAATAATCTGTAACATAACATAAACCCATAACACAATAGCATCACTGGAGCATTTTAAGTAACCTGGGAGTGGAATTTCCTACTATGTCCTCTAAATTATTTATATAAATCGCATTCTTTCGTCTGAAATGAAGAAAATCTACATCAGTGCCTTTTCTGCGATGCCGAGTTTGGCTCACCCGCTCAAGACGCTAGGGAGGCAGGCATTCACTACTTGTTTTTGCTTATATTCTAAAACTGCCAAGGACATCACGTCTATTTGTATGCATGAGTTGGTTTGCACTGGGGAGCAGGTGCAAAGAGCCTTATGCCCATGCATTGTAAAACATTATCAGCTGTTCATTTCCCATACACTCATAATGCACCCTTGCTATTGGCCTGTGATGTGGGATGGGCAATTAGCATAGAAAAGCACTCTTTGACGAGACTTACCTCAATGCTTTGGTCAGTAGGTTGCAACAGTTAATTATGAATCATTATCACAGACAAATGAGGTTCCGAGTTGTCACAATGCACATCATTGCATAGACTTTTTGAGCTGTTTGGAAAAATAGGTACTAACTCTATGTAATTGTATCAGTAAAAAAGTGCCTTCGGTGAAGGGAGAAGACTATGAAATAAAACTACTTTTCTTAGACACGTCCTTATAACCTTTCTCCTCATCACGTCAGTAAAATCTTGATTCCTTTCCAGTTCCAGCAGCAAAGTGTTCTCTGCGTGGGGTGAGTCAAACGCCATCTAGGTTCACACAGTCATCTGCGCCTCAAATTGTGTGAATGATGTTGCCTCGGTCAGCCAGGCCTTGAAGCATAACAAAAGGTGATCTCTGTCGGGCCTCGGTGCACGAGCGCAGGATTTCAGAGGTCGGTCTGGCAGAAGATGCAGTGAGATATAATGAAGCAGTTTATGCTCGAGAGAGAAGAAGCTCACTGGGAGAGCCGGTCCCTGCCGAATATTGAGAGGTTTCAGACAGCTGGCGATGCAGCATTCGGGTCCTGTATGTTGCCCTCTCGTGACTACAAGGTCAGCTTGCAGGGAGATGCCTGCCAAGACGAGCTTGTGTTTTTTATTTTTTTACCTTTGTTCTCCGACCAAAACTGCAATGCCTCCAGTGGATAAGTCAACTGCTCAACACGTTTTTTCCTACTCTTTATTGATTTAATAACTGTGGGAATTTTCTTTTTAAATATATATGTATATATATATATATTCACTGAAAAAACCATAGGTTATAGACCATATATAGTTAGGGATTTGCATTTACAAAACCTTATTTTACTCGCATAAAACCATTGAAATTCCATATATAGTTAGTTGCGCTAACTATATATCGCGCACCCGCAATCCACTGCTGATGATGTCACATATTACATCATTCATGACATGGTCAGTGACATCACTGATGACATCACTGATGACATCTCAAATGACATCACTGATGACATCTCAAATGACATCACTGACGACATCACTGATGACATCTCATTTGACATTACTGATCACATCACTGATGATATCATACATGTGATAATACGATGAACCTCTTCAGACTCTAATATAACCTTAGATACAATCAGTGTAAACAGACACTCACAGACTGTCACTCATCCATGCAGTTACTCACACACCTAGTCAGTCATGCAAAGAATCAATCACACCTCCATTTCCTCAACTATACAGTTATACAAACTTTACTTATTCAAACATATACTAACACATATTTACTCTCTTATACAATCCCTGATACAAGTTCACAATGATCGATACAGCCACTCACACATTCACTGGCTCTTATGCACAGTTATTTATATATGTCAACTCTCACATGTACTGTGTTTTACATATGTACTTACTTTGACATGTAGCACTGAGATATCCATTCACTCACCAATACACTCATGCACACAGTCAACCACCCATACAGCTGTTTCCACATGCACTTTTGAAACCATACATCTAGTGAATCAACTGCTCACACATCTATGGACAGAGTCATACACCTCCCAGCCACCCACACACACACTCAGTCTCCCATACAAATACCTGGGCTACCAATCAATAACCCATATAGTTACTCATATAGCTACTTATCAACACATGCAGCAGTTTACAGAACAACAGACATAATAATGCACAAATTAAGACAGTTTAGTCACTAACCCATGCACTCAGTGAGACATATTTAATCACTCACTCATACAGTCAGTCATGCACCTACTAAATCCTTCATCCAGACACTTATACATCCACTCATTCTTCAATATGTAAGACATATTTACACTTTACAGAAACATACAGTCACTGGATGTTGTCATCAGTGATGTCATCAGTGATGTCACTGACCATGTCATGAATGATGTAATATGTGACATCATCAGCAGTGGATTGCGGGTGCGCGATATATAGTTAGCGCAACTAACTATATATGGAATTTCAATGGTTTTATGCGAGTAAAATAAGGTTTTGTAAATGCAAATCCCTAACTATATATGGTCTATAACCTATGGTTTTTTCAGTGAATTTTCAAGGTTTTGTAAATGCAAATTCCTAACTATATATGGTCTATAACCTATGGTTTTTTCTGTGAATTTCATTGGTTTTTTAAAAGCTAACATCTGTAGCTGTAAAATGTATTCTTCTTTAAATCCCAAAATATATTTAGATGTTTATTGATAATTTTTTTTTAAATATTTTTTTTCTTCGCTTTCGGTTCGCGAACCGGGAAGCTTTCCGTTAGCTCATCTTGATGCCGCGATCTAGTCCGCGAACCGGTCAACGTTACGTTAGCGGAACTGTGACGCGTCGCGGAAGCGCGACGTATCACGTTGTCGCGTAATGCGTCTAATGACGCGGCGCGTTAGCGCTCCCGGAAGTGCTCCGGACCGCGAACCGGAAGCGAACCGGGACGCGGCGCGCGCCGCGTAACGTAAGCGGAACAGGTCATGTGACTTGTTTATCAAACTTTTCATTGGTTCATTTCACTTTTGGTTTCCAAATGATGTATGACTAGGTCATGTGACCTAAAAATAACACTTTTCATTGGTTCAGAACTTTTGCTTTTCCCAAATCATGTAAACCCCTCCTTATTTCCTCACTCTGACTTTCATCTTGGTGAGAGAAAGACCATTTACCTACAATTGAGCAATGGCTTCTGTACTTGCTGCAGCTGGTGGACCCCCACCACCACCTCAACCTCCTCATAAGAAGAGAGGACCACCTAGTCAATTTATCTCTAACAGAGAGGAGGAAGAGGAGGAAGAAGAAGAAGAAGATAGAGAGCAACCACAATTTATCCAAGAGTTGCCCCGTGTTTCAAAGAGAAAAACAAGTTTCATCTGGCAGTTTTTCTCCATCCCTCCTGGATCAAAGAAGGTGAATGCTAAATATGCCACCTGCCTCATCTGTGATTACAGATTGTCTAGAGGCACAGAGAAGAAATACAGTATGGGCAACTATACGATGCATCGACATATGAGCAGGTGGCATCCCTTAAACTACAGCCGGGCTGAGTTAAGGGACCTAGAAGACAATCCCCCGACAACTCCTGTGGCCAGATCTACCTCTACAATGTCTTTGACAGGAAGAGAGGCACAGGAAACTGTGCCAAACATCCAACCAAATTTCCAACATATCAAGTTTACTTGTATATACTGTGGTGCTATGCTGTCGTATGGCAACATGAGCGTCAACCTGATTAATATGGCGTTCAATAACCATAAATGCCCTAATGCACCCAAGAAGTAATTTTTTTTTTGCTCCTGTTGAGCCGTTTTCAATGCCTGTTTTTTGTTGTTTCCCCTCCATAAAAAACACAAAAAAAACATAAAACAGTTCTAAAAATACAAAAAAATCAAAAAATGTTCAGAAAAAAAAAAAAAATAAATAAAACAACAAAAACAAAAAAAAACAGTTATTTTCAGAACTACCTCCCCTTTCAAACAAAATTGCTAGAATGTTTATCACTCTGGCAAGCTCTATTTCTTTTGGTTCGCTTCAAGTTCGCTGACCGGTTCGCGAACTGGAAGCGAACCAAAAAAAATATTTTTTTTAAAAAAAGAAGAGTTAGTATAAGGGAAGTAAACAGAGAATAATGTAAAAAGAAAGACAGCTATAGAGAGTAAATGAGAGATAGTGTCAGTGACATCATCAGCAGTGCATTGCGGGTAAAAAGAGTAGAAAACATTTACCTTATAATTCTTGTTACCTTTTTAAAATATTTTTTCATACTTTCAATCTGTAAAACAGAGAACAAACATTTCCAAAAATATTAAAACATGTATTTAAAAATTAGAAAAGACAAGGGAAAAGGTTCAAAAACAAACAGTTTTTCAACAACTTTGACATTTACAGAAGTCTCTGCTTCTCTACGTGCCCTACACAATCCTAAAGATATATATTTTAAAGAAACTGTATCTTGATGTTGATGAACTGAGGCCTATTTTGGAACATGGTGTTTTTTTTGCACTGCTAATGTCTCACAATAGTGATGCAATAGCAGCGCAAAAAAGATGTAAAGCCATCATATAATTGTGTCTAACATTTTAAATGATTGTTTTAGGATGCAAATAAGATGTGTGCTTTCAAGAGCTTTCTTTGAGGTGAGGCCTCTTTTCTTTTTTAAAAAAAAACACTACCCAGAAGTACAGCACTGTAAGCATTAAAATTGATATTTACAGAACTCAGCTTACCCATATGTACCTCACATTTCTAAATGTATATCATAAGGACAAAAAGCATAACATTAATTATACATGTTAAATGGTTTATTTTTGCTGTTCTCAGAATGTATCAAATTTCACTTAAATCAGCGACTTGAAGGTATTCATCATGTAACAGCGGGGAAAAAAAAACACAATCAAAATGACTGTGTTTAAAAAACCCATACAACCTAAGAAATCTGATTTCAAAACTCCTTAAAATTAACTTACTTTCAATGACGTCGAACGATCTCCTATAAACAGCATCCACTCTGTTGTGCTATAAATATTTTCAGCCCGCCACTTTCTGAAAGAAAACCTCCATCGATACGTAAAATATGTTACATAGAAAAAAAACTTCTCTCATTATATCACATGTTTCCACTAGGCCAAATCATGTTGCCGCGATTCGCAAGTCTTGTAATTCTTCCAATCAAATCCCGACATTTTCTATTTTCGCAACTTTCAAAAATAAAATATTTGAGATTATTTTCACAATCCTGGACTACTAATATCTTACTCTTCTTTGTCACTCATGTTCTCCTTTTCCTATGACACTGATACTGCTTACTATGAAGCAGACTTACTTGCATCAGGTTTATATAGTTGGATTTTTAATCTAGACAGCATTGCAGACTTACATTCCCTCTACTTAAAATTTTGGTTTTAAAAACACCAGGTAAGAATTTTTAAGGTCAAACGGCAATTTTTTTTTGAAAGTTACAACGGAATCATTACAGAATGACCAGCCGTTTCCAGACTTTAAGTAAGCTGTATAATGTCCTGATGTTGTTGATGGACCATCGTGATAGATAATTGCTACAGTAACAAAAGTCCTCCCTGATATTGACAGCTGAGAAGCCACAACATTTTTTATTAAAGTTGACAATTTTGATCCATCAGGCCTACAACGTTGGATCATTAAAATGACATACTGGCTATATCTACGTATAAATAATGTTGACATCATATCACATTTACATTGGCTACACTCCATGTTGTGATCCGCTGCATTTACTAGCTTATTAAAGGACACTGATTTACTGTCTGGCAAAGTTAAATATATAAATCTTTCTGAGTCTACACTAGTAGTACTTGATACCATACAGTTCTCGCAGTCATGCTGCCATTGATAAGAAAGCCCAAACAGGTGATCTACATCTACACCCTCATCTTGCAATACATCAAGCATATACATTAAAAACTCCTGACAATCTTGCTGATTATTTTCAGAGAAGTCTGTTTGACCTGAACATTCATCTAACAGATAACGAACTTCAGACACACTTTCTACTTTTGTTCGATCAGTGCTACATTTCTCTAACACAGAATTCAACAAGCAGCATAAACTTTGTTCTGAATTGAACACGATCTGTTCTTTTAAACTCTCTAGTGAAAAGAGAACATTAACAACTACATTTGCATAGCAGTTGACACCAGAACTGTTTTCAAATTGAAAACCAACAACATCTTCAACAGAATCCACTTTCTTTCTGCTAACAACTTTCGGTTCATTGACTTTTAGTCTTTTTGCAACAACCTCCCTACTATTACTGATATTTCTACGTTTCTGGCCTACCACACGTTTCTCAAACAAAGGATATTGAGGCAAATGTGGCGCATACTCTCTTCTTAACCTATTGTATTCCTTAACACAATCTAGATCCGCACAAATGTTTGTGACATCACAGTCAATCAAGTACAATCCCGATAAAGTTCTAACTCGTGACAATGCCACATATGCCATACCCTCCTTGAACACAGAACTGCCAATATTCACCAATGCACAGTCTACACTTAAACCTTGCGATTTATGGATTGTCACCGCATATGCCAAGCAAACAGGAAACTGTTTACGGCGAACATATAAGTCTTTAACAAGCAAAAACCTAGCAGAACAACGACCAATTTGCTGTACTTCCTCAATGCCATCAAATTTAATTCTTAAAAATTCTATTCCATCTCTATTTTTGTATTTCTCAAAATCAACAACATTACCCATTGATCCATTTACCAGACCTCTTTCTACATGTAAATTCCTTCTCAAAATGATTCGGCAATTTAAACACACATTCAAAGTCTTTTCAAAACCCGCTGTCTTAGATATAGTCTTCTCTAATGAATCCAATTTTGATTTCAAATTGTCTGACAAAATAATTGTTGATCCCATATGCTCTAATTTGTCGATAGCTTCAAGTTTCACAATCTCTTGCTTTTCTAAATTCAACATTTTGTTGTTGAAGATGGCACATTCTGCAAGAGTTGGCATGAGACATATCCCGGATTTCTTCTCAGTAATTTTCTGAAAAATATTCTCAGGCACAATCTCTTGTTTGGGATATAAATTTGACAGTAATCGTGCATTTAAAGCTTCTTTCCCATGCTCGGTCACTTTTCCAATTCTAATATCTTGTAGAATATTCTTGTAATCTTCATCCTTTGCCTGACGCATATTTTGATGCAGTTCTGCATAATTGAAGTTTAACCATATATTGACGTTGCCAATGCTCCCTAGGCACTTCCTGGTATCTTCATGCGTGAGTATTTTGAACACAGGTTGACCTTTTACTGGTGTCAGCTGCAGAAGATCTCCGAAAACAATGATGTGTTTCCCACCAAATAAGACATCATATTCAGTTTTAAGTACTTCTTGCATTCTCAAATGCACAAAGGCAAGCATGACATTGGAAACCATGCTTACTTCGTCAATGATAAGTAGTTTCATTTTCCTCAAGACTCTTGAAACTTCACAGCAAGCATCTCCAGATAACTTGTTGTATTGTAATTTGTTGTCATGCTCCACCGGCAGCATCAGTAGACGATGCAAAGTAATACCTTTAATGTTATGTGCTGCCAGTCCAGTAGGAGCGGTGACAACACAAGACAGCGATGACTCAGTCCTTTCCTGCAAATAACAAGAGATTGCTTTAATGAGGAAACTTTTTCCAGTTCCCGCTTCTCCACTCACGTACAGTCGGACAGGCTTCAACGATGTACATGAGCACTTGTTCTTCTCATGACTTAATCCGTGCTCAATTTCCTTGGTAACTTCATCATATATTTTCCTCTGCTCAACGTTGAGTTGTTTTTCCAAGTCTTCTAAGTTAACTGAATCCTCCTGAGCATGTGCCATGGCTCTTTCTACTTCATTCATAGCAGTGGCAGCTTCATTTTCGATAATAGGTCCTCCAAGTGGATCTTGACTCAATGAAACAGAACTCTGACTGTCCTGAGAACTGTCTCTGGCAATCTCGGCTGCAATCGTTGCTTCCTGCTCAATTTCCAAAGTTAGCATTTCTTGATATTTAGAAAAAGCAGGACATTCTATGGACTCCTTGGCTGCATTGAAAGAGTCTTCGTAACAGAGGAAATCTCCAAGCAGTTCCTCTTCTGCACGCCAAGGCTTGAAAAGTTGCAAAAGTGCTAAATAGAAAAACTCCTTTTTTTCTGGAGATTCACCACTCAATTTTCGATGGTTTACTAATTGGCATTTTCTTTGCTTGACCAGGCATCCCTCACTTCCAATTACAGCATACACTCCTTTCTCAATATCTTCTTTGATGTTCCTCTTGAATATATAATTTTGGAGAACCTCATATAAACAAACATTGTCAAGGTGACTGCTTCGATTTGGATAATATGTATCCAACATGTTGGTCTTCAAAATGTCGGTACTGTTTGGTTCCTTTTCTGCCAAATACTCAATTTCCCGGACAGGTTTTAGAACTCGATTTCGCGTTGCAGCAAGACCAAGACTCGCCCAAACGAGACTCCTGGATTTGGCATAGAGACTTGCTGAAGACAATCGATCAGAACATTCGTAAGCTCCGATTTCTCGATGCGACAACATCTTCAGACTGAAACTGTACAACTTCTTGCTGAGGCTCTTTTCATGGGAAATGTCCTCCCACATATCCTTCAGTTCGGTCTTTTCTTTTTTGGTGATGTAAGATGTCACATACCGAGCCACAGCCATACAGTTGTCAGCCACAAACTGTATATCCATGTTGGCATTCCACATGGACAAAATCACTGGGTTGTAGTCATTGATGTACTTGGACTCTTCATTCCTTTTCAAATTGTATGTATTCTTGGGTGATTTCCTCGTCACATTATGTCGCAGCGAAGACATCAAACTGTTCACTCTTCCTTTAGAAATCACCGGTCGTGGAAAGTTGAAACGACATTTGGTGTAGAACTTGTCCTTGTTTCTGAATTTACGACGACAGTACTTTCCACAACGATGGCTTTGGAAACGTAGAACTTGTTCTCTTAGACTTTTCTTCTCCGTTGCGTTTGGAACAGCACACGTAGAATACTGTTCGATGAAATTCATCACTAAGTCATCCGGATCTGTTCCAAATTTAGGTGCATCCTTGATCCACAGCAACATATGTATATGAGGGGCACCTCTTGCTTGGTACTCCTTTCTCCAGAAGAAATCCAACACCTCTCCAAGAGGTGGATTCTTTTTATTTGTGATGAAAGACATCATAGCTTCAAATCTATGATTGAAGTACCTGCATACATTCACTGGATCCAAAGAACACAGTTCTCCAGGTGTCTTGAATTCAATGTTTTCAATATTTCCATTTGCCTCTCGTAGAAATTCAAGTAAGTCTTCCCAGCCATACTCGGCACAGCTCAGAGTGAGGAACCATGTTGGAGTTCCTAAGTTCCTCAGCATACATTTTAAATCACCATGACGACGGTACCAGTACTCATTAGTACCACGCTGACACGCCATGAGATTAATTAAGTGAGAATCCAAAATACTGTCTTGGACATTGACTTTATGCATAAAGTCACTTGCCGAGATGTTTCGCATCTGTATACCACTTTTTAAGATGTGGTCACTGCATATGACAGTCCAGACAGATCGCTTTCAAACAGGAGATGAAACAAATAGGGAATGCATTGCCGAAACCTAGGATCTTCTGCATACAATCGTAAAGTCCGGTATTCAGACGCAGGAATTTGATGAGGTCGCTCATCATATCTTCCTCCTTGACCTGTGGGAAATAGCTGTGGGAAACACCGAGCTTCCAAACTTTCCTCCCAAACACTAATGGGACTCCCTTTGGCTTGTTTCATTTGAAACAACTCAATAGCATTCCCCATGACTTCCTTGGAATGCAAAGGATGAACACTATAATGTTCATATATTTCTTCACTTTTAGAGGCCTCTACTTTCTCAATTTGGCCAGCACACAAATCGCTATCCTCTTCATCACTTACTTCCTCTTCTGCAACATATACATTCTTATAGTACTTATTATTTTTCTTCAAATACACTGTTGCCTTTTTGACTTTCCTAACATCCACTAAATCTTGCCATATTTTCTTATTCTTTGTCGGAACCCCATTAACCAAGATAACCAGAGGTTCCTCTTCCACTTTTTCTATTCCAATTGTGTTAATGTTTTTCTTCAAATCTAGAGGCAAATAAACAACTCTTCCCTTTAATCCTCTCTGTAAATCTGCTGGAGGCAACTTCCCTGTCTTTGGCTCCATTCTTACAATAGCCTGAAAGGGATGGATACTTTGAATCAAAATAGATTCATAAGTATTTAAATCCTTCAATTCAGAAGGAATCTCAACCAATTCCAGATTATTATGAACTGCCCTAGCAGGCATCTGGTTTTGGTTTAATTTATTACAACAATAAGTACACACACGTTGATCCGATCCCAAATCAAAATAATTTTCTACCATCAAGTATGTGGCAAAATCCTTCCATTCACTATTATTTTCCCTTTCACTTTTTGCATATAAATCCACTACCTTAGTCTGATTCTTATAATAAGTGCGTCGACAACATACACAAGTGAAATTAGGCCTCTCACTTGATTTCATCTGAAACGTGGCAATTTCCTTCTGAAAATTATCTGTACTGGAAACCTGTACATTATCTTCCACATTACCCTCTACTTCAGGGTCAATTTGAACATTCTCATCTTTACTACCAAAGTAACAAAACTCAATTTCTTCACAAAGATTCTTCACATCTATTTCAGAACCATGCAAAAGAGCAGCACATAATTGTTTAAGCATAATTGCTGGACTCTTAGCATAATACAACATTCTCACTAATTTTCTCACTTTATTATGATGCACTGCTAGCATCCTGAAATGATGAAAAACACTCTGGCATACTCTCCTGGAAAGACAAGCCAGTGAATGACCACGCAAACCTGTCATTTGTCTCACTCTGCAAGGATCTAAATCTTGCAACAACTTCATTTTCTGCTTCAAACTTTTCTTATTAAATGTCCGTATAAAATCACAAAGCAAATTGATGGAAACCTGTCGCACACTGCAAATAGAACTACACTTCCAAATGTACACAGGACCCTTAGGACGTCTTCCTAAAACCTCATCACTTAGCGCCTCTTCTGTCTCTGTTGTCACAAGTTGTTCTTTTTCAACTGGACAACCATCCTTCACTTCATAAGCTCGACCACTGATGTCAACTGCATGCACCAAATCATTATCCTGAAAATAAGTCTCCTCATTAAAAAATGCCTCAGAACTTGAACTATGCATCCATTCTCCGGAAAAAACTTCACAAAAGTTAGTACGATTTACTACTCTCTTCCATCTACTTTTTGTTTTGAAATCAGAAATTACCTTGCTTAGTTTCCTAATTCTATTGATTACCAAAATAAACAACTTTCGCTTAATTTCAAAAGCATGATCAATAATTTTCTCTACATTTTTCTTCTTCCTATAAAATGCCGCTTTCTGTTGGCCTTTCTTTTTAATATTTTTCAATAAATTAACTAATATCCTATTACAGAACATTCGATTTCGAATGTCCCTAAACTGTTGTTTCCTTCTACTATCATGCACAGAGTTATCTCTTCCTCTACCAGTAACATTTGTGATGGGTCTCTCCTTTCCATTTAAATTACTTTTCTTTTTGTGAACTGAAACATTTTTTTGAGCAAAACTTTTTTTACTACAAATATTTCTTAAGAATGATTTCGTGCTCTTACCCGGACCTTTCTTGGTGTTTTGACAAGTATTTGGGGAAGAGGACTGCTGCAATAAAACATCATCCTGCTGTCTTTGACGTTTTCTAGCCTTTCGTATTCTACTTTTGGAAGGCATTTTCCAAACTATGAAAGAATCTGCAGTTGAATCTGTGGAAAAATATAATATAAAATGTTATTAACCACTATTACCAAACAGTAAATAAATAACAGTCATCTAAAACTTAATGCCGTACTAATTATTTAACATAGCAAATATTTTCCACCAGCACTGCATCACAAAAATGACACTCAATGGTACAAAACAGGCATACAACACTCATAAATCACTCCCTAATATTTTAAATCATTAATTCAGGATGACGATAAGATGTAGCCTATCTAAAGATTTGTTTAGGCCCTGATCTTTAGACTGGGGTGAATGTGTGTCATTGATCCACATTCAGTCCATCACCTGTTTTGTTTATTTGAGGTGAGGCCAACACATGGTTGCAGATAAGATTTTCACTGAAAAAAACCAAGGTAAAAAAACATGTGAAGGCCTACCAATGAAGTAAATCATTAAATGAAAACCAATACATTTCTGGAAATATGCACTACTAGTGCTTCATAAGATGTTTTGGGTCATATTTATAAGGCATTTGAGTATCTAGTATGCTATTTTACGTTCTTCATGGTGCAAATTTATTGTAAATACGCTCCCACCTGCGGTTGGCAAATTTAGATTTTGATTATGGGAGTTAGATAGGCATGTTAATAATTTCCCAAAAATGGTGTATAACCCCAAACAACCTTTGAAGCAAATGCTCTTAGCCATGTTATCCACCTCCCATTGGATAACATGGCTAAGAAGTGCTTGCAAATGTGAAAAAAAACGGCCGCAATGCATGAATATCGCAGAAAAATCAGCGATATTCATGCATTTTCCAGCAAATGCTCTTAGCCATGTTATCCACTTCCTATTAAATAACATGGCTAAGAACTGCTCAGGGCCCCATGAGGAACGCTTTCCATTTAAAAAGGGAAAAATAACATCAAAGACACTAAAATGCCTTCTAAATATGAACCCAAACAACCTATGAAGCAATGTGAAAAAAAACGGCCGCAATGCATAAATATAGCAGAAAAATCAGCGATATTCATGCATTTTCCAGCAAATGCTCTTAGCCATGTTATCCACTTCCTATTAAATAACATGGCTAAGAACTGCTCAGGGCCCCATGAGGAACGCTTTCCATTTAAAAAGGGAAAAATAACATCAAAGACACTAAAATGCCTTCTAAATATGAACCCAAACAACCTATGAAGCAATGTGAAAAAAAACGGCCGCAATGCATGAATATAGCAGAAAAATCAGCGATATTCATGCATTTTCCAGCAAATGCTCTTAGCCATGTTATCCACTTCCTATTAAATAACATGGCTAAGAACTGCTCAGGGCCCCATGAGGAACGCTTTCCATTTAAAAAGGGAAAAATAACATCAAAGACACTAAAATGCCTTCTAAATATGACCCCAAACAACCTATGAAGCTCTAACAGTACATATCCTGAAATTTAATTGATTTCAAAATTCGTTTTTAAACACAACATATAAATCAATTGTATACCTGCATTCATGAAGAAATGACTAAAAATGTCCTTGAGACACATGAAAGTGTTTTCTGGAATGCCCTAGCACCATTTTTGGGACACTATTAACATGGCTAGGTAACTCCCATAATGAAAATCTAAATTTGCCAAGCACAAGTGGGAGCGTATTTACAAGACACTTGCCCCATGAGGAACACTTTACATTTTGAAAGGTAAACATAACATCGCAGAAAAGTCAGCGATATTCATGCATTTTCCAGCAAATGCTCTTAGCCATGTTATCCACTTCCTATTAAATAACATGGCTAAGAACTGCTCAGGGCCCCATGAGGAACGCTTTCCATTTAAAAAGGGAAAAATAACATCAAAGACACTAAAATGCCTTCTAAATATGACCCCAAACAACCTATGAAGCTCTAACAGTACATATCCTGAAATTTAATTCATTTCAAAATTCGTTTTTAAACACAGCATATAAATCAATTGTATACCTGCATTCATGAAGAAATGACTAAAAATGTCCTTGAAACACATGAAAGTGTTTTCTGCAATTCCCTAGCACCATTTTTGGGACACTATTAACATGGCTAGGTAACTCCCATAATCAAAATTTAAATTTGCCAAGCACAAGTGGGAGCGTATTTACAAGACACTTGCCCCATGAGGAACACTTTACATTTTAAAAGGAAAACATAACATCTTAGACACTCAAATACCTTATAAATATGGCTCAAAACAACCTATGAAGCTCTAGCAGTACATATCCAGAAATGTAATTGATTTCTTAAATCGTTTTTAAAAGCAACATATCTGTTTCAGCTTACATAACAGACCATGAAATGGGCTCCATGTATCACAATATCTTGTGTTACTGCATGCCAGAATGTTACACCAAATATGCAATTACAATTTCTCTATGAAACTAATTCTATTAGTATATCACTAGAGACAAAACCACATTTTATAAACACAGCTTTTTTCATCATTTTCTCCTTAAATCATACTATTCTCTATCTAAATTAAATAAATCTTTTCTCACCTTAGCAAATATTTTTTGAGTTTTGAAAACAGTCTCAGAAATACACCAAATTGTCTTCAGCAGAAGAAAAAGGATGCACTCCAAAGGCTGCAGCTATTGAAAGCACAGAAATACAGATATTCATTTCACATATCTCTCATATTAGCCAATCATACCTCTTCCCTCACTTTTTTCAAATCAAAACCCTTCCCCCCTCTGCCCTGTCTGCCTTGTTTCCATAGCAACCACCTCCTGGAAGACCTCTCATGTTTGCAAATTCACACAACAATGTTTCAATTGAACTCTGAACTCTCAGTGCACCTGCGTATCCAGTGCAATCTTTCATTAAATGTTTCTTCCTTGACCATTCAAATGACATGTTTCAAAGAACACATCCATGCACCCTAACTTTCTGTTTTCAGAAATGGAAATGCACCAATCACTGCTAATGAATCATTAGCATTGTAAATCCACAGTTTTTTTTCTTTAGAAACTCCTACTGTTTCAACTGCCCTTTCATTACCACACTTCATCTGACTGCAGAACAACCTTCTCCCACCATGTTTAAGGTCTGGATTGTTGGACATAGTTACATCCACTGGGCTCAAAGGTATGCTGAGAACAGAAATGTACCTAACCTCAATTTACAAGATGTGGAAATTAAGTGGTTGGGCCAAAGAGGATTAAAATGTCACCAATTGATACCATTGGTGAAAACCTTTATGCATTTGCCAAAACCTGACCTGTTAATTGTGCACTGTGGAGGTAATGATTTGGGCACTTTGACAGGGGTAGGTCTGGAAATGCTTTTAAAGGACACCTTTGAGCAATTAATGGCACTTTTTCCTCAAACTGCCTTGGTATATTCCAATATATGCCAAAGACAGAAATGGAAGTGGTCCAACCAATTTTGTCCACAAATTGAGAAAGCGAGGAAGCATGTAAACAAATCTGTTTCAGCTTTCATGAGAGACCATGGAATGGGCTCTCTGTACAACAATAACTTGCGTTACTACATGCAAGATATCTACAGAGGAGATGGAGTTCACTTCTCAGATGAGGGCAACAGAATTTTCATTCTGAATTTAAGACTGTGCATTGGTACCTACTTATAAGTACCTAAATGTACCATAAACCCAAAAGCTCTTCTCAGAGCTACCCTTCATCTGATCACTCACAATTATTATTTTTTTCTAATTTTTTTCATTATTTTTCCACAAAATTCGCTCCCCGGGGCGCTACCCGGTTCGCGAACCGAAAGCTAACCTCGCGGAATTTTTAAAAAAAATGTTTTTTTCCGCACATATAAGCCTCCTCAGCCACCCTCAGAAAACCTAGAGGGTCAAGATAAGTCTACCATGACCCCTTCTACCCATTCTAAACATTATTTGCCCTCCATCTTGTATCTTAATGCGCCCGAAACACAAAATGGTGGACTCCCGTGACGCTTAAGGTTCGCGAACCGGGCCGCTTCCCGGAAAGCGGTCCAAAAAAAAAGGTGGGAAAGTAATTTACAGAAAAACGACTAGAGACACTCTCACCAAATATAGATTAGCTCATACTACATAACAATCCCTTCCATTCTCACAAATTTCATTGAAATTCCATTTAGCCATTTAGCCTGTAGACCTCTCCAAGTACCCTGAGGTAAATTACTTCACAAAACACATCTGAAGTGTTGGAATTGACAACCAATGAAAATGTTACTTTCATTTTCTACTTTTATTACCTGACATTTGATTGGTTATATACCTGAATATATATAAAGGAAGAGAAGGAAACACAGCCATTTTGACTACTGCTTGTTGTTGTATATATCATTTAGAATATCACTAATAACATCAACTTGTTTCTAAAGGTAAGTTGTTATTTTTAAAACTGAAGTATATTGTGCACTATAAGTAAATATGGTAAACTTTTTCAGATAGTTATATACTATCCCTCTGTAAGAGTTAGACATTGAGAAAGGCTTCTTTATTATAATTATGGACTGTTTTAGGTTTCCGTGGTATAATTATGAATTTACTTAGGCTTCTTCACAGGCACTTTTTAATAGTACTACTTCACGCCTGAAACCATACAGTGCCCATAGATTACTTCTCTGTTATAAACTCACAAGTGCCTGTCTGAACTTAAACCCAACAGTGCCCTATCTCTACTGATATATTTATTTTTTATGCAAATTACAGCAATAAAATGGAAGGTGAGCAGAATGTTTCCTTCGAAATTGTTCTGGAGAACAACACAGAAAAAGTTAATGAGGACAATGATGACTCAGATTTCATGGATGAATCACGGGACCATGAATTAGTTCAATGTGTAGAATCTGTGGATCATTTACTTTATTATGATGACGGTCAAATGTTGGAACTTATGTTCACTGAACAAGAACACATATCAGACAGTGAAATGCTAGACGTTGTATTAAATTTTGAAAAACAATCCGAAAAATAAAATTGTATGTAATATTAAAAAATTCTTTGAGTCTTTAATCATTTTTATATGTAATTCATAAACTAGTTAAATGTTAGAAATGTTATTAAATTTTGAAACACAATCACAATAATAAATAATTGCTTAAAAAATAAAAAAATTAAAAAATAATCAACAAAACCAACAAATAATTAACATACAGTATTAGAAAAGTCTTTCATTCTTTTATCCATAAAGTTCGCTGCCCAGAACGCTTTCTGGTTCGCGAACTTGGCGCTTACCACGCAAAAAAAATTTTTTTTTTTTTTTTTTTTTGGACCCTCCTAGGCCCTTTTAAAACCTCCACATAAAACCTAGGGGGTCAACGAGGATCTACTATGCCCCCTTATGGTAATTTCCCCCTTTGTTTTGGCCTCCTCTTGTCTCTCGATCCTACCGAGAGACAAGATGGCGGCCGCTCCGGACTGTTTAGAATGTTGACAGACACCGGAGGGCCAATCAGCTTCGCATCGCAAAGTTCCGATACGCGAAAAGTTCGCGAACTGGATCGCTGCCCGGAGCGCTGTTACAGATATATATCTTGATTTAAACGTTAATTTCTCAAAATCCACTGAAGCACATATATTGAGACCTAGCAAAGGCACATCGGGCTAACAGTCCCTACAATTTTGCCAAGTTTCGTGCAAATCCATTCAGCCGTTCGAGCTAAAAGTGAGTCCAACCGCCCTATGGAAATTAACATGGGAAAAAGGCGTTTTGGGAGGACCCCCCTTTTTTCTCGGCCCCCCCTCCACAAAACCCCCCCAAATTTTCAAGGGCTGCTCAGAAACAAACTGTGCCATTTTCCTGAAAATTTCAGCCAATTCCGTCCACAAACGCAAAAGTTATTAGGCATAGAATTTTCAGAAATCCCATAGGGAAAAAATCCTAACTATATATACCTACTGGCGACCGCCAGTAGGTAATATATATTTATATATATAAATAAGTATGTGTGTGTCTGTGTCTATATATATGTGTGTGTGTGTGTGTGTGTCTATATATATGTGTGGGTATATATATATATTCACTGAAAAAACCATAGGTTTCACACCAGTTATAGTTAGGAATTAGCATTTAAAAAACCTTTGAAATTCACTGAAAAAACCATAGGTTTCACACCAGTTATAGTTAGGAATTGGCATTTAAAAAACCTATTAAATTCACTGACAAAACCATAGATTTCACACCATTTATAGTTAGCTGGAAATTTTACTGACATAAAACCATTGAAATTCCCACGTTATAGTTAGTTGGACTCACTATAACTTGCGCGCCTGTAATGCACTGCTGATGACGTCACATATTACATCACTCATGACATGGTCAGTGACATCACTCATGACATCACTGATGACACCATCCAGTGAATGTGTGTCTTTCTGAAAAATAAATGTGTTTTATATATGTATTTGTAAAGGTCGATGGAAGAATAAATGTTTAAATAAGTGTGTAAATGGATGTTTTTTAAAAAAAAAATTGGTTGGGTAACTGGCTTATTACGTGTATCTTAGTGAATACATATATTAGCGAGTATTGTTTAAATATTTAAATGTTTGTATCAGTGTTTCTCTTTGTGTATAAGTGGCTGCAGGGGTTGGTGACTGACTCACTGTTTGTATGTGTTTTGAAGAATGCATATGTGCAGGACTGTATGGGTGGATGAGTGTGTATATGTGTGTGTTAGTGAGTGAATGACTGTCTCACTAGTGTCTTCATTAGTAACGACATATGTTTTAATCTAGTATATGTGAGTATTGATGTATATAAGTGAGTATAGTATATATAGTGAGAGATTGTAGGAGTTCCTGTTTAAATAAGTATGTGTTTCTATAAGTGATTGTTTAAGAGAGTAAGTATGGGTAAGTTTCCTTAGAAGTAAGGTGGTAGTGTGTGTATAAATGTATATGCAAATAAATGGATGTTCAATAGTTTATTTGCATGTGTGAGTATGTGTGTGAGTAACTTTTGGATGACTGCTGATGTGTAACAGGATGTATAGGTGTATCACTACATATGATGAGTGAGTATATATATGAGTGACTATATAGAACTGTTGGTGAATGAGTGGATGTGTATATAGATGGTGGAATTACTGAATTGGTTGTTGTTACTGGTTTGGGTATCTCCATTTTTTTGAAAATGTTTGTTTCTATTTTTGAATATGTGTTTCAAGCGTTACATTACACTGAAATTAGGTCTGTCACTCTGTCACAAGGATGGTGTCATCAGTGATGTCATGAGTGATGTCACTGACCATGTCATGAGTGATGTAATATGTGACGTCATCAGCAGTGCATTACAGGCGCGCAAGTTATAGTGAGTCCAACTAACTATAACGTGGGAATTTCAATGGTTTTATGTCAGTAAAATTTCCAGCTAACTATAAATGGTGTGAAATCTATGGTTTTGTCAGTGAATTTAATAGGTTTTTTAAATGCTAATTCCTAACTATAACTGGTGTGAAACCTATGGTTTTTTCAGTGAATTTCAAAGGTTTTTTAAATGCTAATTCCTAACTATAACTGGTGTGAAACCTATGGTTTTTTCAGTGAATTTCAAAGGTTTTTTTAATGCTAATTCCTAACTATATAAGACCTGAAAGCCCACCAGGAATCTCCAGTATGCGCCAGGGGACTGCATTGCAGAGAGGTGTAATGAAGCCACAACCCTTTTTACACCTCTCTGCAACGCAGCCCCCGTGCATGTTTGAAGAGGGGGAACTAATTCCCCTTGCATACTGGGGGCCCCTGGGGGCCAATTAGCCCACCTGGAACCTCCAGTATGCGCCAGGGGCTGCATTGCAGAGGTGTAATGAGACTATGCCCCTTGTTACACCTCTCTGCAATGCAGCCCACTGCCGCGTTTGCAGAGGGGGAACTAATTCCCCTTGCATACTGGGGGTCCCTGGGGTCAACTGGTCCACCAGGAGCCTCCAGTATGCGCGAGGGAGCTGCATTGCAGAGAAGTGTAATGAGGCCACACCCTTGTTACACCTCTCTGCAATGCAGGCCACTGGCGCGTTTGTAGAGGGGGGACTAATTCCCCTTGCATACTGGGGGTCCCTGGATCATATCTGCCCAAACACCGATATTCCGAACGATTGTAAATTACTTTTCTTGAGAAACATTTGGATTTGGATTATCATGTCCTATACTTTGGAATTTTTGAAAGACTGACTTTGAGGATGCTATAAATTACTCAAGTCTGCCCGAATTGTGTGGGTAAAATTGATACCTAGTCACTTTGAATAAGAATATACTTATGTCTCGTCTAACATTTGGAAGAAATATCTAGTTATATGACAACTGGATACCGACATAACTTGAAGGAAATAAGAACGCCCTGAAGAAGTTCTGTTGTACAGAACGAAACCTTTCGGCTGGCTGTGGTACATAAACTTAAGGAAAATAAAAGCATTTGAATATACACCAAGATTCAGCGCTTCAATAAGGACTCTAAGTGATATGATTTGATTGGACTCATTGTGAAAGTGGTGCTGTGCCAAACTTTGGAATATTCTCCACTACTCTCTACTACTTACTCTCTCCTACTCCACTACTCTCAAATACTCACTGTCTACTACTCATTCTCTACTACTCTACTACTCTATCTCTACTACTCACTCCCTACTACTCGCTACTCACTACTCCCTACTACTCACTATCTACTACTCTCTACTACTCACTCTCTACTACTCTCTCTACTACTCACTCTTTACTACTCACTACTACTCTCTACTACTCACTCTCTACTTCTCACTCTCTACTACTGTCTACTACTCACTCTCTACTACTCTCTCTCTACTAGTCTCTACTACTCACTCTACTACTCACTCTCTACTACTCACTACTATTCTCTCTGCTACTCATTCTCTACTACTCTCTACTACTCACTCTCTACTACTCACTCTCTACTACTCACTCTTTACTACTCTCTACTACTCACTTTCTACTGCTCTCTACTACTCACTCTACTACTTACTCTCTACTACTGTCTACTACTCACTCTCTACTACTCACTCTCTACTACTCTCTACTACTCACTCTACTATTCACTCTACTACTCTCTACTACTCACTCTCTGCTACTCTCTCTACTGCTCTCTACTACTCTCTACTACTCACTCTCTACTCTCTATTACTCACTCTCTACTCTCTACCTCTCTACCTCTCTCTTCTTCTCTCTCTACTAATCTCTACCTCTCTACCGCTACCTCTCTACCTCTCTACCTCTACACCTCTACCTCTCTACCTCTCTCTACACGCACACATATACACATATATGCATATATATATGCATATGCATTTATATATATATGTATGTGTATGTATAAAAAAAAAAAAAAACATTTTTTTTTTAAACAGCTACTTTTAAAACTGTCATTCTTTTTCCCCATGGTACACTCCCCGGTACGCTTACCGGTGCGCGTACCGGTGCGCGTACCGGGCGCTCACCCCGCGAAAAGCAAAAATTTTTTTTATTTTTTTTTTGCTCCGCGGGGCCCTTTTATGGCCCCCACATCAAACCTAGGGGGTCAAGGGGGGTCTACTCTGCCCCCTTATGGTCATTTCCCTCTTTGTTTTGGCCACCTCTCGTGTCTCGATCCTACCGAGACACAAGATGGCGGCCGCTCCGGACTGTTTAGAATGTTTACAGACATCCCAGAGCCAATCAGCTTTCTGCGCGCAAGTCGCGGTAAGCGCCCGGTGCGCGTACCGGTGCGCGTACCGGAGCGCGGCTATAGATATATATATTTTTTTGAACCTTAATTACTCAAAATCCACTGGAGCACATATCTTGAGACATAGCAAAGGCACATCGGGCTACCAGTCCCTACAATTTTGCCAAGTTTGGTGGAAATCCATTCAGCCGTTCGGGCTAAAAGTGAAATCGACCGCCCTATGGAAATTAACATGGGGAAAACGCGTTTTGGGACCCCCCTTTTATCTCGGCCCCCGCTTGACGAATCCCCCCCAAACTTTCAGGGAAGGACCGGAACGCCGCGAGGCCATTTTGAGGAAATTTTCAGGCAGATTCGTCAACCGGCGCCAAAGTTATTCCAAATAGAATTTTCAGATTTAACATTGAAAAAAATCCTAACTATAACTACCTACTGGCGACCGCCAGTAGGTAATATATATATATATATATATATATATATATATATATATATATATATATATATATATATATATATATATATATTCAATGAAAAAACCATAGGTTATAGTCCATATATAGTTAGGAATTTGCATTTACAAAACCTTGAAAATTCAATGAAAAAACCATTGGTTTTAGGCCATATATAGTTAGGGATTTGCATTTACAAAACCTTATTTTACTCGCATAAAACCATTGAAATTCCATATATAGTTAGATGCGCTAACTATATATCGCGCACATGGTCAGTGACATCACTGATGACATCACTGATGACAACATCCAGTGACTATGTTTCTGTAAAGTTTAAATATGTTTTACATATTGAAGAATGAGTGGATGTATAAGTGTCTGGATGAAGAATTTAGTAGGTGCATGACTGACTGTATGAAAGAGTGATTAAATGTGTCTCACTGAGTGCATGGGTTAGTGACTAAACTGTCTTAATTTGTGCATCAGTATGTCTGTTGTTGTGTAAGCTGCTGCATGTGTTGATCAGTAGCTATAAGAGTGGCTATATGGGTTATTGATTGGTTGCCCAAGTATTTGAATGGGAGGCTGAGTGTGTGTGTGGGTGGCTGGGAGGTGTGTGACTCTCTGCATAGATGTGTAAGCAGTTGATTCACTAGGTGTATGAGTTCAAGAGTGCATGTGGAAACAGCTATATGGGCGGTTGACTGTGCATGGGTGTGTTGGTGAGTGAATGGATATCTCAGTGCTACATGTGCAAGTAAATACGTATGTAAAACACAATACATGTGAGAGTTGACATATATAAATAACTGTGGATAAGAGCCAGTGAATGTGTGAGTGGCTGTATGGATCACTGTGAGCTTGTATCAGGGATTGTATAAGAGAGTAAATATGTGTTAGAATATGTTTGAATAAGTAAGGTGTGTATAACTGTATAGTTGAGGAAATGGAGGTGTGATTGATTCTTTGCATGACTGACTAGGTGTGTGAGTAACTCCATGGATGAGTGACAGTCTGTGAGTGTCTGTTTATACTGAGTGTATGTAAGGTTATATTAGAGTCTGAAGAGGTTCATTGTATTATCACATGAGTGATGTCATCAGTGATGTCATCAGTGATGTCACTGACCATGTCATGAATGATGTAATATGTGACATCATCAGCAGTGGATTGCGGGTGCGCGATATATAGTTAGCGCATCTAACTATATATGGAATTTCAATGGTTTTATGCGAGTAAAATAAGGTTTTGTAAATGCAAATCCCTAACTATATATGGCCTAAAACCAATGGTTTTTTCATTGAATTTTCAAGGTTTTGTAAATGCAAATTCCTAACTATATATGGACTATAACCTATGGTTTTTTCATTGAATTTCAATGGTTTTTTAAAAGCTAATATCAAAAGCTGTCAAATGTCAAGTACGTGATCAGTAAAAACATTTCGTATTTATGCACGCTGATGTGCTTTGAACGCCCCCCCCCCCACTCCCCTCTTTTCTCTTAGTAGTACTCTCTCTTTGCAGATAGTGAACGGTAGTTAACGCAGACCTTTGCCCCCGTTGTAATCCGTCGTACTTGCTTGTCTCTCCATTTGATTGATTATTATCCAAGCATTTACTGTTTTACAATTGGTTCTCTTTGGATCATTCTCTATTTACAAACAAGCACAAAGTCACAATACTCTGTTTAATCTTTGCAGATAGTGAAAAATCGTGTAAAAAAATAAAAGTAATCGAGCAAAATCAGTAGACCACTAATTCGATCTCTTTTTGACCTCAGTAAAATACAAACATTAGGAACAACCCTTCATGAGAAATACGAAAATAGTGAAATGAACTGAGCTCCACACCATGAGGGCTGCAAGACAGCTCGACTCCGCCACCCACACCGCCCAAAATAACGACAAACCCTATGCAAATATTATAAATATACACAACACACCAGCAAAGAAACAGAGTAAAACATTTTATTAAATAACTATTTACATAACTATTTTATACTTTTTATTGCCCGATCCGGCTAGCTCAATCGATCGAGCATGAAACTCATGCACTGATAGCAAGCGTTGAGAGTTTGTAGAACGATGGCTTCAGATTTTCCACATACGGTGTAGTGGCGCGAACTGGCAGGGGGCGTTTGGATTCTACCCCTTCCCCAAATAAGATTTTCATACGTGAATGTTCGTTCATGCTTTTAGTCCCTAAGTTGCTTCCATGTCACTGCCTTACACAAATGGCATAAGTCCTGGTTGTTGAGTGCCATACTTCAGAGTTCGAAGCAGCTCTTGTAACACTGTTTAAACCTTATTTGCACCTGCTGCAGCTTCACTATTCAAAGTAAGTGGGGTCCATTTGTGGACCTGACTGCATTGGAAAACAATGTGATACGGTGCCTCCCTAAACCGCTTGACGGAGGCCCCCGAGAGGCGGTGAGATGGCGCGGACTGAGAGGGGGCGCTTGGCTCCTGCCCCCTCCCCAAGTCGTGTTGCCCTGGTGACGCCTGAGATCGCCCCCGGCATAGGCGGCCGGCTCCCGGGGTCCGGCGGAATTTTTTCCCTTTTGAAGAATCTTCCATTCTGGACCTTGTCCCACAATCCGTTTGACCTGAAGACACGCTGTCGTGGGGCGCCCCTTTACCGTTTTAGTTGCCATTCCGCCCGCTTTTGGTACTCTGTGCCTCTTCCGCCATTCAGCTGTTTACCGCCCGCTCTTGCGACTACAACGTCTCGCTCACCATGTAGTTGAGTTGCTCCCGCTCTTAAGATTTAACCGAACTTTTTGGACTGCTGAAAGCGGTTGTATTCCGACCGCTGGTTGGTGGAGACATTTTGACTATATTCTGGACCTGCATTGTCGCGTAATGCGTCATATGACGCGACGCGTTAGCGCACCCGGAAGTGCTCCGGTGCGCAAGGCGCAGCTTCCCGGAAACGATCCAGAGCGCGCCGCGCAGCGCGTAACGTAAGCATAACAGGTCATGTGACTTGTTAATAAAACTTTTCATTGGTTCATTTTACTTTTCTTTTCCTAATGATGTAAGACTAGGTCATGTGACCTAAAAATAACACTTTTCATTGGATTAAAACATTTTTTTTCCCAAACGATGAAAGCCCCACCTTGTTTCTGGATGTTTCAGACTGAAGCTGGCGTCACCATGAGAGCACCACCATCTCGTAGCTCCGTCATGGCCATTTCGCAAGCAATCATGGCAGCCGCTCCCCACCGGAAGCCTGCGGGAGTCGACGGCCCCCAAGACTTTTGTACAATCTTCAAGGCTGAGGGGACGCTTTCGAGAATGGAACCCAAGCCATGGCAGACAAGCGTCCGAGTTCCAAGGTGTCCCAGGGCCATTGTACCGGACCAGGCCCAAATCCGAAGAGCCGGCCACCATTTTAAGAGTCCTGTGGAAGCCGCCTATCGCTGCACAGCAAGAGTGGGAGCAACTCAACTACATGGTGAGCGAGACGCTGTAGCCGTAAGAGCGGGCGGTAAACAGCTGAATGGCGGAAAATGCACAGTGTAGCAAAAGCGGGCGGAATGGCGACTGAAACGATAAAGGGGCGCCCCACTACAGTAGACGAGCCTCCGCCATGTGCTTCAAAACTGCATATGTATCTCGTGATATCAAGATTGGGCAACCAGTACACAACAAGCAGTTACGAGTCCCATTTACACCGGCGCCATTTTGGGCGCGGCCGGGCAGGTCCAGGATCTAGTCAAACATAACAAATGAGGCTGACGTCTCTGAAGCAGTTGACGAACAGCAGGACATAGCAAATAAACATGAAGTCTCTAAAGCTGTTAACTCACTGCAGGACAAAACAAGTAAACCTGAAACCTCTGGAATAATTGTCGCTCAGAAGAACAACACACAAAACTCTGTAGTGTCTGTGGAAAGTAAAACAGAAGGGCACTGGAGTTTCAGACACACTTAACACTAATGACTTAACAAAGATATCGTCTGTCTATGAAGCAGCTGTCACAAGGAAATCCCTAACGCATCAGCATTCTCGGAAGAGGTTGACACAAAAACATCTTAAGGAACAAAGAAAGACCTGTTCACTCTTGACACCCCAGGTGCTGTCTATGTTGCACTATAGTGCTGCATCGAGAAAACGGACAACCCTATTGATGTGGATTTTTCATTATTGATTATTGTAAAGAAATGGCGACTCCCCCCTTTAGCAGATGAGCTAAATGTTTGTGTAATTTAGGCATAAAAGTTATAATATTGTTCTTGTTGTTGTTATCGTTATAGTTCTGGTTAATTTCAAAAAATGGTTAAATATATTTACAGTTTTTGTTGCGTTCGTTATAGTTAAATGTTAATAAAGTTTTAAAATCTAACTTTGTTGTAGTGCTATATATGTTTAAAAAATCGGATGAATGGGGCCTTGAATCGGGTTATTGTCATGTGTGGGCTTTGCAAGTGTACTGCTACAAGATCGGACATTTCAAACTCAAATGCACATTCTTTTTCTTACCTTTCCGAAGCATGGAGCGCAATAGCAGGCAGAGAAAGGGTGATGCACGTGTTGAACACTGCCTGGCCTGGCAAGTTGCTGGCAGTGCCCCCCGCCCGCTCCTGAAAGAGGGCACACACACACAGCCGCCCCGAGTACTTCACAAATCTTTAAAAGACCATGCGCTTGTTCATGAGGCTTAAATGGTTTATCACCCCTTCTATAACCCCTGCATCGACCCTCTGACGTTTCCTGGAAGAATTAGCACGTAACACAATACCAAGCCCTGTCAGCTAAAACCCCCGAGAAATCATGGTGCATATTATCAAGGGGGTTTATTTCCACTTTTTTGGCTTTAAAAGCCAAAAAAAAAGAGATAAAATTATCTCCCTATTACCAAGCTGTCGCTAACACCAGTTAGTGACAGCTAAAAGGAGATAGCGACCATCTTGAGCCCCGCTTTGCATATCAGTGATATTTATCACTAATGACATGCAAAGTGGGCGTGCCAAGATTTTAGCGACTGGAAACAGTCCCTAACCATCGCTATCTCCTATTACCAACTTTTGGAGATATTCGCGCTAAGAGCGAATATCTCCAAAACCTAACACCTGCCCTGAGCAGTTTTAGCCATGTTATCCAATGGGAAGTGGATAACATGGCTAAGAGCATTTGCTGGATAATGCATGAATATCGCTGACTTTTCAACGATATTCATGCATTGCGGCCGTTTTTTATCGCATTTGCGATAAACCTTGCTAATAGCAAGTTTATGTGCGATATAATTCGCCGATGTGCAACGATAATTTTTGTCTCTAAACAAGTTAGAGACAAAATTACCGCTAGTTGTTGGTAATATGCCCCCGGGTTTTTCCTTGCAGGAATCAGGAAGCGAAAGACTAGCACTGAAATCAGTAGTCTCACGCCTGAATCGGGAGGGTTGGCATGTCTGGATACTCTACAGCTGGGGTCATAAACTACATTCGCAGGGCTAGGTGATAGCCTAGGTCCGGCCTGGACAATCGGACACAGAGGAAGAGGAGTGTCAGAGGGTGCGGTAGTGAATAGGGTGAAAGGGAGGTGTCGGGCAGGCACAGGGTGTGATTCTCAGAGAAGAGCAGCGCAGATGGGGGGAAGTATATGGCCCATGCATGAGAGAGAGAGCGGGGGTGACCATTGCGTGGGGGAGATGCGTGCGAGGGTGGGGAGCCATGCTGAGAATCGGCGGCGTGCAGAGAGTGGCCCTGGTCAAGGCATCTAAAATGGCTGCCGTGCACGACAAAATTGTGGCATTGGACAAAACGCAAGATGGCGCAGACAATGTTTATCAATAAGGATTCATTTATAACAAAATATTTACTCGCAGTGACAAAATGGTGGTCACCACTTCCTGATTTCCATCGAATCGAACGTTAACAAACGTCACGCAGCAAAAAAAAAAAAAAAAAAAAAAAACACGCACAGAGCAGTTTTTAGCCATGTTATCCAATGGAAGGTGGATAACACGGCTAAGAGCATTTGCTGGATAATGCATGAATATCGCTGACTTTTCAACGATATTCATGCATTGTGGCCGATGTGCGGCGATAATTTTTGTCTCTAAACAATTAAAACGAAGCACAAAATGGCGAATTCTCGTTTCGCTACCAGTTTGCGGCCCAGTTCGCGCCTCGGGAAACGCTTCTACCGTGAAAAATAATTTTTTTTTTATTTTCCCCACGGGACCCTTTAATAACCCCAACAACAATCCTAGGGGGTCAAGAGGGGGATACCTTGCCCCCTTTCATTAAATTCCCCCTTCGTTTTTCACCTCTTCTTCTCTCTCGATCCTACCGAGAGATAAGATGGCGGCCGCTTCGGACTGTCACGCAGCAAAAAAAAAAAAAGCTCACGCACAGCCGCTGGAAGAGATGTATCAACATATATGAGCCTCCTCAGCCACCCTCAGGAAATATAGGGGATTAGGATACGTCTCCCGCACCCCCTTATACCTAGTAATTTAATTAACGAAGCACAAAATGGCGAATTCCCGTTTCGCTACCAGTTTGCAGCCCAGTTCGCGGCCCGGGAAGCGCTTCTACCGTGAAAAATCATTTTTTTTTTAATTTTCCCCACGGGACCCTTTAATAACCCCAACAACATTCCTAGGGGGTCAAGAGGGGGATACCTTGCCCCCTTTCATTAAATTCCCCTTTCGTTTTTCACCTCTTCTTCTCTCTCGATCCTACCGAGAGACAAGATGGCGGCCGCTCCAGACTGTTTAGAATGTTGACAGACACCGGAGAGCCAATCAGCTTTCTGCGCGCAAAGTTCCGATAAGCGAAAAGTAAGCGGACCGGATCGCTGCCCGGAGCGCTGTTACAGATATATATCTTGATTTAAACGTTAATTTCTCAAAATCCACTGAAGCACATATATTGAGACCTAGCAAAGGCACATCGGGCTAACAGTCCCTACAATTTTGCCAAGTTTCGTGCAAATCCATTCAGCCGTTCGAGCTAAAAGTGAGGCCAAAGGCCCTATGGAAAAATGAATGGGAAAAACGCGTTTTGGGACCCCCCTTTTTTCTCGGCCCCCCCTTGACGAAACCCCACCAAATTTTCAGGGGCTGCTCAGAAACAAAATGTGCCATTTTCCTGAAAATTTCAGCCGATTCCGTCCACAAACGCCAAAGTTATTAGACATAGAATTTTCAGAAATCCCATAGGGAATTAATCCTAACTATATATACCTACTGGCGATAGCCAGTAGGTAATATATATATATATATATATATATATTCACAGAAAAAACCATAGGTTATACTCCATATATAGTTAGGAATTTGCATTTACAAAACCTTGAAAATTCAATGAAAAAACCATTGGTTTTAGGCCATATATAGTTAGGGATTTGCATTTACAAAACCTTATTTTACTCACACAAAACCATTGAAATTCCATATATAGTTATAAGCGCTAACTATATATCGCGCACCCGCAATCCACTGCTGATGATGTCACATATTACATCATTCATGACATGGTTAGTGACATCACTGATGACATCACTGATGACAACATCCAGTGACTGTATGTTTCTGTAAAGTTAAAACATGTCTTACATATTGAAGAAAGAGTGGATGTATAAGTGTCTGGATGAAGGATTTAGTAGGTGCAAGACTGACTGTATGAGTGAGTGATTAAATGTGTCTCACTGAGTGCATGGGTTAGTGACTAAACTGTTTTAATTTGTGCATCATTATATCTGTTGTTCTACAAACTGCTGCATATGTTGATCAGTAGCTATATGAGTAACTGTATGGGTTATTGATTGGTTGTCCAAGTATTTGTATGGGAAACTGAGTGTGTGTGTATGGGTGGCTAGGAGGTGTGTGACTCTGTACATAGATGTGTGAGTAGTTGATTCACTATATGTATAGATTCAAAACTGCATGTGGAAACAGCTGTATGGGCGGTTGACTGTGCATGAGTGTATTAGTGAGTGAATGGATATCTCAGTGCTACATGTCATATTAAGTACATATGTAAAACACAATACATGTGAGAGTTGACATCTATAAATAACTGTGCATAAGAGCTAGTGAATGTGTGAGTGGCTGTATGGATCATTGTGAACATGTATCAGAGATTGTATAAGAGAGTAAAGTAAATATGTGTTAGTATATGTTTGAATAAGTAAGGTGTGTATAACTGTATAGTTGAGAAAATGGAGGTGTGATTGATTTTTGGCATAACTGACTAGGTGTGTGAGTAACTCCATGGATGAGTGACTGTCTGTTTACACTGATTGTATCTAAGGTTATATTAGAGTCTGAAGAGGTTCATGGTATTATCCCATGAATGATATCATCAGTGATGTGATCAGTCATGTCAAATGAGATGTTATCAGTGATGTCATCAGTGATGTCATTTGAGATGTCATCAGTGATGTCATCAGTGATGTCACTAACCATGTCATGAATGATGTAATATGTGACATCATCAGCAGTGGATTGCGGGTGCGCGATATATAGTTAGCGCTTATAACTATATATGGAATTTCAATGGTTTTGTGTGAGTAAAATAAGGTTTTGTAAATGCAAATCCCTAACTATATATGGCCTAAAACCAATGGTTTTTTCATTGAATTTTCAAGGTTTTGTAAATGCAAATTCCTAACTATATATGGAGTATAACCTATGGTTTTTTCTGTGAATTTCAATGGTTTTTTAATAGCAAACATCAAAAGCTGTCAAATGTCAAGTACGTGATAGGTAAAAACGTTTTCGTGTTTATGCACGCTGATGTGCTTTGAACGCTGCCCCCCCCCTCCCCTCTTTTCTCTTAGTAGTACTCTCTCCTTGCAGATAGTGAAGGGTAGTTAACGCAGACCTTTACCCCTGTTGTAATCCGTCGTACCTGCTTGTCTCTCCATTTGATTGATTATTATCCAAGCATTTACTGTTTTACAATTGGTTCTCTTTGGATCATTCTCTATTTACAAACAAGCACAAAGTCGCAATACTCTGTTTAGTCTTTGCAGATAGTGAAAAATCGTGCAAAAAAAATAAAAGTAATCGAGCAAAATCAGTAGACCACTAATTCGATCTCTTTTTAACCTCGGTAAAATACAAACATTAGGAATAACCCTTCATGAGAAATACGAAAATAGTGAAATGAATTGAGCTCCACACCATGAGGGCTGCAAAACAGCTCGACTCCGCCACCCACACCGCCCAAAATAACGGCAAACCCTATGCAAATATTATAAATATACACAACACACCACCAAAGAAACAGAATAAAACATTTTATTAAATAACTATTTACATAACTATTTTATACTTTTTATTGCCCGATCCGGCTAGCTCAATCGATCGAGCATGAAAGTCATGCACTGATAACAAGCGTTGAGAGTTTGTAGAATGATGGCTTCAGATTTTCCACATACAGTGTAGTGGCGCGAACTGGCAGGGGGCGTTTGGATTCTACCCCTTCTCCAAATAAGATTTTCATACGTGAATGTTCGTTCATGCTTTTTGTCCCTGAGTTGCTTCCATGTCACTGCCTTACATAAATGGCATAAGTCCTGGTTATTGAGTGCCATACTTCAGAGTTCTAAGCAGTTCTTGTAACACTGTTTAAACCTTATTTGCACCTGCTGCAGCTTCACTATTCAAAGTAGTGGGGTCCATTTGTGGACCTGACTGCATTGGAAAACAATGTGATACGGTGCCTCCCTAAACCGCTTGACGGAGGCTCCCGAGGAGCGGTGAGATGGCGCGGACTGAGAGGGGGCGCTTGGCTCCTGCCCCCTCCCCAAGTCGTGTTGCCCTGGTGAGGCCTGAGATCGCCCCCGGCATAGGTGGCCGGCTCCCGGGGTCCGGCGGAATTTTTTCCCTTTTGAAGAATCTTTCATTCTGGACCTTGTCCCACAATCCGTTTCACCTGAAGACACGCTGTCGTAGGGCGCCCCTTTACCGTTTTAGTTGCCATTCCGCCCGCTTTTGGTACTCTGTGCCTCTTCCGCCATTCAGCTGTTTACCGCTCGCTCTTGCGACTACAACGTCTCGCTCACCATGTAGTTGAGTTGCTCCCGCTCTTAAGATTTGACCGAACTTTTTGGACTGCTGAAAGCGGTGGAATTCCGACCGCTGGTTGGTGGAGACATTTTGACTATATTCTGCACCTGCATTGTCGCGTAATGCGTCATATGACGCGACGCGTTAGCGCACCCGGATGTGCTCCGGTGCGCAAGGCGCAGCTTCCCGGAAACGATCCAGAGCGCGCCGCGCAGCGCGTAACGTAAGCATAACAGGTCATGTGACTTGTTAATAAAACTTTTCATTGGTTCATTTTACTTTTCTTTTCCTAATTATGTAAGACTAGGTCATGTGACCTAAAAATAACACTTTTCATTGGATTAAAACTTTTTTTTTCCCAAACGATGAAAGCCCCACCTTGTTTCTGGATGTTTCAGACTGAAGCTGGCGTCACCATGAGAGCACCACCATCTCGTAGCTCCGTCGTGGCCATTCCGCAAGCAATCATGGCAGCCGCTCCCCACCGGAAGCCTGCGGGAGTCGAGGGCGCCCAAGACTTTTGTACAATCTTCAAGGCTGAGGGGACGCTTTCGAGAATGGAACCCAAGCCCTGGCAGACAAGCGTCCAAGTTCCAAGGTGTCCCAGGGCCATTTTACTGGACCAGGCCCAAATCCGAAGAGCCGGCCGCCATTTTAAGAGTCCTGTGGAAGCCGCCTACCGCTGCACCGCAAGAGTGGGAGCAACTCAACTACATGGTGAGCGAGACGCTGTAGCCGTAAGAGCGGGCGGTAAACAGCTGAATGGCGGATGAGGCACAGTGTAGCAAAAGCGGGCGGAATGGCGACTGAAACGATAAAGGGGCGCCCCACTACAGCAGACAAGCCTCCGCCATGTGCTTCAAAACTGCATATGTATCTCGTGATATCAAAGTTGGGCAACCAGTACAGAACAAGCAGTTACGAGTCCCATTTACACCGGCGCCATTTTGGGCGCGGCCGGGCAGGTCCAGGATCTACTGAAACATAAAAAATGAGGCTGACGTCTCTGAAGCAGTTCACGAACAGCAGGACATAGCAAATAAACATGAACTCTCTAAAGCTGTTAACTCACTGCAGAACAAAACAAGTGAACCTGAAACCTCTGGAATAATTGTCGCTCAAAAGAACAACACACAAAACTCTGTAGAGCCTGAAGAAAAAAAAACAGAAGGGCACTGTAGTTTCAGACACACTTAACACTAATGATGAAACAAAGATATCGTCTGTTTATAAAGCAGTTATCATCTTGACAGAATTGACAAAGAAGTGTACAGACACCAATGCATCAGCATTCTCGGAGATAACATCTTAAGGAACAAAGAAACACCTGTTCACTCTTGACACCCCAGGTGCTGTGTATATTGCACTATAGTGCTGCATCGACAAAACGGGCAACCCTATTGATGTGGATTTTTCATTATTGATTATTGTAAAGAAATGGCGACTCCCCCCTTTAGCAGATTAGCTAAATGTTTGCGTAATTTAGGCATAAAAGTTATATTATTGTTGTTGTTGTTGTTATCGTTATAGTTCTGGTTAATTTCAAAAAATGGTTAAATATATTTACAGTTTTTGTTGCGTTCGTTATATTTAAATATTAATAAAGTTTTAAAATGTAACTGTCTTGGAGTACTATATTTTTTTAAAAAATCGGGTGAATGGGGCCTTGAATCGGGTTATTGTCATGTGTGGGCTTTGCAAGTGTACTGCTACAAGATCGGACATTTCAAACTCAAATGCACGTTCTTTTTCTTACCTTTCCGAAGCATGGAGCGCAATAGCAGGCAGAGAAAGGGTGATGCACGTGTTGAACACTGCCTGGCCTGCAAATTGCTGCCAGTGCCCCCCCGCCCGCTCCTGAAAGAGGACACACACACACCGCCGCCCCGAGTACTTCACAAATCTTTAAAAGACCATGCGCTTGTTCAATGGGAAGTGGATAACATGGCTAAGAGCATTTGCTGACTAATGCATGAATATCGCTGACTTTTCAGCGATATTCATGCATTGCGGCCGTTTTTTATCGCATTTGCGATAAACCTTGCTAATAGCAAGGTTTATGTGCGATAAAATTCGCCGAAGTGCGGCGATAATTATTGTCTCTAAACAAGTTAGAGACAAAAATTACCGCTAGTTGTTGGAAATATGCCCCCGGGTTTTTCCTTGCAGGAATCGGGAAACGAAAGACTAGCACTGAAATCAGTAGTCTCACACCTGAATCGGGAGGGTTGGCATGTCTGGATACTCTACAGCTGGAGCCATACACTACATCCGCAGGGCTAGGTGATAGCCTAGGTCCGGCCTGGACAATCGGACACAGAGGAAGAGAAGTGTCAGAGGGTGCGGTAGTGAATAGGGTGAAAGGGAGGTGTCGAACGGGCACAGGGTGTGATTCTCAGAGAAGAGCAGCGCAGATGGGGGAAGTATATGGCCCATGCATGAGAGAGAGAGCGGGGGTGACCATTGCGTGGGGGAGATGCGTGCGAGGGTGGGGAGCCATGCTGAGAATCGACGGCGTGCAGAGAGTGGCCCTGGTCAAGGCATCTAAAATGGCTGCTGTGCACGACAAAATTGTGGCATTGGACAAAAACGCAAGATGGCGCAGACAATGTTTATCAATAAGGATTCATTTATAACAAAATATTTACTCGCAGTGACAAAATGGTGTTCAACACTTCCTGATTTCCATCGAATCGAACGTTAACAAACGTCACGCAGCAAAAAAAAAAAAAGCTCACGCACAGAGCGGTTTTTAGCCATGTTATCCAATGGAAGGTGGATAACATGGCTAAGAGCATTTGCTGGATAATGCATGAATATCGCTGACTTTTCAGCGATATTCATGCATTGTGGCCGATGTGCGGCGATAATTTTTGTCTCTAAACAATTAAAACGAAGCACAAAATGGCGAATTCCCGTTTCGCTACCAGTTTGCGGCCCAGTTCGCGGCCCGTGAAGCGCTTCTACCGTGAAAAATAATTTTTTTTTTATTTTCCCCACGGGACCCTTTAATAACCCCAACAACATTCCTAGGGGTCAAAAGGGGTATACCTTGCCCCCTTTCAATAAATTCCCCCTTCGTTTTTCACCTCTTCTTCTCTCTCGATCCTACCGAGAGATAAGATGGCGGCCGCTCCGGACTATTTAGAATGTTGACAGACACCGGAGAGCCAATCAGCTTTCTGTTATCCAATGGAAGGTGGATAACATGGCTAAGAGCATTTGCTGGATAATGCATGAATATCGCTGACTTTTCAGCGATATTCATGCATTGTGGCCGATGTGCGGCGATAATTTTTGTCTCTAAACAATTAAAACGAAGCACAAAATGGCGAATTCCCGTTTCGCTACCAGTTTGCGGCCCAGTTCGCGGCCCGTGAAGCGCTTCTACCGTGAAAAATATATATTTTTTTATTTTCCCCACGGGACCCTTTAATAACCCCAACAACATTCCTAGGGGGTCAAGAGGGGTATACCTTGCCCCCTTTCAATAAATTCCCCCTTCGTTTTTCACCTCTTCTTCTCTCTCGATCCTACCGAGAGATAAGATGGCGGCCGCTCCGGACTATTTAGAATGTTGACAGACACCGGAGAGCCAATCAGCTTTCTGTTATCCAATGGAAGGTGGATAACATGGCTAAGAGCATTTGCTGGATAATGCATGAATATCGCTGACTTTTCAACGATATTCATGCATTGTGGCCGATGTGCGGCGATAATTTTTGTCTCTAAACAATTAAAACGAAGTACAAAATGGCGAATTCCCGTTTCGCTACCAGTTTGCGGCCCAGTTCGCGGCCCGGGAAACGCTTCTACCGTGAAAAATCTTTTTTTTTTTATTTTCCCCACGGGACCCTTTAATAACCCCAACAACAATCCTAGGGGGTCAAGAGGAGTATACCTTGCACCCTTTCAATAAATTCCCCCTTCGTTTTTCACCTCTTCTCTCTCGATCCTACCGAGAGATAAGATGGCGGCCGCTCCGGACTGTTTAGAATGTTGACAGACACCGGAGAGCCAATCAGCTTTCTGCGCGCAAAGTTCCGTTTCGCGAAAAGTAAGCGGACCGGATCGCTGCCCAGAGCGCTGTTACAGATATATATCTTGGTTTGAACGTTAATTTCTCAAAAACTACTGGAGCACATATATTGAGACCTAGCAAAGGCACATCGGGCTAACAGTCCCTACAATTTTGCCAAGTTTCGTGCAAATCCATTCAGCCGTTCGAGCTAAAAGTGAGTCCAACCGCCCTATGGAAAAATGAATGGGAAAAACGCGTTTTGGGACCCCCCTTTTTTCTCAGCCCCCCCTTGACGAAACTCTACCAAATTTTCAGGGGCTGCTCAGAAACAAAATGTGCCATTTTCCCGATTCCGTCCTCAAACGCCAAAGTTATTAGACATAGAATTTTCAGAAATCCCATAGGGAATTAATCCTAACTATATATACCTACTGGCTATTGCCAGTAGGTAATATATATATATATATATATATATATATATATATATATATATTACCTACTGGCGATAGCCAGTAGGTATATATAGTTAGGATTTTTTTCCTATGGGATTTTTGAAAATTCTATGTCGAATAACTTTGGCGTTTAAGGACAGAATTGGCTGAAATTTTCAGGAAAATGGAACATTTTGTTCCTGAGCAGCCCCTGAAAATTTGGGGGGGTTTCGTCAAGGGGGGGCCGAGAAAAAAGGGGGGTCCCAAAACGTGTTTTTCCAATGCAATTTTCCATAGGGGCGGTTGGCCTCACTTTTAGCCTGAACGGCTGAATGGATTTACACCAAACTTGGCAAAATTGTAGGGACTGGTAGCCCGATGTGCCTTTGCTATGTCTCAAGATATAGGCTCCAGTGGTTTTTACAAAAATTAACTTTGAAAAATATATATTGGGCTACATTGGGCTATATATATGTTGGAGCCCAAATGTAGCCCAATGTAGCCCAATGTAGCCCAATGTAGCCCAAAGATGGCCACCAGAGACAAAAAAAACAAATGTAGCCCAAATATCAGCCAGATGTAGCCCAACTATAGCCCAATGACAGAATGTCCCAGAGTGTTCTAAAGAACAACTAGAGTGCTAACAGTCCTACTTATTACAAAGGTATGGCACACCTGAAGCCATCTTGATTAGAATAAAGTGGTAACTCTTAAAACATTTAATTTAAAAAGGAACAAAATGAGGGGGTTCATTTTGCCATAGAAAGTATGATTAGCGAATATATGACGAAATCCTGCATGTACTATTAGGCTGCAAATTAAAATAACGAAAACTTTTAGAACGAATATGCCTTTAGCATACACTAAACAACTAAACTACCCTAAACCCTAAAACACTACCCCCAGCATGACCCTACACTACACAAACACTACAACACTACCCTAAACCCTAAAACACTACCCCCAGCATGACCCTACACTACGCAAACACTACAACACTACCCTAAACCCTAAAACACTACCCCCAGCATGACCCTACACTACGCAAACACTACAACACTACCCAAAACCCTAAAACACTACACCCCAGCATGACCCTACACTACGCAAACACTACAACACTACCCTAAACCCTAAAACCCTACCCCCAGCATGACCCTACACTACACAAACACTACAACACAACCCTAAACCCTAAAACACTACCCCCAGCATGGCCCTACACTACGCAAACACTACAACACAACCCTAAACCCTAAAACACTACCCCCAGCATGACCCTACACTACGCAAACACTACAACACTACCGTAAACCCTAAAACACTACCCCCAGCATGACCCTACACTACGCAAACACTACAACACTACCCTAAACCCTAAAACACTACCCCCAGCATGACCCTACACTACGCAAACACTACAACACTACCGTAAACCCTAAAACACTACCCCCAGCATGACCCTACACTACGCAAACACTACAACACTACCCAAAACCCTAAAACACTACCCCCAGCATGACCCTACACTACGCAAACACTACAACACTACCCAAAACCCTAAAACACTACCCCCCAGCATGACCCTACACTACGCAAACACTACAACACTACCCAAAACCCTAAAACACTACCCCCAGCATGACCCTACACTACGCAAACACTACAACACTACCCAAAACCCTAAAACACTACACCCCAGCATGACCCTACACTACGCAAACACTACAACACTACCCAAAACCCTAAAACACTACACCCCAGCATGGCCCTACACTACGCAAACACTACAACACTACCAAAACCCTAAAACACTACCCCCAGCATGACCCTACACTACGCAAACACTACAACACTACCCAAAACCCTAAAACACTACCCCCAGCATGACTCTACACTACGCAAACACTACAACACTACCCTAAACCCTAAAACACTACACCCCAGCATGACCCTACACTACGCAAACACTACAACACTACCCAAAACCCTAAAACACTACCCCCAGCATGACCCTACACTACGCAAACACTACAACACTATCCTAAACCCTAAAACACTACGCCCAGCATGACCCTACACTACGCAAACACTACAACACTACCCTAAACCCTAAAACACTAGCCCCAGCATGACCCTACACTACGCAAACACTACAACACAACCCTAAACCCTAAAACACTACCCCCAGCATGACCCTACACTATGCAAACACTACAACACTACCCTAAACCCTAAAACACTACCCCCAGCATGACCCTACTCTACGCAAACACTACAACACAACCCTAAACCCTAAAACACTACCCCCAGCATGACCCTACACTAAACAACCACCACAACTCTACACTACACTAACACAACACTACACTACACAACACTACACTACACTACACTACACAATCACTAACCCACGAAAAAATTAACACAAACCCACTTACCTCTCTCGTCATCGTGGTTTTCACAACGCAAATGCATTTACCATACATGCCTTTAAAACGTAATTCTTTGTAAAGGCATGCGCGATAAATGCACATGCGTTTTGAAACAATGCGGGATAATGGTATGCGAGGTCAATGACCTTGCGGGATAATGGTATGCGGACTGAAAGTCTGCGGGATAAAAAATGCGGGAAAATGGCTGCAAACCATGATTAGCAGCAGACTTCCCTGGAGCACTAGCTTTAACACAGTGATCTAATGAGCAACTAGAGTGCTAACATTCAGAATTTATGGCAAATGTGTGACACATCTGAATGCCTTCTTGGTAGAACCAAAGTAAACAAGCATTGAAAATGCAATAGATCTCGCCCTCGTTTAAGTTAAAGCCATTCTGTTTGTAATGAGGTGGCTTTTTAGCTTTGCTTTTATTAGTGTTTTTAAAACTTTCATGTAAATAACATGCATATGTATGCATATATGTATATGTATGCATGCATTTATATTTATATAGATATGCAGATTATATATGTTTATATATGTATATTACCTACTGGCGATAGCCAGTGGGTATATATAGTTAGGATTTTTTCTCTATGGGATTTCTGAAAATTCTATGTCTAATAACTTTGGCGTTTGTGGACGGAATTGGCTGAAATTTTCAGGAAAATGGCACATTTTGTTTCTGAGCAGCCCCTGAAAATTTGGGGGGGAGTTCGTCAAGGGGGGCCGAGAAAAAAGGGGGGTCCCAAAACTCGTTTTTCCCATTCATTTTTCCATAGGGCGGTTGGACTCACTTTTAGCTCGAACGGCTGAATAGATTTACATGAAACTTGGCAAAATTGTAGATATGGTTTGCCCGACGTGCCTTTGCTATGTCTCAATATATGTGCTCCAGTGGATTTTGAGAAATGAACGTTTAAAAAAATATATATATCTGTGACAGCGGTCCGGTTAGCGCCCCGGTTCGCGTACCTGACGCGTAACGGAACTTCGCGAAGCGAAGCTGATTGGCTCTCCGGTGTCTGTCAACATTCTAAACAGTCCGGAGCGGCCGCCATCTTGTCTCTCGGTACGATCGAGAGACAAGATGTGGTGAAAAACGAAGGGGGAAATGAAGGAAAGGGGGCAAGGTAGACCACTCCTGACCCCCTAGGATTGATGAGGGGGATATTAAAGTGCCCCGCGGGGCAAAAAATTTTTTTTTTTTTTTTTTTTGCGATTTTACGCCGTAGAGGCGCGTCCCGGTACGCGAACCGGGCAGCTCACCGGGCAGCTCACCGGGCAGCTAACCGGCAGCGTAGCTGTCAACATTGTAAACAGTCCGGAGCGGCCGCCATCTTGTCTCTCGGTAGGTTCGAGAGACAAGATGTGGTGAAAAAAGAAGGGGGAGATGAAGGAAAGGGGGCAAGGTAAACCCCTCCTGACCCCCTAGGATTGATGAGGGGGATATTAAAGTCCCCCGCGATTTTTCGCGGTAGAGGCGCTTCCCGGTACGCGAACCGGGCAGCTAACCGGCAGCGTAACGGGAGTCCGCCATCTTGTGTTTTTGGAGCGTCCGGTTCGCGTACCGGGTAGCGTCCCGGTAAGCGTAACAAGGGGAAAACCAAGAGAAACAGTAAAAAAAAAATTAAGGGAATAGATTTCCAGCAAACTTGGCAAAATTGTAGGGACTGTTTGTTTGATGTGCCTTTGCAAGGCCTCAAGATATGTGCACGTGTGGATTTTGTCTAATTAAGGTAAAAAATATATTTATATCTGTAAGCGTGCTCCGGCACGCTTACGTTACGGGTTTTGTTTGCGCTGCAGAGCCGATACGTCACGGTTATGCGACGCGCCATGAGGCGTCCCACGTGGCTACGTGATACGTCACGTAATAAAGAATATATTTTACAGCTATAGATATTAGCTTTTAAAAAACCAATGAAATTCACTGAAAAAACCATAGGTTATAGACCATATATAGTTAGGAATTTGCATTTACAAAACCTTGAAAATTCACTGAAAAACCATAGGTTAGAGACCATATATAGTTAGCTGGACATTTTATTGACATAAAACCAATGAAATTCCATATATAGTTAGTTGCACTAACTATATATCGCGCACCCGCAATCCACTGCTGATGATGTCACATATTACATCATTCATGACATGGTCAGTGACATCACTGATGACATCACTGATGACATCTCAAATGACATCACTGATGACATCACTGATGACATCTCAAATGACATCACTGATGACATCATGACACACCAATACCAGTTACTACATACGCACTCACTGATTCCTACGTCTACACACACATTCACTCATTCACCCATACAATCACTCATACATACAGTCACTCATTATTACAACACTATCATATGCACTCATACACCTATGCAGACACTCACACACTGCCACTCATCCATGGAGTTACTCACACACCTAGTCAGTCCTTTAAAGAATCAATCACACTTCCATTTCCTCATCTATACAGTTAAACACAGAACACCATACTTCAGTGACATCACTGATGACATCACTGATGACATCTCAAATGACATCACTGATGACATCTCAAATGACATCACTGATGACATCATGACACACCAATACCAGTTACTACATACGCACTCACTGATTCCTACGTCTACACACACATTCACTCATTCACCCATACAATCACTCATACATACAGTCACTCATTATTACAACACTATCATATGCACTCATACACCTAGTCAGTCCTGTGAAGAATCAATCACACTTCGATTTCCTCATCTATACAGTTAAACACAGAACACCATACTTTTCACACATATACTAACACATACTTACTCTCTTATACAATCACTGATACAAGTACACATTGATATGCACAGAGTCACACACCTCCCAGCCAGCCACACACACACTCAGTCTTCCATACATCCACTCATTCTTCAATATGTAAAACATATTTAAACTTTACAAAAACACACAGACACTAGATGATGTCATTTGAGATGTCATCAGTGATGTCATCAGTGATGTCATCAGTGATGTCATTTGAGATGTCATCAGTGATGTCATCAGTGATGTCACTGACCATGTCATGAATGATGTAATATGTGACATCATCAGCAGTGGATTGCGGGTGCGCGATATATAGTTAGTGCAACTAACTATATATGGAATTTCATTGGTTTTATGTCAATAAAATGTCCAGCTAACTATATATGGTCTCTAACCTATGGTTTTTCAGTGAATATATATATATATATATATATATATATTCACTGAAAAAAACATAGGTTTCAGGGGCATTATAGTTAGTTGAACATTTCACTCGTACAAAACCATAGAAATTCCCCCGTTACAGTTAGTTCAGCTAACTATAACTCGTGCGCCCGCAATGCACTGCTGATGACGTCACATATTACATCATTCATGACATGGTCAGTGACATCACTCACGACATCACTGATGACATCTCAAATGACATCACTGATGAAATCATCCAGTGAATGTGTATTTTTCTGAAAATTAAATATGTTTTATATATGTATATCTCAAGGTCGATGGAAGACTAAATGGGTATATAAGTGTCTAAATGGATGATTTTGTTTTTATAAAAATTGATTGTATAACTGAGTGATTAAGTGTATCTTAATGAATACATGGGTTAGTGAGTAATGTTTAAATATGTAAATATCTGTATCAGTCTCTCACTTTGTATAGAAGTGGCTGCATGGAATGGTGAGTAGCTACATGAGCGTCTCCATTCTTACACCCTTGTCATTTTGTTTTCCTTCGGTTCCCTTAATTCATCTTTTACCTGTCCTATACCTATACCTATGTCTCTATTTCTGTGTGTGTGTCTGTCCTGGCTGCTGTACCATCAAGCCTCTGGTTTATAGTTCCTTGGCGTCCTGGGATTCTCTGACAGATCACTGCTGGCAGAGAGCTCATCATAGAATCACCCAGCTTGGAGATTAGTAAGTTCCTTAAACCGCCATTCCATTGATGTACCACTGTTCCTTGTCTCTCATCCTAAACATAGTTTTCCCTTTGCCTTGCTGTGCTCCTCCTGATTATTAGTCTCTGTGCCAGAAGACCATTGGGCATATTATCAAGAACAAGAGATAAAATTATCGCCGCTTTATCAGCAGAAAACTGCTGATAAAGCAGCGATAATGGGCTTGATAATATGCTCTATGGAATTCCAATCGAAGCCCAAATTAGATGTGAAGATATCTAACATGGGCTTCGAGTCGCCCCACTGCATCCTGGACACACATCGACCGCGAACTTGCAGCAACGCCCGGTCCCAGTCACGTCACTGCAGCGGTCAACACATGCACACAAGGCAGAAGGCTGTGCCAGTCCAAGGCATGGGCAGGGCACAAAGACCACAAGAACACACCACCCCCAACCAAACATCAAGCCACCTCATCAAGTCACAGGCCAGGTACCCATCCTGTGCACCCCCATGCACAGCAACAAGCAACAAGCACGGCAACAAGCAAGCACAATCCACACCCTGCACCACACAACAAACAACCAGGGAGACAGCCACTGCAGGAGTGGCTGACAATGAATACACAACACCAGTGCCACACACACTGAAGGAATTTCAATACTTGCCAGTACATACACACACAAACAAACACACACACTGGGTGTAGCCACAAACATAACACACACACAGGGATGCCTGAACAGATCCCTGCCCAAAATAAACACACAAACACTACAAAAACACACACAGAACCCCATCAGAAACAGACATACCCTGTCAGCCGAACTGTGGAAAGGCAATGGGAGCACATATGCAACAGAAGTGCACAACCCCATCACTCAGGAACAAAACACACACAACATACCACAAATCACACAAGAAGTGCACCATCACAGAACTACACTGCCACATGAAACCAACCACAGATGCACATGAAATTGAAAATGAACAAACACTACAGGACATCAGGAGATGCATATCAGGCAATGCCAAGGCCACACACACACAACACTGTATGCAAAACAAGCAGTGTGTGCACACCAAGCAGCACAGCACAAACACAACAGAACACACAGGAAGTGAAGCAATACCACAGCCAACACACATACATCCAACACAACAACAGATGCACCACTCTGGGATACAGGAGCAGAACCATCTTGACCAGAGCACTGAGCAGCACACACAGCTAAAGTGCATATGAGCAATCATCACTGATTAATAGCACAAGAGCACCACACATAAACCACTGGGGCAATGTCCAGAGTGGAACATCACTCTTGGCCCAAGAACTGCACCACAAAGCACAGTGTCACAAATAAAGTGATGGGGAGGCACACGCACATATAAACCAAGGAGACAGTTGACATCAAATTTAACTGACTTGCATGTCAGTAGTAGACATGTAAGGGGTGTACCATACACAAATAGAGGGAGTGTAGACCCACAATGGGTTGGCATAAGTAGCACACATAGGGGATGGCATTACACAACACACACCATGCCATACAGGAGGATAAAAGGTACCATGTGCCTGCAATGCATGAGAAACACAACCACAATAGCAGTGTGGAACAGCAGGGCTACACAGTCTACACAAACACACTCAAGACACATGGATGATCAAACTAACACAACACTGATGTGCAAGTCACACACTTTGCGCACCCATAAGTGACTAAAACAACAAGGAGGAGTCAGACAGAACAGCATGGACACACCAACACACTGCACAGTGCACAACAAACAACTCACACATGTGCATACAACCATATCCACAGGGCAGAACAATACAAACAGGCACACAACTCCTGGGTGACACATGTGTGTCTTAAACAATCCAGGGGCACACACACAGCCACACCCCCTACAAAGTCACACCCTTCATACTGCACACCTCTTGACTACCCAAGAGCACACATCTCATGTAAGCCATGGGACCAGGACTAAGGGCCAACACAAGATGACCATACTCATACATAGCTGGGCACATGTAAAAGAATAACACACATACATCATGACATTGTCCAGCCTGCATGCAAACCTGTGCACATCATCACACCCTGTGATGGTAGTGTCCCCAAACCTGACATGTGAACAATGTAGCCAACAATAGCAAAGCACTAAAAAGAGAACTGCATGGCAGGTAAAATAGTCATCACAGATAACACTAGTATCATTGTCTGAATGGACTGAAGACCCTGTCACCCCTCTTTAAAAATGATATGCGGCCAAAGAGCTTGGCAATGTTTAAGTGACACATAGAGGTGGGGCACAGGCAACCAAATGCACACACCAAAAAAAACTTTAAGCAGCAAGGACACTGACAAAACAGACAACATGAGTAACTGTCTTTATTCACATATTACATAGATGTGACAGTAGAACAACAGTAGACAAGAGCAAGGCACAAAATGCTGATCATATGCAAGATAATCTGCACAGTCAAACTCCAAACAGGAAGGCCAGTGTCCATTGCAGGCGGCACAGCAAGTACGTTGGTAATTCGAAATGCCTTCCCTGTACTGGGGTCAATGGGAACTGGTGATGACACAACAGGCACACACACCAACAGACCCACATCTGGTACAGACACTGGCACTGCCTCTGGTGATGTGCTGGATCCTACGGAAAGCTTTGTCTGGCTACGCCTCTGGACCACCTTCCCCTGTTTGCCAGGTGTACCCCCTACAGTGCTCGCCTTTGCCTGTTTTCCATGTGTCCCCCCTATAGTGCACTCCTTTGCCTGTTTGCCAGGTGTCCCCCCTACATTGCCCTCGTTTGTCTTTTTGCCATGTTTCTCCCCTACAGTGCCCTCCTTTGCCTGTTTACCAGGGGTAGCCCCTACAGTGCCCTCCTTTGCCTGTTTGCCAGGGTTAGCCCCTACAGTGCCCTCCTTCACCTGCTTCACTGGGTTTGGAATTGGAGTTGATGTCGCGGGGGAATGTGGCCCTGAGCCCTTCCTAGGTGTACCCTTGCCATACAACACCTCCGTAGTGGGCATAGACACTGCACGCCTACCTCTGCGTGAAGTTTTAGGGACAAGAGAGTCCTTCGCTGGTGATGCCTCTGAGGCATGTGAGCCTGATGTCTGCTTCATTGCTTTTTTGGCCTTGCTCTTCCCTGACGGGCTCTTGTCTTTGCATTCTGGGGGGGCTCTGCTCTTCTGTGGGGATGGTGTCTGTGGGCAGGCCCACTTGGGTTGTTTCTGCTGGGTGCTTCTTGTGCTGTATTGTGACTGTGACGCTTGGGAACCGTGGTCACTATCATCACTGACTGGGGGTTGACAAAGGCACTGGAGCAGGAATGGGAGTATGTGACTGTTGAAGGGCAGACGTCACTGTGGACGACAAAGCCTGGACTGTACGGTGTAGCCCACCTACGTCAGAGTGTATGCCTTCCATGTAGGCGACCACCTGGCCTAATTTTTTGTCATGATCACTGAAGGCATTGAGCAAGGCTGTCTTGCCCACAGAAAGCTGGCGCAGGAGCTCTACAGACTCAGCACTGAGGGCAGCAGGGGGTAAAGGTACAGGCTCAGCGCTGCCAGGTGTGAATCTAACTAGTCCCCTCTTACTGACACGGACACGGCAGCACCAGAGGAAGTGGATGGGAGTTTGGCCACTGGCCGCTGTGTGGTAGAAGATGATGCAGAGTCCCCATTCCCTGTGCCTGCCAACATGTATGCATCACCCTGGCATCAGATGATGTAGTACTTTGTGTCTCAGGCAGGGATTCCTCCTGCATACTCCGGTCCCCCTCAGATGCGCTGGTGAGCTCTGTGTCACTGGGCTCCGGTGCAGCTATAGTGCTACTCTCGCCACCACTGGTTTCCGGCTCCTGTTCCTCCGTGTCCACTAGTGATTCTGCATGAGAGAGAGATGCAGGGTTGTGTTAGTGCCATCGGCAGGACAAAGCAATTCAATCAATCCAGAACAGGAGATGCCCAAATCAACATGGTGACCACCACACCCTGCAATCACATTGCAGCAACACACTGACCTTTTATTGGCGGCGGCAAACTTACAACGGGGAGCCACGATCTGTCCTTATAATGGGGACCCTACGAGCAACACAGAGCTCTTTCTCTACCAGCTTGACTCCCTTAAATGGCCCCCATAATAATGATGAAGATAAAGAGATGCGTTTCATTGAAGTACAGATTTTGTCTCCATGGCAATCATGATATTACAAGTGCCTCTAATGTTTCATTTTTGACGGATCAGAAGACGGGCGCCCTCCCACTTCCCTTCTGGGCTATAGAGACTCATGGGGGGTGACTGAATCTGATCTTTCAATGACTTGTCCCCCCTGCCTGACTTCTAGATGGCCAACTCAATGAGACCCTCTACAATGCTCTTTCCTCCCCTGGTCTATATTATTTGATCATCGTCGGGACCTCAACCAGCCTTCACCGGTTCTTGTTGGACCTTTACTCTGCGAACTTCCCTCAACAGCTGAGACCTAGCCATTTTGACTGATGCCCGGTGGAGCTACCTCACAAGCTAAACGGGGGATCGACTTTGGATTCCCTGCTTGACCATCACATACCCAGCCGGACTTTGGGCAAACTCTCCTGCGTCTCTCCTGACATTATCTATCCCTTCCCCTACCCCCACCCCTCTCTGCTCTACTCTTTCCAGCTCCTGACCTTTGCCCTCACCTGTCCTTACCCTTAGTCCCCATACTGTTTTTCTGTGAACGTTTTCCCTTGTCACTTGAGACCTAGCTATTTTGTCTGATGCCCGATGGAATTACCTGGTTTAGCTAAAGGGGAGACCGGCCGTGGATTCCCCCCGTGGATGTCACCTACCCAGTCAGTCTTTAGACAGACTTCCTTTTGTCTCTCCTGTCGTCTCTCCCCTCATCATACCTCTTCTCACCTCCCCTTCCCCTTCCACTATTTTTTTCTCTCCTTTCTCTCCTCTCTTAATGTATTGCTTATTTTTTGACAAATTGTGTAATTGTGATCATTTTCTGTTACATTGTGGAACCTAATGTAAAGCGCTCTGATACCTTCGGGTCTAGCCAGCGCTATTTAAAACTCTTTAAATAAATAAACAGTGCCTGTAACCCTGAATATCTGCCATGACTGAGCCATGTTAAGGCCACACAGCACAACACCCTGCCCGTGGATGAAGTGTAGCAGACACACAACTTGCTCTGCCCACACCACGGGACATGATGTGGGGACACAACTTATTACCACTGACAGACCTTGAGGGCACAGGAGGGGACAACACACACCTATTAGGACATGACAGTCCACAATGGCAAGTAGCCCATACCAAACACCATGTGGTACTCTGGGGCACATTGTTGTCAGATGTGTGGGCCTCAACGATCATGGTGCATGCAAAGTAGGCATACATGAAGTCACACTCAGATAGTGGACACTGCGTTCACCCCTAATAGATTCCCCACACTATCCCAATGCTGAATGACCATGTAGATACTAACACATCTGGCTATGGGAGTGCACAGCAGGAAGGATCACCTTTGTAAGGCCAGTTTGGGCCAATGCATGACACTGGCACCAATCCCAGCAGCCACTCACATGACACAGCACAGCACCACCCCATGAACATCATGTGGGCCACCGCTGCCACATGTCCTGTACACATGCATCCGCTCCCAGGCAAAGTCACCCTCCGCAAATACTCACCCCTGCCTTGCTGCTGATGCTCCTTCAGACATGCATGCAGCTCAGGATGAGTCACTGCCAATATGCGGCCCATCAGTGGTGTCATGCTGCACCGTGCCAAATGCCCAGTGCGTGGTAGCAGCCTCAAGGTCATCTCTGCCATGTTCTTTGCCTGCCGGCTGATGTCGTCTCACCTCTTGTGGCAGTGGGTGCTCCGTCCATTAGATACCCCCAGGACTCGCACCATTGCTGCAATGGCCCTCCACAGGGCCTTACGATGGTGTACCTTGAGCTGCAGGCATGGGAGAAAAGAAGGGGAAATGATCAGTGACACAGTGTCATGTACCAACATCTATCAGTACAGTAGCCAGACACAGACTCATTACCAAGTGTAATCTCCCTCCGTCCCAAACTGAGGTAAACCTCACAAGGGCACTCTGCATGGGCCAAGCAGATGTGATTGCATGCATTTATGAGGGCGTACAGGGTCCCTGACAATCTCACAAACATGCAGAATGACTGTACTGAGCTCCCTCTGTGACTTGCACACATCTCCAGTCCTATGCATGTCTGGCCACTACATACATCACATATCGACCTGTGTCTGGGCGTTGTGCATGACTGGGCAGCATTCAATGAGCATGTCCTGTGAACATATATGTATGTAATGTGTGTGGCATCGGGGTACATGGACTCACAAACAAAACATACATCTACACAAGTGTGGTCATGTGCAATTATACAGGGCTGAGATGGTGCATATTTTTATTTCAGTGTGAATGAACAAGAGTAAGGGCACAGTAAGTGCAGTGATGTGATCTCGTCTTGGTGTGCGGGCACTGGGCATAGCCTCTGGGTTCACACTGAGTCAGACAACAGAGGCACACAGAGACAATCAGTCGAGCAATTACTGTCCTGGCACCTGCATGTCCAACATCCTGTGGCTCTGTATGGCTGACAATGTAACACACTCCACTCAGACATACAACTGCAGGCAGGGAAAACAGTGACATTGGGACATACACACTCCTTCGCCCTGGAGACAGCATGTTTGTCAGTGTATGACACAATCCCACACCCTCAGGCATATACTGCAGCAGTACAACTACATGTCTGCCCCCCTGCCCTACACCTCCCTTTACGATGACTTACCACAACATTGGGTGCACCATACAGCCTTGTGTACTGTGCGAGCACCTCGTCCAACAGGACCTCCAGCTCCTCGCTTGTAAATGGACAGGCACATATCTTCTCTGTCCTTGCCTTCCCTGTGGACATGGAACACCTGTGGTGGAAGGGGGTGGTGAGGGGTCCCAGGCAGCAAGCTATGGAGGCAGCAGCAGGAGAGGGTCACAGGCAGCAGACTCTGTAGGCAGCAGCAGGAGAGGGTCCCAGGCTGCAGGCTCTGTAGGCAGCAGCAGGAGAGGGTTCCTAGTAGCAGGCTCTGTAGGCAGCAGCAGGAGAGGGTCCCAGGCAGCAGGCTCTTCAGGCAGCAGCAGAAGAGGGTCCCAGGCAGCAGACTCTGTAGGCAGCAGCAGTAGATGGTCCCAGGCATCAGGCTCTGTAGGCAGCAGCAGGAGAGGGTCCCAGGAAGCAGGCTCTCTGAGTAGTGGAAATGTGAGGCTCACTCCCACAGATGTATAGCCCCCTAGCGTTGTTTCATAGGGGCCAAGCTGCAACAATTGGTTGTCCAGGTCTGCCTCTTTCAAAAGCATCCAATGACCGCCTCGGCGGTGGCATAGCACGCCTTCCGGGATTTTCAAAACTGCATCATGCCACCGTAATCATCTCTCCCATTGGCTGTAGGCAATGCTTCATTGCTCTGACACACCGCCATGGCCAGCGGTAGCTATCGCGTGTAGGGTGGCAGAGCATGCCCACCGCCATCTGGGTATACCTCCATGCCAATGACTACCGCACTTGTGTAGGGGGTGGTGCTGGTGACACACCGCCGGGGCCAGGCGGTAGCTACCACGAGTAGGGTGGCGGAGCATGTCTTCCACCATTTGGGCATGTCTCCATGCCAATGACTACTGCACTTGTGTAAGGGGAGGTGCCGAGGACACACTGCTGTGGCCAGGCAGTAGCTACCGTAAGTAGGTTGGTGGAGCATCCCCGCCACCATTTGGGAATGTCTTCATGCCAATGACTACCGCACTTGTGTAAGGGGCGGTGCTGGTGACACACCGCCGTGTCCAGGCGGAAGCTACCGCGAGTAGGGTGGCGGTGCATGCCCACTGCCATTTGGGCATGTCTTCATGCCAATGACTACCGCACTTGTGTAAGGGGTGGTGCTGGTGAAACACCGCCATGGCCAGGCAGTAGCTACCGCGAGTAGGGTGGCGGAGCATGCCCACCGCCATCTTCCCATGTCTCCATACCAATGACTACCGTACTTGTGTAAGGGGTGGTGCTGGTGACACACAGCCGTGGCCAGGCAGTAGCTACCTCGAGTAGGGTGGCATGCAATGGCAATGTCCATCAGGAACAGTTGAACACGTATACATGGTGAAGGGCACATCATCTTGCACACAATCCCATTATTCCATTGGATCCACAGGTGCCCGCACGTGCCATTGTTGGGTGTGTGTGACGTACATTGGTCTGTATTCCCTGCCATGTTAATTATGCATTTGATGGTTGATGATGCGTGACAGTGTTGAAGTGAACTCAACAATGTTTGCACTAATCAATGTGTTGTTTTACCATGGCAAGGCTTGTCTCACTGTACGATGTTGTTACTTACTTGTGCTTTTATATCTGCTCATACACACAATTGACAGTTCGCAGACTACTGTGATCATTATGTTGTGGATGTGTGCCAAGTTTACATGATGTATTGAGGTGTGAAAGGTACAGCAGATGAGTATGAGACAGTCATGTTCATTTTACACACATTGGCTGGATTGTATGCTGCAAGGCATGCATATGTGAAATGTGGGGTTTAGTATGTGTGCATTCCCATCGACCTATGTGTTGTTTGAAGCACTTGTGTATGGTAAATGGAGATGTGTGCCCTCTGTGTGGCTCAAACGTCCACCCATGTAACCTGGTGTGTCACACATTTCTCAGGGCAGTCTTTATTTTTCCGTGGCATCCTTATCGGGATGTGCGGTGGCCATCTCATGATGGTTGTCATTGACATGTGTCCATTTTCATCTCAACTAGGAGGAGGACTAATCACCTACATCACTTGACACTGCTGAAGGATATGGAGGATGTTGCGATCATTCGAAAATTCCACCTCAACAGACCCACCCTGAAGACCCTTTGTGATCTGTTGGAGCCCCACCTGCAGCCTTGTCACCACTACCCAACAGCTTTCACACCAACATACAAAGTGATGGCAGCCCTCCATTTTTTTGCAACTGTTTCCTTCCAGGAGACTGCGGCCAGCGCTGCAGGGATGTCTCAACCCATGTTCAGCCTGGTGCTGAGGGATGTTCTTGCAGTCCTGATGATCTATAAGGACAGATAAATACATTTCCCCAGGGTAGCAGAATTGGCCGTTGTGAAGGGAGACTTGTATCCGCTTTGGGAACATCCCCCATGTTGTTGGTGCCATTGATTGCACACATTTCGGTTTGGTGCCACCACAGGTGAGTGAGCACATTTTTCGCAATCAAAAACATTATCACTTGATCAATGTGCAGGTGGTGTGACATGACCATTTCGCATGTGTGTGCCAGATTCCCCAGCTCAGCCCATGACTCGTACATCCTGAGGAACAGCATTGTGCCCCAGATGATGGCAAATCTGTTTCCTGAGCGTGCTTGGATTGTGGGTGAGTATGCCTAGTAATATGGGGTACTGTGTGTGTGACCAGCTACCCTCTGCCTGTGCAACATTGCAATGTGTGTTTGTCATTCCTGGGTGACTCTCCATATCCCAGCCGTCCATGGCTGCTGAGCCCACTACGTAATCCCAGGACCCCGGCTGATATCATGTACAATGAGGACATGGCAGGACCTGTCGTGTCATTGAGCGGACTTTTGGCCTGCTTAAGTCAAGATTCCGCTGCCTTGAAAGCACTGGAGGTGCACTGTCATACTCACCTGGGAAGGTCTGTAAGATCATTGTGGCATGCTGTATGCCCCACAACATGGCCATTCATAAGGGGATTCCCCAGCTCCTTGATGATGATGAGGACCCAAGGCCCCCACCTGCCCAAGGACCTGAGTCCAGTGATGAGGACAGTGGAGAGGAAGGAGTTGACATGCGTCAACAGCTCATCACTCGCTACTTCACTTGAAGGTGGGTGACAAGGTATAACTTGTACTATGTATGGTGTGATTGCTGTGGTCGTGAAGGGCTATGTGCGGATGGTACTGACAGGCGAATGTAAAGTCACCTGTTTGTGAAAATGTGGCAGTGACATTTCATCTGTGAACATATACGGACTCACGTTGTTGACACTTGTTGCACATTGTGTTGTCTGCCTGTTGACTTATGTAGATGGTTGGTGTAGTGTACTGTCTGTGATGTCACACTCACACCAGTGACTGTTGTTATGTTGTGTCTCCCTAGTTGCCTTGAAATTATCCTGGCCTACATACTGTACACCTTTTGGATACATTATGGATATTTTTGAACACTGTAAATATGGCACTAAAATCAAAACAGCACAAATTCAAGTGTGTAAGCTATTTTATTTACAAAGTGGACATGTGAGGGGTGCGGGCATATTTACATGAAGGTGGTGATGGAGCAGTGAGTTGACAGTCATGGTAGATGAGATGCAAGAGTAGACACCACATGCATGGGGTGACCCAGTCCAACAGACAGGTGCCATTCACAAGGCAGTGTGAGGAAGAACAGCCCAAACAGTCAATGCAGTGGGCAAGAGGGTTGCCATCAGGGCTGGCTCCGTGACTGGCGTTTGGCTGGTGCTTTGCCTCCAGAGACTCACAGGCTCGTCTCTGGACGCCCCCTTGGTCGCTTGGCCAGGGGACCCTGCTGCATGGCCAGCAGCATCTGAGGACTCACCCCTCTCTGTGGCCGCATGGGAGGATGGTGCACTGTCATCCTGCAGCACAACAGAGGGGGGCGCAGGTGTTCTTTGGGATGCAGGCCTGTCCCTCAGTAATGCCACTTGCTGGCCCATGAGGACCACCCTTTGTCCCATGCGGCTTAACAATGGACCTCATCAGCAGGATGAGCCTGCGTAATAGTTCTTCAGACTGGCCACTTTGTCCCTGGACCTGTTCGTAGACTCTGGTGAAGTGGTCCAGGGATGGTGTCCCAACCTCCTGAGGTCTGGGGGTGACCCTGGCCCTCCCACCTGCCCTGCTGCCACTGACCTGTTGACTCGCCACTGTGGGTCCACGCACACTCTCCCTGCCATCCACAGTTGTTGGTGTGTGCTGGTCATCTCCAGGGACAGGGAGGGTGCTACAGGTGGCACTGGTGGTGGTGGTGGCAGTGGCGGTGGTTGCAGCGGTGGAGGCACATGCCGTAACTGCAGGGGTCTGCTGTGCAGTTGTTGTTAGCAGCAGACGTGTTGGTAGGGAGGATAGGGGCCTGGGACCTATTGGTCCCTGGCACACCAGATGGGCCGGCCTGTAGCTCATCATCCAAAGAATCCTGGGAGTCTACATCCGAGAGTCCATGTACAGGGGGTGGAAACTGGCTCTGCTGGTCGTTGTTGCCGTCCTCAGCAGTGAGTTCTTGGTCATCTGTGGATTAGATGGGGAATGGTCAGTGTTGTGCACTGTGCACGAATTCTGTTAGCTGTGTGTCATCCACTGTCTGTACACTACACAATTGACTCATCTTCACTATTTTTTGTAAGTGCAATACTGTGCCTCATTACATGATGCAGAGGTACATAAATTACTCGTACATGTCAGGTATCAATGCATTGCATGCAATTGGTGCTGTGTGTAGTGATGCAGGTCTCCCTGCCACAAACAGCCAGCCCAGGGAAGATGGCTACCTACCTGTAAGGTGAGGATGAAGAATGCAATGGCTTCCAGGTGCTCCTGAGTGGTGTGGGGAGGGCTCCATCTTGCTGGGGTGTGGAACAGTGGGCATGGTGGGAATAGGAGTACAGGCCTCCCTCTCACATACATGCCTCCCAAGCAAGATGGCTACCTACCTGTTAGGTTGTTTGGTGAGCAATGCAATGGCTTCACAGTGCTTGTGGGAGGGAGGGAATGCTCCATGCTGCTGGGTTGTGGGACAGAGGGCATAGTGGGAGTAGGAGTACAGGCCTCCCTCCCACATACAGGCCTCCCAAGCAAGATGGCTACCTACCTGTTAGTTTGTTGGGTGAACAATGCAATGGCTTCACAGAGCTTGTGGGAGGGAGGGAGTGCTCCATGCTGCTGGGGTGTGGGACAGGGGGCATGGTGTGAGTAGTAGTGCAGGCTGACTGTGCTCAAGCTCCCATGGTTATATTGTTAGCTACGTTTAGGTTACATGGGAGTGGGTGTCTGTTGGATCTGTGAGACAGGTTTTTGTGGGTGTGTGGTGCAGATGGATGTGATTTGTCTGGTGTGGTGTGTGTTTTTGGATGTGAAAAACAGTACATATCAGTGTGTTGGTTGACATTTGTTTGTACTTACAAGCCTCCACACCCCCGGATATACCTGTGAGACTCTCAGGATGCAGTATGGCAAGCACCTTCTCCTCCCATGGTGTGAATGTTTTCTGTGGGATGGGAGGGCCACTGCCAGTCTGGTTAGCCAGCTCCCAGTTCTTGCTCCTCTTCTCTTTGACAACCCTCTTGAGATCCTGCCACTGCTTCATGATCTCATTCTTGGATCGCGGGGTGGACCATACTGCATTGACCCTTTGTACTATCCTTTCCTACATTTGAGTCCTTGTGGCTAATGGTGTCTGTTGGACCATCTACCAAACAGTTGTGGTTCCACTCTGACTATCTCATTTACCATGACTGTCAACTCACTCTCTGTGAATTTGGGCATGCCATGGCGTGTGGTGTTTCAAGTGTTTGTTGGTGCAGGGGTGTAAGTGGTGGGTGTGGTGTTTTTGTGTGAGGTGTGTTATGTGCTGGGGGATTGTTGGTGCTGGTGTGATGGTGGTGGTGGTAGGTGTGCTGTGTTCTTTTGCCTCTCCTATCAGATCTGGTCGATGCCCTTCTCTTCTGGAGTGTTGCCACGGATTGTGGTCAGTGAAGGGGCTGGTTTTATACACAGCTGTGTGGGTGTGTCCACATGGGATTTTGCGGTCAGGTGTGTTGTGGGGGTGGTCCTGGGAATTGTATGTTTCTGTTTGGCATTTTTCCTTTTCATTTGGTTGTGTTTTGTGTATTTGGAGGGCATGGCTACTTTGTGCAGTGTTTGGCATTGCGGCAGTGTTTTTGCATTGTCTGCCATGTTTTTCATATATCGTCTGCTGATGTGGCTATGCTGCAGCTCTTCCGCTGTCTCTCACATTCACTCCTGTTTGCGACCGCGGCAGTCGGAAACAGCGGTTCGTACCACGGGACCATCGGGGACATACTAATTTCCCGTGCGGAGTCTCCGCTATGCTTGCAGCGGGTTGTAGCTTTTCTGCTGCGTTTCCGACCGCTGCGGTCGGTTTTTGGACGTCACTGCCCGCGTCGGGCGGTTTTGGTTAGCCCGCTACCGCCACGGTCGTTTTTTTTGGGCGGTTGTTCCTAATTTGACCGCCGGTTTCTCCACGGTCCCGGCGGGCGGTTGTTTCCCGCCTCCATGGTGGTCGGGGTGGTTTTCCGCTCGTCATCCAAATGGGACCCTGAGACTCCTATTTGATGGACCTCAGAATTTGCTGCACCACAATCAGTTCAAAGCTGCTCAAACTAATTAGACTCTTCAATAGCCTAGCAATGGGAAGCTAAACAGCCACATTAGAATATAAGTGCATAGTCTTGAGCTGGCCACAGAATCCCTGATTGTTTACACACTTGGGAGCCATCTTGGACTCGAGTTCCACATTCATTATGCAATGCAAAACTTAAAACGTAGTACATACACAAACTTGGATATGGGGTTATGAATGATGTTTCTCTATTTGAGACGCATAAGCATGACAAAAAAACAATGGTTTGTTTAGGCAAATTAAATTTGAGATCAAACTTTATTAGGAATGTAAATTTTGTCTACGTTTTACACTGTAATTTAATTATTGCATTATGTTCATTCATACCAAACAATCCTAGGTTGTTGTTTTCTGCACTGAATTTAAGTCCACATAATCTATTAAATACTTTTTAAAATCATTACATTTGCTTATGTGCTTGGGTTTGGTAGTAAATGCAGAGCACCGCTTCGTTTCAATTCAAGAGCTCAGTTCAGTTCAAATATTTATTCAACTATCAAAAAAGGTAGCCATAAAAATACAATCATATTGAGTTTTAAAAACAGGTTAAAAAGCAGATGCGAACACAGTTGTTAAAAAAGATTCATTTCTTATATTATATCAAGACACATTCTCACATTAATGACTTCAGAATAGACATAGCATTATTATTATTTTTTTTAAACATCTTTTTATTGAACAAAAAGAAAGGACATTACACAACTCAAAACTGACCAGAGCGCATTGAGTGACTGCAAATATACACGTAGAGAACATAGACCTCCATATAAGACAAATAAAGCAAAATGTTAAGAATGGGCTTAGGTGTCTTCTGATTCCACACTGGCAAGATCCACGTCAGGTGGTGTACAGATGTCCCCACGATAAGCATTCCAAGCTCGCCAGACCTTACCCCACTTGCAGGGTCGCCCCCTCGACACATACACAGACCTCTCCCAGAACATACACCAGTCAAGGTCCTCCATCCAATTCCCAACCCGAGGCTCCCTAACAGCACCCCAGAGTTGTGCAATATTACGTTTGGCAAACGCACAAGCAAGAGTGACCCAGAGTTTGCCATGACTCGAGAGGTCGGAGGGCTCCCAAACATTCAGCAGACAAAGCCAAATCGGCGAGTTATCAGACACTCCCCGTGCCAAATGAGTCACCTCCTGAATAAAGGCCGCCTGAGATGATGGTAATAAGACACAGTCTATCCTAGAAAGTGAGTGGTGCGCCGCAGAGGCGTGTGTATAACCCACTTCACTAGGGTGCCGATGTCGCCATCCGTCCACCAAACCCGACGCAGAGATAAAATCCGCCAGCCATCTACGGGAAGGCAAAAGCACACGGGAGGGGTACCTGTCTAGTTCACCATCCAGTACTGCGTTGAAGTCCCCGCCCAGTACCATTGTCCCGATGGACAGAGTCAGAAACACCCGGCCCAAATCACGGAAAGTATCCACCTGTAATGCTGGAGGGACATAGATAGACAGAAAAGTAACAGTCCTACCCTCCAAAGCCCCGATATTCCAACATATCGGCCTCTGTTGTCAGACCACGTCGACTGAATAGTGAGAGGAAAGGAGTTTTTCACCAAGATCCCTACTCCTCTAGAGCCAGAAGTAAAGCCAGCATGAGCCACTAATTTGTAGCCCCCTCTGTGAAGCGCCATACAACGTTTTCCCAAGAGATGAGTTTCCTGCAGCAACACCACGTCGGGCGAGTGCCTTCTAATCAGCTGACTCACCATAGTGCGCTTGATCCTATCACCCAAGCCATTTACGTTCCAGCTGAGGCCGGAAAACCCCAAACCCAACCTAGCGGAAGCCATTCATATCTCCGAAAAAGAACAGGATATCCATAGGCACCCATAGCGGGCTCTGGTCACACAAAACAAACAAATCAACAAACAAAAACCCCCCATTCCCAATCCCCCAACCCCCTCCCTGCACCCCTGCATGTAGTATATGCACATCCCCAACTCGCAGTGTGCCTGTCACCCCTAACTAACTACAAGTATCTAAAAGTAGAAATACGGAGGACCTTACAACAGGCCGCACGCCCCCACCACCCCAAACCAACCACAGTCCCCCCGCACGGTAAAATACAAAAAAGGCCCCAATAAAAATAGTCCGGGGGGGAAGAAAAACAACCCCGACCAGTCCCACTGAGCCACCAATAATGTTAATTCGACACAGACACGACGACAAGTCACTGTCCTTCACTATCTGGCCGGGCCTGAGCCCCGGAGTCCGGACCCTCAATCCGATCCAGCCAGTCCGTGGCAACCGCAGGATTATCGAAAAACCAAGTCTTCCCATCATGTTCTATCCGAAGACGAGCCGGAAACATCATCAAGTACTTCATGTCCCGGTCCCTCAGTCGCCGTTTGATGGACATAAAGTTCTGCCGCTGTTTCTTTACCATCAGGGTCAAGTCCAGGAAGAACAACAACAAAGCGTTCTCATAGGCCAGCGGGCTCGAGGTTCTCGCCATTTGCAGGATAGCATCTCGATCCCGAAAATTCAGGACCGGGGCAATTATGGGACAAGGAGGCGCACCCTTCTTCGGATGACCACCGGGAACTCTATGGGCCCTCTCCACTGTAAAAAAGTTACTGAGGCCCTTAGGCTTGAGATGTTGCAGGACGAGTTCCTCGACAAAGAGATCCGGAGTCAACCCCTCCAACCCCTCCGGCACTCCCAGAATGCGGACGTTATTGCGGCGCGCCCGTCCTTCATATTCATCGAGCTTTCAGTCAAATTGAGTCCGGGCCGCCTTAAGGTCTCGCACCTCTTTCTGCAGCTCCGCCACATCCTCGATAAGACTCGTCGTCTTAATTTCCAAGTTCTTAACTTTCTCCGTCGTTTAGTAAGGTCAGCCCTTATGAGGCCCACTTCAATCGACACCGGGTCCAGTTTAGTGTCCATCTTACCCAAGGAAGATTGGACCCCGGTGATCGCTGCCATCAAGTCTTTCATAGTAGGATCCTCCACGACTAAATCGCCATCCCTACCCCCCCGTCGGGGTACGTTTCACATCCGCTGGGGACCCCACCTGATGAGTATTCTTCGACGATTTCATCTGGGGCTTCTCAACATCCCCTCTCGACGCCATTGCCACCTCCAATCGGGTCCAGGCAGCTTCCTCAGAAATGCGATCTCAAACCAGGATAGATGGACTCAGCACGCCCCAGCTGTGGCTCTCCTGCGATAAACCGAGTTCCGACTGGTCACTTCCGGTCCCAGAGGCCGATGTTGTTGCACTCCACTGCGGACGGCGCCACACTCGGGGTCCCAGTGTCCACACCCGTAGGCCCCAAAGTTTCAGACGACGATAATCTGTCGCCAAAGCACCCAAACGAACCAAAATTTTACCCATTGACTCAGGTGCTGGTCCCCCACCCGATGGTAGGGACGACGTTCAGGATAATGTGCCGGATGGCTGGTCAGGATGTGGCGGCCGGCGGAGCCGAGGCTCAAGCTGCCATCTTGGTCGCTGGTGCGGCTCCTCCTAGACATAGCATTATTATTGTTAAGTGAAAAAGTCAACTACGTGAATATTAAAATCAATTTAGTTCTTTCCTACTATATTCTCATATTTTTCCTCACGTTAATTGATTTCAAAATGAACAGGGCAACACTGTAACATGTCAGGGGGTCACCTAGTGTCACCAAAACTTTCATAGATTAATTGTGACACATTTTATTATTGGTGAGAAACAATGGTTTAAGGTAAAAACATCTAAAATTCTGGTAAAAGTTACAAACAATATAAAGTGCAAGGTGCTTTGTTTACTTTTGTTTTCGCACAGGCATAGTACCGCATCAGACGGATGAATCCTCGTTTTTGGAAAAGCTACGAGGTGATGAGCGATGACACATCTCAGTCTTAATAGCACAAAACGGTGTTGGGCATAGGTCACAAATGACAAATAATTATTGGCCCTCATCTCTAGACTATACGATATGTACAAGGCAACAGTATATTTATTCCTTTCAACCTTAGATCTCAGATCCAACCTATGTTGTAAATAGGTGTCTCCTTGTTTGTGTGGGGCAATGTTTTTGATGTCTCTGACCATACCAACATGTTGTACAAATTTTCTAAAGAGGAATTGATGTATAGCAGCCACAGGATTTTTAATGTGTCATGCAGTTGAAGACATTGTAAAATAATCTATTTCGTAAAAGTAGTTTCTTCTCTTTTCCAAATTGATTCCCACAATAACAGTGGTCGGGCCAGTAAGAGGCTTTCTAAGAATTGCAGACCCACCTCGTGATGTGCAATAGGTTTTGAAGCAGATGATGGTAAACATAACAATCGTTTCAGGAAGGAATTTTCTTGCATTTGCAGGTCCTTGCTTTTTGCATGGCCCCAAAGCCCTGCCCCATAAAGAGCTATATTCGCTCCTTTAGCTTTGCATATAGCTACCATCTCATTAGTTGGCCGGTTCCCCAGTTTGGAGGAAAATTTAAAAATTCCAAGAGTAGCACTGCTCATTTTGGCTCTTGTATTCAGAATATGTTGGGACCAAGACCCATTATCCGTGAATAAAATGGCAAGATAGCAAAATGAATTAACGGTGTTGATAGGACTATTCCCGGTAAAAAAAAGTTTGGGGGGGTTTAGGTTTGGACCCACAGATCATAGTATGTTTTAGATTTATTTATAACCATTTTCCTTTGTTCATAAAAGCTGAGAATATGTCCATCAATCTTTGGAGACCTACCGAAGTTCTCGCTTGGAGTACAGCATCGTCAGCGTATAATAAAACGGGTATTGGACGACCTCCCACCATTGGGGCATCAGCCTGTATTGTCTGCAAATAATTATCTATCCCATTATTAAATAGGAAAATAATATTGGTGTTAGCACGCATCCTTACTGTATCCCCTGTCCCACCTGGAATTTGGATGAACGTTCCACCTGGGGCCCAAAACAAACTTGGCTAGTTAGGTTCTCATACAGACGAGAGAGAAACCCAACAATCGCCCTGGTGCTGCCATAGAGATTAGGGTTGGCCAGAGTAAATTATGGTCCACCAGGCTGAATTCACTACTTGGATCGGCAAAGCCTAAGTATAAAGTGCCTGCCTTTGCCCTGGTATAATTGCTGATAAGTAACTCTAAGTTTGTACATTGCTCAATTGTTCCTATTCGCTTTCTGAACCCAAACTGCACAGGTGTTAGAACCGAGTATTCAAATGGCCATTCCTCAAGTCTTAGCAGCAGAACCCTGCTCATCACTTTCAGGGCAGTATCTAATAGTGAAATTGGGTGATAATTTCTAGGGTCAGTTTTATCCTCTTTTTTAAATATGGGTATGATGATCAATTCTCCCCATGTCTTTGGAATTATTTCTCTAGCAGCTGAGTTAAACACTCTAGTTAGGATGGGTCCCCATAAGATAGGAGCCAACTTAAACACATCAGCTGGGACACCATCAGGTCCTGGGGCCTGTCCCCCGGCACTTGCCTGGATTGCCTGGATGACTTTCTTATTAGTGATATTCAGACAGAGATTTCTTCCCTCTCCTAACAACCCTTCAGGCACCGTCATCCTCACCCCATCATTGTTAAAAAATTTCTGGAAAATGTTTTACCCATTAATCTGAAGGAACAAAAGAACAACATTCTGGGATGTTGTCAGTCTTCAGAAAGGGCGCATTTACTGTCTCCCCAAAAAGTTTATTATTCTTGGTTTTTGCAGCAAAGGCCAATTTTTCCTATGCCTCATCATTAGGTATATTTTTCCAGGGGGTTAAAGCTATTTTATACTCAAGCCGTAGGGTTTGAATGGTTAGTAGGTCTCGTGGTGATTTAGACAGGGTGTGCTTCAAATCCGGTAGGGCTTTAGTGCCTGGGCCGTTGAACCACCCCTTCTTTTTTATTACATGAAGGCCCAGGGATCTTTGTTAAAATAGATTGAATCAATTTTGTAATAGTACAAAAATTCTCAGTCACTAATAATGGGATGATTTCTTCCTGGAGGCAGTATGTTATTTCCTTTTGATTGGAAACTACTATTGTCCTCATTGTTAAGCATGGGTCAACACCCGACCATTTAATTCTAACACCATTTGTCTTGACCGGATTAACGTGTTTTGCTAAATCAAATGCATCATTCCTTTTGCCCCAGAAAAAAAGATATTTTAGTGGATTATGATCCCTAAATAGAGAGGGTACAACACTAAGGTTGCCACACATACAAATGGTAGGGGCAGATACTAATATGTAGTCTATAATGGAGTATGGCTTTCTTCCTACAAATGTTGGATCTAAATTCCCATTCAGACAACAGCCTCCCTAAGAAGTTGAAAATCATATTTGCGATCATCTGGTTAAGTGCTTCCCCATAGTCATTATCACAGAAGTTATCAGTTCCCTCTCCCTCCTCCTATATGTGACACATGGCTTGGTGTTAGGTCCTCCACATGCCTGTAAATTAAAATCGCCTGCCCAAAATAAGACATACTCTGTATTAATTGGAGATATAAATATTTCTAACCCATGGTCAAGGGCAGCTACCTCATTACCTCATGAAGAATTAAAAACATTATTGTAAAAATTTACAATTATTAGGTCTGTCCCGCCCTTTTTACTTAGGAAATATGAGGAATAGCCTTTCACGTGTACCGGGCTAACACACCAGGTCTCTTGTAGACAAATGATGTCATAGCTAGAGATGAAATTAACCCAATCAGTTTTTGAGACCTTGTTTGCTAGTCCGTTCACGTTCCAAGTTGCAAACTCAAACCCTTCTATTTGGGGGCTTTCAGCCTGGTGGATTATTAATATACTTTCAGGGATGCTAAGGTTGTCATCACTAGTTTTATACTGCTATTGGCTACTACCAGACCATGAATGGAGGGTGCCCGTAACGTAGGTGTACAAACTTTCGAGGATTGCTGCTTTATCTGGTTGGCTATGAGGATGCCTTCATCCGACCCAGATTGGTGGTACCTAAAATCCCCAACACAACAAGACCCGATGCTAAGTCATTCATTGTCATCTAGTCTGCTCAGCACTTCTTATCTATTGGGCATTGCAGATTTCGGGTCACGGGGTGGGCACAAGCTTTGAGTGGTCCTCTCTATTTGAAGGTTCGATACACCACTGTTGCATTGATCTAAGCCCCTTAGATGACGATGAAAAAAGGCCAATGGGAGTATACTCACATCTAATATCTCAAACAGTAGAACCTCTATCTTTTTGAAGATACCTCCGGCAGTTCTAGGACTCTTAAAGTTGATCATGACACAGTCTCCCCCAAGGTTTTTTTCCAGGGGCCCAATCCACCCTACTCTTCATGTGAGCAGGATGCATGAGCTTTAACAGGGAAGAATACATGTCTGTTAGTAAGCCAGTACACTACCTTATTCATCAGACATTCTGTGGTTTCCCTAACCCCTGGTTTCAGAGGAGGGACATTGACTAGAACAACCACATATGGACAGCTGGCGGGTGGCAAATTGATGGTGACTTAGGGGCCTATTACGATACGCCCGCCATTGCTGTGGAGCTGGGACTGGCCGCCGGTAAGATGGCGGTCCCGCTCAGTGTATTAGGATGTACCCGCCACTATGGCAGGCACCTCCAGGCCCCGGAACATTACGGACGGTGCTGCTAGCAGCATCACTGTTCGCAATGCACATATGTCACGTAGTGCATTTCCATGCACAATGTGGCAGGCACCACGCGGTGCCTGCCACCTTGTGCATGGAAATGTAGGGTGGTACCACAGGTACCCCCAGTGCACATTTGCCCTCCCCCCACACAGAGGGGGCCTGCAATGGGCCTCAGAACCCAGCCTCTGCCAGCCTTTCCATGGCGGTGGAACTGCCATGGAATGGCTGGCATACACCAGCTTGCAATCTGGCAGGCGGTGCCTGCTAGGCACCTCCGCCATATCACGCATGCTGGACCGCTACGCCAGGCAATCATTATGATTGCCGTGGCGGAAGCGTGGAGGGCGGTCTTTTTGACTGCTACGGTCAGTGAGCGATTCCCATACCATCCTAATGTGGCGGGGAAAATGGAAGTTAGATGGTGGAGGGACCGCCACTGCCGGCCTGGCGGTGGCTGTCCCTCTGCCATTGTAATGAGCCCCTAAGTCATGTGGGAGCAGACTGACGTTGGTATTTGGGAGGTGTTGGTTAGGGCCTCTTTTATGTTCTACCCTATGGTCAATACTGGGAGTTTTACTGCTAGGCTCTGTTATGTTTCTACTCAACATCACATCTGGTCTAGGGCAAGTTGGACCCTCAGAGTTTGGGGGCTGGCCACCTAGGATCTTATTTGTATCAGTTCCTATTAGTAGGAGGTTCTCAGCCTGTTGCACTTGGGTCCCCACATTGGCTTTTTTTAATTCCTCCTCCAGCCTACATAACCTTTCTTTAAGTGGGTTCACTAGATTACTAATAACAGATGTTAATTTATTCCAAAATGGTGTCCAAATATGAGTCTATAGAATTGTGTCCATCATCACCCTCTCCTGTTGGAAAAAGTTCATCTGGGGTTCGGGAATAGACAAGGGACTTTCTCTTCCGTTTTGCTGCTGGTTTGTAGACCCTATTCGTGACCCCAGCGGCCCTTGATGTTGTTAATTCTGAGTGGTATGTATTGGACCCTGTTCTAAGCCAATCAGTGTTGAAATCTGGCAGATAGATACACTTGTACCTCCTGCGTGATCGGCTTAGTCATTACCTAGGCCCAACAATTTGTTTGTATAAGATGGGCTTTGGGCGCACCCACTGGCTTCAGTCCCCCCATTTTATGACCTAGTGAAATAGTGGACAGGCTCCACTCTGCTCTGTCAATTTCTTTGGATAGAGCCCGATGGCACAGGCCAGGTAGCTGTCAATGGTGGTAGTGCGCTTGGGAGTACTAAGCGGTTCAGGTGTTGGCTTAGTGCTCCCCACTTTTTTCCGGACCATCTTATTAGGTATATATTCCCCCAGTTAAAAAATTGGTAAATAAGAGCTAAGCAAACTTACTCCACTCCGTGGCTTTGTATTGTCCTATTGTATTGTCGTTTACTGCTAGGCTCTGTTATGTTTCTACTCAACATCACATCTGGTCTAGGGCAAGTTGGACCCTCAGAGTTTGGGGGCTGGCCACCTAGGATCTTATTCGTATCAGTTCCTATTAGTAGGAGGTTCTCAGCCTGTTGCACTTGGGTCCCCTCATTGGCTTTTTTTAATTCCTCCTCCAGCCTACATAACCTTTCTTTAAGTGGGTTCACTAGATTACTAATAACAGATGTTAATTTATTCCAAAATGGTGTCCAAATATGAGTCTATAGAATTGTGTCCATCATCACCCTCTCCTGTTGGAAAAAGTTCATCTGGGGTTCGGGAATAGACAAGGGACTTTCTCTTCCGTTTTGCTGCTGGTTTGTAGACCCTATTTGTGACCCCAGCGGCCCTTGATGTTGTTAATTCTGAGTGGTATGTATTGGACCCTGTTCTAAGCCAATCAGTGTTGAAATCTGGCAGATAGATACACTTGTACCTCCTGCGTGATCGGCTTAGTCATTACCTAGGCCCAACAATTTGTTTGTATAAGATGGGCTTTGGGCGCACCCACTGGCTTCAGTCCCCCCATTTTATGACCTAGTGAAATAGTGGACAGGCTCCGCTCTGCTCTGTCAATTTCTTTGGATAGAGCCCGATGGCACAGGCCAGGTAGCTGTCAATGGTGGTAGTGCGCTTGGGAGTACTAAGCGGTTCAGGTGTTGGCTTAGTGCTCCCCACTTTTTTCCGGACCATCTTATTAGGTATATATTCCCCCAGTTAAAAAATTGGTAAATAAGAGCTAAGCAAACTTACTCCACTCCGTGGCTTTGTATTGTCCTATTGTATTGTCGTTTATGATAGTCTACTCAGCAGGAACTCAATCAAAAGGGTGGGCCCAGCCCAGCCTCATCCGGTCTCTGATGGGCGCAGATGGGCTCGCCCTTGGCCCGGGCTGGCCCGCACGCCTCCTGCACTGCAGGAGCCCTGTGAGGATTTTAAAGTGCCTCCTGGCGCTATCAAGTGGCCTTGGCAGTAGAATACCACAGGTGGCGCTGGGACAGGAAGTCCAAGTCCCAGGGCAGGTCAGCCCTCCGCAGAGTACAACAGAACAAACAGCAGCAGGTAACAGGTGTCCAAGTGCTCTTTTATCGCTTGTTGAGCTGGGGGAGATGAAGTCATTGCTTAATTTGAGCCAGTGATTGCAAGGGGGAGGCACCAGCAACCAACACATAGTTTTCCTCAACAGACTGATCCAGAAGAAGAGAGAGGAAAACGCATACATGAATGGCGGAGGAAGAGAAGTATGGAAAAACAGTGACATAAGAAAAAAGTAGGGATTAAATAAATCTATAACATTGAGATACAGAGGAGGGTTGTATCTGGTGGTGGATTAAAGTGGCATGAGGTGGAATCATAGTACACAGCCTTGGTATTCGGCACTCCTACCTTTGATAGTGCCTGCCGCGGGTGTCTGAACAAAACTTTGGGTCCGGGCACTCATTCGTTTACAAATTAAGTACTGGGTGAAGTTCAGGGGCTATGGGAGCAGACTGTGAGCAGAACCATAACATGGTGAGGCAGTACAGTTTGCTATCACTCTTTCAGAAGATGGTGCCAATTTCTGCTGACGCTCTCATACTCTTGTATCTAGAGAAGAAGGAAGTCTTGCACAAAACAGAGCTCACCCTCATTGATGGACACATTGGCAGATGAGACCCCGTAGTAGGTCTAGTGCTGGATATGCCATAACTTGAGAGAGAGCATCTCCCAGCAGCAAGTAACCTATCCTAATCACTTCTATAGACTTTATGTGGCATATAACATATAACATAAAATGTTTGTCAGTTCAGAAACAAAATGTTTTTCTGAAGTGACTAAGGGCCTGATTTATTAAAAAGGATTTTCCCATTTTGCGTCTATGTTTAAATGTGTCAGCGGTTGGACAAAATATCTTCTTAAAAATATCGGGAGACAAAAATATCGGAAATAAAATATTGTGACACACAAATATCGGGATGCGTAAATTATATTGTTGACAAGAATATCGTTTTTTAAGGTAAGTAATATATATGTAAACCATATTCATATTTTTAATATCGTTGTCACTAATATAGTGCTTATAAATAGTGTTTTTTATTCATTCTAATGTGTTTTAGTTGATTTATTAATTGTATGTGTTATTATAGTTTATATAATTGTTATTAATTGATTTAAAAACATAGCTTGTAAGTTTTAGTGATTCCGATTTTTTTTATTTTTTTAATAGTAATTTATAGGGTCATAGTGGGTTGCTGGGGTTGTAAGGGGATAGGGTGAGAAGATAATTAGGTAATAATTAATTAATAATAATTTAATTATAGGACTGACATTTATTATGTAATTTATGTAATACTGAATGGTTCATTATATGTTATTTGTGGGCTGTTAGATTTATAGAAGTATAGTTTGGGTAGTTATGTAAATAATAAATAATTACCAATTAACAGTTTTTATTTATTTAATTGATTTCTATTATGTCATTTATGGAATACTTGTTTATTTTGTTTATATTTTAGTTGTGGCCTGCTACGATTGCTGGGGTGTAGGGTGGGAAGTTAATTAAGTGCTAATTAATTAAGAATATATTATTAATTGTTACTTAATTATGTAATTGATTTTGAATTATGTAAATATAGAATACTGATTTATTTTATTTATATTTTAGCTGTGGGATGCTAGGTTTGTTGGGATTTGAGATAGGAAGCTAATTAAGTGATAATTAACAAAAACATTATTAATTGTTAACTATTTAATGCATTTATAAATGTAAGTTATGAAATAGTTATTTTTATGTATATTTTAGTTGCAGGCTGCTAGGTTTGTGGGGTACAGGGTGGGAAGTTAAGTGATGATTTAATAACAATTATTTTTTAATTGATCATTCTTTTTTAAATAGTAATTATGTACATTGATTAATTGTTGTTTGTTTTTTAATACACATTTTTTTTATATTAATATTTTTTTATCAAGGGTTTAATATTTTTTCCACATTTATTGGGTTACTTATATACATAATGAGGTTTAGTGAATGGTTTTCTCTACTCTTGCTTAGACTGCAGTAGGAATAATAAAATTAACCTCTTCTCAGTTCAACACTTTTCCTACTGTTGCACTGTTTGGAGTGGGAATAGTAAATTTCACCCCCACTGAAATCCAATGCTTTCCTGACTGTTGCACAGATTGGGGTAGTAATAGTAAATTTTACCCCTCCAAAGTCCAACACTTTCCCTACTGTTGTGCTATTTGAAGTGGGAATAGTAAATTTCACTTCACTTCTCCAAAATCCAAAGTTCACCCTACTGTTGACGAAACTGGAGTGGGAATAGTACATTTTACCCCTCCAAAGTACCATACTTTCTGTACTGCTGCATTATAAATTTCACTCCTCCGAAATCCAATGCTTCCCCTACTGTTGCACAGACTGGAGTGGGAATAGTAGATTTCACCCTGCTGAAGTCCACCATGTTCACTACTGTTGCACTGACTGGAGTAGGAATAGTAAGTCTAACTCCTTTGAAGTCCAACACTTTCCCTGTTATTGCAGAGACTACAGTAGCAATAGTAAATCTACTTCCTTCAATGTCCAACACTTTCCCTAATGTTGGAGAAACTAGAGTATGAATAGTATATTTAATTTTCTTAAACTCCAAAGGTTTTTGTAATATTGGTTAAATTGATTTCATAATGTTAATTGATTAATTTTGTATATATATATATTAATATATGTTTTTTTATTTTTACATTTATTTTAATGTTTATAGTATAGTTTGTAAATGTGTTTTAGGATTTAACATTTTTTTATATTATATTTATTGTCTACATTCATTATTATATTTTTGTCTATTCAATTATTTATATTGTACATGGTTTTATTGTGTAATATATGTCAATAAATGTAAAAGGTTAAAAAATAATATAGTGTAAAATAAGGATAGGTAATCATTAAATATTTATATATTCATAATAGTATATGTTTTTATGTGTTTATATAACTATATATTTATATATATATATATGATTAAATATTACTGACATATATTTAATTTACAATATATTAAAATTATATATTAAAATATTTAACATTTCCTACTTTAAACTCTATATTAAAAAAATCGATATTTTAGGACGATATCAGTCTCAACAATATTTTATTTCTGATATTTTTGTACTAACCATTTATGAGTATATGGGCACAATATTGTGGTAAATTATGTTTTCAACATGATATTTTTGTTAACAATATTATGTCAGTGATCCAAATGTGTCAGTACATATGGGCCCAAGAGGATTGTACTCAATGCATTGGAAATCAGGGAACATAACCCTATTTGCACCTTGCTCATCTTGCTGGTTCTCAAGCAGTAGCATGCCCTCTAATGTGGTGGCTCAGCCTTTGGCTACTTCGCCCACCGCTCAAAGAGATGTATTGCAGTCAGGCACGAAACAGTGTTCACTGTTGCCCCTACCACAAACCCACTGAGAAAGCACTGACTAAGAAGCAGAGACACAAACATCCCAACAGTGCTATCTATATCCAACAGTGCTATCTATACTATTGTTCCCCATACAGGACACATTCATTCCGTGTACACATAATAGAGCAGTTGAAATCTTTTCTTTCTAGTTTTTGTCTATGGAGCCTCAGAGAATGAAACTGAGGAATTGAGGAAGAACTAAGAAAACAGGATCTGAAAGTTGTAGCAGGCAGACACCAAACTGAATTTATGTATAGGAGTGAGGGTGCTTATGTATTTGCGCATTCACCGTAGAAGTGGAGTGAGAATATTTTATCTCATAGAACCCATAAAGGTGTCTTTCTATATGATAATTGTAGGAGGGTGGGGTGGAGCAACCACCCCGCTCCCTTTAGACAATCTGATGCCAGGCAGGTGTTTGCTGCTCTGGTTCACCTTAATATTTTGCAGCATAAGGAGTCCCAGGACTGGTGACATCAGTCCCAGAACCCTGTTCACCACTGTGAAGATGACATCCAGGCATCTGCAACCTGGCCCTAGATTTCTTTAGCTTAGACATATTAGTGGAAAGGAGGTTCAGGAAAGCTGACGAAGCAATCTCTTTGGCCACCTCGCCACTAAAGGAGTAATACATCTAAAAATAATTACATTACCAGCCACACACTCTCAATTTCTGTCCCATTCCTGCCATCACTTGTTAAAGGTGAAGATAAGGTGAAGATAAACTGTGTAACATTGTACTGCAAAGATGCAACTTAAGGTAGAGTGAGGAGTGTGGGATCAAGCTCAAAACACGACCAATATATTTTCTTGTGCCATTGTACCTAATATCCTTCAGGACCCCATAGTTGCCTTGGATTGTTATTTGTTTAAATATTGTGCCCTGACCTAGGAACTTCTTACTAGTCTCAGGGGGTCCCTTTCTTATATATTCACGAAGTGCACATCGAAACCAGTGAAAAGCTTAATTTGAAAAAAGACAAGTGACGATGATCAGCAGATGAAGGGTCTGACGTGTCAGATTGTTCGCTGACAGGGGTTTGGAGCACAGCGTCAGGGAACCTTGAATGAGTGTAAAGTCTGGCAGGTTACAGAGATCACCCGCTGCTCCATAATTTAAGTTGCCTACTCCAAGAACCCAGGAGCTGATTGCAGTGCTAGAGTGGCATGGGGAGACACAAAGAGAAGAAGAAAAATGCCATACTCAACACATCTGGATGAAGAGATGGTCCAAGTGGTTGGGGAAACGTTCATAGCATATCAATGGGGCATGACAACTTGAGAGAGGGAGACACCTGTTGCTCTTACAAACATGGTTTGTCAATGACAGAAAGGAAGCACATTTCGTGCTCTGAAAGAATGAACTTCCTGAGTTCACAGAAATGCCAACGGAAGCCATCAATCAAGGACTGATAAAGGTGACACGCTGAGACATACGTTTACCTTTCAGGTCCCTTCCCAAAGAGAGATACAGCATCATCTGCTTGGGTGCAAATTACTTTGGAGCATCTACCAATTGGAGGTGCTCACTGCTGAGAGCAGTGGGGGCTTAGAGTGACTGAGCATTCTTTATAGGTTAGGAGAGCTAAGAGACTAAAAAAAACAGGTGGGGGAGCCACTGTGGAGTGGTGTGGCTCACTGGTTAGAGGCGGCAGACCCGGGAGCAGAGGACGGCCCGGGACCAGGGTTCAATTCCCGACGCGGCAGGGTCGTGGACCAGGGTCAGCGGACTCGATAATTCTCACCTCGGTGCCTACTCTAACCAGGGATCACACTCGGCAACTCTGGGCATTAGCTTGCCTCATCTCCACAACGGCCCCCTACATACCCCGGGGATGCCTGGTTTCTCCTTGGAGATACCCAGTAGGGGCCATCTCACAGGGAAAGCCAGGACGGGTTCCCCAGCTGTCTATTCGCGCCAGGATACTCCGGTAGTAATTGAGCACGGTATAAAACAGCATATATATAAAGCCAGCTAGAGATGACATAGTGTGGGAAACATGTAAAGCATTTATGAGAGGTAGAATGGGAGCTCTAGGTGCAAAAAAACGAAGATTATATTACAGTCAAGTCTCTAATCTAGAAAAAGAGATCCGAGAGTGTGAATTCATTCGAATCTCTCAGGGATCTACTATCTCAGATGGCCCATGCGAGAGAAAACTCTTAGATTTAAAGGTTCAACTCACTGCAACACTTACCCAAAGAGTTAAAGAGAGATGGGAAGCTAGTCAGTTGGCACACTTTTCATATGGAGAGGGATGTGGTAAGCTACTAGCGTGGAAAGCCAAGAAAGATGTCACACGGAATCAAATTAAGGAGATTAAGAAACCAGGGACAGATCAAGTTATTACAGAAAGTAAACAGATTGTAGAAGCGTTTCAGCAATACTTTGCAGATGTCTATACAGAGGACCTTTGTCCTGATAAGGTTGAGATTGAGTCCTGGTTGCCTCTAATACAACCACTTGCAGCTGAGGATATGTTGGAGTTAAATAAGGAAATAACTCAAGAAGAGCTGATGAAAGTTATTAAGGAAGGGAAAAGAGGGAAAGCCCCTGGGCCAGACGGTCTACCCGTAGAAGTATACAAAGCTCTAGGAAATACGGTGGTCCCCACTTTGTGTTATTTGTATAACAAAATTTTTAGAGGGGAAGTGGCAATCCCAAGCTCATGGAATGAAGCAACTATTGTTTTAATACTTAAACCAGGTAAATCTCCAAAAAGTATGGATGCGTACAGGCCGATTTCACTTTTAAATTGTGATTACAAATTCTTCTCCAAAATCTTAGCTGATAGGCTTGGTAAAATCATTCATAAATTGATTCATGAAGATCAAAGAGGTTTTATTAAGAAGAGATACTTAAAAGATCTTACTTTTTCATTGATTGGTATGATAGATTTAGCCTCTAAATATGAATACCCCTTGGCAGTGATTGCGTTAGATGCTGCCAAGGCTTTTGATCGAGTTAATTTTGTATATTTAAAAACTCTTTTGCACTATCTCAATTTAGGAGATAAGTTTACACAATCCATCTTTTCTTTGTATTGTGCACCAACATCAAGAGTACTTGTAAACGGAACTCTTACGCTTCCTATTAGAGTAATGCGGGGCACCCGACAAGGATGCCCCTTATCACCGCTGCTCTTCAATATATATATAGAGCCTCTTGCATGCAAAATTAGAGCTTCAGTAGGGATACCACCCTTTGATGTGATGGATTGGTCTAAGAAACTTGGGTTATATGCGGACGATATTATTGTTTACTCTACTAATTTAGTCGGATCTTTGGAAAATTTAGTGAATACAACAAAGGAGTTTGGTAAGATTTCTGGATATCAGTTAAATCAAGATAAAACTGAAATAATGACTTGGAATCTTAATACCGAAGGTGTAAAAACAACAAAAGAAATGAGGTATCTGGGAGTTAGGATTACTCAGAAAATTGAGGATTTGGCAAAAACTAATTTTGATAGAGTGAAGAAAGAGGTTAGTGATACGTTAAAAGGCTGGATGAATCTACCCCTGTCAATATATGGAAGATCTAATCTTGTAAAGATGGTGATTGTACCTAAGATTACTTTCTTGTTTGAGACTATTCCGTTGGGCTTTAAAAAGGAATGGCTGGCGAAGCTACAAAGCATGATAACATCGTTTATCTGGGCGTCAAAGACCTCTCGAATCTCATGGAAGAAAATAAGGAGAAAAGTTGAAAAAGGAGGGTTGGCGGCTTCGGACATACGAATATATGCATGGGCTTTTTGTTTAAAAAACTGCAGGATGTTGTTGGGTACCCCTGCTAGTTCTCAGATCGGAGGACTTTTTGAGATAATGCTGAAGAGATCAGGTCATCATGAGTTTGGTTTTTTGTATAAGTTTGCAGACCCTAAGTTTTTCAAAAAGGTGAGACTCAAGATTTTGAGAGACTTGGCTGAGATATGGTATAAGATCAGGAAATTATCTAAGCTCCCGTATTTCAGCTATAGTGCCCCAATATGGGATTCTCCTGGAGCCCCCTCTTGGACAAGAGATGCGCTAGCTTTAAATTTGAAAAAGGAACCTGATTTGCAAAGGTGGAAAGACTTGTTTCAAGACGGCAATTTAATTCCTTGGGGTATTTGCCAGCAAAAGTGGGGCCCAGTTTTTTCAAAATACAAATACTTACAGATTCAAAGCTGGGCAAACCACTTGGAAGTAGAGATTGGAGTGGAAAATGATTTTGAGTCAAGATTGGAGACAGGGGCATTCGAGAAGGAAGTAGCTTTCTGGTATTGGCGAATACTAGATATGGAGGATGGAACATTTGATCTACCAGAGACCCTGTGGAAGGAAAGCTTGCCAAGGATCGCGACAGAAGACCAATGGCAAGTAACTATGTGCATGCTATATAGAATTGTTAAACCGGCAAACCTAAGTCGAAATCTTTTATTTACTATCCACAGGGCATACTGGTCTCCGTATAGGCTCTCTAAATTTAAAGATGGAGGGATTGTTGGATGTCCAAAATGTAAAGCTCCAAATGTTGATGACTTACACATGTTTGTGTCTTGCCCAAATATCAAGAAATTCTGGATTGACGTGAGTAATTCTCTCTCCAAATCTTTGAACCAACCCATTGAGGTAAGCCCTGAATTAATTATTACTGGGAGAACTGATTTACAAAATAGATTTTTGAATAATAATGTCAGACTTATTTTTTATGCTATGTTGCTGGCACGTAGAGAGATATGTAAACTTTGGGTCTCACCACTTAGTCCCACTTTATTAGACTGGATTTTAGCTATGAGGCACATGGCTAAGCTTGATATGTTAGACCGATCTAAAAGAAATAGAGGATTTTGGATACCCTTCCTGCTAAATTTTGGTTAAAGTTATGTTTATGTTAAAGTCCAATGATTAAGCCCGTGCCTGTCTCACTGGTATATGAACCATCCCAGGACGATAAATAGAGTTGGTGGAGGACACACATGTTGGGTCAGGGGGTCAAGAAGGATAGTTTAGAGGAAGGCCAGGCCCAAAAATATGTGTTGTCCACGCCCCATTACTCTAAATCCAGCTTAAGAGATAATAACAGCCCAGTGGTGGATCAGAAAGAAGAATGGGCGGCAAGACGGCAAATGAGGATTTAAAAAAAAAAAAAAAAAAAAAAAAAACAGCATATATATAACGTTCACCACTTCTGCCGGACCTGTACCAGTTCAATCAGATTCTATCTTCCACCTCCATTTTCTCATGTCCTCCCGAACTCTCCTCCTTCCCTCTCTCTTCCACTTCATTTATCTATGCCTTTTCCCTCTCAGAGCAGTGGACCTAGGGTCTTTTCCTATTTTCTATAACCCCACCTTCTTTCTCACCCTCCTTGGATGCCCCCGATTATCTTCCCCGCTCTCTCTTACTACTCCTTTCACAGCTTATGCATACAATACTCACATCCTGGGCTCGCTGATTCACTAACATGGCTTAGTGGTTTGGGACTATGCAGAAAGGGCCTCATGTACTAAAAATGTTGTCGCAATTTGTGTAATAACTGTTACCAAATGCATTTGTACTTTGGAAACACATTGGTGTACTAATCGTAGTGTAAATACAAATAGCTGCACATCAACGATGTGGATGTGTCCCCCTGGGGGACACATCCACATTGTTGATGTGCAGCTTTTTGTATTACATTGAATGCCTTTGACCGGGGAATGTTGCCCCAGGAGCACACCAGAACTTCAAAACTAATCAACCTTCAACTAAACTCCAGGTTGTAGCACGTACTATTCTAATTTTGTCACTGATCGCAGTGTACTAATCATAGTGGACACACCCTGGGGTGCAATTCCAGGATGGCACAAAATGTACCCCCCTACATGCACCCCCAGGAGAGGCAGGGGGCCCACGTAGTTGCCTTTCCACCACCCTTTTCATGGCAGGCTCACTGCCATTAAAGGGGCGGTGGATAGGCAACTCTTAATATGTGCGGTGGTGCCGAAGCAACACTGCCAGCATATTGCTGCCCCCTTCCGCTGTGCGACCACTTTGGGATCCTTGAACCCAAGCGGACGTGGCGGTCCTGTGGTGGTCTGACCTTCACATTCTCAATACTGCAGGTGGACCCACAGTGGTGGCAATAGTTGGACTGCCACAGTGAGTACAGTGGTCCTGTGGACCACCATACTCATAGAAGGGACCTTAGTGTAAAGCATTTAACAGCACCAAACAACAAAATATGAAAGGCAGACAAAACAAAATAAATCAGACATATATTTATAAAAATAGGATATATTTTTAGACACCCTGATGAGCACATTCCCCCAGAAGGTTCTGAAGATATAGATTTTAGAAGCTTCTATCACTTTTAAATGTAACGGCAAACAAGCATTGGTCAACAAATGTTGGTAAACCTTTGAAAAGTTTGAAAGCGTTAGTTTGCCTACTCTGACATGGCTTGAACGACCAAATATGACAGGATGGAGGTCCAGGGGGCCAGTAAGGATACTTTGGACAGTTACTTGGCCATAACATGCCTTTTCAATTCAGTTCCAGCCTTTAGAGAATTACCTCCGTAGACTGTAATGGAGTTCCCCTGATTCTGGGGATGCAGGCAGAAAAGATGCATAAAGATGGTCCTGATGCTGTGCTGTCGACAGGGATGAGTTGAAAGTGACTCCACGGTCTACGAGTAAGGTGGGGAGACTTAGGCCATGGTACTCAGGGTCCCATGATGTTCTCTTTGAGACAGTAGGCCAGCTGCGGCTTGTCTACTGTTCTCGTGGTACAGTAGGCAGAAGGGGATAATTTGGTGGGGGCTACTGTCTCTCTTGTGCAATGAATCCGGACTTAGATAGTTCCCCTGGTTTCAGCAGACTTGGGTGCAACTTTTAGCTACTTCAGAGGCGGTCAGAGGCTACTACTTTGAAGTGGCTTTGCCTATTTTAGCTTCCTTAGCTCTCGGGTCCCTGGAGCTGGTTCCAGAGGATCATTCAACTAATACTTGGAGGCACTACTTTGATCTGGGGCTGGGAATCAACTTTTACCCACACCATGAACCACGGGCACATTCTAAACTTCACAAGCTCAAAGTGCTGCCGGTGCAGCCCTTCCAACGATGCAGCCTCTCGTCGTGCAGTGTCATGGGCAACAGGGCAGTGCCTCTTTGGTTCTTTCTCCAAATCAGAAGTGATCTGAGGGGCAGGGTGCCATATGTATTCCAGAAAAGTGTCCTGAGGGGACCACAATGTCACAAGCCAATGGGCTACCAGGTGCTCTCCCTTCTGGTCACGTGTTTCCTGCAATAGGTGGCATCTGGCTATGTCTGAACCCCTTTTTCAGTCATCAGGAGCTTGGTAGCCCAACCTAGAGGTGTGCCTTTCTGAGGACCACACGCCCATGAAAAAATGGGGTTGGGCACCGGATTTCCATCTCTGTCCCTGTACCCTAATTGTCTACCTAAACAAAAAGCAGCCTGCCCAGAAGTGTTATTGACATTTGCCCCTCAAAGGCAGCTTCCCCTCTGAAGCTCGCCTTTTGGACTGACACCCCATTTGGCATTCCCGAGATAGGTGGTAACCTCATTCTGCCTTTGTTCCTAAGTCTGGGTTGTTCATGTCTCTCCAGGTGGGCAGAAAGCTGTCGGTGTATCAGGGCCTTAGTGAGACCACTGGACTACCTAGAGCATGGTGCAAAAGTTGCAGAACTTTAATTGTGACATTAAATTCTATCTGGGAATGAGGTTGGGTTCAGTGCCCAGTTAGGTATTCCCATTCACGAGTTAGCCATGCTGTGGTGCCAGCTGGTAACCCTGTGAAAGCCAATGGGGTTACTAACGTCTCCACAGCAAAAGGACAATTTCGAAGATTTGCTGCAAATACACATGAAAAGGATAAGGCATACTTAATAATACACAGGTACCTGCCATAGGGCTTTATAGGCCTTCCTTAGGGGAGACATATATATTTTTAAGGGAAGTGGAAAAGCCAGCTGCATATTCTCTGCATAGCACAAAACAAGAAACAATGCAAAATGTCCTCCTCTAAGTAATAAAAATATACTTGGTAAGCAGCACTAAGAATCAGAAAGCAAAATGTTGCTAAATACAGACTCTTATTCAAATCATATGACACTAAGAAAGGTGTTACCAGTGAAACATAAGTGTGCCCAACCAGTTTCATGCAGTAGTATAAATGTTGATAGGTGTGTTAAACAGTGTAGTCCTTCTCCATATATATTACCTACTTGCGGTCGCTAGTAGATATATATAGTTAGGATTTTTTTGAATAGGGATTTCTGAAAATTCTATGTTGAATAACTTTGGCGTTGATGGACGGAATTGGCTGATATTTTCAGGAAAATGGCACATTTTGTTTCTGAGCGTCCCCTGAAAGTTTGGGGGGGTTTCGTCAAGCAGGGGCCGAGAGAAAAGGGGGGTTCCAAAACGTGTTTTTAACATTGAGTTTTCCATAGGGCGGTTGGACTCACTTTTAGCTCGAACGGCTAAATGGATTTCCACAAAACTTGGCAAAATTGTAGGGACTGGTAGCCCGATGTGCCTTTGCTATGTCCCAGTGGTTTTCACGAAAATTAACTTTGAAAAATATATATTGGGCTACATTGGGCTATATATATGTTAGAGCCCAAATGTAGCCCAATGTAGCCCAATGTAGCCCAAAGATGGCCACCAGAGACAAAAAAAAACAAATGTAGCCCAAATATCAGCCAGATGTAGCCCAACTATAGCCCAGTGACAGAATGTCCCAGAGTGTTCTAAAGAACAACTAGAGCTCTAACAGTCTTACTTATGACAAAAGTATGGCACACCTGAAGTCATTTTGATTGGAATAAAGTGTTAACACTTAAAACATTTAATTTGCAAAGTAACAAAATGAGGGGTTTCATTTTGCCATAGAAATGTTATATATATATATATTCACTGAAAAAACCATAGGTTTCACACCAGTTATAGTTAGGAATTAGCATTTAAAAAACCTATTAAATTCACTGACAAAACCATAGATTTCACACCATTTATAGTTAGCTGGAAATTTTACTGACATAAAACCATTGAAATTCCCACGTTATAGTTAGTTGGACTCACTATAACTTGCGCGCCTGTAATGCACTGCTGATGACGTCACATATTACATCACTCATGACATGGTCAGTGACATCACTCATGACATCACTGATGACACCATCCAGTGAATGTGTGTCTTTCTGAAAAATAAATTTGTTTTATATATGTATTTGTAAAGGTCGATGGAAGAATAAATGTTTAAATAAGTGTGTAAATGGATGTTTTTTTTAAAAAAAATTGGTTGGGTAACTGGCTTATTACGTGTATCTTAGTGAATACATATATTAGCGAGTATTGTTTAAATATTTAAATGTTTGTATCAGTGTTTCTCTTTGTGTATAAGTGGCTGCAGGGGTTGGTGACTGACTCACTGTTTGTATGTGTTTTGAAGACAGCATATGTGCAGGACTGTATGGGTGGATGAGTGTGTATATGTGTGTGTTAGTGAGTGAATGACTGTCTCACTAGTGTCTTCATTAGTAACGACATATGTTTTAATCTAGTATATGTGAGTATTGATGTATATAAGTGAGTATAGTATATATAGTGAGAGATTGTAGGAGTTCCTGTTTAAATAAGTATGTGTTTCTATAAGTGATTGTTTAAGAGAGTAAGTATGGGTAAGTTTCCTTAGAAGTAAGGTGGTAGTGTGTGTATAAATGTATATGCAAATAAATGGATGTTCAATAGTTTATTTGCATGTGTGAGTATGTGTGTGAGTAACTTTTGGATGACTGCTGATGTGTAACAGGATGTATAGGTGTATCACTACATATGATGAGTGAGTATATATATGAGTGACTATATAGAACTGTTGGTGAATGAGTGGATGTGTATATAGATGGTGGAATTACTGAATTGGTTGTTGTTACTGGTTTGGGTATCTCCATTTTTTTGAAAATGTTTGTTTCTATTTTTGAATATGTGTTTCAAGCGTTACATTACACTGAAATTAGGTCTGTCACTCTGTCACAAGGATGGTGTCATCAGTGATGTCATGAGTGATGTCACTGACCATGTCATGAGTGATGTAATATGTGACGTCATCAGCAGTGCATTACAGGCGCGCAAGTTATAGTGAGTCCAACTAACTATAACGTGGGAATTTCAATGGTTTTATGTCAGTAAAATTTCCAGCTAACTATAAATGGTGTGAAATCTATGGTTTTGTCAGTGAATTTAATAGGTTTTTTAAATGCTAATTCCTAACTATAACTGGTGTGAAACCTATGGTTTTTTCAGTGAATTTCAAAGGTTTTTTAAATGCTAATTCCTAACTATAACTGGTGTGAAACCTATGGTTTTTTCAGTGAATTTCAAAGGTTTTTTTAATGCTAATTCCTAACTATATAAGACCTGAAAGCCCACCAGGAATCTCCAGTATGCGCCAGGGGACTGCATTGCAGAGAGGTGTAATGAAGCCACAACCCTTTTTACACCTCTCTGCAACGCAGCCCCCGTGCATGTTTGAAGAGGGGGAACTAATTCCCCTTGCATACTGGGGGCCCCTGGGGGCCAATTAGCCCACCTGGAACCTCCAGTATGCGCCAGGGGCTGCATTGCAGAGGTGTAATGAGACTATGCCCCTTGTTACACCTCTCTGCAACGCAGCCCACTGCCGCGTTTGCAGAGGGGGAACTAATTCCCCTTGCATACTGGGGGTCCCTGGATCATATCTGCCCAAACACCGATATTCCGAACGATTGTAAATTACTTTTCTTGAGAAACATTTGGATTTGGATTATCATGTCCTATACTTTGGAATTTTTGAAAGACTGACTTTGAGGATGCTATAAATTACTCAAGTCTGCCCGAATTGTGTGGGTAAAATTGATACCTAGTCACTTTGAATAAGAATATACTTATGTCTCGTCTAACATTTGGAAGAAATATCTAGTTATATGACAACTGGATACCGACATAACTTGAAGGAAATAAGAACGCCCTGAAGAAGTTCTGTTGTACAGAACGAAACCTTTCGGCTGGCTGTGGTACATAAACTTAAGGAAAATAAAAGCATTTGAATATACACCAAGATTCAGCGCTTCAATAAGGACTCTAAGTGATATGATTTGATTGGACTCATTGTGAAAGTGGTGCTGTGCCAAACTTTGGAATATTCTCCACTGCTCTCTACTACTTACTCTCTCCTACTCCACTACTCTCAAATACTCACTGTCTACTACTCATTCTCTACTACTCTACTACTCTCTCTCTACTACTCACTCCCTACTACTCGCTACTCACTACTCCCTACTACTCACTATCTACTACTCTCTACTACTCACTCTCTACTACTCTCTCTACTACTCACTCTTTACTACTCACTACTACTCTCTACTACTCACTCTCTACTTCTCACTCTCTACTACTGTCTACTACTCACTCTCTACTACTCTCTCTCTACTAGTCTCTACTACTCACTCTACTACTCACTCTCTACTACTCACTACTATTCTCTCTGCTACTCATTCTCTACTACTCTCTACTACTCACTCTCTACTACTCACTCTCTACTACTCACTCTTTACTACTCTCTACTACTCACTTTCTACTGCTCTCTACTACTCACTCTACTACTTACTCTCTACTACTGTCTACTACTCACTCTCTACTACTCACTCTCTACTACTCTCTACTACTCACTCTACTATTCACTCTACTACTCTCTACTACTCACTCTCTGCTACTCTCTCTACTGCTCTCTACTACTCTCTACTACTCACTCTCTACTCTCTATTACTCACTCTCTACTCTCTACCTCTCTACCTCTCTCTTCTTCTCTCTCTACTAATCTCTACCTCTCTACCGCTACCTCTCTACCTCTCTTCCTCTACACCTCTACCTCTCTACCTCTCTCTACACGCACACATATACACATATATGCATATATATATATGCATATGCATTTATATATATATGTATGTGTATGTATAAAAAAAAACAACAAAACATTTTTTTTTTTAAACAGCTACTTTTAAAACTGTCATTCTTTTTCCCCATGGTACACTCCCCGGTACGCTTACCGGTGCGCGTACCGGTGCGCGTACCGGGCGCTCACCCCGCGAAAATCAAAAATTTTTTTTATTTATTTTTTGCTCCGCGGGGCCCTTTTATGGCCCCCACATCAAACCTAGGGGGTCAAGGGGGGTCTACTCTGCCCCCTTATGGTCATTTCCCTCTTTGTTTTGGCCACCTCTCGTGTCTCGATCCTACCGAGACACAAGATGGCGGCCGCTCCGGACTGTTTAGAATGTTTACAGACATCCCAGAGCCAATCAGCTTTCAGCGCGCAAGTCGCGGTAAGCGCCCGGTGCGCGTACCGGTGCGCGTACCGGAGCGCGGCTATAGATATATATATTTTTTTGAACCTTAATTACTCAAAATCCACTGGAGCACATATCTTGAGACATAGCAAAGGCACATCGGGCTACCAGTCCCTACAATTTTGCCAAGTTTGGTGGAAATCCATTCAGCCGTTCGGGCTAAAAGTGAAATCGACCGCCCTATGGAAATTAACATGGGGAAAACGCGTTTTGGGACCCCCCTTTTATCTCGGCCCCCGCTTGACGAATCCCCCCCAAACTTTCAGGGAAGGACCGGAACGACGCGAGGCCATTTTGAGGAAATTTTCAGGCAGATTCGTCAACCGGCGCCAAAGTTATTCCAAATAGAATTTTCAGATTTAACATTGAAAAAAATCCTAACTATAACTACCTACTGGCGACCGCCAGTAGGTAATATATATATATATATATATATATATATATATATATATATATATATATATATATATATATATATATATATATATATATATATATATATATATATTCACTGAAAAAACCATAGGTTATAGACCATATATAGTTAGGAATTTGCATTTACAAAACCTTGAAAATTCACTGAAAAAACCATAGGTTAGAGACCATATATAGTTAGCTGGACATTTTATTGACATAAAACCAATGAAATTCCATATATAGTTAGTTGCACTAACTATATATCGCGCACCCGCAATCCACTGCTGATGATGTCACATATTACATCATTCATGACATGGTCAGTGACATCACTGATGACATCACTGATGACATCTCAAATGACATCACTGATGACATCACTGATGACATCTCAAATGACATCACTGATGACATCATCTAGTGTCTGTGTGTTTTTGTAAAGTTTAAATATGTTTTACATATTGAAGAATGAGTGGATGTATGGAAGACTGAGTGTGTGTGTGGCTGGCTGGGAGGTGTGTGACTCTGTGCATATCAATGTGTACTTGTATCAGTGATTGTATAAGAGAGTAAGTATGTGTTAGTATATGTGTGAAAAGTATGGTGTTCTGTGTTTAACTGTATAGATGAGGAAATCGAAGTGTGATTGATTCTTCACAGGACTGACTAGGTGTATGAGTGCATATGATAGTGTTGTAATAATGAGTGACTGTATGTATGAGTGATTGTATGGGTGAATGAGTGAATGTGTGTGTAGACGTAGGAATCAGTGAGTGCGTATGTAGTAACTGGTATTGGTGTGTCATGATGTCATCAGTGATGTCATTTGAGATGTCATCAGTGATGTCATTTGAGATGTCATCAGTGATGTCATCAGTGATGTCACTGAAGTATGGTGTTCTGTGTTTAACTGTATAGATGAGGAAATGGAAGTGTGATTGATTCTTTACAGGACTGACTAGGTGTGTGAGTAACTCCATGGATGAGTGGCAGTGTGTGAGTGTCTGCATAGGTGTATGAGTGCATATGATAGTGTTGTAATAATGAGTGACTGTATGTATGAGTGATTGTATGGGTGAATGAGTGAATGTGTGTGTAGACGTAGGAATCAGTGAGTGCGTATGTAGTAACTGGTATTGGTGTGTCATGATGTCATCACTGATGTCATTTGAGATGTCATCAGTGATGTCATCAGTGATGTCATTTGAGATGTCATCAGTGATGTCATCAGTGATGTCACTGACCATGTCATGAATGATGTAATATGTGACATCATCAGCAGTGGATTGCGGGTGCGCGATATATAGTTAGTGCAACTAACTATATATGGAATTTCATTGGTTTTATGTCAATAAAATGTCCAGCTAACTATATATGGTCTCTAACCTATGGTTTTTTCAGTGAATTTTCAAGGTTTTGTAAATGCAAATTCCTAACTATATATGGTCTATAACCTATGGTTTTTTCAGTGAATTTCATTGGTTTTTTAAAAGCTAATATCTATAGCTGTAAAATATATTCTTTATTACGTGACGTATCACGTAGCCACGTGAGACGCCTCATGACGCGTCGCATAACCGTGACGTATCGGTTCTGCAGCGCAAACAAAACCCGTAACGTAAGCGTGCCGGAGCACGCTTACAGATATATATATTTTTTTTAACCTTAATTAGACAAAATCCACACGTGCACATATCTTGAGGCCTTGCAAAGGCACATCAAACAAACAGTCCCTACAATTTTGCCAAGTTTGCTGGAAATCTATTCCCTTAATTTTTTTTTTACTGTTTCTCTTGGTTTTCCCCTTGTTACGCTTACCAGGACGCTACCCGGTACGCGAACCGGACGCTTCAAAAACACAAGATGGCCGACTCCCGTTACGCTGCCGGTTAGCTGCCCGGTTCGCGTACCGGGAAGCGCCTCTACCGCGAAAAATCGCGGGGGACTTTAATATCCCCCTCATCAATCCTAGGGGGTCAGGAGGGGTTTACCTTGCCCCCTTTCCTTCATTTCCCCCTTCTTTTTTCACCACATCTTGTCTCTCGAACCTACCGAGAGACAAGATGGCGGCCGCTCCGGACTGTTTACAATGTTGACAGCTACGCTGCCGGTTAGCTGCCCGGTTAGCTGCCCGGTGAGCTGCCCGGTTCGCGTACCGGGACGCGCCTCTACGGCGTAAAATTGCAAAATTTCTTGCCCCGCGGGGCACTTTAATATCCCCCTCATCAATCCTATGGGGTCAGGAGTGGTCTACCTTGCCCCCTTTCCTTCATTTCCCCCTTCGTTTTTCACCACATCTTGTCTCTCGATCGTACCGAGAGACAAGATGGCGGCCACTCCGGTTTGTTTAGAATGTTGACAGACACCGGAGAGCCAATCAGATTCGCTTCGCGAAGTTCCGTTGCGCGTCAGGTACGCGAACCGGGGCGCTAACCGGAGCGCTGTCACAGATATATATATTTTTTTAAACGTTAATTTCTCAAAATCCACTGGAGCACATATATTGAGACATAGCAAAGGCACGTCGGGCAAACCATATCTACAATTTTGCCAAGTTTCATGTAAATCTATTCAGCCGTTCGAGCTAAAAGTGAGTCCAACCGCCCTATGGAAAAATGAATGGGAAAAACGCGTTTTGGGACCCCCTTTGTTCTCGGCCCCCCCTTGACGAAACCCCACCAAATTTTCAGGGGCTGCTCAGAAAAAAAATGTGCCATTGTCCTGAAAATTTCAGCCAATTCCGTCCACAAACGCCAAAGTTATTAGACATAGAATTTTCAGAAATCCCATAGAGAAAAAATCCTAACTATATATACCCACTGGCTATCGCCAGTAGGTAATATACATATATAAACATATGTAATCTGCATATCTATATAAATATAAATGCATGCATACATATACATATATGCATACATATGCATGTTATTTACATGAAAGTTTTAAAAACACTAATAAAAGCAAAGCTAAAAAGCCACCTCATTACAAACAGAATGGCTTTAACTTAAACGAGGGCAAGATCTATTGCATTTTCAATGCTTGTTTACTTTGGTTCTATCAAGAAGGCATTCAGATGTGTCACACATTTGCCATAAATTCTGAATGTTAGCACTCTAGTTGCTCATTAGATCACTGTAGTAAAGCTAGTGCTCACCAGGGAAGTCTGCTGCTAATCATGGTTTGCAGCCATTTTCCCGCATTTTTTATCCCCCAGACTTTCAGTCCGCATACCATTATCCCGCAAGGTCATTGAGCTCGCATACCATTATCCCACATTTTTTCAAAACGCATGTGCATTTATCGCGCATGCCTTTACAAAGAATTACGTTTTAAAGGCAAGTATGGTAAATGCATTTGCGTTGTGAAAACCACGATGACGAGAGAGGTAAGTGGGTTTGTGTTAATTTTTTCGTGGGTTAGTGATTGTGTAGTGTAGTGTAGTGTTGTGTAGTGTAGTGTTGTGTTAGTGTAGTGTAGAGTTGTGGTGGTTGTTTAGTGTAGGGTCATGCTGGGGGTAGTGTTTTAGGGTTTAGGGTTGTGTTGTAGTGTTTGCGTAGTGTAGGGTCATGCTGGGGGTAGTGTTTTAGGGTTCAGGGTAGTGTTGTAGTGTTTGCGTAGTGTAGGGTCATGCTGGGGGTAGTGTTTTAGGTTTAGGGTTGTGTTGTAGTGTTTGCGTAGTGTAGGGTCATGCTGGGGCTAGTGTTTTAGGGTTTAGGGTAGTGTTGTAGTGTTTGCGTAGTGTAGGGTCATGCTGGGCGTAGTGTTTTAGGGTTTAGGATAGTGTTGTAGTGTTTGCGTAGTGTAGGGTCATGCTTGGGGTAGTGTTTTAGGGTGTTGGGTAGTGTTGTAGTGTTTGCGTAGTGTAGGGTCATGCTGGGGTGTAGTATTTTAGGGTTTAGGGTAGTGTTGTAGTGTTTGCGTAGTGTAGGGTCATGCTGGGGGTAGTGTTTTAGGGTTTTGGGTAGTGTTGTAGTGTTGGCGTAGTGTAGGGTCATGCTGGGGGTAGTGTTTTAGGGTTTTGGGTAGTGTTGTAGTGTTGGCGTAGTGTAGGGTCATGCTGGGGGTAGTGTTTTAGGGTTTTGGGTAGTGTTGTAGTGTTTGCGTAGTGTAGGGTCATGCTGAGGGTAGTGTTTTAGGGTTTAGGGTAGTGTTGTAGTGTTTGCGTAGTGTAGGGTCATGCTGGGGGTAGTGTTTTAGGGTTTAGGGTAGTGTTGTAGTGTTTGCGTAGTGTAGGGTCATGCTGGGGTGTAGTGTTTTAGGGTTTTGGGTAGTGTTGTAGTGTTTGCGTAGTGTAGGGTCATGCTGGGGGTAGTGTTTTAGGGTTTAGGGTAGTGTTGTAGTGTTTGCGTAGTGTAGGGTCATGCTGGGGTGTAGTGTTTTAGGGTTTTGGGTAGTGTTGTAGTGTTTGCGTAGTGTAGGGTCATGCTGGGGGTAGTGTTTTAGGATTTAGGGTAGTGTTGTAGTGTTTGCGTAGTGTAGGGTCATGCTGGGGGTAGTGTTTTAGGGTTTTGGGTAGTGTTGTAGTGTTTGCGTAGTGTAGGGTCATGCTGGGGGGTAGTGTTTTAGGGTTTTGGGTAGTGTTGTAGTGTTTGCGTAGTGTAGGGTCATGCTGGGGGTAGTGTTTTAGGGTTTTGGGTAGTGTTGTAGTGTTTGCGTAGTGTAGGGTCATGCTGAGGGTAGTGTTTTAGGGTTTTGGGTAGTGTTGTAGTGTTTGCGTAGTGTAGGGTCATGCTGGGGGTAGTGTTTTAGGGTTTAGGGTAGTGTTGTAGTGTTTGCGTAGTGTAGGGTCATGCTGGGGGTAGTGTTTTAGGGTTTAGGGTAGTGTTGTAGTGTTTGCGTAGTGTAGGGTCATGCTGGGGGTAGTGTTTTAGGGTTTAGGGTAGTGTTGTAGTGTTTGCGTAGTGTAGGGTCATGCTGGGGTGTAGTGTTTTAGGGTTTAGGGTAGTGTTGTAGTGTTTGCGTAGTGTAGGGTCATGCTGGGGGTAGTGTTTTAGGGTTTAGGGTAGTGTTGTAGTGTTTGCGTAGTGTAGGGTCATGCTGGGGTGTAGTGTTTTAGGGTTTTGGGTAGTGTTGTAGTGTTTGCGTAGTGTAGGGTCATGCTGGGGGTAGTGTTTTAGGATTTAGGTTAGTGTTGTAGTGTTTGCGTAGTGTAGGGTCATGCTGGGGGTAGTGTTTTAGGGTTTAGGGTTGTGTTGTAGTGTTTGCGTAGTGTAGGGTCATGCTGGGGGTAGTGTTTTAGGGTTTAGGGTTGTGTTGTAGTGTTTGCGTAGTGTAGGGTCATGCTGGGGGTAGTGTTTTAGGGTTTAGGGTAGTGTTGTAGTGTTTGCGTAGTGTAGGGTCATGCTGGGGTGTAGTGTTTTAGGGTTTTGGGTAGTGTTGTAGTGTTTGCGTAGTGTAGGGTCATGCTGGGGGTAGTGTTTTAGGGTTTAGGGTAGTGTTGTAGTGTTGGCGTAGTGTAGGGTCATGCTGGGGGTAGTGTTTTAGGGTTTAGGGTAGTGTTGTAGTGTTTGCGTAGTGTAGGGTCATGCTGGGGGTAGTGTTTTAGGGTTTAGGGTAGTGTTGTACTGTTTGTGTAGTGTAGGGTCATGCTGGGGGTAGTGTTTTAGGGTTTAGGGTAGTTTAGTTGTTTAGTGTATGCTAAAGGCATATTCGTTCTAAAAGTTTTCGTTATTTTAATTTGCGGCCTAATAGTACATGCGGGATTTTTTTTGCGGACTGATGGTATGCGGGATTTCGTCATATATTCGCTAATCATACTTTCTATGGCAAAATGAACCCCCTCATTTTGTTCCTTTTTAAATTAAATGTTTTAAGAGTTACCACTTTATTCCAATCAAGATGGCTTCAGGTGTGCCATACCTTTGTAATAAGTAGGACTGTTAGCACTCTAGTTGTTCTTTAGAACACTCTGGGACAATCTGTCATTGGGCTATAGTTGGGCTACATCTGGCTGATATTTGGGCTACATTTGGTTTTTTTTGTCTCTGGTGGCCATCTTTGGGCTACATTGGGCTACATTGGGCTACATTGGGCTACATTTGGGCTCCAACATATATATAGCCCAATGTAGCCCAATATATATTTTTCAAAGTTAATTTTCGTAAAAACCACTGGAGCCTATATCTTGAGACATAGCAAAGGCACATCGGGCTACCAGTCCCTACAATTTTGCCAAGTTTGGTGTAAATCCATTCAGCCGTTCAGGCTAAAAGTGAGGCCAACCGCCCTATGGAAAATTGCATGGGAAAAACACGTTTTGGGACCCCCTTTTTTTCTTGTCCCCCCCTTGACGAAACCCCCCCAAATTTTCAGGGGCTGCTCAGAAACAAAATGTTCCATTTTCCTGTAAATTTCAGCCAATTCTGTCCTCATAAGCCAAAGTTATTCGACATAGAATTTTCAAAAATCCCATAGGAAAAAAATCCTAACTATATATACCTACTGGCTATCGCCAGTAGGTAATATATATATATATATATATATATATATATATATATATATATTACCTACTGGCGGTCGCCAGTAGGTAGTTATAGTTTTGATTTTTTCCCTATGGGATTTTTGAAAATTCTATGTCTAATAACTTTGGCGTTTGTGGACGGAATCGGCTGAAATTTTCAGGAAAATGGCACATTTTGTTTCTGAGCAGCTCCTGGAAAGTTGGGGGGGGTTCGTCAAGGGGGGGCCGAGAAAAAAGGGGGTCCCAAAACGCGTTTTTCCCATGTTAATTTCCATAGGGCGGTTGGCCTCACTTTTAGCCCGAACGGCTGAATGGATTTCAACAAAACTTTGCAAAATTGTAGGGACTGTTAGCCCGATGTGCCTTTGCTAGGTCTCAATATATGTGCTTCAGTGGATTTTGAGAAATTAACGTTTAAAACAAGATATATATCTGTAACAGCACTCCGGGCTGCGCTCCGGTTCGCGAACTTTTCGCGTATCGGAACTTTGCGAAGCGAAGCTGATTGGCTCTCCGGTGTCTGTCAACATTCTAAACAGTCCGGAGCGGCCGCCATCTTGTCTCTCGGTAGGATCGAGAGACAAGAGGAGGCCAAAACAAAGGGGGAAATTACCATAAGGGGGCATAGTAGATACTCCTTGACCCCCTATGTTTTATGTGGAGGTTTTAAAAGGGCCCAGGAGGGTCGGAAAAAAAAATTTTTTTTTTTTTTGCGTGGTGTGCGCCAGGTTCGCGAACCGGAAAGCGTTCTGGGCAGCGTACTATCAGGAAAAAAGAATGATAGACTTTTCTTATACTGTATGTTAATTGTTTGTTGTTTTTGTTGTTTTTTTGTTTTCTTTATTTTTAAAGTATTTTTTTTTATTTTGATTGTGTTTCATAATTCGTTAAACTTTCTAACATTTCAGTGTCAGAAATTTCAAAATTGAATATAGGGTGTAACATGTCCTCATTTTGAAGCAGGTTATCCACTGCTTCAACACATTGTAGTAGTTCCTGGTCTCTACTTTGATCCATAAAATCATCAATTTTGTCTTGGCTGCTATCCTCCAGTACAATTGTAAATTGAACTTGCTGCTCGCCTTCCATTTTGCCTGAAATTTTGATTAAAAAAATATATATTAGTAGAGATAGGGCACTGTTGGGATTAATTTTAGATAGGCAGTTTTTATCAGTGAATTTTTCTTTTGGCAGTGTATAGTATCAGAGTGGAAATAGGACTATAAAAAAGTGTATGTGATTTAACCAAGACAAGCCTAATTCCATTCATAACTATAACAGAGAAGTCTATCTAAATCCATAACTACTACAGAGGGATAGTGTATATCTATCAGAAAAAGTCTACCATATTAAGTTATAGTGCACAATATACTTCAGTTTTAAAAATAACAACTTACCTTCACAAACAAGTTGAAGTGTTTGGTAGCTATTCAAATGTGATGTACAACAAGAAGTAGCAGTCAAAATGGCTGTGTTTCCTTCTCTTCCTTTATATATATTCAGGTATATAACCAATCAAATGTCAGGTAATAAAAGTTGAAAATGAAAGTAACATTTTCATTGGTTGTCAATTCCAACACTTCAGATGTGTTTTGTGAAGTAATTTACCTCACGGTACTTAGAGAGGTCTACAGGCTAAATGGCTAAATGAAATTTCAATCAAATTTGTGAAAATGAAAGGGATTGTTATGTAGTATGAGCTAATCTATGTTTGGTGAGAGTGTCTCTAGTCGTTTTTCTGTAAATTACTTTCCCACCTTTTTTTAGGACCGCTTCCCGGGAAACGGTCCGGTCCGCAAACCTTAAGCGTCACGGGAGTCCACCATTTTGTGTTTCGGTCGCATTAAGATACAAGATGGAGGGCAAATAATGTTTAGAATGGGTAGAAGGGGTCATGGTAGACTTATCTTGACCCCCTAGGTTTTCTGAGGGTGGCTGAGGAGGCTTATATGTGAGGAAAAAAACCATTTTTAAAAAAAATTCCGCGAGGTTAGCTTTCGGTTAGCGAACCGGGTAGCGGCCCGGGGAGCGTATTTTGTGGAAAATTAGTGAAAAAAGTTAGAAAAAAATAATAATTGTGAGTGATCAGATGAAGGGTAGCTCTGAGAAGAGCTTTTGGGTTTATGGTACATTTAGGTACTTATAAGTAGGTACCAATGCACAGTCTTAAATTCAGAATGAAAATTCTGTTGCCCTCATCTGAGAAGTGAACTCCATCTCCTCTGTAGATATCTTGCATGTAGTAACGCAAGTTATTGTTGTACAAGGAGCCCATTCCATGGTCTCTCATGTAAGCTGAAACAGATTTGTTTACATGCTTCCTCGCTTTCTCAATTTGTGGACAAAATTGGTTGGACCACCTCCATTTCTGTCTTTGGCATATATTGGAATATACCAAGGCAGTTTGAGGAAAAAGTGCCATTAATTGCTCAAAGGTGTCCTTTAAAAGCATTTCCAGACCTACCCCAGTCAAAGTGCCCAAATCATTACCTCCACAGTGCACTATTAACAGGTCAGGTTTTGGCAAATGCATAAAGGTTTTCACCAATGGTATCAATTGGTGACATTTTAATCCTCTTTGGCCCAACCACTTAATTTCCACATCTTGTAAATTGAGGTTAGGTAAATTTCTGTTCTCAGCATACCTTTGAGCCCAGTGGATGTAACTATGTCCAACAATCCAGACATTAAACATGGTGGGAGAAGGTTGTGCTGCAGTCAGATGAAGTGTGGTAATGAAAGGGCAGTTGAAACAGTAGGAGTTTGTAAAGAAAAAAAACTGTGGATTTCCAATGCTAATGATTCATTAGCAGTGATTGGTGCATTTCCATTTCTGAAAACAGAAAGTTAGGGTGCATGGATGTGTTCTTTGAAAGATGTAATTTGAATGGTCAAGGAAGAAACATTTAATGAAAGATTGCACTGGATACGCAGGTGCACTGAGTGTTCAGAGTTCAATTGAAACATTGTTGTGTGAATTTGCAAACATGAGAGGTCTTCCAGGAGGTGGTTGCTATGGAAAAAAGGCAGAGAGGGCAGAGGGGGGAAGGGTTTTGATTTGAAAAAAGTGAGGGAAGAGTTATGATTGGCTAATATGAGAGATATGTGAAATGAATATCTGTATTTCTGTGCTTTCAATAGCTGCAGCCTCTGGAGTGCATCCTTTTTCTTCTGCTGAAGACAATTTGGTGTATTTCTGAGACTGTTTTCAAAACTCAAAAAGTATTTGCTAAGGTGAGAAAAGATGTATTTAATTTAGATAGAGAATAGTATGATTTAAGGAGAAAATGATGAAGAAAGCTGTGTTTTTAAAATGTGGCTTTGTCTCTAGTGATATACAAATAGATTTTGTTTCTTTGAGAAATTGTAATTGCATATTCGGTGTAGCATTCTGGCATGCAGTAACACAAGTTATTGTTGTACATGGAGCCCATTCCATGGTCTCTTATGTAAGCTGAAACAGATATGTTGTTTTTAAAAACGATTTTTGAAATCAATTACATTTCTGGATATGTACTGCTAGAGCTTCATAGGTTGTTTTGGGTCATATTTATAAGGCATTTGAGTGTCTTTGATGTTATTTTTTCCTTTTTAAATGGAAAGCATTCCTCATGGGGCAAGTGTCTTGTAAATACGCTCCCACCTGTGCTTGGCAAATTTAGATTTTGATTATGGGAGTTACATAGCCATGTTAATAATGTCCAAAAAATGGTGCTAGGGCATTCCAGAAAACGCTTTCATGTGTCTCAAGGACATTTTCAGTCATTTCCTCTTGAATGCAGGTGTACAATTGATTTATATGCTGTGTTTAAAAACGATTTTTTGAAATCAATTACATTTCTGGATATGTACTGCTAGAGCTTCATAGGTTGTTTTGGGTCATATTTATAAGGCATATGAGTGTCTATGATGTTATTTTTCCCATTTAAATTGAAGAGCTTTCTCCATGGGGCAAGTGTCTTGTAAATACGCTCCCACCTGTGCTTGGCAAATTTAGATTTTGATTATGGGAGTTACATAGCCATGTTAAAAATGTCCCAAAAATGGTGCAGGGGGCAATCAAAAAAACGCTTTCATGTGTCTTAAGGACATTTTAAGTCATTTCCTCTTGAATACTATACTTTTTATCAGTGCCTCTAGATAATCGGTATTTGCAGATGAGGCAGGTGGCATATTCCGCATTGACCTTCTTCTCCCCTTGAGGGATGGAAAAAAACTGCCATATAAAACTTGTTTTCCTTCGGGAAACACGGGGCAACTCCTGTATAAATTCAGGTTCATCTGTGTCCTCTTCTTCTAGGTCCTCCTCTTCCTCCTCTCTGTTGGAAATGAATTGACTTGGTGGTCCTCTCTTCTCATGAGGAGGTTGAGGTGGTGGTGGGGGTCCACCAGCAGAAGCAAGGATAGAAGCCATTGCTGAATGACTGGAAAATGGTCTTTCTCTCACCAAGATGAAAGTCAGAGTGAGGAAAGAAGGAGGGGTTTTCATGATTTGGGAAAAGCAAAAGTTCTGAACCAATGAAAAGTGTTATTTTTAGGTCACATGACCTAGTCATACATCATTTGGAAACCAAAAGTGAAATGAACCAATGAAAAGTTTGATAAACAAGTCACATGACCTGTCCGCTTACGTTACGCGGTGCGCGCCGCGTCCCGGATCGTTTCCGGTTCGCGGTCCGGAGCACTTCCGGGAGCGCTAACGCGGCGCGTCATAAGACGCATTACGCGACAACGTGATACGTCGCGCTTCCGCGACGCGTCACAGTTGCGCTAACGAAAAGTTTACCGGTTTGCGGACTAGGTCGCGGCATCAAGATGAGCTAACGGAAAGCTTCCCGGTTCGCTTACCGGAAGCGAAGAAAAAAAATATAAAAAAAAAAAATTATCAATAAACATCTAAAATATATTTTGGGATTTAAAGAAGAATACATTTTACAGCTACAGATGTTAGCTTTTAAAAAACCAATGAAATTCACAGAAAAAACCATAGGTTATAGAACATATATAGTTAGGAATTTGCATTTACAAAACCTTGAAAATTCACTGAAAAAACCATAGGTTATAGACCATATATAGTTAGGGATTAGCATTTACAAAACCTTATTTTACTCGCATAAAACCATTGAAATTTCATATATAGTTAGTTGCGCTAACTATATATCGCGCACCCGCAATCCACTGCTGATGATGTCACATATTACATCATTCATGACATGGTCAGTGACATCACTGATGACATCACTGATGACATCTCAAATGACATCACTGATGACATCACTGATGACAACACCCAGTGACTGTATGTTTCTGTAAAGTTAAAATATGTCTTACATATTGAAGAATGAGTGCGCGATATATAGTTAGCGCAACTAACTATATATGAAATTTCAATGGTTTTATGCGAGTAAAATAAGGTTTTGTAAATGCTAATCCCTAACTATATATGGTCTATAACCTATGGTTTTTTCAGTGAATATATATATATATATATATGTATATATTACCTACTGGCGATAGCCAGTAGGTATATATAGTTAGGATTTTTTTCCTATGGGATTTTTGAAAATTCTATGTCGAATAACTTTGGCTTATGAGGACAGAATTGGCTGAAAGTTTCAGGAAAATGGAACATTTTGATTCTGAGCAGCTCCTGAAAATTTGGAGGGGTTTCGTCAAGGGGGGGCCGAGAAAAAAGGGGGGTCCCAAAACGTGTTTTTCCCATGCAATTTTCCATAGGGCGGTTGGCCTCACTTTTAGCCTGAACGGCTGAATGGATTTACACCAAACTTGGCAAAATTGTAGGGACTGGTAGCCCGATGTGCCTTTGCTATGTCTCAAGATATAGGCTCCAGTGGTTTTTACGAAAATTAACTTTGAAAAATATATATTGGGCTACATTGGGCTATATATATGTTGGAGCCCAAATGTAGCCCAATGTAGCCCAATGTAGCCCAATGTAGCCCAAAGATGGCCGCCAGAGATAAAAAAAAACAAATGTAGCCCAAATATCACCAGATGTAGCCCAACTATAGCCCAATGACAGATTGTCCCAGAGTGTTCTAAAGAACAACTAGAGTGCTAACAGTCCTACTTATTACAAAGGTATGGCACACCTGAAGCCATCTTGATTGGAATAAAGTGGTAACTCTTAAAACATTTAATTTAAAAAGGAACAAAATGAGGGGGTTCATTTTGCCATAGAAAGTATGATTAGCGAATATATGACGAAATCCCGCATACCATCAGTCCGCAAAAAAAATCCCGCATATACTATTAGGCCGCAAATTAAAATAACGAAAACTTTTAGAACGAATATGCCTTTAGCATACACTAAACAACTAAACTACCCTAAACCCTAAAACACTACCCCCAGCATGACCCTACACTACACAAACAGTACAACACTACCCTAAACCCTAAAACACTACCCCCAGCATGACCCTACACTACACAAACACTACAACACTACCCTAAACCCTAAAACACTACCCCCAGCATGACCCTACACTACACAAACACTACAACACTACCCTAAACCCTAAAACACTACCCCCAGCATGACCCTACACTACGCAAACACTACAACACTACCCTAAACCCTAAAACACTACCCCCAGCATGACCCTACACTACGCAAACACTACAACACTACCCAAAACCCTAAAACACTACACCCCAGCATGACCCTACACTACGCAAACACTACAACACAACCCTAAACCCTAAAACACTACCCCCAGCATGACCCTACACTACGCAAACACTACAACACAACCCTAAACCCTAAAACACTACCCCCAGCATGACCCTACACTACGCAAACACTACAACCCTAACCTAAATCCTAAAACACTACCCCCAGCATGACCCTACACTACGCAAACACTACAACACTACCCAAAACCCTAAAACACTACACCCCAGCATGACCCTACACTACGCAAACACTACAACACTACCCTAAACCCTAAAACACTACCCCCAGCATGACCCTACACTACGCAAACACTACAACACTACCCAAAACCCTAAAACACTACACCCCAGCATGACCCTACACTACTCAAACACTACAACACTACCCTAAACCCTAAAACACTACCCACAGCATGACCCTACAATACGCAAACACTACAACACTACCCTAAACCCTAAAACACTACCCCCAGCATGACCCTACACTACGCAAACACTACAACACTACCCTAAACCCTAAAACACTACCCCCAGCATGACCCTACACTACGCAAACACTACAACACTACCCTAAACCCTAAAACACTACCCCCAGCATGACCCTACACTACGCAAACACTACAACACTACCCTAAACCCTAAAACACTACCCTCAGCATGACCCTACACTACGCAAACACTACAACACTACCCAAAACCCTAAAACACTACCCCCAGCATGACCCTACACTACGCAAACACTACACCACTACCCAAAACCCTAAAACGCTACCCCCCAGCATGACCCTACACTACGCAAACACTACAACACTACCCTAAACCCTAAAACCCTACCCCCAGCATGACCCTACACTACGCAAACACTACAACACTACCCAAAACCCTAAAACACTACACCCCAGCATGACCCTACACTACGCAAACACTACAACACTACCCTAAACCCTAAAACACTACCCCCAGCATGACCCTACACTACGCAAACACTACAACACTACCCAAAACCCTAAAACACTACACCCCAGCATGGCCCTACACTACGCAAACACTACAACACTACCCTAAACCCTAAAACACTACCCCCAGCATGACCCTACACTACGCAAACACTACAACACTACCCTAAACCCTAAAACACTACCCCCAGCATGGCCCTACACTACGCAAACACTACAACACTACCCTAAACCCTAAAACACTACCCCCAGCATGACCCTACACTACGCAAACACTACAACACTACCCTAAACCCTAAAACACTACCCTCAGCATGACCCTACACTACGCAAACACTACAACACTACCCAAAACCCTAAAACACTACCCCCAGCATGACCCTACACTACGCAAACACTACAACACTACCCAAAACCCTAAAACACTACGCCCAGCATGACCCTAAACTACGCAAACACTACAACACTACCCTAAATCCTAAAACACTAGCCCCAGCATGACCCTACACTACGCAAACACTACAACACAACCCTGAACCCTAAAACACTACCCCCAGCATGACCCTACACTACGCAAACACTACAACACTACCCTGAACCCTAAAACACTACCCCCAGCATGACCCTACACTAAGCAAACACTACAACACAACCGTAAACCCTAAAACACTACCCCCAGCATGACCCTACACTAAACAACCACCACAACTCTACACTACACTAACACAACACTACACTACACAACACTACACTACACTACACAATCACTAACCCACCCAAAAAATTAACACAAACCCACTTACCTCTCTCGTCATCGTGGTTTTCAGAACGCAAATGCATTTACCATACATGCCTTTAAAACGTAATTCTTTGTAAAGGCATGCGCGATAAATGCACATGCGTTTTGAAAAAATGCGGGATAATGGTATGCGAGCTCAATGACCTTGCGGGATAATGGTATGCGGACTGAAAGTCTGCGGGATAAAAAATGCGGGAAATGGCTGCAAACCATGATTAGCAGCAGACTTCCCTGGTGAGCACTAGCTTTACTACAGTGATCTAATGAGCAACTAGAGTGCTAACATTCAGAATTTATGGCAAATGTGTGACACATCTGAATGCCTTCTTGATAGAACCAAAGTAAACAAGCATTGAAAATGCAATAGATCTCGCCCTCGTTTAAGTTAAAGCCATTCTGTTTGTAATGAGGTGGCTTTTTAGCTTTGCTTTTATTAGTGTTTTTAAAACTTTCATGTAAATAACATGCATATGTATGCATATATGTATATGTATGCATGCATTTATATTTATATAGATATGCAAATTACATATGTTTATATATGTATATTACCTACTGGCGATAGCCAGTGGGTATATATAGTTAGGATTTTTTCTCTATGGGATTTCTGAAAATTCTATGTCTAATAACTTTGGCGTTTGTGGACGGAATTGGCTGAAATTTTCAGGAAAATGGCACATTTTTTTCTGAGCAGCCCCTGAAAATTTGGTGGGGTTTCGTCAAGGGGGGGCTGAGAACAAAGGGGGGTCCCAAAACGTGTTTTTCCCATTCATTTTTCCATAGGGCGGTTGGACTCACTTTTAGCTCGAACGGCTGAATAGATTTACATGAAACTTGGCAAAATTGTAGATATGGTTTGCCCGACGTGCCTTTGCTATGTCTCAATATATGTGCTCCAGTGGATTTTGAGAAATTAACGTTTAAAAAAATATATATATCTGTGACAGCGCTCCGGTTAGCGCCCCGGTTCGCGTACCTGACGCGTAACGGAACTTCGCGAAGCGAATCTGATTGGGTCTCTGGTGTCTGTCAACATTCTAAACAAACCGGAGCGGCCGCCATCTTGTCTCTCGGTACGATCGAGAGACAAGATGTGGTGAAAAACGAAGGGGGAAATGAAGGAAAGGGGGCAAGGTAAACCACTCCTGACCCCCTAGGATTGATGAGGGGGATATTAAAGTGCCCCGCGGGGCAAAAAATTTTGCGATTTTACGCCGTAGAGGCGCGTCCCGGTACGCGAACCGGGCAGCTCACCGGGCAGCTAACCGGACAGCTAACCGGCAGCGTAGCTGTCAACATTGTAAACAGTCCGGAGCGGCCGCCATCTTGTCTCTCGGTAGGTTCGAGAGACAAGATGTGGTGAAAAAAGAAGGGGGAAATGAAGGAAAGGGGGCAAGGTAAACCCCTCCTGACCCCCTAGGATTGATGAGGGGGATATTAAAGTCCCCCGCGATTTTTCGCGGTAGAGGCGCTTCCCGGTACGCGAACCGGGCAGCTAACCGGCAGCATAACGGGAGTCCGCCATCTTGTGTTTTTGGAGCGTCCGGTTCACGTACCGGGTAGCGTCCCGGTAAGCGTAACAAGGGGAAAACCAAGAGAAACAGTAAAAAAAAAATGAAGGGAATAGATTTCCAGCAAACTTGGCAAAATTGAAGGGACTGTTTGTTTGATGTGCCTTTGCAAGGCCTCAAGATATGTGCACGTGTGGATTTTGTCTAATTAAGGTTAAAAAAAATATATATATCTGTAAGCGTGCTCCGGCACGCTTACGTTACGGGTTTTGTTTGCGCTGCAGAACCGATACGTCACGGTTATGCGACGCGTCATGAGGCGTCTCACGTGGCTACGTGATACGTCACGTAATAAAGAATATATTTTACAGCTATAGATATTAGCTTTTAAAAAACCAATGAAATTCACTGAAAAAACCATAGGTTATAGACCATATATAGTTAGGAATTAGCATTTACAAAACCTTGAAAATTCACTGAAAAAACCATAGGTTAGAGACCATATATAGTTAGCTGGACATTTTATTGACATAAAACCAATGAAATTCCATATATAGTTAGTTGCACTAACTATATATCGCGCACCCGCAATCCACTGCTGATGATGTCACATATTACATCATTCATGACATGGTCAGTGACATCACTGATGACATCACTGATGACATCTCAAATGACATCACTGATGACATCACTGATGACATCTCAAATGACATCAGTGATGACATCATGACACACCAATACCAGTTACTACATACGCACTCACTGATTCCTACGTCTACACCAACATTCACTCATTCACCCATACAATCACTCATACATACAGTCACTCATTATTACAACACTATCATATGCACTCATACACCTATGCAGACACTCACACACTGCCACTCATCCATGGAGTTACTCACACACCTAGTCAGTCCTGTAAAGAATCAATCACACTTCCATTTCCTCATCTATACAGTTAAACACAGAACACCATACTTCAGTGACATCACTGATGACATCACTGATGACATCTCAAATGACATCACTGATGACATCTCAAATGACATCACTGATGACATCATGACACACCAATACCAGTTACTACATACGCACTCACTGATTCCTACGTCTACACACACATTCACTCATTCACCCATACAATCACTCATACATACAGTCACTCATTATTACAACACTATCATATGCACTCATACACCTAGTCAGTCCTGTGAAGAATCAATCACACTTCGATTTCCTCATCTATACAGTTAAACACAGAACACCATACTTTTCACACATATACTAACACATACTTACTCTCTTATACAATCACTGATGCAAGTACACATTGATATGCACAGAGTCACACACCTCCCAGCCAGCCACACACACACTCAGTCTTCCATACATCCACTCATTCTTCAATATGTAAAACATATTTAAACTTTACAAAAACACACAGACACTAGATGATGTCATCAGTGATGTCGTTTGAGATGTCATCAGTGATGTCATCAGTGATGTCATTTGAGATGTCATCAGTGATGTCATCAGTGATGTCACTGACCATGTCATGAATGATGTAATATGTGACATCATCAGCAGTGGATTGCGGGTGCGCGATATATAGTTAGTGCAACTAACTATATATGGAATTTCATTGGTTTTATGTCAATAAAATGTCCAGCTAACTATATATGGTCTCTAACCTATGGTTTTTTCAGTGAATATATATATATATATATATTCACTGAAAAAACCAGAGGTTTCACACCAGTTATAGTTAGGAATTAGCATTTAAAAAACCTATTAAATTCACTGAAAAAACCAGAGGTTTCACACCAGTTATAGTTAGCTGGAAATTTTACTGACATAAAACCATTGAAATTCCCACGTTATAGTTAGTTGGACTCACTATAACTTGCGCGTGCAATGCACTGCTGATGACATCACATATTACATCACTCATGACATGGTCAGTGACATCACTCATGACATCACTGATGACACCATCCAGTGAATGTGTGTCTTTCTGAAAAATAAATATGTTTTATATATGTATATGTAAAGGTCGATGGAAGAATAAATGTTTAAATTATTGTCTTAATTAATGTTTTTTTTATAAAAATTGATTGGTTAACTAGCTTATTAAGTGTATCTTAGTGAATACATATATTGGCGAGTAATATTTAAATATTTAAATATATGTATCAGTGTTTCACTTTGTGTATAAGTGGCTGTATGGGTTGATGAGTAGCTACATGTGTGTGTATATGGGTTATTATATGTTTTTTAGTATCAGTATGAGTGTCTGTATAGTTTGGTGGGGATGTTACTTAGCACATAGATGTATCAATGACTGACACACTGTTTGTATGTGTTTTGAAAACTGCATATGTGCAGGACTGTATGAGTGGATGAGTGTGTATATGTGTGTGTTAGTGATTGAATGCCTGTCTCACTAGTGTGTTTATCAGTAACAAGATACATTTTAATCTAGTATATGTGAGTATTGATTTATATAAGTCAGTATATGTGAAAGTGAGAGATTGTAAGAGTTCCTGTTTAAATAAGTATGTGTTTCTATAAGTGATTGTTTAAGAGAGTACATATGTGTAAGTTTCCTTAGAAGTAATGTGGTAGTGTGTGTAAATCTGTATATGCAAATAAAGGGATGTTTATTAGTTTATTTGCATGTGTGAGTATATGTGTGAGTAACTTTTTGATGACTGTCGGTGTGTAACAGGATGAATAGGGGTATCACTACATATGATGAGTGAGTATATGTATGAGTGAATATATAAAACTGTTGGTGAATGTGTGAATTTGTATATAGATGGTGAAATTACTGAATTTGTTGTTGTAACTGGTATGGGTATATCCACTTTTTGAAAATGTTAGTTTCTATTTTTGAATATGTGTTTCAAGGGTTACATTACACTGAGAGGAGGTCTGTCACTGTGTCACAAGGATGGTGTCTTCAGTGATGTCATGAGTGATGTCACTGACCATGTCATGAGTGATGTAATATGTGATGTCATCCGCAGTGCATTGCACGCGCAAGTTATAGTGAGTCCGACTAACTATAACGTGGGAATTTCAATGGTTTTATGTCAGTAAAATTTCCAGCTAACTATAACTGGTGTGAAACCTCTGGTTTTTTCAGTGAATTTAATAGGTTTTTTAAATGCTAATTCCTAACTATAACTGGTGTGAAACCTCTGGTTTTTTCAGTGAATTTCAAAGGTTTTTTAAATGCTAATTCCTAACTATAACTGGTGTGAAACCTCTGGTTTTTTCAGTGAATTTCATAGGTTTTTTAAATGCTAATTTCTAACTATAACTGGTGTGAAACCTTTGGTTTTTTCTGTGAATTTCATATGTTTTTTTAATGCTAATTTCTAACTATAACTGGTGTGAAACCTCTGTTTTTTTAGTGAATTTCATAGGTTTTTTTAATGCTAATTTTTAACTTTTTATAGGGCTTCATACCTATGTACTTTTTAATAAATTTCTAAGCTTATTTTTTCAAAAATGTCTATAGCTGAGAAAGGTATGTTTTTATAAAAAGGAACACTATAATGTATATTAAGATAATATTTTTGTTTTAAAATAGTATTTTACTTTTTTTAAATATTTGACGCTGGAGCACTCCCGGTGCACGTACCGGTGCGCGTCCCGTCAGCGCACCAACAAAAAAAAAGAAAAAAAAAGTATGAAGGAGTGACTATGAGGAATGGGGACAGAGAGAGTGGTGGTAAGAGAAAGAGAGCTAGAGGGAGGAATACAGAGGGACTGTGTAATAGATAGTAAAACAGAGAAAAGGTATAAGAGGAAGTAACTGAGAAAAGTAAAATGAATAAGGGAGCAAAAGAAGAGAAGAAATAGGAAGAAGACTAAAGCAGAGGTTCTGGGAGAATGTGAATGGATGATGAAAGTAAAAGGAAGGACAGTTAAGTATGGGGAATGACAGGTAGTGACGGAACCAGAGAAAAGGAACAGCGGTGACGGAGGGAAAGAAAATAGCAGTGAGTGTAAGTAAAGAGGAGTGAAAGAGGGTACATATAAGTGAATAAGGGTAAGACATGGGGAGTAATAGAGAGAAAGAAGAGAGAGAGTAAAAGAAGGAGTGTCACAAAGGGACTAAGTGAACCAGTAAAAAAGGTAAGTGAAGGAGTGTGGATAAGCAGAGGTACTGAAAGAAGTTGAATGGGGTAGGAAGTAAACATGGAAGAAAAGAATAAGTGAGGGAAGCAAAGTAAGGAAACAGGGGTGAGGTAGGGTGAGAGAAAAATAGTGAAAATAAAACAAAAGGTGATAACAAAAAACATTTTGTAAACACACTTACCATATAATTAATGAAAACTTGTATCTGTGAAAGATAAAAGAAAAAACACGTTATAATTACTTAAAAATATATAATAAAATAGAAGAAACAGTTCATGAGGTTTAAAAATCTACAAAAGTTTACTAAGAAATGAAGCAATAGTGAAGGATACAAAAACAGAAAGAAAGTAATGTAGAAAGAGAAAAAAGAAGGAAAAAGAAATAGAAAGAGAACAAATTCCTAAAGGTAAGTAAGATACTAAAAGAATGTAAGATATCAAAACAAAATCAGTAAAGATAAGAAAGTAAAAGAAAAATGAGTGAAAAGGAGAGAAGTCTGAATGAGAAACTATTAATAAAAAAGAGGAATAGAAGATGACTGAGAGTGAGTGAAGTGAAGTCACAGAGTGAAGGGATGAAAGGAATGAGGTTATTATAGAACGATGGATAAAACAGGAGTGAGAGAGTAAGTACACAAAAAAACAAAAGGAAGAACTAAGTGAACTACAGTACAATGAGTGCGAAATAAAAAAAAGGAGAAAAAGAAAGAGAGGGTTAGGAAACTAAAGCAGTGGTACTGAGAGAATATGAAAAAGATAAAAAGTGGTGGAAGGAAGAGAGGAAATGCAGACAGTTCCAATTAGATTGAGAAGTTGTGAATGAAGTGCAGTAAAGAAACAGCGATGAAAAAAGAGTGTACATTAGTAAAGAGAGGTAAATAAGAGTGAAAAAGGAAAATGAGTATGAGACAATGTGAACACAATATAAATTACACAATGCAAACTACACAATAACTTCTACAATATGTTACATTATTTATTTTTGCTGTTCTCAGAATATATTGAATTTCACTTAAATTAGTGAGTTCAAAGTCTTCATCATATAACAGCGGGAAAAAAAACACAATCTAAAAGATTGTGTTTAAAAAAAACCATTCAAACATACATCTCATATATGTACACTAATCTTTGATTCACTTACTTTTCCGTGAGGCCAAATAGAAGATAGTGAAGGTCCTTTTGGTGGAAAAAAAGTCTGCTGTGCTCTATAACTTCCATTTCATCGACTTCCTATGAAAAAAGATCTAAGAACATCATACCTTACACTTTCCTCACGGCCAATTTGTGTCAGATATATCAGTATTTTTTACTTTGAGATCCACTTAAAGTATCTACATGAGATAAATAATTTAAAATATTAGATTAACTAACTAACTAACTAACTTTTAGTATCTATTCCCGACTTCAAAGGCCAATTCCCTTTACTAAAACTTTGGTTTTAAAAACACTAGATAAGGATTTGTAGAGTCATAAGGCAAACGTTGTTTATAAGTTAAATGAGAATCATTGCAGTAACTCCATCCTTTTTCAGATTTTAAGTAGCATGTATAATGTCCTGAGGTTGTCGAAGAACCGTCATGATAAATAATAGCTTCAGTTGTAAAGGTTCTTCCTGAAATTGATAACTGAGAAGCCACAACATTTTTGATAGAAGTTGTCAATTTAGTTCCATCAGGTCTACATCGTTGGAAAACTAAAATGATATACTGCCCATAACTTTGTATAAATAATGTGGACAGCATTGTACAGTTACATTGGGTACACACCATATTATGATCTGCTGCTTTAACTAGATTTTTAAATGACACTGATTTACAGTCAGGTAAAGTCAAATATATAAATCTTTCAGTGTCTATTCTAGTAGTACTTGATAAACTACAATTGTGGCAGTCATGCTGCCATTGATAAGAAAGGCTGAAAAGATTATCTACATCTACACCTTCATCTTCTAAAACACCAAACATATACATTAAAAATTCCTGACAATCCTGCTGAATGTTCTGTGAAAATTTATCTTGACCAGAACACATATCTAAAATATTTCGAATTTCTGTTACACTTTCTATTTCTGCTGTATCACTGCTACATTTCTCAAACACAGAATTCAATAAACCACACAATCTTTGATCCCGATTTTCAACAATCTGTTCTTGTAAACTTTTAAGAAAAAAAACAACATTAACCACTACATTAGCATAGCAGTTGACACCAGAACTATTTTCAAACTGAAATCCAACAACATTTTCTTCACAATTCTTTTTCTTCCTGTTTTCAATTACAGTTTTCTCTGTTTTTTTGCAACTACCTCACTGCAATTATCCTCATTTTTTCTTTTTCGGCCTACCACACGTTTTTCAAACAGAGGATATTGAGGCAAATGTGGAGCATATTCTCTTCTTAACCTATTGTATTCTTTAACACAATCTAGATCTGCACAAATTTTTGTCTCATCACACTCAAACAAGTACAATCCTGATAAAGTTCTGACTCGGGATAATGCCACATATGCCATACCCTCTTTAAACACAGATCTTCCAATGTTCACCAAAGCATTATCTACACTTAAACCTTGAGATTTATGAATTGTTACTGCATATGCCAAACAAACAGGAAACTGTTTTCGGCGAACATATAAGTCTTTTACAAGTAAAAATCTAGCAGAACCACAACTTATTTGTTGTACTTGTTCAATGCCATCAAATTTTATTTTTAAAAATTCAATTCCATCTCTATTTCTGTAATTCACAAAATCAACAACATAACCCATTGCTCCATTTACCAGACCTCTTTCAACATTTAAATTCCTTCTCAAAATGATACAACAATTTAAACACACATTCAGAGTCTGTTCCAAACCAGCTGTTTTAGAAATACTTTTCTCTAATGAAACCAAATTATTTTTCAAATTTTCAGACAAAACAATTGTTGCACCCATATGCTCTATTTTATCTATTGCTTCCAGTTTCACAATCTCTTCATTTTCTAACTCTAACATTTTGTTGTTGAAGATGGAACATTCTTGCAGAGTTAGCATCAAACATATCCCAGATTTCTTCTGTCATTTTTAAAAAAATATTCTCTGGAAGAATGTTTTCATTTGGATACAAATTTGAAATTAATCGACCATGCAAAGCTTTTTTCCCAAGCTCGCTTACTTTTCCAATTCTTACATCTTGTAGAATATTTTTATAATCTTCATCCTTTGCCTGTCGCATATTTTGAAGCAGTTCAGCATATTTAAAATGTAACCATATATTAACGTTTCCAATGTTTCCAAGGGACTTCCTGGTATCTTCATGTGTGAGCATTTTAAACACTGGTTGTCCTTTTACTGGAGTCAACTGCAATAGATCTCCAAAAACAATAATGTGTTTTCCTCCAAATAACACATCATACTCTGTTCTAAGAATTTCTTGCATTCTCAAATGCACAAAAGCAAGCATTAGATTTGAGACCATGCTTACTTCATCAATGATAAGAAGTTTCATTTTCTTCAAAACTCTTGAAACTTCAGAACACGCATCTCCAGATAACTTGTTGTAATGCAATTTATTATCATGCTCAACTGGCAGCATCAGTAAACGATGTAGAGTAATCCCTTTAATATTATGTGCAGCCAGACCAGTTGGAGCAGTTACAACACAAGACAGCGGTGAATCAGTCCTTTTCTGCAGATAACTTGCAATGGCTTTAATTAGAAAACTTTTTCCTGTCCCCGCTTCTCCACTTACGTACAGTCGGACAGGGTCAAATGATGTACATGAGCACCCTTTTTTCTCATGTCTGAATCCATGTTCAATCTGCTCTGTGACTTCATCATATCTTTTTCTGCTCAAGGTTTAGTTGCTTTACCAAATCTTCTAAGTTAACTCCATCCTCTTGAGCTTGTTCCATAGCTCTTTCCACCTCATCCATGGCAGTGCAAGCTTCATTTTGGATAATAGGTCCTCCTAGTGGATCCTGACACAGTGAAGTAGAACTCTGACTATCTTGAGAACTGTCTCTAGCTATCTATTCAGCAATTGTGGTTTCTTGCTCCATTTCTTCATTCAACATTTGCAGATAATTTAGAAAAATAGGACATTCTATGGTATCCTTAGTTGCATTAAAAGAGTCTTCATAACAGAGAAAATCTCCAAGTAGTTCCTCTTCTGTACGCCATGGCTTAAAGAGTTGCAAAAGAGCTAAATAGTAAAATTCTCTTTTGTCTGGAGCTTCACAACTCAATTTTCGATGATTAATCAAATGGCCTTTTTTGTGCTTCACTAGACATCCTTCATAGCCAATGACTGCATATTTTCCATTATTGATATCTTCTGTGATGTTCCTCTTATAACTGTAGTTTTGCAGAACTTCATACAAACAAGTGTTCTCAAGGTGAGTACTTCTATTTGGATAGTATGTATCTAACATATTTGTCTTCAAAATATCTGTACTGTTTGGTTCTTTCTCCTCCAAATATTCAATTTCTTGTACAGATTTCAAAACTCGGTTTCGTGTTGCAGCAAGACCTAGACTCACACAAATGATTGTTCTTGATTTGGCATAGAGACTTGTTGATGATAACCGATCAGAACATTCATATGCTCCAATTTCTCGATGCGACAACATCTTCAGACTGAAACTGTATAATTTCTTGCTTAGACTCTTTTCATGTGAAATGTCCTCCCACATTTCCTTCAGTTCTGTCTTTTCTTTTTTTGTGATGTAAGATGTCACATATCGAGCCACAGCAATAGAGTTGTCAGCAACGAACTGAATATCCATGTTAGCATTCCACATGGACAAAATCACTGGGTTGTAATCGTTGATGTACTTAGATTCTTCATTTCTTTTCAAATTGTATGTATTTTTGGGAGATTTCCTCGTCACAGTATGTCGTAGAGATGACATCAAATTATTTACTCTTCCCTTAGAAATCACTGGTCGAGGAAATGCAAAACGACATTTCGTGTAGTACTTTTCCTTGTTTTTAAATTTTCGACGACAGTACTTTCCACAACGATGAGATTGAAAACGTAAAACTTGTTGCCTTAAACTGTTTTCTACAGTAGATTTTGGAACAGCACATGTTGAATACTCTTCAATGAAACTCATCACTGTTTCATCTGAATCTGATCCAAATTTGGGTGCATCTTTAATCCACAACAACATATGTATATGAGGAGCACCTCTCGCTTGATATTCCTTCCTCCAAAAGAAATCCAAAACCTCTCCAAGGGGAGGATTTTTTTTGTTGGTAATAAAAGACATCATAGCTTCAAATCTATGATTAAAATATCTGCAAACATTCACTGGATCCAAAGAACACAGTTCTCCAGGTGTTTTCAATTCTATATTTGGTATGTTTTCATTTGCCTCTCGTAGAAATTCAAGTAAGTAGTCCCATGCATACTCAGCACAGCTAAGAGTGACGAACCATGTAGGAGTTCCTAAGTTTCTTAGCATACATTTCAATTCTCCATGACGACGGAACCAATACTCATTGGTTCCACGTTGACATGCCATGAGATTGATTAGCTGAGATTCCAAAATACTATCTTGCAGATTAACTTTCTCCATAAAGTCCCTTGCACAAACATTTTGCAAATGAGCTCCACTTTTTAGTATATGATTAACTGCATAAGAAAGCCCAGACAAATCACTTTCAAACAGTAGATGAAACAAATATGGAATGCATTGACGAAACCTTGGATCTTCAGCATATAATCTTAGAGTCCGGTATTCAGCTGCAGGAATTTGAACTGGTCGATCATCATATCGTCCACCACGACCTGTTGGAAATAATTGTGGAAAACAACGAGCTTCCAAACTTTCTTCCCATACACTAATGGGACTTCCTTTTGCTGCTTTCATTTGAAACAAGTCAATTGCATTTCCCATTACTTCTTTGGAATGCAAAGGATGAACAGTATAATGTTCATATATTTCTTCACTTCTAGACACATCAACTTTTTCAATTTGACCAACTGAACAATCACTGTCTTCTTCTGTAGCTGTTTCCTCTGCTCCAACACTTACATCTTTGTAGTACTCATTGTTTTTGACCAAATACAACGTTGCCTTTTTGACTTTTTTAACATCCACTAAATCTTGCCAGATTTTCTTACTCTTTGTCGGAACCCCATTAACTAGAATAACTAGAGGATCTTCTTCTACTCTTTCTACACCAATTGTATCAATATTTTTCTTTATATCTAGAGGCAAATAAACAACTCTTCCCTTTAATCCTCTCTGTAAATCTGATGGAGGCAATTTCCCTGTCTTAGGCTCCATGCGTACAATAGCCTGAAAAGGATGGACACATTGAATCAAAATAGATTCATAAGTATTTAGATCCATCAATTCAGAAGGAATATCTATCAACTGAAGATTATTATGAACTGCTCTAGCAGGCATTCTATTTTCATTTAATTTTTTTAAACAATAATTACAAATACGCTGATCAAAACTCAAATCAAAAGAATTCTCCACCAACAAATAACTTACAAAATCCTTCCATTCACTATTATTTTCCAATTCACTTTTTGCATATAAATCAACTAACCTAGTCTGAATTTTATAATGAGTCCGTCGACAACACACACAAGTTAAATTAGGCCTTTCACTTGATTTCACCTTAAACTTGGTAATTTCCTCGTCAAACTTTTCTATACTTGAAATCTGTCCATTATCTTCCACATTACCATCCATTACTATATCTATTTCTACACTGTCCTCTTTGTTCCCAAAATAACAAAACTCAATTTCTTCACAAATAGTCTTCACATCCACTTCAGATCCATGCAAAAGAGCACTGTTTAACTGTTTAAGCTTAAGTGCTGGACTTTTTGCATAATACAACTTTCTCACTAATTTCCTCACCTTATTATGATGCACTGCTAACATCCTAAAATGATGAAAAACACTCTGACATACTTTTCTAGAAAGACAAGCTAGTGAATGCCCATGCAAACCTGTGCTTTCTCTCACTCTGCAAGGATCTAACTCTTGCAAGATCTTCATTTTTTGTTTGAGACTTTTCTTACTATATGTACGTAAGAAATTTCGAAGCAAATCGATTGAATCCTGTCGCACACTACAAATACTACTGCACTTCCATGTGTACACTGGACCCTTAGTACGTCTCCCTAAAACTTCATCAGCTAACACCTCTTCTGCATCTCTAGATACAAGTTTCTCTTTTTCCATCACACAACCATCTTTCACCTCATATGCTCGACCACTGGTGTCAACTGCATGCACCAAATCATTTTCCTGAAAGTAACTCTCCTCATTAAAAAACGGCTCAGAACTTGAACTATGCATCCATTCACCAGAAAATACTTCACAAAAATTACTCCGATTAATAATTCTTTTCCATCTACTGTTTGATTTGAAAACATCAATTGCCTTATTAAGTATCCTAATTCTATTGATTACTAAAATAAATAATTTTTTCTTAACTTCAAAAGCCTGATCAACAATCTTTTCTACACTTTTCTTTTTCTTGTAAAAAGCAGCTCTCAGTTTACTTTTCTTATCATTTTTTAGCAAATTTAAAACTACCCTATTGCGAAACATTCGCCTACGAATGTCCTTAAATTGATTTACCCTTCTATTGCTATCCATTCTCTTCTCTCCTGCTCCAATCGAGACATTTTTTGTGGGCCTCTCCTTCCTTTTTAGATTTGCTGACTTTTTCTGAATATTCACATTAGCAATATCATTTCTTTTTCTACGACATATGTTGCGAAGAAAAGACTTAATTGGCTTACCAGAAGCTTTTCTGGTGTTTTTTAAAGTAGTTGTTGTAGAGGATTCCATAAATTCTGTTGTTGATGTTCTCCTTTTACGTATGGTATTTTTGATAATTCTTTGCCTTGAAGGCATTTTTGCTTGCTTTTCAGAAGTTGATTTGAATCTGTTGTTCTGAAAAAAAAACACATGAAAGACCACTATTAGCAAACAACAAAGTAATGTCAAAAAGCAAACAATATAAATAATAAATTGCAACATATTTAAGTTTATACAACAGCAAACAAAGTCAGGGCCTTATTTATGAAAGCCTTGCGCCACCAGTGCGTCACTTATTACCCACGTTTAAAGTGATGCATCAGCTGCACAAGGCAATCTCAAAAAAGGGCCAAATGCAAATACCAATCAATTGCACCCAAAAATCGTTTTTTGAATAACATTTAAGAAACACTGCGCAGAACCTATGTACAACCACTCAATATCAGCAAACAAAGTCAGGGCCTTATTTATGAAGGTCTTGCGCCACAAGAGTGTCACTTATTTCCCATGTATAAAGTGATGCACCAGTTGCATAAGGCAATCATAAATAAGGGCCAAATGAAAATACCATTCATTTGCACCCAAAATCGTTTTTTGAATAACATTTAAAAAACACTGCGCAGAACCTATGTACAAGCACAGAATATCACATTTGAAACGTCACTGTTTCCCCAAATACAAATCCTCTATCTTTCAAATGTTGATATCAAGCATTATCAAAAATCCAAAAACAAATCAACAGCAAACAAAGTCAGAGCCTTATTTATGAAGGCCTTGCGCCACCAGTGCGTCACTTATTACCCATGTTTAAAGTGATGCATCAGCTACACAAGGCAATCATAAAAAAGGGCCAAATGCAAATACCAATCAATTGGACCCAAAAATCGTTTTTTGAATAACATTTAAGAAACACTGCGCAGAACCTATGTGCAACCACTCAATATCAGCAAACAAAGTCAGGGCCTTATTTATGAAGGCCTTGCGCCACAAGACTCTCACTTATTTCCCATGTATAAAGTGATGCACCAGTTGCATAAGGCAATCATAAATAAGGGCCAAATGAAAATACCATTCATTTGCACCTAAAATCGTTTTTTGAATAACATTTAAAAAACACTGCGCAGAACCTATGTACAAGCAGAGAATATCACTTTTGAAACGTCACTGTTTCCCAAAATACAAATCCTCTATCTTTCAAATGTTGATATCAAGCATTATCAAAAATCCAAAAACAAATCAACAGCAAACAAAGTCAGAGCCTTATTTATGAAGGCCTTGCGCCACCAGTGCGTCACTTATTACCCATGTTTAAAGTGATGCATCAGCTGCACAAGGCAATCATAAAAAAGGGCCAAATGCAAATACCAATCAATTGCACCCAAAAATCGTTTTTTGAATACCATTTAAGAAACACTGCGCAGAACCTATGTACAACCACTCAATATCAGCAAACAAAGTCAGGGCCTTATTTATGAAGGCCTTGTGCCACAAGAGTGTCACTTATTTCCCATGTATATAGTGATGCACCAGTTGCATAAGGCAATCATAAATAAGGGCCAAATGAAAATACCATTCATTTGCACCCAAAATCGTTTTTTGAATAACATTTAAAAAACACTGCTCAGAACCTATGTACAAGCACAGAATATCACTTTTGAAACGTCACTGTTTCCCCAAATACAAATCCTCTATCTTTCAAATGTTGATATCAAGCATTATCAAAAATCCAAAAACAAATCAACAGCAAACAAAGTCAGGGCCTTATTTATGAAGGCCTTGCGCCACCAGTGCGTCACTTATTACCCATGTTTAAAGGGATGCATCAGCTGCACAAGGCAATCATAAAAAAGGGCCAAATGCAAATACCAATCAATTGCACCCAAAAATCGTTTTTTGAATAACATTTAAGAAACACTGCGCAGAACCTATGTACAACCACTCAATATCAGCTTTGAAAGATCACTGTGTCCCAAAATACAAATCCACTATCTTGCATATGTTCATAATAAGTATTATCAAAAAGCAAATAACAAATCAACAGCCAACAAACTCAGGGCCTTATTAATGAAGGCCTTGCGCCACAAGAGCGTCACTTATTTCCCATGTACAAAGTGATGCACCAGTTGCACAAGGCAATCATAAAAAAGGGCCAAATGAAAATACCATTCATTTGCACCCAAAATCGTTTTTTGTATAACATTTTAGAAACACAACACAGGACTTATATACTAGCATACAATTTGACTTCTGAAACATAACTATCTGCTTCCAAATATTCTCCATAGAGCAAACAAGTCTCTATCTAAATTAAATAAATCATTACTTACCTTTACAAATGCTTTGGGAGATTGAAAACAGTGTCAGACACACACACCAATTTCTCTTTAGCAGAGCAAAAAGTGTGCACTCAATACACTGAAACCAAGACTGGCATAGAAAATCTCTAACTTTGTACACATATGCCTTAATTCAACCAATCAAAAGTCTTCCCTCACTATTTTCAAACCAACACCCTTCCCCCTCGCATATCTTTCTATCTGTTACCATAGCAACACCCTCCTAACTGAACTCTCTGGTTCAAAAGTTTATTGTACAATGTTGCAAATTAACTCAGCAAGGATGTTTGACCTCTCAATACACCAGCTTATCCAGGGTATTTTTGCTTTTAGTGACTTTTTTTAACCATTCAAATTGCTTCTTTCACACAACACAACCATGCACCCTAACTTTCAGTTTTCAACTATCTGAATCCACCAATCATTGCTTGTGATTCAAGAGCAGTGAAACTCCTCATTTATTTTTTTGTAAACTCCTACTGTTCCAACTGCCATTTCATTCCTACACTCCATCTGACTGCACCAGAACCTTCTCACATCATGTATTCTGTATGCATTATAGGACATAGCTACATCCACTGGGCTCAAAGGTATACAGCAAGCAGAAATTATCACAACCTTGATTTATCAAATGTGGAAATCGAGTGGATTGGCCAGAGAGGATTAAAATGTCATCAATTGATACCATTGGTGAAAACCTTTTTGTATCTGCCAAGCCCTGACCTCTTAATAGTGCACTGTGGTGGAAATGATTTGGGCACTATGACTGGGGTTGGTCTGGAAATGCTCTTAAAGGACACCTTTCATCAATTGATGACACTTTTTCCACAAACTGCCTTGGAATATTCAAATATATGCCAAAGACAGAAATGGAACTGGTCCAACCAATTTTGTCCACAATTTGAGAAAGCACGAAAACATGTGAATAAATCTGTTTCTGCTTACATGAGAGACTGTGGAATGGGTTCAATATACAATAACAACTTGCGTTACAACATGCAAGACATCTACAGAGGAGATGGTGTGCACTTCTCAGATGAGGGAAATAGAATATTCCTCCTGAATTTAAGACTGTGCATTGGAACCTACTTGTAGGTACCTAACTCAACCACAGAACCCAAAAGCTCTTTTCAGAGCTACCCTACCTCTGATCATTCAAAACGTTTATCTTTTTCTAACTTTTTTCACTATTTTTCACCAAAGTACGCTTCCCGGTACGCTTACCGGTGCGCGTACCGGGCGCTTCCCCCGCGAAAAATTAAAGATTTTTTTTTTTTTACGTTTATGAGCCTCCTAAGCCCCCCTCAGAAAACCTAGAGGGTCAAGAAGTCTCTACTGTGCCCCCTTCTAGCCATACCAAACATTGTTTGCCCACCATCTTGTGTCTCGATTGTACCGATACACAAAATGGAGGACTTCCGTAACGCTGCCGGTGCGCGTACCGGAGCGCGCACCTGTGAGCGCTCCATAAAAAAAGGTGGGAAAGTAATTTTCAGAAAAGCCACTGGAGACACTTTCATCAAATATAGAATAAGCCTTACTACATAGCAGTCCCTACCATTTGCCCAAATTTGGTGGAATTCCATTGAGACATTTAGGCTACAGGCCTGTCTAAAATATCCTGAGGTAAATTACATGACAAAAACACATATGAAATGTTAGAATTTACAACCAATTAAAAAGTTTCTTTCATTTTCTACGATTATTTCCTGACATTTGATTGGTTATGTACAAAAATATATATAAAAGAAGAGAAGGAAACACAGCCATTTTGACTACTGCTTCCAGAAGTACATTTGAAAACAAATAACACTGTCAACTTCAACTGATTTCTCCAAGGTAGGTTGTTATTTTGGAAAGTGAAGTATGTTGTACACTTTATGTTAATTTGAGAAAAAATATTCTGTTAGTTATATACTATCCCTCTGTAATAGTTATAGATTGAGATAGACTTCTCTGTAATAGTTATGGATTAAGTTAGTCTTCTCTGGTATAATTATGAATTTACTTAGGCTTAATCACATGCACCTTTTAATAACTCTACTTCCTGCCTGAAACCATACACTGCCCAAAAATTACTTGACTGTTAAAAACTCAAAAGTACCAGTCTAAACTTAAACCCAACAGTACCCTAACTCTACTAATATAGTTAATTTTTATGCAATTTTCAGAAAGAAAATGGAAGGAGAAAAACAAGCAAATGTTACTTCTATTGAAGTAAAAGTGAAAAGATAAAGTTGATTTCATGGATGACTCTTTGGATCAACAGTTTATAGAATGTTTGGAACAAATGGAATCATGTACTTATAATTATGAGGAAATACCGGACAATATTATGTTACTAGTTTTATTAAATTATGAAAAAGAATCAGAGGAATAAATTTATATTTAATAATTTTAAATTGTTTGAGACAATATTCATTTTTATATGTAATTCATAAAGTATTACCAAAATAATTATATTATAAAATGAGACTTATAGTATACTGTGCAACTTTTTTTCTGTTACATAGTAAGTTTACTCATAGTTACTACCTTTCTCCCACTATATTATCTCCTATGTATATTTTACACCTCTTTTTCATCATAAGGGATCAGGATAGACTACTCATGATCCCCTAGAAATTCTCAGGGAGTGCTTAAAAGATCTGTTTCTGCTTTCCAGACAGACTATGTTATGGATTCCATATACCACAAAAACTTCAATAACAACATACAAGATATCTACAGAGGAGATGGTGTACATTAAATGTAAGTCTCTGCATTGGTACCTACATGTAGGTACTTACATAAAATAAAAAAAACAAAAAAAACAATTAATAAACATAAACATTTTTTAAGTGATTTTTTTCCCATAGTACGCTCCCCGGTGCGCGTACCGGGCGCTTCCCCAGCGAAAATCGAAAAAAAAAACCAAACTTTTTGAGACCCAGCGGGGCCCTTTAATGGCCCCCACATCAAACCTAGGGGGACAGGGGGTGTCTACTCTGCCCCCTTATGGTCTTTTACCCCTTTGTTTTGGCCACCTCTCATGTCTCGATCCTACCGAGACACAAGATGGCGGCCGCTCCGGACTGTTTAGAATGTTTACAGACAACCGACAGCCAATCAGCTTTCCGTGCACAAGTCGCGTGGTGCGCCCGGTGCGCTCCCCGGTGCGCGTACCGGGGCGCAGCTATAGATATATATATTTTTTTGAACCTAAATTACTCAAAATCCACTGGAGCACATATCTTGAGACATAGCAAAGGCACATCGGGCTACCAGTCCCTACAATTTTGCCAAGTTTGGTGTAAATCCATTCAGCCGTTCGGGCTAAAAGTGAAATCGACCGCCCTATGGAAATTAACATGGGGAAAACGTGTTTTGGGACCCCCCTTTTATCTCGGCCCCCGAGTGACATATCCCCCCCAAACTTTCAGGTAAGGACCGGGGCGCCGCGAGGCCATTTTCAGGAAATTTTCAGGCAGATTCGTCAACCGGCGCCAAAGTTATTCCAAATAGAATTTTGAGATTTAACATTGAAAAAAATCCTAACTATAACTACCTACTGGCGACCGCCAGTAGGTAATTACCTACTGGCGGTCGCCAGTAGGTATATATAGTTAGGATTTTTTCCCTATGGGATTTCTGAAAATTCTATGTCTAATAACTTTGGCGTTTGTGGATGGAATTGGCTGAAATTTTCTGGAAAATGGCACATTTTGTTTCTGAGCAGCTCCTGGAAATTTGGGGGGTGTTCGGCAAGGGGGGGCTGAGATAAAAGGGGGGTCCCAAAACGCGTTTTTCCCATGTTAATTTCCATAGGGCGGTTGGCCTCACTTTTAGCCCGAACGGCTGAATGGATTTCCACCAAACTTGGCAAAATTATAGGGACTGTTAGCCTGATGTGCCTTTGCTAGGTCTTAATATATGTGCTTCAGTGGATTTTGAGAAATTAACGTTTAAAACAAGATATATATCTGTAACAGCGCTCCGGGCAGCGATCCGGTTAGCGAACTTTTCGCGTATCGGAACTTTGCGAAGCGAAGCTCATTGGCTCTCCGGTGTCTGTCAACATTCTAAACAGTCCGGAGCGGCCGCCATCTTGTCTCTCGGTAGGAACGAGAGACAAGAGGAGGCCAAAACAAAGGGGGAAATTACCATAAGGGGGCATAGTAGATCCTCGTTGATCCCCTAGGTTTTATGTGGAGGTTTTAAAAGGGCCCAGGAGGGTCAAAAAAAAAAATTTTTTTTTTTTTTGCGTGGTAAGCGCCAAGTTCGCGAACCGGAAAGCGTTCTGGGCAGCGTACTATAAGGATAAAAGAATGATAGACTTTTCTAATACTGTATGTTAATTGTTTGTTGTTTTTGTTGTTTTTTTTTGTTTTCTTTATTTTTAAAGTATTTTTTTTTACTTTGATTGTTTTTCATAATTCGTTAAACTTTCTAACATTTCAGTGTCAGAAATTTCAAAATTGAATATAGGGTGTAACATGTCCTCATTTTGAAGCAGGTTATCCACTGCTTCAACACATTGTAGTAGTTCCTGGTCTCTACTTTGATCCATAAAATCATCAATTTTGTCTTGGCTGCTCTCCTCCAGTACAATTGTAAATTGAACTTGCTGCTCGCCTTCCATTTTGCCCGAAATTTTGATTAAAAAAATATATATTAGTAGAGATAGGGCACTGTTGGGATTAATTTTAGATAGGCAGTTTTTATCAGTAAATTTATCTTTTGGCAGTGTATAGTATCAGAGTGGAAATAGGACTATAAAAAAGTGTATGTGATTTAACCAAGACAAGCTTAACTTTATTCATAACTATAATAGAGAAGTCTATCTAAATCTATAACTATTATAGAGGGATAGTATATATCTATCAGAAAAAGTCTACCATATTAAGTTATAGTGCACAATATACTTCAGTTTTAAAAATAACAACTTACCTTCACAAACAAGTTGAAGTGTTTGATAGCTATTCAAATGTGATGTACAAGTACAACAAGAAGTAGCAGCCAAAATGGCTGTGTTTTCTTCTCCTCCTTTATATATATACAGGTATATAACCAATCAAATGTCAGGTAATAAAAGTAGAAAATGAAAGGAACATTTTCATTGGTTGTCAATTCCAACACTTCAGGTGTGTTTTGTGAAGTAATTTACCTCACGGTACTTAGAGAGGTCTACAGGCTTAATGGCTAAATGAAATTTCAATCAAATTTGTGAGAATGAAAGGGATTGTTATGTAGTATGAGCTAATCTATATTTGGTGAGAGTGTCTCTAGTCGTTTTTCTGTAAATTACTTTCCCACCTTTTTTTAGGACCGCTTTCCGGAAAGCGGCCCGGTTAGCGAACCTTAAGCGTCACGGGAGTCCACCATTTTGTGTTTCGGTCGCATTAAGATACAAGATGGAGGGCAAATAATGTTTAGAATGGGTAGAAGGGGTCATGGTAGACTTATCTTGACACCCTAGGTTTTCTGAGGGTGGCTGAGGAGGCTTATATGTGCGGAAAAAAAACATTAAAAAAAAAAAATCAGCGAGGTTAACTTTCGGTTAGCGAACCGGGTAGCGGCCCGGGGAGCGTATTTTGTGGAAAATTAGTGAAAAAAGTTAGAGAAAAATAATAATTGTGAGTGATCAGATGTAGGGTAGCTCTGAGAAGAGCTTTTGGGTTTATGGTACATTTAGGTACTTATAAGTAGGTACCAATGCACAGTCTTAAATTCAGAATGAAAATTCTGTTGCCCTCATCTGAGAAGTGAACTCCATCTCCTCTGTAGATATCTTGCATGTAGTAACGCAAGTTATTGTTGTACAGGGAGCCCATTCCTTGGTCTCTCATGAAAGCTGAAACAGATTTGTTTACATGCTTCCTCGCTTTCTCAATTTGTGGAGAAAATTAGTTGGACCACCTCCATTTCTGTCTTTGGCATATATTGGAATATACCAAGGCAGTTTGAGGTAAAAGTGCCATTAATTGCTCAAAGGTGTCCTTTAAAAGCATTTCCAGACCTACCCCTGTCAAAGTGCCCAAATCATTACCTCCACAGTGCACAATTAACAGGTCAGGTTTTGGCAAATGCATAAAGGTTTTCACCAATGGCATCAATTGGTGACATTTTAATCCTCTTTGGCCCAACCACTTAATTTCCACATCTTGTAAATTGAGGTTAGGTAAATTTCTGTTCTCAGCATACCTTTGAGCCCATTGGATGTAACTATGTCCAACAATCCAGACCTTAAACATGGTTGGAGAAGGTTGTGCTGCAGTCATATGAAGTGTGGTAATGAAAGGGCAGTTGAAACAGTAGGAGTTTGTAAAGAAAAAAAACTGAGGATTTCCAATGCTAATGATTCATTAGCAGTGATTGGTGCATTTCCATTTCTGAAAACAGAAAGTTAGGGTGCATGGATGTGTTCTTTGAAAGATGTAATTTGAATGGTCAAGGAAGAAACATTTAATGAAAGATTGCATTGGATACGCAGGTGCACTGAGAGTTCAGAGTTCAATTGAAACATTGTTGTGTGAATTTGCAAACATGAGAGGTCTTCCAGGAGGTGGTTGCTATGGAAAAAAGGCAGAGAGGGCAGAGGGGGGAAGGGTTTTGATTTGAAAAAAGTGAGGGAAGAGTTATGATTGGCTAATATGAGAGATATGTGAAATGAATATCTGTATTTCTGTGCTTTCAATAGCTGCAGCCTCTGGAGTGCATCATTTTTCTTCTGCTGAAGACAATTTGGTGTATTTCTGAGACTGTTTTCAAAACTCAAAAAGTATTTGCTAAGGTGAGAAAAGATTTATTTAATTTAGATAGAGAATAGTATGATTTAAGGAGAAAATGATGAAGAAAGCTGTGTTTTTAAAATGTGGCTTTGTCTCTAGTGATATACAAATATATTTTTTGTTTCTTTGAGAAATTGTAATTGCATATTCGGTGTAGCATTCTGGCATGCAGTAACACAAGTTTTTGTTGTACATGGAGCCCATTCCATGGTCTCTTATGTAAGCTGAAACAGATATGTTGTTTTTAAAAACGATTTTTGAAATCACTTACATTTCTGGATATGTACTTGTAGAGCTTCATAGGTTGTTTTGGGTCATATTTATAAGGCATTTGAGTGTCTTTGATGTTATTTTTTCCTTTTCAAATGGAAAGCATTCCACATGCGGCAAGTGTCTTGTAAATACGCTCCCACCTGCGCTTGGCAAATTTAGATTTTGATTATGGGAGTTACATAGCCATGTTAATAATGTCCAAAAAATGGTGCTAGGGCATTCCAGAAAACGCTTTCATGTGTCTCAAGGACATTTTCAGTCATTTCCTCTTGAATGCAGATATACAATTGATTTATATGCTGTGTTTAAAAACGATTTTTTGAAATCAATTACATTTCTGGATATGTACTGCTAGAGCTTCATAGGTTGTTTTGGGTCATATTTATAAGGCATATGAGTGTCTATGATGTTATTTTTCCTTTTTAAATGGAAAGCGTTCTTCATGGTGCAAGTTTTTTGTAAATACGCTCCCTCTTGCGGTTGGCAAATTTAGATTTTGATTATGGGAGTTACATAGCCATGTTAATAATGTCAAAAAAATGGTGTTAGGGCATTCTAAAAAAACGCTTTCGTGTGTCTCAAGGACATTTTCAGTCATTTCCTCTTGAATGCAGGTATACAATTGATTTATATGCTGTGTTTAAAAACGATTTTTTTGAAATCAATTACATTTCTGGATATGTACTGCTAGAGCTTCATAGCTTGTTTTGGGTCATATTTATAAGGCATTTGAGTGTCTTTGATGTTATTTTTTCCTTTTCAAATGGAAAGCATTCCTCATGGGGCAAGTGTCTTGTAAATACGCTCCCACCTGCGCTTGGCAAATTTAGATTTTGATTATGGGAGTTACATAGCCATGTTAATAATGTCCAAAAAATGGTGCTAGGGCATTCCAGAAAACGCTTTCATGTCTCTCAAGGACATTTTCAGTCATTTCCTCTTGAATGCACGTATACAATTGATTTATATGCTGTGTTTAAAAACGTTTTTTAGAAATCAATTACATTTCTGGATATGTACTACTAGAGCTTCATAGGTTGTTTTGGGTCATATTTATAAGGCATTTGAGTGTCTTTGATGTTATTTTTTCCTTTTTAAATGGAAAGCGTTCCTCATGGGGCAAGTGTCTTGTAAATACGGTCCCATCTGTGCTTGGCAAATTTAGATTTTGATTATGGGAGTTACATAGCCATGTTAATAATGTCCAAAAAATGGTGCTAGGGCATTCCAGAAAACGCTTTCATGTCTCTCAAGGAGATTTTCAGTGATTTCCTCTTGAATGCAGGTATACAATTGATTTATATGTTGTGTTTAAAAACGATTTTTTGAAATCAATTACATTTCTGGATATGTACTGCTAGAGCTTCATAGGTTGTTTTGGGTCATATTTATAAGGCATATGAGTGTCTATGATGTTATTTTTCCTTTTTAAATGGAAAGCGTTCTTCATGGTGCAAGTGTCTTTTAAATACGGTCCCATCTGTGCTTGGCAAATTTAGATTTTGATTATGGGAGTTACATAGCCATGTTAATAATGTCCAAAAAATGGTGCTAGGGCATTCCAGAAAACGAAAATGTCCTTGAGACACATGAAAGCGTTTTCTTCAGTGAAAATCTTATCTGCAACCATGTGTTGGCCTCACCTCAAACAAACAAAACAGGTGAAGGACCGAATGTGGATCAATGACACACATTCACCCCAGTCCAAAGATCTGGGCTTAAACAAACCTTTAGATAGGCCACACCTTATCGTCATCCTGAATTAATCATTTAACATTTTAGGGAGAGATTTATGATTGTTTTATGCCTGTTTTGTACCACTGTGTGTCATTTTTGTGATGCAGTGCTGGTGCAAAAGATTTGCTATGTTAAATAATAAGTAGGGCATTAAGTTTTGGATGACTGTTATTCATTTACTGTTTGGTAATAGTGGTTTATAACATTTTTTATTATATTTTTCCACAGATTCAACTGCAGATCTTTTCCAAATTTGAAAAATGCCAACGAAAAATCGAATTAGAAAGGCTAGAAAATGTCAAAGACAGCAGGATGATCTTTTATTGCAGCAGTCCTCTTCCCCAAATACTTTTCAAAACACCAAGAAAGCTCCGGGTAAGAGCACAAAATCATTCTTAAGAAATATTTTTAGTAAAAAAAGTATTTATTCTAAAAATGTTTCAGTTCAGAAAAAGAAAAGCAATTTAAATGGAAAGGAAAGACCCATCAAAAATGATACTGGTAGAGGAAGAGATAATTCTGTGCATGATAGTAGAAGGAAACAACAGTTTAGGGACATTCGAAAACGAATGTTCCGTAATAGGATAATAGTTAATTTATTAAAAAATATTAAGAAAGGCCAACAGAAAGCGGCATTTTATAAGAAGAAGAAAAATGTAGAGAAAATTATTGATCATGCTTTTGAAATTGAGCGAAAGTTGTTTATTTTGGTAATTAATAGAATTAGGAAACTAAGCAAGGTAATTTCTGATTTCAAAACAAAAAGTAGATGGAAGAGAGTAGTAAATCGTAGTAACTTTTGTGACGTTTTTTCCGGAGAATGGATGCATAGTTCAAGTTGTGAGGCATTTTTTAATGAGGAGAGTTATTTTCAGGATAATGATTTGGTGTTTGCAGTTGACACCAGTGGTCGAGCTTATGAAGTGAAGGATGGTTGTCCAGTTGAAAAAGAAAAACTTGTGACAACAGAGACAGAAGAGGCGCTAAGTGATGAGGTTTTAGGAAGACGTCCTAAGGGTCCTGTGTACATTTGGAAGTGTAGTTCTATTTGCAGTGTGCGACAGGTTTCCATCAATTTGCTTTGTGATTTTATACGGACATTTAATAAGAAAAGTTTGAAGCAGAAAATGAAGTTGTTGCAAGATTTAGATCCTTGCAGAGTGAGACAAATAACAGGTTTACGTGGTCATTCACTGGCTTGTCTTTCCAGGAGAGTATGCCAGAGTGTTTTTCATCATTTCAGGATGCTAGCAGTGCATCATAATAAAGTGAGAAAATTAGTGAGAATGTTGTATTATGCTAAGAGTCCAGCAATTATGCTTAAACAATTATGTGCTGCTCTTTTGCATGGTTCTGAAATAGATGTGAAGAATATTTGTGAAGAAATTGAGTTTTGTTACTTTGGTAGTAAAGATGAGAATGTTCAAATTGACCCAGAAGTAGAGGGTAATGTTGAAGATAATGTACAGGTTTCCAGTACAGATAATTTTCAGAAGGAAATTGCCACGTTTCAGATGAAATCAAGTGAGAGGCCTAATTTCACTTGTGTATGTTGTCGACGCACTTATTATAAGAATCAGACTAAGTTAGTGGATTTATATGCAAAAAGTGAAAGGGAAAATAATAGTGAATGGAAGGATTTTGCCACATACTTGATGGTAGAAAATTATTTAGATTTGGGATCGGATCAACGTGTGTGTACTTATTGTTGTAATAAATTAAACCAAAACCAGATGCCTGCTAGGGCAGTTCATAATAATCTGGAATTGGTTGAGATTCCTTCTGAATTGAAGGATTTAAATACTTATGAATCTATTTTGATTCAAAGTATCCATCCCTTTCAGGCTATTGTAAGAATGGAGCCAAAGACAGGGAAGTTGCCTCCAGCAGATTTACAGAGAGGATTAAAGGGAAGAGTTGTTTATTTGCCTCTAGATTTGAACAAAAACATTAACACAATTGGAGTAGAAAAAGTGGAAGAGGAACCTCTGGTTATCTTGGTTAATGGGGTTCCGACAAAGAATAAGAAAATATGGCAAGATTTAGTGGATGTTAGGAAAGTCAAAAAGGCAACATTGTATTTGAAGAAAAATAATAAGTACTATAAGAATGTATATGTTGCAGAAGAGGAAGTAAGTGATGAAGAGGATAGCGATTTGTGTGCTGGCCAAATTGAGAAAGTAGAGGCCTCTAAAAGTGAAGAAATATATGAACATTATAGTGTTCATCCTTTGCATTCCAAGGAAGTCATGGGGAATGCTATTGAGTTGTTTCAAATGAAACAAGCCAAAGGGAGTCCCATTAGTGTTTGGGAGGAAAGTTTGGAAGCTCGGTGTTTCCCACAGCTATTTCCCACAGGTCGAGGAGGAAGATATGATGAGCGACCTCATCAAATTCCTGCGTCTGAATACCGGACTTTACGATTGTATGCAGAAGATCCTAGGTTTCGTCAATGCATTCCATATTTGTTTCATCTCCTGTTTGAAAGCGATCTGTCTGGACTGTCATATGCAGTGAACCACATCTTAAAAAGTGGTATACAGATGCGAAACATCTCGGCAAGTGATTTTATGCATAAAGTCAATGTCCAAGACAGTATTTTGGATTCTCACTTAATTAATCTCATGGCGTGTCAGCGTGGTACTAATGAGTACTGGTACCGTCGTCATGGTGATTTAAAATGTATGCTGAGGAACTTAGGAACTCCGACATGGTTCCTCACTCTGAGCTGTGCCGAGTATGGCTGGGAAGACTTACTTGAATTTCTACGAGAGGCAAATGGAAATATTGAAAACATTGAATTCAAGACACCTGGAGAACTGTGTTCTTTGGATCCAGTGAATGTATGCAGGTACTTCAATCATAGATTTGAAGCTATGATGTCTTTCATCACAAATAAGAAGAATCCACCTCTTGGAGAGGTGTTGGATTTCTTCTGGAGAAAGGAGTACCAAGCAAGAGGTGCTCCTCATATACATATGTTGTTGTGGATCAAGGATGCACCTAAATTTGGAACAGATCCGGATGACTTAGTGATGAATTTCATAGAACAGTATTCTACGTGTGCTGTTCCAAACGCAACGGAGAAGAAAAGCCTAAGAGAACAAGTTCTACGTTTCCAAAGCCATCGTTGTGGAAAGTACTGTCGTCGTAAATTCAGAAACAAGGACAAGTTCTACACCAAATGTCGTTTCAACTTTCCACGACCCGTGATTTCTAAAGGAAGAGTGAACAGTTTGATGTCTTCTCTGCGACATAATGTGACGAGGAAATCACCCAAAAATACTTACAATTTGAAAAGGAACGAAGAGTCCAAGTACATCAACGACTACAACCCAGTGATTTTGTCCATGTGGAATATACAGTTTGTGGCTGACAACTGTATGGCTGTGGCTCGGTATGTGACATCTTACATCACCAAAAAAGAAAAGACAGAACTGAAGGATATGTGGGAGGACATTTCCCATGAAAAGAGCCTCAGCAAGAAGTTGTACAGTTTCAGTCTGAAGATGTTGTCGCATCGAGAAATCGGAGCTTACGAATGTTCTGATCGATTGTCTTCAGCAAGTCTCTATGCCAAATCCAGGAGTATCGTTTGGGCGAGTCTTGGTCTTGCTGCAACGCGAAATCGAGTTCTAAAACCTGTCCGGGAAATTGAGTATTTGGCAGAAAAGGAACCAAACAGTACCGACATTTTGAAGACCAACATGTTGGATACATATTATCCAAATCGAAGCAGTCACCTTGAGAATGTTTGTCTATATGAGGTTCTACAAAATTATATATTCAAGAGGAACATCAAAGAAGATATTGAGAAAGGAGTGTATGCTGTAATTGGAAGTGAGGGATGCCTGGTCAAGCAAAGAAAATGCCAATTAGTAAACCATCGAAAATTGAGTGGCGAATCTCCAGAAAAAAAGGAGTTCTTCTATTTAGCACTTTTGCAACTTTTCAAGCCTTGGCGTGCAGAAGAGGAACTGCTTGGAGATTTCCTCTGTTACGAAGACTCTTTCACTGCTGCTAAGGAGACCATAGAATGTCCTGCTTTTCCCAAATATCAAGAAATGCTAACTTTGGAAATTGAGCAGGAAGCAACGATTGCAGCCGAGATTGCCAGAGACAGTTCTCAGGACAGTCAGAGTTCTGTTTCATTGAGTCAAGATCCACTTGGAGGACCTATTATCGAACATGAAGCTGCCACTGCTATGAATGAAGTGGAAAGAGCCATGGCACATGCTCAGGAGGATTCAGTTAACTTAGAAGACTTGGAAAAACAACTCAACGTTGAGCAGAGGAAAATATATGATGAAGTTACCAAGCAAATTGAGCATGGATTAAGTCATGAGAAGAAAGAGTGCTCATGTACATCGTTGAAGCCTGTCCGACTGTACGTGAGTGGAGAAGCGGGAACTGGAAAAAGTTTCCTCATTAAAGCAATTTCTTGTTATTTGCAGGAAAGGACTGAGTCATCGCTGTCTTGTGTTGTCACCGCTCCTACTGGACTGGCAGCACATAACATTAAAGGTATTACTTTGCATCGTCTACTGATGCTGCCAGTGGAGCATGACAACAAATTACAATACCACAAGTTATCTGGGGATGCTTGCTGTGAAGTTTCAAGAGTCTTGAGGAAAATGAAACTACTTATCATTGACGAAGTAAGCATGGTTTCCAATGTCATGCTTGCCTTTGTGCATTTGAGAATGCAAGAAGTACTTAAAACTGAATATGATGTGTTATTTGGTGGCAAACACATCATTGTTTTCGGAGATCTTCTGCAGCTGACACCAGTAAAAGGTCAACCTGTGTTCAAAATACTCACGCATGAAGATACCAGGAAGTGCCTAGGGAGCATTGGCAACGTCAATATATGGTTAAACTTCAATTATGCTGAACTGCATGAAAATATGCGTCAGGCGAAGGATGAAGATTACAAGAAAATTCTACAAGATATTAAAATTGGAAAAGTGACCGAGCATGGAAAAGAAGCTTTAAATGCACGATTACTTTCAAATTTATATCCCGAACAAGAGATTGTGCCTGAGAATATTTTTCAGAAAATTACTGAGAAGAAATCCGGAATATGTTTGATGGCAACTCTTGCAGAATGTGCCTTCTTCAACAACAAAATGTTGAATTTAGAAAAGCAAGAGATTGTGAAACTTGAAGCTATTGACAAAATAGAGCATATGGGATCAACAATTATTTTGTCAGAGAATTTGAAATCAAAATTGGATTCATTAGAGAAGACTATATCTAAAACAGCGGGTTTTGAAAAGACTTTGAATGTGTGTTTAAATTGCCGAATCATTTTGAGAAGGAATTTACATGTTGAAAGAGGTCTGGTAAATGGATCAATGGGTAATGTTGTTGATTTTGAGAAATACAGAAATAGAGATGGAATAGAATTTTTAAAAATTAAATTTGATGGCATTGAGGAAGTACAGCTAATTGGTCGTTGTTCTGCTAGGTTTTTGCTTGTTAAAGACTTATATGTTCGCCGTAAACAGTTTCCTGTTTGCTTGGCATATGCGGTGACAATCCATAAATCGCAAGGTTTAAGTGTAGACAGTGCATTGGTGAATATTGGCAGTTCTGTGTTCAAGGAGGGTATGGCATATGTGGCATTGTCACGAGTTAGAACTTTATCAGGATTGTACTTGATTGACTGTGATGTCACAAACATTTGTGCGGATCTAGATTGTGTTAAGGAATACAATAGGTTAAGAAGAGTGTATGCGCCACATTTGCCTCAATATCCTTTGTTTGAGAAACGTGTGGTAGGCCGGAAACGTAGAAATATCAGTAATAGTAGGGAGGTTGTTGCAAAAAGACTAAAAGTCAATGAACCGAAAATTGTTAGCAGAAAGAAAGTGGATTCTGTTGAAGATGTTGTCGGTTTTCAATTTGAAAACAGTTCTGGTGTCAACTGCTATGCAAATGTAGTGGTTAATGTTCTCTTTTCACTAGAGAGTTTAAAAGAACAGATTCTGTTGAATTCAGAACAAATTTTATGCTGTTTGTTGAATTCTGTTTTCGAGAAATGTAGCACTGATCGAACAAAAGTAGAAAGTGTGTCTGAAGTTCGTTATCTGTTAGATGAATGTTCAGGTCAAACAGACTTCTCTGAAAATAATCAGCAAGATTGTCAGGAGTTTTTAATGTATATGCTTGATGTATTGCAAGATGAGGGTGTAGATGTAGATCACCTGTTTGGGCTTTCTTATCAATGGCAGCATGACTGCGAGAATTGTAGGGTATCAAGTACTACTAGTGTAGACTCAGAAAGATTTATATATTTAACTTTGCCAGACAGTAAATCAGTCTCCTTTAATAAGCTAGTAAATGCAGCGGATCACAACATGGAGTGTAGCCAATGTAAATCTGAAATGATGTCAACATTATTTATACGTAGATATGGACAGTATGTCATTTTAATGATCCAACGATGTAGGCCTGATGGATCAAAATTGTCAACTTTAATAAAAAATGTTGTGGCTTCTCAGCTTTCAATATCAGGAAGGACTTTTGTAACTGTAGCAATTATCTATCACGATGGTCCTTCAACAACATCAGGACATTATACAGCTTATTTAAAGTCTCGAAACGGCTGGTCATTCTGCAATGATTCCGTTGTAACTTTAAAAAAAAAATTGCCGTTTGACCTTAAAAATTCTTACCTGGTGTTTTTAAAACCAAAATTTTAAAGAAAGAATCTCGGGATTTCCTGTGAAGAATTGCAAAAGGTTCATCAAGTAGAGGGAATGTAAGTCTGCAATGCTGTCTATATTATTGGTACAAAACTTTTAATTATAATGTCAATTTTTAAAATCCAACTATATAAACCTGATGCAAGTAAGTCTGCTTCATAGTAAGCAGTATCAGTGTCATAGGAAAAGGAGAACATGAGTGACAAAGAAGGGTAAGATATTAGTAGTCCAGGATTGTGAAAATAATCTTAAATGTTTTCTTTTTGAAAGTTGCGAAAATAGAAAATGACGTGATTTGATTGGAAGAATTACAAGACTTGTGAATCGCTGCAACATGATTTGGCCTAGTGGAAACATGTGGTAGAATGTGAGAAGTCTTTTCTTGTATGTAACATATTTTTCAAAACGATGGAGGTTTTCTTTCAGAAAGTGGCGGGCTGACAATATTTATAGCACAACAGAGTGGACGCTGTTCATAGGACATCCTTCGACGTTATTGGAAAGGGGCGACCAATCGGTCCCCCCGAACGTATGGTGGAGTACCACGATCCCCCCGGGAAGCCATCTTGGGCGGGAGGCGAGTCTCGGCTGGTATGCCCGAAGCGGCGTAGCCGGGGCGCGCCTTTTTCCCGCCCTAGAGTGGGCTGGCCTAGACACCAACGCGGCCGGCCACGCCCTCGGAGGCAGGCGGGGGCGGATTCACGCCTACCCTGAAGACGGATAAAAGGAGCGGAAGCCAAGAAAGCATCCTCTTGTTCCTGTGCTCTGAAGCTGCACCTCCCCGCTGCACGTGAGCTCGAGACGGAACGAAGAGCAATTTTGAGCGTTGTAATCCCTCTTTTTGTCTTACAGATATCCCGTCTAAGAATGCCCAAGAAGGTCGGAAAGCGGGTCGGTACCGAGGAGATGCTCCGCATACTCATGAAGGAGATAGCCGATCTAAAGAGAAAGGTTGAGGCTAAGGACGGGGAGGGAGGACCGAAACGGCCTTTACAGGGAACAATTCCCGGTGGAAAGAGCAAGAGGCCCAGAAGGGGAGCACTTGGGGGGGAGACCCCAGTTCCCGAAGCGCCACGAGAGGAGTCAACCCCGGCGCCAAAGGAGGGGAATCCAATCCCTGTGGTGGTCACCCCTGCGAACAGGGAGGATATGCCCCCCGAGTTGGCGGCGCAATTGGCAGCGTGGTTGGGAAACGATAGCAAGGGCGCCATGGCTGACGACGCCCGGGCAGTGATGAGGCAACTGCGGGAATCTAGGGAGGCTGCGAAGACGCCATCTCCTGTTACCCCACAGGTCCCGGCGGTGGGAAGTACAGCAGGCCCAAGTTCGGCGACAAGCGTGGGGTCTACTTCAGGTAAGCGGCCATTGCCGATTGCGGGGGGGGAGTCTGCACCTTCTCGAAAGGAGAAGATTGCCCAGCACGTCCCACTAGAAGTCAAGGAATTGATTTGGGCGGATAAATATGTAAACATGTTTTCATTGCTTACCGACCATTACGAGATCGAGCATGTAAAGAGTCAAAAGGAGCTCATGCATCCGAGTGTTTGGCGCGCAAAAATGGCCGCCTTTAAGGTCGACGAGACCATTGGTACTTGGGGCAGAGCGTGGGGAATTTTTACTTCCATCATGGGGGAGCGCAGGCCTGAGTTGTTGACCGAGTTACCCATTTATCAGTCACGTATTATGGAGTATTCTGTGGCATATGGGGGCAATCAGTGGTTCTGCTATGATAATCTGTTTAGAAAAGCTAAAGAACACAACCCGTTGTTGTCTTGGGATTGTTACGACTCTGTGTCTTGGCAAAAAATGGAGAGTACAGGGATGTTGAAGGTGCCATTGGTAGGGAGTAACGGGGGGGAATCCTCCCGCCAAAACTCTGGGACGCCCTTTCGGACGGGTGCAGGTAACGAGTTCCACACGAAGCCGAGTGGCAGCACAGGTAAAAGGGGGATCTGTTGAAATTTTAACAGAGGCAAATGTACCAGGCCCCAGGGGTCATGCAAATTCAGACATGAGTGTGGTGGGTGCGGGCAGCCATCCCATCCTGAGTCCATGTGCAGAGCCAAAACGGGTGATAACGGTGGTAAGGGAGGCGCCAAACAGGTCTAATATAGTCCGAGGGGCGCCTTTACCGACCCCGATTGATACCATGGCAATGATTCCTTGGCTCAGCGAATACCCAGATCATGCTTCCGCTGGGGTGTTACGGAACGGGTTTTCATATGGTTTCCGCATCCCAGTGGGGGGTTTTCAGGGGGTACCGGACTGTAAGAATCAAATGTCGGTCTTACAGCACACGGCAGTGGTGCAGGTAAAGATTGGGAAAGAGGTGACTCGAGGTCGTGTCGCCGGTCCATTCGATTTGCCACCAGTTGCTAATTTTGTGTGTTCTCCTCTAGGGGTGGTTCCCAAGAAGGACCCGGGTGAGTTTCGGCTGATACACAATTTGTCAGCCCCACATGGTCTTTCCGTGAATGACGCGATAGACCCGGAAGTATGTTCGGTGCGGTACGCATCTTTCGATGAGGCCGTTGCCATGTTGAATCGCCTGGGGCCCGGGACGCTGATGGCCAAATCGGACATCGAGTCAGCGTTCCGGTTGCTCCCGGTACACCCAGACGATCAGCGTCTCCTTGGTTTTCAGTTTCAGGGTCGCTATTACATGGATAAATGTATGCCAATGGGATGCTCGATTTCATGTGCCTATTTCGAGAAATTCAGTTGTTTTCTGCAGTGGGTATTCACGAGGAAGACAGGTTTTCAACATGTTATGCACTATCTCGATGACTTTCTGTTTCTGGGGGCAGCCGGGGATTCTGAGTGTGGACAGGCCTTACATGAATTTTGTGTCCTAATGAATCAATTTGGTGTGCCATTGGCGCCAGGTAAGACGGTGGGTCCCTCGACCTTAATCGAGTTTCTGGGGATCGAGCTCGACTCGGTGGAAGGTAGTTTTCGTTTACCGAAAGAAAAAGTGTTAAAATTCAGGTTATCCCTTGAGACATGTATTCGTGCAACGAAAGTGAACTTGCATCAATTGCAACAGGTGGTTGGTCAGTTGAATTTTGCCCTAAGAGTAATGCCGATGGCACGCCCCTTTTCCCGCTCGATTGCACAGTCCATGGTCGGCTTGAAGGAAGGACATCATCGTACGAGACTCTCGGCAGAGGTTCGCCAGGACATGCGCATTTGGATTGCATTCCTGGTGGATTTCAATGGTTGAATTGTCTGGAATAAACCAGCAGTGTCTTCCGAGGAGTTGGGGCTATGGACAGACTCGGCGGGGAGTGTGGGTTTTGGCGCCATATTGGGTACACAATGGTCGGCTCAAAAATGGCCGTCATGGTGGCATGAGTGCGGGTTGACGAGTAACATTGCTTTTCTCGAACTGTTCCCTATTCTGGTGGCCTTGAAAACATGGCCAGAAGGGTTTAGGGATCACTCTGTGGTGTTCTGGTCTGATAACATGACCGTGGTTGAGTGTATCAATAGTCAGGCAGCACGTTGCAAATTGATTCTGAGACTGCTCAAGGAAATTGTGTTGTTGTGCATGCAACTAAATGTACTGTTTAGGGCACGACACGTGCCGGGGGTGATGAACCAAGCGGCTGATGCGCTCTCTCGTTTCCGTATGCAGGCCTTCTGGGGTTTTCTGCCCACAGCGGACCCGGTGGCGGCACCCTTTCCCGAAGCTCTCTGGTCTCTCGGTGCCCCGAACTACAAGACCTCGTGGGAGAGAGTTTAGCACCCAGGACAAGGAAGGCATATGAAGGGGCGTTCCGTTCCTATTGGGCCTTTTTGGGTACTGCCGGGAGGGAGCTTTGGGGTCTGGAAGAGTGTGTAGTGAGATTCCTGCTCTCTTTACGTCACGCAGGCAAGTCAGTAGCTACGGCCCAGAGGCATCGGGCCGCCATTTCCTTCATGGCAAGGGCTCATGGGATCCAGGACCCGACAGCGTCTTTCATTGTGCAAAAAGCGCTACGTGGGTGGCAACGCCTTGAGGGTTGCAGAGTAGACGATAGGCACCCGATAGGTCTGGATAGGTTGGCCCTGTTATTATCCGTGCTACCGGTAACATGTTCATCCCAGTACGAAGCAGTGTTGTTCCGAGCCGCATTTTCATTAGCATTCCATGGGGCCATGCGGGTAAGCGAATTAGTGGCAAAGAACAAGCAGGATACGATGGGGGGACTGTGCCGGGAACACATTCAGGTCAGGGAGGAGACGATGACGGTCTCGTTTGTCAAGTCCAAATCCGATCAGGATGCAATCGGGGACTGCGTAATCATCCAGAGGATCCCCGGGTCTGCCATGTGCCCTGTTGGGTGCATAGAGGCATATTTAGCGCAGAGGGTGGCAGCATGGGGGGGGACCTTGTTAAGACACGCTGACGCCACCCCAATGACGAGGTTTCAGTTTCAGCGGGTGCTTGCGATGTCGATGTCTGCCGCGGGCTTGAACCCCGGCGACTTTGGGACCCATTCCTTTCGGATCGGGGCTGCTACGGAAGCTACAGCCAGGGGTCTGAATGTTGAACAAGTAAAACGTATGGGGCGTTGGTCCTCGAACTGTTATAAGAGGTATGTGCGGTTGCACATGTTGTGAAGCTGTAACGATGTACTCACGCTTCTTGTTTTTGTTTGGTTTTCAGTTGCGCAAGCCTACGAGGCGGGGCGGACTGTCCAGTCGACCCGACACCGGGGGGCCAGCGGTCAGACATTACCGGCTGTGAAAAAGGAGGTGTGGGTCGTGGGCCACTCATACGTGAGGCGTGCCGCGGACGTATTCAAAGCAGGTGACATGATTCACGTGGCTGGGGAATACGGGTACAGTGTGTCCTTCTACGGAAAGGGCGGGCTCTGTATTGACCATTTTCGAACATTTTTTGAGGGTTTGTTAGGGCGGACAAGGTCACCGCCGTCTGTAGTCATAGTACATCTTGGGGGCAATGATTTGGTGACCACTGGTAGACGACTTCTTCTTGAGGCGATGCTTTCCACGGTAAGTTGGTTGGCGAGAAGAGTTCCTGGGTGCACAATTGCATGGTCCCATATGATCCCACGGAAAATGTGGCGGGGGGCTATTTCTGTTTCTGCTTTGAATCATTCAGTAAGGAAAATTAATAATAAAGTGAGTAGACTGTTCCGTTCAAGTACACTGCATTCTATTTCGCATGGTTGTATTAAAGGGGACAGTATGTATTCAGGGGATGGTGTTCATTTGTCCCGGGTGGGGAACGAGTTACTCATAGGAGACCTGATAGCCTGGCTAAAGACTTTATGAAATGACCTTTAGGCAGGAGTGTTGTGGGGGGTCCGGATAGCCGGTCAACTATCCGGCCTGTGGCGGTAAGGTCATGATCGGTGAGCAGTAATTCGAAGATCCCTATGAGGGGGCGTCACCCATTACGGATGGGAGCGCGCGGGGGAGGTGGCCAATTGGCCCCTCAACGGGGAGGTGGTCCTGTCTAAGGAGAGGCCGCCGGAAGGAAAGGAAAGGTGGTCAAGGCCCCTTCCTGGATAGGAGGGGCTACGGCCCCTCCTGGGGAATTTCCCGGGGCCAGGACATCTGCGACGGCAGATGGGTAAGTTGTGTGGGGTGCGGGAGGGGGTTTACGCTACCTTTTTAGACACCTCACACGAGTCCTCGAACGACCGTTAAATGGCGTCGAGTTTATTGGGGCCCCCGTCAAGTACAAAGGGAAATTGGTAGATGCACTTGAGGTACGCCTCTGTGCGGTCGCTCCTCTCACAAGTGAGGGGGGTATTTCTGGTTTAGGGATCTGACACCGGTTACGACCTTGCCGTTGGCCCTTAACGTTAGGATGTACAATTTCAAGTCAAATGTTTTGTAGGATGTTCGTTCGGCTAGGAGAACCTTTGTATTAGAGATCTGTTAAGGTTAGCCAAACATCGTAATGTGGAAATGAAATTGTACATTATATGAAACTGTTATTTTAATGTTTTCTTTTGTTTCATATTTTAATAAATACGGCTGGGAAGGGTGACTCCCTTCCCGCCTTCCAAAAGCTCAAGAACTGTTTCCGGTTTCCCAATTCTTGGGGATTGTGTTGAGAGGGGGTGGCGGGTATCTCGGCCATATGGAAAGGGGCGACCAATCGGTCCCCCCGAACGTATGGTGGAGTACCACGATCCCCCCGGGAAGCCATCTTGGGCGGGAGGCGAGTCTCGGCTGGTATGCCCGAAGCGGCGTAGCCGGGGCGCGCCTTTTTCCCGCCCTAGAGTGGGCTGGCCTAGACACCAACGCGGCCGGCCACGCCCTCGGAGGCAGGCGGGGGCGGGTTCACGCCCACCCTGAAGACGGATAAAAGGAGCGGAAGCCAAGAAAGCATCCTCTTGTTCCTGTGCTCTGAAGCTGCACCTCCCCGCTGCACGTGAGCTCGAGACGGAACGAAGAGCAATTTTGACCCACCCACCAGCCCCTGAGGACAGCGATTCGTTGTGAATACAGTTGATATAGTATCTTTTGTTTTCTCTGTTTTCTTACAGGTTGTGATGATTGTCGTGAAATTTCTTAAAGATGCAATAAAGATTGGTTATTTTTCAGTATGTTTTGCAAATAAAAGTAATTTTGAACAAGGATTGATCGGTATTTACGCTTGATAATAAATGTTGTTTTGCTTTGTAAATCTTAGTAACTTAGGTAGAACTGTCGTATTTATTTTGGTCGGGCGGTAAGGTCATGATCGGTGAGCAGTAATTCGAAGATCCCTATGAGGGGGCGTCACCCATTACGGATGGGAGCGCGCGGGGGAGGTGGCCAATTGGCCCCTCAACGGGGAGGCGGTCCTGTCTAAGGAGAGGCCGCCGGAAGGAAAGGAAAGGTGGTCAAGGCCCCTTCCTGGATAGGAGGGGCTACGGTCCCTCCTGGGGAATTTCCCGGGGCCAGGACATCTGCGACGGCAGATGGGTAAGTTGTGTGGGGTGCGGGAGGGGGTTTACGCTACCTTTTTAGACACCTCACACGAGTCCTCGAACGACCGTTAAATGGCGTCGAGTTTATTGGGGCCCCCGTCAAGTACAAAGGGAAATTGGTAGATGCACTTGAGGTACGCCTCTGTGCGGTCGCTCCTCTCACAAGTGAGGGGGGTATTTCTGGTTTAGGGATCTGACACCGGTTACGACCTTGCCGTTGGCCCTTAACGTTAGGATGTACAATTTCAAGTCAAATGTTTTGTAGGATGTTAGTTCGGCTAGGAGAACCTTTGTATTAGAGATCTGTTAAGGTTAGCCAAACATCGTAATGTGGAAATGAAATTGTACATTATATGAAACTGTTATTTTAATGTTTTCTTTTGTTTCATATTTTAATAAATACGGCCGGGAAGGGTGACTCCCTTCCCGCCTTCCAAAAGCTCAAGAACTGTTTCCGGTTTCCCAATTCTTGGGGATTGTGTTGAGAGGGGGTGGCGGGTATCTCGGCCATATGAAAGTACGTTAATTTTAAGGAGTTTTGAATTCAGATTTCTTAGGTTGAATGGGTTTTTTAAACACAATCATTTTGATTGTGGTTTTTTTTCCCCGCTGTTACATGATGAATACCTTCAAGTCACTGATTTAAGTGAAATTTGATACATTCTGAGAACAGCAAAAATAAACCATTTAACATGTATAATTAATGTTCTGCTTTTTGTACTTATGATATACATTTAGAAATGTGAGGTAGATATGGAGAAACTAAGTCTTCTGTAAGTGTCAATTTTAATGCTTACAGTGCTGTACTTCTGGGTACTGTTTTTTTAAAAAAAAGGAATAGGCCTCACCTCAAAGAAAGCTCTTGAAAGCACACATCTTATTTGCATCCTGAAACAATCATTTAAAATGTTAGACACAATTTTATGATGGCTTTACATCTTTTTTGCGCTGCTATTGCATCACTATTGTGAGACATCAGCAGTGCAAAAGAAGCACCATGTTCCAAAATAGGCCTCAGTTCATCAGCATGAAGATACTGTTTGTTTAAAATATATATCTTTAGGATTGTGTAGGGGACGTAGAGAAGCAGAGGCTTCTGTAAATGTCAAAGTTGTTGAAAAACTGTTTCTTCTTGAACCTTTTCCCTTTTCTTTTCTAATTTTTAAATACATGTTGTAATATTTTTGGAAATGTTTGTTCTCTCTTTTACAGATTGAAAGTATGAAAAAATATTTTAAAAAGGTAACAAGAATTATAAGGTAAATGCTTTCTACTCTTTTTACCCGCAATGCACTGCTGATGATGTCACTGACCATGTCATGAATGATGTAATAAGAGGACATGACTTACTTCATTGGTAGGCCTTCACATGCTTTATCTGCTCTGTATTCTTCAACAAGTGTAAAATTGATCTGTAACCTTGAGTAGGTCTCACCTTAAACAAACCTCAGGAGAGATCACACCTTATCGTCATCCTGAATTAATAAATAGATCTATTAAACAGTATCTCTGGTTTACTCCCTATAGCTGTCTTTCTTTTAACATTACTCTCTGTTTACTTCCCTTATACTAACTCTTCTTTTTTTAAAAAAAATATTTTTTTGGTTCGCTTCAAGTTCGCGAACCGGGCAGCGAACTGGAAAGCGAACCAAAAGAAATAGAGCTTGCCAGAGTGCTAAACATTCTAGCAATTTTATTTGAAAGGGGAGGTAGTTCTGAAAAGAACTTTTTTTTAATGTTTTTGTTGTTTTATTTATTTATTTTTTTTTTCTGAACATTTTTTGTTTTTTTTGTATTTTTAGAACAGTTTAATTTTTTTTTTGTGTTTTTCATGGAGGGGAAACAACAAAAAAACAGGCATTGAAAAGGGCTCAACAGGAGCAAAAAAATAAATTACTGCTTGGGTGGGTTAGGGCACTTATGGTTTTCAAACACCAAGTTGATTAAGTTCACGCTCATGTTCCCACATGAGAGCAGAGCACCACAATATATGCACGTTAACTTCATGTGCTTGAAGTTTGGCTGTATGTTTGGCACAGTTTCCTGTGCCTCTCTTCCAGTCAAAGATATACTTGATGTTGATCTGGCCACAGGAGTTGTCGGGGGATTATCTTGAAGGTCCCTTAACTCTGCCCGGCTGTAATTTAATGGATGCCACCTGGCCATATGGCGATGCATAGTATAGTTGCCCATACTATACTTTTTGTCAGTTCCTCGAGATAATCTGCATTTGCAGATTAGGCAGGTGGCATACTTGGCATTAACCTTCTTCTCCCCTCGAGGGATTGAGAAAAACTGCCATATAAAACTTGTTTTCCTTCGGGAAACACGGGGCAACTCCTGAATAAATTGAGGTTCATCTGTGTCCTCTTCTTCTAGGTCCTCCTCTTCCTCCTCTCTGTTGGAAATGAATTGTGATGGTGGTCCTCTCTTGTCATGAGGAGGTTGTGGTGGTGGTGGGGGTCCACCAGCTGAAGCAAGGATAGAAGCCATTGCAATAATATTGGAAAATGGTCTTTCTCTCACCAAGATGAAAGTCAGAGTGAGGAAAGAAGGAGGGGTTTACATGATTTGGGAAAAGCAAAAGTTCTGAACCAATGAAAAGTGTTATTTTTAGGTCACATGACCTAGTCATACATCATTTGGAAACCAAAAGTGAAATGAACCAATGAAAAGTTTGATAAACAAGTCACATGACCTGTTCCGCTTACGTTACGCGGTGCGCGCCGCGTCCCGGATCGTTTCCGGTTCGCGGTCCGGAGCACTTCCGGGAGCGTTAACGCGGCGCGTCATAAGACGCATTACGCGACAACGTGATACGTCGCGCTTCCGCGACGCGTCACAGTTCCGCTAACAAAACGTTTACCGGTTCGCGTACTAGATCGCGGCATCAAGATGAGCTAACGGAAAGCTTCCCGGTTCGCTTACCGGAAGCGAAGAAAAAAAATATTTTAAAAAAAATTATCAATAAACATCTAAAATATATTTTGGGTTTTAAAGAAGAATACATTTTACAGCTACAGATGTTAGCTTTTAAAAAACCAATGAAATTCACAGAAAAAAACATAGGTTATAGACCATATATAGTTAGGAATTTGCATTTACAAAACCTTGAAAATTCACTGAAAAAACCATAGGTTATAGACCATATATAGTTAGGGATTAGCATTTACAAAACCTTATTTTACTCGCATAAAACCATTGAAATTCCATATATAGTTAGTTGCGCTAACTATATATCGCGCACCCGCAATCCACTGCTGATGATGTCACATATTACATCATTCATGACATGGTCAGTGACATCACTGATGACATCACTGATGACATCTCAAATGACATCACTGATGACATCACTGATGACATCTCAAATGACATCACTGGTGACATCACTGATGATATCATTCATGTGATAATACGATGAACCTCTTCCGACTCTAATATAACCTTAGATACAATCAGTGTAAACAGACACTCACAGACTGTCACTCATCCATGGAGTTACTCACACACCTAGTCAGTCATGCAAAGAATCAATCACACCTCCATTTCCTCAACTATACAGTTATACACACCTTACTTATTCAAACATATACTAACACATATTTACTCTCTTATACAATCCCTGATACAAGTTCACAATGATCCATACAGCCACTCACACATTCACTGGCTCTTATGCACAGTTATTTATATATGTCAACTCTCACATGTACTGTGTTTTACATATGTACTTACTTTGACATGTAGCACTGAGATATCCATTCACTCACCAATACATTCATGCACACAGTCAACCGCCCATACAGCTGTTTCCACATGCACTTTTGAAACCATACATCTAGTGAATCAACTGCTCACACATCTATGCACAGAGTCATACACCTCCCAGCCACCCACACACACACTCAGTCTCCCATACAAATACTTGGGCAACCAATCAATAACCCATATAGTTACTCATATAGCTACTGATCAACACATGCAGCAGTTTACAGAACAACAGACATAATGATGCACAAATTAAGACAGTTTAGTCACTAACTCATGCACTCAGTGAGACACATTTAATCACTCACTCATACAGTCAGTCATGCACCTACTAAATCCTTCATCCAGACACTTATACATCCACTCATTCTTCAATATGTAAGACATATTTTAACTTTACAGAAACATACAGTCACTGGATAATGTCATCAGTGATGTCATCAGTGATGTCACTGACCATGTCATGAATGATGTAATATGTGACATCATCAGCAGTGGATTGCGGGTGCACGATATATAGTTAGCGCAACTAACTATATATGGAATTTCAATGGTTTTATGCGAGTAAAATAAGGTTTTGTAAATGCTAATCCCTAACTATATATGGTCTATAACCTATGGTTTTTTCAGTGAATTTTCAAGGTTTTGTAAATGCAAATTCCTAACTATATATGGTCTATAACCTATGGTTTTTTCTGTGAATATATATATATATATATATTCACTGAAAAAACCATAGGTTAGAGACCATATATAGTTAGCTGGACATTTTATTGACATAAAACCAATGAAATTCCATATATAGTTAGTTGCACTAACTATATATCGCGCACCCGCAATCCACTGCTGATGATGTCACATATTACATCATTCATGACATGGTCAGTGACATCACTGATGACATCACTGATGACATCTCAAATGACATCACTGATGACATCACTGATGACATCACTGATGACATCTCAAATGACATCATCTAGTGTCTGTGTGTTTTTGTAAAGTTTAAATATGTTTTACATATTGAAGAATGAGTGGATGTATGGAAGACTGAGTGTGTGTGTGGCTGGCTGGGAGGTGTGTGACTCTGTGCATATCAATGTGTACTTGTATCAGTGATTGTATAAGAGAGTAAGTATGTGTTAGTATATGTGTGAAAAGTATGGTGTTCTGTGTTTAACTGTATAGATGAGGAAATCGAAGTGTGATTGATTCTTCACAGGACTGACTAGGTGTATGAGTGCATATGATAGTGTTGTAATAATGAGTGACTGTATGTATGAGTGATTGTATGGGTGAATGAGTGAATGTGTGTGTAGACGTAGGAATCAGTGAGTGCGTATGTAGTAACTGGTATTGGTGTGTCATGATGTCATCAGTGATGTCATTTGAGATGTCATCAGTGATGTCATTTGAGATGTCATCAGTGATGTCATCAGTGATGTCATCAGTGATGTCACTGAAGTATGGTGTTCTGTGTTGATGAGGAAATGGAAGTGTGATTGATTCTTTACAGGACTGACTAGGTGTGTGAGTAACTCCATGGATGAGTGGCAGTGTGTGAGTGTCTGCATAGGTGTATGAGTGCATATGATAGTGTTGTAATAATGAGTGACTGGATGTATGAGTGATTGTATGGGTGAATGAGTGAATGTGTGTGTAGACGTAGGAATCAGTGAGTGCGTATGTAGTAACTGGTATTGGTGTGTCATGATGTCATCAGTGATGTCATTTGAGATGTCATCAGTGATGTCATCAGTGATGTCATTTGAGATGTCATCAGTGATGTCATCAGTGATGTCACTGACCATGTCATGAATGATGTAATATGTGACATCATCAGCAGTGGATTGCGGGTGCGCGATATATAGTTAGTGCAACTAACTATATATGGAATTTCATTGGTTTTATGTCAATAAAATGTCCAGCTAACTATATATGGTCTCTAACCTATGGTTTTTTCAGTGAATTTTCAAGGTTTTGTAAATGCAAATTCCTAACTATATATGGTCTATAACCTATGGTTTTTTCAGTGAATTTCATTGGTTTTTTAAAAGCTAATATCTATAGCTGTAAAATATATTCTTTATTACGTGACGTATCACGTAGCCACGTGAGACGCCTCATGGCGCGTCGCATAACCGTGACGTATCGGCTCTGCAGCGCAAACAAAACCCGTAACGTAAGCGTGCCGGAGCACGCTTACAGATATATATATATTTTTTAACCTTAATTAGACAAAATCCACACGTGCACATATCTTGAGGCCTTGCAAAGGCACATCAAACAAACAGTCCCTACAATTTTGCCAAGTTTGCTGGAAATCTATTCCCTTAATTTTTTTTTTACTGTTTCTCTTGGTTTTCCCCTTGTTACGCTTACCGGGACGCTACCCGGTACGCGAACCGGACGCTCCGAAAACACAAGATGGCGGACTCCCGTTACGCTGCCGGTTAGCTGCCCGGTTCGCGTACCGGGAAGCGCCTCTACCGCGAAAAATCGCGGGGGACTTTAATATCCCCCTCATCAATCCTAGGGGGTCAGGAGGGGTTTACCTTGCCCCCTTTCCTTCATCTCCCCCTTCTTTTTTCACCACATCTTGTCTCTCGAACCTACCGAGAGACAAGATGGCGGCCGCTCCGGACTGTTTACAATGTTGACAGCTACGCTGCTGGTTAGCTGCCCGGTTAGCTGCCCGGTGAGCTGCCCGGTGAGCTGCCCGGTGAGCTGCCCGGTGAGCTGCCCGGTGAGCTGCCCGGTTCGCGTACCGGGACGCGCCTCTACGGCGTAAAATCGCAAAAAAAAAATATATATATTTTTTGCCCCGCGGGGCACTTTAATATCCCCCTCATCAATCCTAGGGGGTCAGGAGTGGTCTACCTTGCCCCCTTTCCTTCATTTCCCCCTTCGTTTTTCACCACATCTTGTCTCTCGATCGTACCGAGAGACAAGATGGCGGCCGCTCCGGACTGTTTAGAATGTTGACAGACACCGGAGAGCCAATCAGCTTCGCTTCGCGAAGTTCCGTTACGCGTCAGGTACGCGAACCGGGGCGCTAACCGGACCGCTGTCACAGATATATATATTTTTTTAAACGTTCATTTCTCAAAATCCACTGGAGCACATATATTGAGACATAGCAAAGGCACGTCGGGCAAACCATATCTACAATTTTGCCAAGTTTCATGTAAATCTATTCAGCCGTTCGAGCTAAAAGTGAGTCCAACCGCCCTATGGAAAAATGAATGGGAAAAACGCGTTTTGGGACCCCCCTTTTTTCTCGGCCCCCCTTGACGAACCCCCCCCCCCAAATTTTCAGGGGCTGCTCAGAAACAAAATGTGCCATTTTCCTGAAAATTTCAGCCAATTCCGTCCACAAACGCCAAAGTTATTAGACATAGAATTTTCAGAAATCCCATAGAGAAAAAATCCTAACTATATATACCCACTGGCTATCGCCAGTAGGTAATATACATATATAAACATATATAATCTGCATATCTATATAAATATAAATGCATGCATACATATACATATATGCATACATATGCATGTTATTTACATGAAAGTTTTAAAAACACTAATAAAAGCAAAGCTAAAAAGCCACCTCATTACAAACAGAATGGCTTTAACTTAAACGAGGGCGAGATCTATTGCATTTTCAATGCTTGTTTACTTTGGTTCTACCAAGAAGGCATTCAGATGTGTCACACATTTGCCATAAATTCTGAATGTTAGCACTCTAGTTGCTCATTAGATCACTGTAGTAAAGCTAGTGCTCACCAGGGAAGTCTGCTGCTAATCATGGTTTGCAGCCATTTTCCCGCATTTTTTATCCCGCAGACTTTCAGTCCGCATACCATTATCCCGCAAGGTCATTGACCTCGCATACCATTATCCCGCATTGTTTCAAAACGCATGTGCATTTATCGCGCATGCCTTTACAAAGAATTACGTTTTAAAGGCATGTATGGTAAATGCATTTGCGTTGTGAAAACCACGATGACGAGAGAGGTAAGTGGGGTTGTGTTAATTTTTTCGTGGGTTAGTGATTGTGTAGTGTAGTGTAGTGTTGTGTAGTGTAGTGTTGTGTTAGTGTAGTGTAGAGTTGTGGTGGTTGTTTAGTGTAGGGTCATGCTGGGGGTAGTGTTTTAGGGTTTAGGGTTGTGTTGTAGTGTTTGCGTAGTGTAGGGTCATGCTGGGGGTAGTGTTTTAGGGTTTAGGGTAGTGTTGTAGTGTTTGAGTAGTGTAGGGTCATGCTGGGGGTAGTGTTTTAGGGTTTAGGGTTGTGTTGTAGTGTTTGCGTAGTGTAGGGTCATGCTGGGCGTAGTGTTTTAGGGTTTAGGATAGTGTTGTAGTGTTTGCGTAGTGTAGGGTCATGCTGGGGGTAGTGTTTTAGGGTTTTGGGTAGTGTTGTAGTGTTTGCGTAGTGTAGGGTCATGCTGGGGTGTAGTATTTTAGGGTTTAGGGTAGTGTTGTAGTGTTTGCGTAGTGTAGGGTCATGCTGGGGGTAGTGTTTTAGGGTTTTGGGTAGTGTTGTAGTGTTTGCCTAGTGTAGGGTCATGCTGGGGGTAGTGTTTTAGGGTTTTGGGTAGTGTTGTAGTGTTTGCGTAGTGTAGGGTCATGCTGGGGTGTAGTGTTTTAGAGTTTTGGGTAGTGTTGTAGTGTTTGCGTAGTGTAGGGTCATGCTGGGGTGTAGTGTTTTAGGGTTTTGGGTAGTGTTGTAGTGTTTGCGTAGTGTAGGGTCATGCTGGGGGTGGTGTTTTAGGGTTTTGGGTAGTGTTGTAGTGTTTGCGTAGTGTAGGGTCATGCTGGGGGTAGTGTTTTAGGGTTTTGGGTAGTGTTGTAGTGTTTGCGTAGTGTAGGGTCATGCTGGGGGGTAGTGTTTGCGGGTTTTGGGTAGTGTTGTCGTGTTTGCGTAGTGTAGGGTCATGCTGGGGGTAGTGTTTTAGGGTTTTGGGTAGTGTTGTAGTGTTTGCGTAGTGTAGGGTCATGCTGGGGGTAGTGTTTTAGGGTTTTGGGTAGTGTTGTAGTGTTTGCGTAGTGTAGGGTCATGCTGGGGGTAGTGTTTTAGGGTTTAGGGTAGTGTTGTAGTGTTTGCGTAGTGTAGGGTCATGCTGGGGGTAGTGTTTTAGGGTTTAGGGTAGTGTTGTAGTGTTTGCGTAGCGTAGGGTCATGCTGGGGGTAGTGTTTTAGGGTTTAGGGTAGTGTTGTAGTGTTTGCGTAGCGTAGGGTCATGCTGGGGTGTAGTGTTTTAGGGTTTTGGGTAGTGTTGTAGTGTTTGCGTAGCGTAGGGTCATGCTGGGGGTAGTGTTTTAGGGTTTACGGTAGTGTTGTAGTGTTTGCGTAGCGTAGGGTCATGCTGGGGGTAGTGTTTTAGGGTTTAGGGTTGTGTTGTAGTGTTTGCGTAGTGTAGGGTCATGCTGGGGGTAGTGTTTTAGGGTTTAGGGTTGTGTTGTAGTGTTTGCGTAGTGTAGGGTCATGCTGGGGGTAGGGTTTTAGGGTTTAGGGTAGTGTTGTAGTGTTTGCGTAGTGTAGGGTCATGCTGGGGGTAGTGTTTTAGGGTTTTGGGTAGTGTTGTAGTGTTTGCGTAGTGTAGGGTCATGCTGGGGGGTAGTGTTTGCGGGTTTTGGGTAGTGTTGTCGTGTTTGCGTAGTGTAGGGTCATGCTGGGGGTAGTGTTTTAGGGTTTTGGGTAGTGTTGTAGTGTTTGCGTAGTGTAGGGTCATGCTGGGGGTAGTGTTTTAGGGTTTTGGGTAGTGTTGTAGTGTTTGCGTAGTGTAGGGTCATGCTGGGGGTAGTGTTTTAGGGTTTAGGGTAGTGTTGTAGTGTTTGCGTAGTGTAGGGTCATGCTGGGGGTAGTGTTTTAGGGTTTAGGGTAGTGTTGTAGTGTTTGCGTAGCGTAGGGTCATGCTGGGGGTAGTGTTTTAGGGTTTAGGGTAGTGTTGTAGTGTTTGCGTAGCGTAGGGTCATGCTGGGGTGTAGTGTTTTAGGGTTTTGGGTAGTGTTGTAGTGTTTGCGTAGCGTAGGGTCATGCTGGGGGTAGTGTTTTAGGGTTTACGGTAGTGTTGTAGTGTTTGCGTAGCGTAGGGTCATGCTGGGGGTAGTGTTTTAGGGTTTAGGGTTGTGTTGTAGTGTTTGCGTAGTGTAGGGTCATGCTGGGGGTAGTGTTTTAGGGTTTAGGGTTGTGTTGTAGTGTTTGCGTAGTGTAGGGTCATGCTGGGGGTAGGGTTTTAGGGTTTAGGGTAGTGTTGTAGTGTTTGCGTAGTGTAGGGTCATGCTGGGGGTAGTGTTTTAGGGTTTAGGGTAGTGTTGTAGTGTTTGCGTAGTGTAGGGTCATGCTGGGGGTAGTGTTTTAGGGTTTAGGGTAGTGTTGTACTGTTTGTGTAGTGTAGGGTCATGCTGGGGGTAGTGTTTTAGGGTTTAGGGTAGTTTAGTTGTTTAGTGTATGCTAAAGGCATATTCGTTCTAAAAGTTTTCGTTATTTTAATTTGCGGCCTAATAGTACATGCAGGATATCGTCATATATTCGCTAATCATACTTTCTATGGCAAAATGAACCCCCTCATTTTGTTCCTTTTTAAATTAAATGTTTTAAGAGTTACCACTTTATTCCAATCAAGATGGCTTCAGGTGTGCCATACCTTTGTAATAAGTAGGACTGTTAGCACTCTAGTTGTTCTTTAGAACACTCTGGGACATTCTGTCATTGGGCTATAGTTGGGCTACATCTGGCTGATATTTGGGCTACATTTGTTTTTTTTGTCTCTGGTGGCCATCTTTGGGCTACATTGGGCTACATTGGGCTACATTGGGCTACATTTGGGCTCCAACATATATATAGCCCAATGTAGCCCAATATATATTTTTCAAAGTTAATTTTTGTAAAAACCACTGGAGCCTATATCTTGAGACATAGCAAAGGCACATCGGGCTACCAGTCCCTACAATTTTGCCAAGTTTGGTGTAAATCCATTCAGCCGTTCAGGCTAAAAGTGAGGCCAACCGCCCTATGGAAAATTGCATGGGAAAAACACGTTTTGGGACCCCCCTTTTTTCTCGGCCCCCCCTTGACGAAACCCCCCCAAATTTTCAGGGGCTGCTCAGAAACAAAATGTTCCATTTTCCTGAAAATTTCAGCCAATTCTGTCCTTAAACGCCAAAGTTATTCGACATAGAATTTTCAAAAATCCCATAGGAAAAAAATCCTAACTATATATACCTACTGGCTATCGCCAGTAGGTAATATATATATATATATATATATATATATATATATATATATATATATATATATATATATATATATATATATATATATATATATATATATATATATATATTACCTACTGGCGGTCGCCAGTAGGTATATATAGTTAGGATTTTTTCCCTATGGGATTTCTGAAAATTCTATGTCTAATAACTTTGGCGTTTGTGGACGGAATTGGCTGAAATTTTCAGGAAAATGGCACATTTTGTTTCTGAGCAGCCCTTGAAAATTTGGGGGGGTTTCATCAAGGGGGGCCCGAGAAAAAAGGGGGGTCCCAAAACGCGTTTTTCCCATGTTAATTTCCATAGGGCGGTTGGACTCACTTTTAGCCCGAACGGCTGAATGGATTTGCACGAAACTTGGCAAAATTGTAGGGACTGTTAGGCCGATGTGCCTTTGCTAGGTCTCAATATATGTGCTCCAGTGGATTTTGAGAAATTAACGTTTAAATCAAGATATATATCTGTAACAGCGGTCCGGGCAGCGATCCGGTTCGCGTACTTTTCGCTTATCGGAACTTTGCGCACGGAAAGCTGATTGGCTCTTCGGTGTTTGTCAACATTCTAAACAGTCCGGTGCAGCCGCCATCTTCTCTCTCGGTAGGATCGAGAGACAAGAGGAGGCCAAAACAAAGAGGGAAATTTCCATAAGGGGGCATAGTAGATCCTCCCTGACCCCCTAGGTTTTATGTGGTGTTTTTAAAAGGGCCCAGCAGGGTCCAAAAAAATATATATATTTTTTTTTTTCGCGATGAGCGTCTAGTACGCGAACCGGAAAGCGTTCTGGGCAGCGTACTATAAGGATAATAGAATGATACACTTTTCAAAGACTGTATGTTAATTGTTTGGTTTTTTTTCTTTTTTTTTTTTGTTGTCTTTATTTTTAAAGTTATTTTTGTTATTTTCATTGTTTTTCATACTTTATTAAATTTTCTAACATTTCATTGTCAGAAATGTCATAATTTATTATAGGGTGTAATTGTTTTTCATTTTCAAGCAAGTTGTCTACTGCTTCAACACATTGTAGAAGTTCGTGGTCTCTACTGTCATCCATAAAGTCATCAAGTTTGTCTTGGCTGCTCTCCTTCAGTTCAATCGAAAATGAAATTTGTTGTTCGCCTTCCATTTTGCCTGAAATTTTGAATAAGAAAATATATATTAGTAGAGATAGGGCACTGTTGGGATTAATTTTAGATAGTCATTTTTTATCAGTGAATTTATCTTTTGGCAGTGTATAGTATCAGAGTGGAAATAGGACTATAAAAAAGTGTATGTGATTTAACCAAGACAAGCCTAACTCCATTCATAACTATAACAGAGAAGTCTATCTAAATACATTACTACTACAGAGGGATAGTGTATACGTAGCAGAAAAATTCTATTATATTAAGTTATAGTGCACAATATATTTCGTTTTTAAAAATTATATCTTACCTTCACAAAGAAGTTGAAGTTTTTGGAAGCTATTAAAAGGTGTTGTACAACAAGAAGTAGTAGTCAAAATGGCTGTGTTTTCTTCTCTTCCTTTATATATATTCAAGTATATAACCAATCAAATGTCAGGTAATAAAAGTAGAAAATGAAAGTAACATTTTCATTGGTTGTCAATTCCAACAGTTCAGATGTGTTTTGTGAAGTAATTTACCTCACGGTATTTGGAGAGGTCTAAAGGCTAAATGGCTAAATGAAATTTCAATCAAATTTGTGAGAATGAAAGGGATTGTTATGTAGTATGAGCTAATTTATATTTGGTGAGAGTGTCTCTAGTCGTTTTTCTGTAAATTACTTTCCCGCCTTTTTTTTGGACCGCTTCCCGGATAGCGGTCCGGTCCGCGTACTTGGAGCGTAACGGGAGTCCACCATTTTGTGTTACGGTCGAATCAAGGTATAAAATGGAGGGTAAATAATGTTCTGAATGGGTAGAAGGGGGCATGGTACAAGTATTTTGCCCCCCTACGTTTTCTGAGGGTGGCTGAGGAGGACTATATTTGCGAAGAAAAAACTTTTTTTTGAAATTTTGCGCGGTTAGCTTCCAGTTCGCGTACCGGATAGCGCTCTTTAAGCGTAGTTTGTTGAAAATTACAGAAAAAAGTTAGAAAAAAAATAATAAAAGTGTGTGATCAGATGAAGGGTAGCTCTGAGAAGAGCTTTTGGGTTTATGGTACATTTAGGTACTTATAAGTAGGTACCAATGCACAGTCTTAAATTCAGAATGAAAATTCTGTTGCCCTCATCTGAGAAGTGAACTCCATCTCCTCTGTAGATATCTTGCATGTAGTAACGCAAGTTATTGTTGTACAGAGAGCCCATTCCATGGTCTCTCATGAAAGCTGACACAGATTTGTTTACATGCTTCCTCGCTTTCTCAATTTGTGGACAAAATTGGTTGGACCACCTCCATTTCTGTCTTTGGCATATATTGGAATATACCAAGGCAGTTTGAGGAAAAAGTGCCATTAATTGCTCAAAGGTGTCCTTTAAAAGCATTTCCAGACCTACCCCTGTCAAAGTGCCCAAATCATTACCTCCACAGTGCACTATTAACAGGTCAGGTTTTGGCAAATGCATAAAGGTTTTCACCAATGGTATCAATTGGTGACATTTTAATCCTCTTTGGCCCAACCACTTAATTTCCACATCTTGTAAATTGAGGTTAGGTAAATTTCTGCTCTCAGCATACCTTTGAGCCCAGTGGATGTAACTATGTCCAACAATCCAGACGTTAAACATGGTGGCTGAAGGTTGTTCTGCAGTCAGATGAAGTGTGGTAATGAAAGGGCAGTTGAAACAGTAGGAGTTTCTAAAGAAAAAAAACTGTGGATTTACAATGCTAATGATTCATTAGCAGTGATTGGTGCATTTCCATTTCTGAAAACAGAAAGTTAGGGTGCATGGATGTGTTCTTTGAAAGATGTAATTTGAATGGTGAAGTAAGAAACATTTAATGAAAGATTGCACTGGATACGCAGGTGCACTGAGAGTTCAGAGTTCAATTGAAACATTGTTGTGTGAATTTGCAAACATGAGAGGTCTTCCAGGAGGTGGTTGCTATGGATACAAGGCAGACAGGGCAGAGGGGGGAAGGATTTTGATTTGAAAAAAGTGAGGGAAGAGGTATGATTGGCTAATATGAGAGATATGTGAAAAGAATATCTGTATTTCTGTGCTTTCAATAGCTGCAGCCTTTGGAGTGCATCCTTTTTCTTCTGCTGAAGACAATTTGGTGTATTTCTGAGACTGTTTTCAAAACTCAAAAAATATTTGCTAAGGTGAGAAAAGATTTATTTAATTTAGATAGAGAATAGTATGATTTAAGGAGAAAATGATGAAGAAAGCTGTGTTTTTAAAATGTGGTTTTGTCTCTAGTGATATACTAATAGAATTAGTTTCAAAGAGAAATTATAATTGCATATTTGGTGTAACATTCTGGCATGCAGTTACACAAGATATTGTAATACATGGAGGCCATTTCATGGTCTGTTATGTAAGCTGAAACAGATATGTTGCTTTTAAAAACGATTTAAGAAATCAATTACATTTCTAGATATGTACTGCTAGAGCTTCATAGGTTGTTTTGGGCCATATTTATAAGGTATTTGAGTGTCTAAGATGTTGTGTTCGCCTTTTAAAATGTAAAGTGTTCCTCATGGGACAAGTGTCTTGTAAATACGCTCCCACTTGTGCTTGGCAAATTTAGATTTTGATTATGGGAGTTACCTAGCCATGTTAATAGTGTCCCAAAAATGGTGCTAGGGCATTCCAGAAAACACTTTCATGTGTCTCAAGGACATTTTTAGTCATTTCTTCATGAATGCAGGTATACAATTGATTTATATGCTGTGTTTAAAAACGAATTTTGAAATGAATTAAATTTCAGGATATGTACTGTTAGAGCTTCATAGGTTGTTTGGGGTCATATTTAGAAGGCATTTTAGTGTCTTTGAAGTTATTTTTCCCTTTTTAAATGGAAAGCGTTCCTCATGGGGCCCTGAGCAGTTCTTAGCCATGTTATTTAATAGGAAGTGGATAACATGGCTAAGAGCATTTGCTGGGAAATGCATGAATATCGTTGATTTTTCTGCTATATTCATGCATTGTGGCCGTTTTTTTTCACATTGCTTCATAGGTTGTTTGGGTTCATATTTAGAAGGCATTTTAGTGTCTTTGATGTTATTTTTCCCTTTTTAAATGGAAAGCGTTCATCATGGGGCCCTGAGCAGTTCTTAGCCATGTTATTTAATAGGAAGTGGATAACATGGCTAAGAGCATTTGCTGGGAAATGCATGAATATCGCTGATTTTTTTGCTATATTCATGCATTGTGGCCGTTTTTTTTCACATTGCTTCATAGGTTGTTTGGGTTCATATTTAGAAGGCATTTTAGTGTCTTTGATGTTATTTTTCCCTTTTTAAATGGAAAGCGTTCCTCATGGGGCCCTGAGCAGTTCTTAGCCATGTTATTTAATAGGAAGTGGATCACATGGCTAAGAGCATTTGCTGGAAAATGCATGAATATCGCTGATTTTTTTGCTATATTCATGCATTGTGGCCGTTTTTTTCACATTGCTTCATAGGTTGTTTGGGTTCATATTTAGAAGGCATTTTAGTGTCTTTGATGTTATTTTTCCCTTTTTAAATGGAAAGCGTTCCTCATGGGGCCCTGAGCAGTTCTTAGCCATGTTATTTAATTGGAAGTGGATAACATGGCTAAGAGCATTTGCTGGGAAATGCATGAATATCGCTGATTTTTCTGCTATATTCATGCATTGCGGCAGTTTTTTTTCACATTGCTTCATAGGTTGTTTGGGTTCATATTTAGAAGGCATTTTAGTGTCTTTGATGTTATTTTTCCCTTTTTAAATGGAAAGCGTTCCTCATGGTGCCCTGAGCAGTTCTTAGCCATGTTATTTAATAGGAAGTGGATAACATGGCTAAGAGCATTTGTTGGAAAATGCATGAATATCGCTGATTTTTCTGCGTTATTCATGCATTGCAGGCCTTTTTTTATCACATTTGCAAGCACTTCTTAGCCATGTTATCCAATGGGAGGTGGATAACATGGCTAAGAGAATTTGCTTCAAAGGTTGTTTGGGGTTATATACCATTTTTGGGAAATTATTAACATGCCTATCTAACTCCCATAATCAAAATCTAAATTTGCCAACCGCAGGTGGGAGCGTATTTACAATAAATTTGCACCATGAAGAATGTAAAATAGCATACTAGATACTCAAATAACTTATAAATATGATCCAAAACATCTTATGAAGCACTAGTAGTGCATATTTCCAGAAATGTATTGGTTTTCATTTAATGATTTACTTCATTGGTAGGCCTTCACATGTTTTTTTACCTTGGTTTTTTTTCAGTGAAAATCTTATCTGCAACCATGTGTTGGCCTCACCTCAAATAAACAAAACAGGTGATGGACTGAATGTGGATCAATGACACACATTCACCCCAGTCCAAAGATCTGGGCCTAAACAAACCTTTAGATAGGCTACATCTTATCGTCATCCTGAATTAATGATTTAAAATATTAGGGAGTGATTTATGAGTGTTGTATGCCTGTTTTGTACCATTGAGTGTCATTTTTGTGATGCAGTGCTGGTGGAAAATATTTGCTATGTTAAATAATTAGTACGGCATTAAGTTTTAGATGACTGTTATTTATTTACTGTTTGGTAATAGTGGTTAATAACATTTTATATTATATTTTTTCACAGATTCAACTGCAGATTCTTTCATAGTTTGGAAAATGCCTTCCAGAAGTCGAATACGAAAGGCTAGAAAACGTCAAAGACAGCAGGATGATGTTTTATTGCAGCAGTCCTCTTCCCCAAATACTTGTCAAAACACCAAGAAAGGTCCGGGTAAGAGCATGAAATCATTCTTAAGAAATATTTGTAGTAAAAAAAATTTTGCTCAAAAAAATGTGTCTCTTAACAAAAAGAGAAGTAATTTAAATGGAAAGGAGAGACCCATCACAAATGTTACTGGTAGAGGAAGAGATAACTCTGTGCATGATAGTAGAAGGAAACAACAGTTTAGGGACATTCGACAACGAATGTTCCGTAATAGGATATTAGTTAATTTATTGAAAAATATTAAAAAGAAAGGCCAACAGAAAGCGGCATTTTATAGGAGGAAGAAAAATGTAGAGAAAATTATTGATCATGCTTTTGAAATCAAGCGAAAGTTGTTTATTTTGGTAATCAATAGAATTAGGAAACTAAGCAAGGTAATTTCTGATTTCAAAACAAAAAGTAGATGGAAGAGAGTAGTAAATCGTACTAACTTTTGTGAAGTTTTTTCTGGAGAATGGATGCATAGTTCAAGTTCTGAGGCATTTTTTAATGAGGAGACTTATTTTCAGGATAATGATTTGGTGCATGCAGTTGACATCAGTGGTCGAGCTTATGAAGTGAAGGATGGTTGTCCAGTTGAAAAAGAACAACTTGTGACAACAGAGACAGAAGAGGCGCTAAGTGATGAGGTTTTAGGAAGACGTCCTAAGGGTCCTGTGTACATTTGGAAGTGTAGTTCTATTTGCAGTGTGCGACAGGTTTCCATCAATTTGCTATGTGATTTTATACGGACATTTAATAAGAAAAGTTTGAAGCAGAAAATGAAGTTGTTGCAAGATTTAGATCCTTGCAGAGTGAGACAAATGACAGGTTTGCGTGGTCATTCACTGGCTTGTCTTTCCAGGAGAGTATGCCAGAGTGTTTTTCATCATTTCAGGATGCTAGCAGTGCATCATAATAAAGTGAGAAAATTAGTGAGAATGTTGTATTATGCTAAGAGTCCAGCAATTATGCTTAAACAATTATGTGCTGCTCTTTTGCATGGTTCTGAAATAGATGTGAAGAATATTTGTGAAGAAATTGAGTTTTGTTACTTTGGTAGTAGAGATGAGAATGTTCAAATTGACCCAGAAGTAGAGGGTTATGTTGAAGATAATATACAGGTTTCTAGTACAGATAGCTGTGTTTACATTTCGCGCTTTGCTCCGCTTTCCGGTCCGCTTCCGGGTCCGCTAACTTGGCGCATCCAGTGAAGTATTACGCGACAACGCAAAACGTCATGCTAGCGTAACAGTTACGCTAAAGGAACGTTTACCGGTTCGCGGACCGAGCCGCGGCTTTAAATTGAGCTAACGGGAAGCTGACCGGTTCGCGGACTGGGAGCGAAACAAAAAAATATTTTTTTAAAAAATGTATAAAAAACATGTAAAATATATTTTAAGATTTAAAGAAGAATATATTTTACAGCTACAGATATTAGCTTTCAAAAAACCATTGAAATTCAATGAAAAAACCATAGGTTATAGAGAATATATAGTTAGGAATTAGCATTTACAAAACCTTAAAAATTCACTGAAAAAACCATAGGTTATAAACCATATATAGTTAGGGATTAGCATTTACAAAACCTTATTTTACTCGCATAAAACCATTGAAATTCCATATATAGTTAGTTGCACTAACTATATATCGCGCACCCGCAATCCACTGCCGATGATGTCACACATTACATCATTCATGACATGGTCAGTGACATCACTGATGACATCACTGATGACATCTCAAATGACATCACTGATGACATCACTGATGACAACATCCAGTGACTGTGTGTTTCTGTAAAGTTAAAATATGTCTTACATATTGAAGAATGATTGGATGTATAAGTGTCTGGATGAAGGATTTAGTAGGTGCATGACTGACTGTATGAGTGAGTGATTAAATGTGTCTCACTGAGTGCATGGGTTAGTGACTAAACTGTCTTAATTTGTGCATCAATATGTCTGTTGTTCTGTAAACTGTTGCATGTGTAGAAAATTAGCTATATGAGTAACTATATGGGTTATTGATTGGTTGCCCAAGTATTTGTATGGGAGACTGAGTGTGTGTGTGGGTGGCTGGGAGGTGTATGACTCTGTGCATAGATGTGTGAGCAGTTGATTCACTAGATGTATGGTTTCAAAAGTGCATGTGGAAACAGCTGTATGGGCGGTTGACTGTGTGCATGAGTGTATTGGTGAGTGAATGGATATCTCAGTGCTACATGTCAAAGTAAGTACATATGTAAAACACAGTACATGTGAGAGTTGACATATATAAATAACTGTGCATTAGAGCCAGTGAATGTGTGAGTGGCTGTATGGATCATTGTGAACTTGTATCAGGGATTGTATAAGAGAGTAAATATGTGTTAGTATATGTTTGAATAAGTAAAGTTTGTATAACTGTATAGTTGAGGAAATGGAGGTGTGAATGATTCTTTGCATGACTGACTAGGTGTGTGAGTAACTCCACGGATGAGTGACAGTCTATGACTGTCTGTTTACACTGATTGTATCTAAGGTTATATTAGAGTCTGAAGAGGTTCATCAAATTATCATATGAATAATGTCATCAGTGATGTGATCAGTAATGTCAAATGAGATGTCATCAGTGATGTCATCAGTGATGTCATTTGAGATGTCATCAGTGATGTCATCAGTGATGTCACTGACCATGTCATGAATGATGTAATGTGTGACATCATCGGCAGTGGATTGCGGGTGCGCGATATATAGTTAGTGCAACTAACTATATATGGAATTTCAATGGTTTTATGCGAGTAAAATAAGGTTTTGTAAATGCTAATCCCTAACTATATATGGTTTATAACCTATGGTTTTTTCAGTGAATTTTTAAGGTTTTGTAAATGCTAATTCCTAACTATATATTCTCTATAACCTATGGTTTTTTCATTGAATATATATATATATATATTACCTACTGGCGGTCGCCAGTAGGTATATATAGTTAGGATTTTTTTGAATAGGGATTTCTGAAAATTCTATGTTAAATAACTTTAGCGTTGATGGACGGAATTGGCTGAAATTCTCAGGAAACTGGCACATTTTGTTTCTGAGCGTCCCCTGAAAGTTTGAGGGGGTTTCGTCAAGCGGGGGCCGAGAAAAAAGGGGGTCCCAAAACGTGTTTTTAACATTGAGTTTTCCATAGGGCCGTTAGACTCACTTTTAGCTCGAACGGCTGAATGGATTTCTATGAAACTTGGCAAAATTGTAGAGACTGTTTGCCCGATGTGCCTTTGCTAGGTCTCAAGATATGTGCTCCAGTGGATTTTGAGAAATTAACTTTCAAAAAATATATATATCTGTGACAGCGTCCCGGTTAGCGCCCCGGTTCGCGTACCAGACGCGTAACGGAACTTCGCGAGGAGAAGCGGATTGGCTCTCCGGTGACTCTCAACATTCTAAACAGTCCGGAGCGGCCGCCATCTTGTCTCTCGGTAGGATCGAGAGACAAGAGGTGGAAATAAACGAAGGGGGAAATGAATGAAAGGGGCAAGGCAGACCCCTCCTGACCCCCTAGGATTGATGTGGGGGCTATTAAAGGGCCCCGCGGGGCAAAAAAATAAAATACATTTTCTTTCGATTTTTCGCGGTGGAAGCGCTACCCAGTACGCGAACCGGGTAGCTCACCGGTAGCGTAATGAGAGTCCGCCATCTTGTGTTTCGGACGAATTTAGTCACAAGATGGAGGATAAACAATGTTGGGAATGGGTATAAGGGGGCACGGGAGACATATCCTGACCCCCTAGGTTTTCTGAGGGTGGCTGTGGAGGCCCATATATGTAAAAAAAAAAAAAGAAATTCGCACGGTTAGCGCCCGGTCCGCGCACCGGGTAGTGTTCCGGAAAGCGTAACAAGGGGAAAACCAAGCGAAATAGTAAAATAATATTTTAGAGTGCTTTGAGGTAGGGTAGCTCTGAATAGAGCTGTTGTGTTGTGTGGGTGATGTAAGTACTAACATGTAGGTACCAATAAAGAGTCTGAAATTCAATGTACACCGTCTCCTCTGTAGATATTTTGAATGTTCTAATATGAGTTATTTAAATGTAAATGTGTGGAAAAGCACTTCATGCTTTAAAGCAATTGTATTTTTGAACTGATTGTTCTTTCCTCTTAGTCCTCCTCTTTGGTTTTTTTCCCCACACTCTTCTTCAGCATGATAGTTGATAAATTTGTTCCCTCAAAAAATGTATATACATAAATAAATTATATTAAATACATATAAAATATATTTTTCCTTTAAAAGAAGAATACATTTTACAGCTTTTGATATTTGCTATTAAAAAACCATTGAAATTCACTGAAAAAACCATAGGTTATAGACCATATATAGTTAGGAATTAGCATTTACAAAACCTTGAAAATTCACTGAAAAAAACATAGGTTATAGACCATGTATAGTTATGAATTAGCATTTACGAAACCTTATTTTACTCACACAAAACCATTGAAATTCGCAAATATAGTTAGTTGCACTAACTATATATCGCGCACCCGCAATCCACTGCTGATCATGTCACATATTACATCATTCATGACATGGTCAGTGACATCACTGATGACATCACTGATGACATCTCAAATGACATCACTGATGACATCACTGATGACAACATCCAGTGACTATATGTTTCTGTAAAGTTAAAATATGTCTTACATATTGAAGAATGAGTGGATGTATAAGTGTCTGGATGAAGGATTTAGTAGGTGCATGACTGACTGTATGAGTGAGTGATTAAATGTGTCTCACTGAGTGCATGGGTTAGTGACTAAACTGTCTTAATTTGTGCATCATTATGTCTGTTGTTCTGTAAACTGCTGCATGTGTTGATCAGTAGCTATATGAGTAACTATATCGGTTATTGATTGGTTGCCCAAGTATTTGTATGGGAGACTGAGTGTGTGTGTGGGTGGCTGGGAGGTGTATGACTCTGTGCATAGATGTGTGAGCAGTTGATTCACTAGATGTATGGGTTCAAAAGTGCATGTGGAAACAGCTGTATGGGCGGTTGACTGTGTGCATGAGTGTATTGGTGAGTGAAAGAATATATCCGTGCTACATGTCAAAGTAAGTACATATGTAAAACACAGTACATGTGAGAGTTGACATATATAAATAACTGTGCATAAGAGCCAGTGAATGTGTGAGTGGCTGTATGGCTCATTGTGAACTTGTATCAGGGATTGTATAAGAGAGTAAATATGTGTTAGTATATGTTTGAATAAGTAAGGTGTGTATAACTGTATAGTTGAGGAAATGGAGGTGTGATTGATTCTTTGCATGACTGACTAGGTGTGTGAGTAACTCCATGGATGAGTGACAGTCTGTGAGTGTCTGTTTACACTGAGTGTATCTAAGGTTATATTAGAGTCTGAAGAGGTTCATCGTATTATCACATGAATGATGTCATCAGTGATGTGATCAGTAATGTCAAATGAGATGTCATCAGTGATGTCATCAGTGATGTCATTTGAGATGTCATCAGTGATGTCATTTGAGATGTCATCAGTGATGTCATCAGTGATGTCATTTGAGATGTCCTCAGTGATGTCATCAGTGATGTCACTGACCATGTCATGAATGATGTAATATGTGACATGATCAGCAGTGGCTTGCGGGTGCGCGATATATAGTTAGTGCAACTAACTATATATGCGAATTTCAATGGTTTTGTGTGAGTAAAATAAGGTTTTGTAAATGCTAATTCCTAACTATATATGGTCTATAACCTATGTTTTTTTCAGTGAATATATATATATATACTCTCAAAATGTTGGTTGCTGGTGCATTGGAGAAATAAATAAGACTCATTTACGCTGTTCTGGTAACTGGCAACGCTAATATTGAGACAATAGCTTGCATCACATATTGCTTGAACATTAGTGGAGTGACTCTATATCCTGATTTTGGAGAAGTAATCAAATTTATTGAATGGCCATGGTCAAATGGATGCAATGTATGGCACCCAAAACATGTAAAACGTTAACAATAGCATAGAATTATGTCTTGATGTGTGCCAGTGTTGATCTTGGTTTTTGAAAACACAGGTGGTCATGGTCATGGAAGGTTGGGAGAGAACTTTGAGAAATACTAACCCCTTTAGCAGATGTCTACTTGAATGCACCAGATAAGAAGAGATGTACAAATGCAAGCAGCTTTGTATGGGGGACATTGCTTGTGACCTGCCCCTAGTGATTTCAAGGGAGGGTTCAATTGTTTGAAGCATGTGTACCTAATATTGACCAGACTGTGTCACCCCGGGCTTAGACATGTTTTCTTTATGTTGCCTTCTCCTTATATTTGCCTAAGATATTGCCTGTGTCTGCAGATGAGAATCGCCATCTTCACTTTCATATGTGTACTCATTGTTAAGGGAAAGACTTTGCCCTTTCTCGCTTTTGGCACTATTGATTCACACAATTTGTGCTTGCCCTTAATTGCAACATCTGCATGACTTTTGAGTGGGCATGGCATGGTAACAAATGGAATTTCCATTTTATATGTAGTAGCATGCCATAGACACAACACACAACGAAAAAGCATTTTAGCATTGCACAACCATGGAGCTTTGCAACAAACAATTGTGCTGCTTTATATTGCACAGCATCACATTAACACCAATGCATAGTAGTATTACTATTTCGTTAATGTGGCCTTACATTTGCATCTCACACACAAGGAGGGGAGAGGGTCTATGTGTATATCCACCACCCCGAACCCCCTTTATTTTCAAATAGTATACACACAAAATAGGGGTGGAGATAAGAACGACAAAAACACAAACTCCACACCAGCGTGCAAGCAATGGCACACTTGAGAGTGGTGAAAAACTGCCCTCACTCACACACAATGTGTGTGACATGCTTCATATTAGGGTCTGCTGCCTTACATTTGCAAACAGTTCCTTCCAAAGACCAGTCACACAGTGCCTTCATGGTGTGGGCCAACCAGCAGCAATTCTGATGACCATCTTTATCCAAGGATGTTCAACAGTATGGTTTCCTTCGAGCGCTAGAAGACTTTCTGCAAGATCTAGATATGGACACTCATTATTTTTTTTTTTTTTTTTTTGAAGACGTTTATTATTGTCCAAAAGTACAGTACATATAGCAAAGCCTACAACCCTGTGGGCCGGCTGCAAAAAGCTGATGTATCGTTGGGGCAGAGGGTTACAGGGGAAGGCATTGTGCAGTGTTTTGTTCGCTGTCTGGCGTGCCATGTCATGGGTATTGAATGCATAACCTTCGCGTTCAGCACACAATCATCTCTATAATTGACGTCTCATTTTACATTTTTTCTATAAGTCAACCTTTAACTCTACAACAAAGAACAGGGCTGTTCACATCGGCATGTCCCAGTGTGTCTGTGGTAACAGTGCTGCGCCATGTCCCATCGGCACGTATAGCACCGATTCCCTGCAATCTGTGAGGTATGCACTGGGAGCGCGTCAGTGGAGTGGGGGATCTATGGCGCGCTTGTGCAGATAGCTGTAAAGCTGGTGGGGAACAGACTCGGCGAGCGGTAGTGTCCCACCAACTGTCGGCTCAGTGTGCGGCGTGTGTGGCAAAGATATGAGTCGCCCCTGTTGTATTTTCGGTGGGTGTCACCCGCTCCCGGGTTCGTTGCCGAGTGTTCGGTTAGTGGCACCTGTCCGTCGCTGTGTGATGGTGGGTATACTTGCAACTGGGAAGAACAGGAGTGCGAAACCGTAAACATGGGAGTGTGGAGGGGGTGACGGAAACAGGGGGGGGGTGTACTCGTGGGGGCTGTGCCGGGGTTATGGTGCTGAAAGCAAGAGTTGGGTCAGTGTATGTTGGAGAGCCCTCGTGTGTGTGGCTGGTTGTGTTCGCGGCTTGCGTGTCGGGGGGTCAGTGTTGCTTTCAGGGGGGGGGTGAGCGCGGCGCGCAGCCCTGCCTATAGTTTCGTCGCTTCTGGGGCGCCTGCCCGTCTCAGCTGTCTCTGCGTGAGCCCCCTGGCCTCGCCCTCCTCCTGTAGGGACCCCAGGATGTCATCCCAGATGTGTGCAATCGGGAACTGTCGCAAACCCGCTATCTCCTCTCCGCGCAGCGCTGTGCCCTCTGCTCTGGCCCAATTAGTAAAGGATGTATACCAGTGTGCGGGAGTCGGCGGTTCCCTTCTTTTCCAGTGCCGAGTGAGTAGACGCTTGGCCGTGATAAGGCCTAGGTCCCAGAACCGGGCTTGCGTTTTATTTTGTTTATTCCTTTTGTATAACCCAAGAACGCATGCCTCCCATGTGTTAGGTAGTCCCGGGCCTGTGCTGTGTATCAGGAGTGATGTCACCTCCCCCCAGTATGTGGACAGAGTTGGGCAGCTCCAGAGCATATGCAGGATGTCTGCACCCAGCAAGTCGCATCTGGGACAGGCGGCGGTGTCAGTCGTAAAGTATTTATTTATTCTGTCTGGCGATAGATACGCCTGGTGCAGTATATACAGCTGAATGGTGCGGAAACGGGAGTTACGTGGGACGTTCACAGGGCTGGCCAGGACCAGTTTCCATTCTTTATCTGTCCAATCCCTCCCTCGGTGGGCTGCCCATTTGTCCCTAATCGGTTGTGTGGGCCTCTGGGTGTGCATGAGGAGTGCCTGCGCCAGCCAGTGTGTAATGTATGAGCCTCTGCCCATAACATGCAGGTATTGGATTAAGTAATGGAGCGGCGGCTCCTCTTGGATATCCCCCCAAGTCTCCGTATATGCCCTCACCACCGACGCGTGGAGCAGGAATTGCCCTGCTGGCAGGCCTGTGCCCTCCGATAGCTCCGCAAAAGGAAGCAGGGCCCCGTCCGCGTATAGGTCGCCCATTGTCTCCACTCCGGCGGCAATCCAGAGCTCCATGTTGCGTGGTGTCACCATCCCATTCCTCCGGGGGGTACCCAGCAGGGGAAGGGCAGGGGCATACGGCCTAACATTCTTGGTCAGCTTCCGGCAGCGAATGAAGCATTTTCGGGCTACCGCCATGTGCAGGGGCAGAGGGCGAGGTCCCTTGGTCAGTGGATGAAACAGGGCGCACACCTGTGGGTGTGTCCATTGGTAGTCCGCGTTGGCGGTGTCGTCGAGGTGTGAGTCGCTGAGCCAGTACGTCACCCATTGCAGCTGCGCTGCCAGGTAGTACAACTCCATGTTGGGGACCGCCAGCCCTCCCTCCGCTGTCGGGGAGTACAACTTCGCCAGGGCCACCCGTGGGCGCCCCTTGTTCCAGATTAAGCCTCGGAGCATCGACTCCAGTTCGCGGAAGATCCTCGTGGGGACATACAGTGGGATATTCGCAAAGTGGTAGAGTAGCCTGGTTAGCGCTATCATTTTAGACAGCACGATCCGGCTGGGCACATTCAGTGGCAAGGTCTTCCAGAAGTTCATCTGGGCCCTCAGCGAGGACACGGCGCGCCCCAGGTTGCCCTCCAGTATGTTCTGCGGGTCTCTATAAATGTGTAGCCCGAGGTACTTGAACGTAGTCGGGTACCAGGCAAGTCGGGCGTCACCAAGGTGCACTTCGCATTCCTCCAGGTCCGGGCTGAAGGCGTATACTCCGGACTTGGTCCAATTGACCCTGAGGCCCGACACCTCCTCGAAGGTCCGGAATATGTCCGACAGTGTTGCGGGCACCGCGGTGAGGTCCCGCACATAGAGTAATAGGTCATCCGCGTAGAGCGAGACCGTGTGTACCCCGTCAGCCAGCGGGATCCCCCATTCCACTCCTTTGTCCCTCAGTAGAGCTGCCAGGGGTTCGATGGCCAGGGCGAAGAGAAGGGGTGACAGGGGGCAACCTTGTCTGGTGCCCCTGCGTACCCGCACCGTCTCTGACAGCAGCCTGCCCGTCCGTACACGGACGCTAGGTCTCTGGTAAAGCAGCCCGACCATGTCCACGAAGGCATCCCCTACGCCAAGTTTGTCCAACACCGCTCCTAAGAACGGCCACTCCACCGAGTCGAAGGCCTTCTCTAGGTCTAAGACGAGGCACCCCGATCTCGGCCAGTGTATTGTGGCCGCTTCCTGGACTCGGAAGAGGCGTCCCAAGTTACGGGAAGTGCTCCTCGCCGGCATGAACCCGTTTTGGTCTGCATGTACCAGGGCCGGGACCTCCAGGGACAGGCGGCGGGCCAGCAGGGAGGTGAAGATTTTGTAGTCCGTGTTCAACATGGCTAAAGGCCTGTAGGACCCCATGCACGTGCCATCCTTACCTGGCTTCAACAGCGAAACCAGGTTCGCCTCGTTTAGTGAGTCTGGGAGCGCCGAGTTCTCGATTGCATGTGCATATAGCTTGAGCATCTCCGGGATCAGTGTGTCCGAGCAGGCCTTGAAGAATTCGGCAGGTAGGCCATCAGGGCCTGGAGACTTGCCATTGGACAATGCGAAGATGGCCGCTCGCATTTCCTCTTGGGTGAATGGTCCCCCTAGATCCCCCTGCTGCGCGTCCGTCAGGGAAGGCAGTTGAATGTCTGCAAGGAAATCCGCGATGGTGGCCGCGGAGACCCTCAGTTGTGACTTGTACAGGGCCTGGTAGTGCCCCACAAACGCCTGATGTATCTTGCTTTGTGTGTACACTATCTCCCCTCCAGCTGTCCGGATAGCGGACCCCGGTTCCGTGCGGGACTCTTGTTTGACCAGCCAAGCCAGTAGTCTCCCCGGCTTGTCGCTGTGTTGGTGCACCCGCGCGGAGTGGGCCGCGAAATTAACGTGCCTCAGTCTTTCTAGTAGCGCCGCATGTTCCTCTCGGGCCTCCCGCAGTCAGTCACCCGCGCCGACCACCGCCTCCCGCTCCCAACGGAGTAAGTCTGCCTCCACCCTGCACAGGTCCGCCTCTAATTTCTTCTGTATGCTCCCCAGTGTGCCCAGGCAGTGACCCCGTATCACCACTTTGAAGGCGTCCCATTCCACACTCGGAGAGGACGCTGTGCCCGAGTTGTCGGTGAAGTATTGTGCTACTCGGGCCTGCAGGGCGTCTCTAAAGGGGGCGTCGAGTAGCAGAGCGGGTTGTAATCGCCATGTGGGGATGGGTGGGTGTGGGCGTTCCCAAGCTACTGCCAACGTGTGTGGGTTGTGGTCTGAATGTGTCCGGCCGAGGTATTGTGTCTCAGTAATGTGTGGCAGCATTTCCGTTGTCACCATGTATCTGTCTAGGCGGACATGTAGTGCGTGTGCCCCCGAGTAGTATGAGTATACCCTGGTGTCTGGGTTGTGCGCGCGCCATGCATCTTTTAGGTCCCACTGCGTCGCCCATCTTGTAAGTGCCTTTGCAGCCCCTAAGGATGTGGCATCTGGCCTGGGCGGGGTCGAACGGTCCAGTACAGGGTCTAGCACTGTGTTGTAGTCCCCTCCCAGTACCCAGGGGACACCGTGCCATGGCGCCAGTTTTTCCGAAAGGTGTGTCAGGAAGCTTCCCTGGTCTGTATTTGGAGAGTAAATGGACGCCAGGACTACTGGCTGCCCGTCCATGCGACCCTTCACTAGTACATATCTCCCCCCCCTGGTCCGTGAGCACTTCCGACATTGTGAAGGGGGTGCCCGGCCTGACCCATAGTAGCGTCCCGCGTGCAAATGAGGAGTATTCAGTGGCGTATAACTGACCCCTCCACCTGCGCCTTAGTGCAGCCACTTCCGCCCCACATAGGTGTGTCTCCTGCAGGAGAGCGATCTGTACTTGCTGCCTTTTCAGGTAGGAGTATATTTGGTATCTGCGCGCGGGTGTGTGCATACCCCTGATATTCCAAGTGCATATCTTAATCGCAGTCATAGTAGCGGTGTGTACTCCTCCCCATCTTTCTTACAAACAGCAGCTCCACCAGGGGCTCTCTCATCTCTATTCTCAGCATGCCCGTCCCCACCCCCGTAGTACACTTAGCATTGGTCAGGTAGACATTAGGTAGGGGAAAAACAATAAACAACAGTAACCAACTGTGGGCGAGTCCCACTAAAATACCAAAGGGGCAGTGGCGAAACGGGCCACCGTCCATAATCTCAATTGAGAGGGACAACCGTTCCAGTCTAAGGGGCAGTGCGCATAAGCACAGTTGAGGCCAAGAGGATGCTAAGTCGATCAAGGGGGTTCCAGTTCCATCCCCGAGCCTCAAGTTGCAAGCCGTTGCTGGCCACCGGCTGCGTTCCGGCATACAATGCCGTTCTGTTCGCGCGGGGCCCCGCTTGTGCGAGTCCCGGCCATTGGGGGGGAAGGGTTGTGGTACGGTGCGAGCTCTCGGTCCCAGTCAGGACGGGCACCCATCCCCCCCCAGGCCGTATCTACTGGCGGCCAAGGATGAGCACAGGTCAAGAGGTAACCCCACCAGCACCAACCCCGCCGGCCACCAGCGCCATTTAGGCAGTACTCACTGTTCCTGAGGTCCACTGTCCATTCGGTAGGCAGGGGGGGGAGGAGTGCGCCCCCGGCTGCGCCTGGCGTCGGCTGCGCCTCAGCGTCCTGTTGGCCATTGCCGCTTCCCCCCCGCCTTGGCGGCTATTTTCCATACTTCTCCTGTGGGGTTAGTGGATCAAGTCTGAGGTTTGCGGCGTGACCACTGGCAGTTCCACAGAGAGCTGTGAGTTCGGGATCCCATAGATGGCTTCGTCGTCATCACTGGGCACTGTCTGCTGACCGTCCTCGAGGTTCGTTTCCTGTGAGGGCGGGTTGCTGAGCTGGGAGACTTTTCGGAGCGCATCACGTTGTTCCTGGAGCATCTGATCCAACGGGGGAGAGTGTCGCGACCCTTCCTCCGTCCGCTGGGACTGTTGAGTTCTGTGTCTCCGGCGGTGCCGTGGGCCTCGCTGCCTGGGCCTCGCCTCGCCCCCACGAGGGTGCTTGGGTGCCATGTCTGTGCCTCCGTCCAGCCACTCGCTGACCTCCCCAGGGGTCCCGAAGAAGTAAGTGTTGTCCCCCGCCACCACTCTCAGCTTTGCGGGGAAGAGCAGGGAGTATTTGAGGCCTGCGGTGCGTAACCTCCTCTTAACTTCCAGGAAGTCGTGTCTTTGGCGTTGCACCTGGATGGTGTAGTCGGGGAAAAACATGATCGACGCATTGTCTATGCGTATTTCACCCATTCGCCTCGTTTCCCGCAGCACCGTGTCCCGGTCCCTGTAGTTCAGTATCCTGAAGAGCAGTGGTCTTGGGTTGGCACCAGTTGTGTAGGGCCTAGTCGGCACTCGGTGCGCGCGTTCCACGACAAAGTGGGGTGATAGTGTGCCCTCAGGCAACAGGGCCCGTAGGCAGTCTTCCACATGCTGCGCGGGGTGGTTCCCTTCCCATTTTTCCGGGACACCTACGAGCCTGATGTTGTTGCGTCTCGCCCTCCCTTCCGCATCTTCGGCCCTGTCTTCCAGGAACTCTACTCTGTTCAGGAGATCCTGCACTTGCCTGTCCGTTTGGGTGACTTTGGGCTTGATCTCCTTCACCGCGCCCTCCAGGACCTTGGTCCGGTCGGACAACTTCCTGTGGTCGTCCCGCAGGAGGGTCAGGTCCACAGCTACGCCATCTATCTTGGACTCCAGGGAGGTTCTGGTCTGCTGGAGCGACTGTTCCATTCGCTCTACGGCCGCCAGCACACTGTCTAGCCTTGTGGCCAATTGCTCGGCAGCCATTTTGTCGAGCAGCTTGTTCGCTTTCCCCTTTGGCGGGGCCCCACCAGTCCCGGTGCGGGTCCGCACCCCTCCTGACATGTGCGGGGGTGCACGTCCAGCAGAGTCTTTGTCTCTGCCACTCTGGTGGCACCTCCGGGATTACTCCCCGCCTGGGTTGGGGGTCTGTTGGTCCGAGGTTCCCCCCTTTACCGTGGCTGTCGTCTTCGCGCGGGGGGGGTCTGGCGGGTCCCTTCCTTCCTGCCCAGCTCCGCCACGCAGCCCCAAGCGCAGCGGGTGCCCCGAGAGTCCGGGTGTCTCGTATGTGGTCGGCCCCTTCTTCTTGGCTTATTCCCCCCTGCACGTGTGCCTCTGCGGGGGGGTCCACAAGTGCCTCCCCAGGTGTCCTCACTGCCGAGGGGGGGGTGTCCGCTGTGTCACCAGCTGTGGAGCGCAGGTCTGACCGGGGGCTCAGGCCCGCGGTAGCAAGCTGTGGGCGGCCTCTCCGCCCCGGGTCTCCTGCGTCTGCTTGCGTGCCTGTGACTCACCGGGTGGCGCCTGGTGTTGTGCGGTGCCCCGGGGGCCTCCCGTCTCTCCCACTCCTCACCGGGTCAGTCTGCGCTCCTTGGCTGCCTCAGGTGTGCCGGCATCAGCCCTGCTGGAGCCGCGATGTGGGTGCCGGGCTCTCGTTGTCCGCTGGTCGGGGCAGGAGCGGCAGGGCAGGGCATCCGTCGAACCCTCAGTGGTCGCACCCAGTGCGGCAGCAGTCCGCTGGTGGCCCTCGGGAAGTGCGGGCCGGGGCCTATGTGCTGGGCCCAAGCCTCGGACCCTCGTGACCCCACCGCCGGCCGGGAGGCCTCCGGGCCCGCAGGAGGGTCGTAGGATAGGTCGGGGTCCGGCCCGACGGAGCCTCGGATCAAAAGTCGGCCAGACTGCCGAGATGACCTCCGTGGTTGTCCGCCTGCAATTTCCGGCGGCCTCGGTTAATTTTGGCGGATAATCGGCTCGGGGAAGGTGAGCCTAACACAGAGCTCTACCCAAGCACGTCCTCCACCATTGCGTGCTTAGCCACGCCCCCCCTAGATATGGACACTCATATATCAATTCAACAACGAAAGAGTGCAACCAACAAGAAAAGAGCCAGCAAGAGAAAACACTCTTGTTTAAAATGAACCCTCACTCACCAACCTAGTTGGTGACATGCTTCATCATTTGGTTCCCACCAGAGAAGCCGAGTGCCTTTCTGGTGTGCTACGACACCTGATTACAGCGGAGCAGGTTTTTTGGTGCAATAAGTGAGTGCAATAAGTGAGTGGAACAAGTTATTTAAAAGGTGCCTTTGTTTTATCCCAAAAAAATGTAATGGTGGAAAACTAGACACCAAAAAAAACAAGTGTGTTGGATATTTTCAATAACGGGCTAAATTGACCAGATACATCCTACTGTAAAAAAGGAAATGTGGTCAACATGTTTCTGCTTCAAAAGGCTATTAGCGAAGCATTCTTCAGGTCTAGCACACTACAGCAGTATGCGCACGCTAAGGCGCACCCTAACCTGTGGTGAAATGAACCGAATAAACTCACGGTTGTTTGTTGAACCTTCAGAATTTCTGAAAGCCGTAAATATCTGTGAAGGCAAAAAGACATACAGACAAATAACACAAGTCACATGGCAGGTAAAACATAGTAGCTTCAGTGCTTGATAGTTATCCAGAGTGCCTCATGCCGCTGCTTGGTGCTCTTCAGAGTGCAGCAATGTCGCTAGTAATGATCAGATGATATATCGGTGCCAGTGAAAAGTGGCTTTTTAGACACGAACACGTTGTGCTCTACAGGTGCTCTATAGGCGTGCTTGTTAACTGTTTAGCATGTGAGCATGAAAACGAGGGGCGCACTTCAATTCCTGCACGCTTACACAAATATTACCGGTAGGTGACTGAAAAACCCAGTGAATATGACTACATCACTGAGGTAAGAGAAATGATGAAATTCTTGCCATCAGTGGTTAGGGCACTCACTTATTGCACTCACGCCTTGCACCAAAAAACCTGCTCCGCTGTAATCAGGCGTCATAGTACACCAGAGAGGCACTCTGCATTTCTCCGGTGGGAACCCAATAATGAAGCATGTCACCAACTAGGTTGGTGAGTGAGTGTTTTCTCTTGCTGGCTCTTTTCTTGTTGGTTGCACTCTTTCGTTGTTGAATTGATATATAAGTGTCCATATCCAGATCTTGCAGAAAGCCTTCTAGAGCAGTATGGTTCTCGTTGTTTATCTACACTCCTATATCAACCAGCTACCATCCACAAGTGATTAATTATAGGGGCTATTTGAACCAATCTGTATAACAGTTTTTCTGCTTCTCTCTGTGGATGGTGGTATATGCGTAAACCTATGCCTCACTGACAATGCCCTAATGTTCCTCCTTAAATGGCTATCATGCCAAACTCCCCCGCATTATACATTCCTGCCATATTGACTTTGCCCAGTGTCCAGGAACAATATGAAGACTTTTAGAAAATGCTATCAATGGCTAAACAACATTTGGTGGCGGCAAGGCAATAGTACAAGAAACATTGTGCTCAGTATCAGTCACCTCCATCCATCTGTTCTTAGGGCAACCAAGTGATTGACAAATAAACATTCACACATGCAAGGTCTGCAATTTTTATGGCGAAAATTTGTAAGTCCATTTGTCATTGAAAGAATTTTGAAACCTGTGAAGGTTGTGTTCATATTCCCACAATCATTGTATGTATACCCTTCTTTCCATGTATGGCTGATAAAACTATGCCTCTCTTAAACAAGGTACACCCAATTGAATTCTCTCATGATAGTGCAATAGGACGAGGAGTAATGAGGTGCAGCGTCTTCTTAACTCTAGAAGTGTTTGTAGAATTAGATTGCTAATGCCTAGAGGAAGAACTTTGGGAACCTCCTGTTACTGTCCAAGCCCCACATCTCCTCCAGCAGGTCCACAGGTTAGATGTAGGGAAATCAGAATACTCTGATCCAGACCGATGAAGCATTTTCGGAGGTACTGTCATAGACCGTAAGGGGTCTATTTATGAATTTTATGGCGCAGGACAGTGCAGCATGTCACCTTGCTGCGCTGCCCGGCATCACAGGGAAAGGGCAGGAGTGTGTTGTATTTGTCTAATAAGGCGCATTCCTGTCCTTTTCCCTTGCTCTGGTGCCATTTTGGCAGCCTAGCGCTTAACATCAACGCAGGCACCCTTGCATGACGGTGTATGGGTGCCTGTGTTGTAGGCAGGTTTGTTTTTGTGCAGGAAGGGCCACCTTCCTGCACAAAAACAATCCTGAGAAGCTTTTTTCTCTTTCTATGTGCGCTGCTGAATGCAACACACCTAGAAAGAGCACGTAATAAGGAAAAAAACACACATTTCTCACTGTTACGCCTCACCTGGGAGGCCTACTTTTTGGCGCATTCCCAGGTTTACAAAAGTCTTGTAAATCTGTGAATGCATTAACACCCATGGGAGTTGTGTGGAAACACCCATACAACACCCATGGAATGCTTACCCAGGGCAGAGTAATGCAACGCAGCGATTTGTGCTTTGTTACTCCAGATTTTTAGAGCCACGCAAAGAGGCTTTGCGTGGCTTTAACAATCTGACTTAAGGTTTGCATGGCTCTTGCACCACATTGTATGGTGTGTCACTGTGGTTGCAGCATATGGGATATTGCTTACACAATATGTTCACATCCAAGTGAGCATATTGTGTAAAGGTCTGGGGGGAAGACAGCCATTTGGAAGCCACCTTCATAGGAACATGGGATGCAGCACCTTTATTTGCTGGTTTAGAGTAATCCAAAATCTTGCATCATTTGAAGGGAAATATAAAGAAGTCTCACCTTAGCAAATCTCAGCAGCCATTCTGGATACAGGCCCAAAAATAGCAGGCCTGGATCACAAAGACTTAGTAAGCAATGAGGATCATGAGGGGAAGCATGGATGCCCTCAAACTGCCCTCTTCCTGCACAACATTAAAGCGCCATTGCAAAGATTGTGAATAAATTGTACTGCCCACGGTAATCAATGTCTAATCACAAACTAAAACTAACCTACACTAATGTACTTCTCCCGGATCACAACTGTACCTGGCACCACAAATTTATTAGTGCTTCATTCCCAGGATTTCCACAGTCTGGCAACTGCAAAGAAACATGACACATCAGGAAGCAGTGAAGAAAATGCCATGCTTTGTAAAAAGGTGTGCAAACAACCAATAGTGAATGTTTAGAATGTTGGTAGACTAAGCACAATAAGCACCAAACTAAGGGGATCATTACAATGGCGGGCGGATTAGAGTCAGTACCCACTGCGATGTTAAACATGCAGGTTGTACATTTCACTGCATTATGTGGCAGGCACTACACAGTGCCTGCCGCTTAGTGCAGTGGATTATAGGTGGTTACCATGGGTACCCCCCAGTGCACCCACACAACACCCCAACACAATGGGGGCCTGCAACGGGCCCCCAAAACCAATCCCCACCGGCCTGTGAATGGCGGTTCCAACACCATACACCGGCTGGCGGGGATGCAGCATTGTAATTTGGTGGACGGTGCCTGCTAGGCATGTCACCATTTTACGGATGCTGACCGCTCCGCCAGGCAATTGGACCGATTGACTGTGGCGGATCCGTGGTGGGCAGTCTTTGCGCCCACCATGGTCGCGGTCAGATTCCCCCTGCAATCCCAATTTGGAGGGGGAGAAATCGCGGTCCGATGGTGGCGGTGGCGGGCCTTCTTCCATCATAATGACCCCCTAAGTATTTGATATCACTGTTATAAATGAAAGGTATAACTCCATAAAAATACAACACCAATTTATAAAAAAATTAAATATTTTTATCTTCAGAACAACACCAAAAAAAAAAAATCTGTAGAAATGAATTTTTAAAGATTACATACAAAATTGTGCATTCTAGCACCAAAAAGCACCACTCGCAGCTATCTAGTCACATGGCACTGGGACAAAGTCAACATTTTAGGCCGACTGTGATGGAGCATGGGTCAAAGAAGCAGAGGGCAATGGCACAGTTAAAAGCTTACCTTCGGACTTAGTCCTTTTCTTGGAGATTTTCTCTTGCCAACAGGCTCGATGGCGGCAGGCTTCTGCCGCTCGGCGGGTCAGTAAAAGCCAGGTGTCAACGTTGACGTGGGTGTTGAAGCCGTCGTTGATGGCTTCAAGCCTGACGCCGCCTGAAGCTTTCTGCAAAATATTTGGAAAGTCTCCTAGATTTTAAACCTTGCAGTTTCTTGACCAAATTGTGTGATCCTAGGCAATTGCCTAATTTCACTTTGCCTCCTTTTTTCATTTTCACATATAAGAGCACCTTGAAATACATGTAGGCAAGATAAACGCTGTATAAAACTTTCTCTTGCGTTTGATTTATTTTAAACTATAATGTTGTCCATCTATAATAATAACACTGACCGCTCAGAGGGTTCCTCATTATAATTGACTGGCCTCTTAGTTCAGTAGCGATGGTGTTGCTAGGTTGGGAGGAGGCAAATACATCTCAAAGCACTGATAGCTCACCCTGTCACAGGTACACACTGTTCGCCCCGTCACAGATACACACAGCTCGCCCTACGACTGGCACTAATAGCTCGCCCTGTCACATGCACACATTGATCTGATGTGTTAAGGTGAAATGCATGTTGATAAAAAACACTTTTTTAATTTTGAAAAAACAATTTTTACACGTTTGCCAAAGGATGTCTTAAAAATAAATGTGTTCCTAAAGTTAAGTGTGGAGGACACCTTATGTGCTTCTTTTCTTTTATTTCAAATAGGTGTGTAAATAAAAGCTTGCCTATTTAATTAACATCTTTATGAATGTTAGTGCTCTAAGCAGCTCAGTGCAGTCTTTCAGCTGGGGAGCGCACTTGAAGGTCAGTTGAGCCGCATGCGGCCCCCAGGCCGTACTTTGAGTATCACTGGTCTAGATTATGGTGGGGCAGAGGAGACTTATTTAGTTCGGGCGGAAGGGTTGAGGCATCAGTCTTCGGTCCAAGGGTTTTGCACAAAGGTAATGTCAGGTTTTAGCTAAAAATGCAAAACTTTGAAAGTTTTGGTGTGCCTCAGCAGTCATAGGGCACCACACCCTACATGGAGAGCTGAGTGCTGTTGCTGCATGTCTTCACTTATATAAACATCCCCCTAGAGGGAGGGAGTGGTAGGGTATGAACGTAGTAATACAAGCTTAGCTTGTGGAAAGAGTTGTGGACTTTTGTTAAATTTTAGGATTTTCTGCAGTTTCTACAGTTTAAAGTGATAAATAGAACATGTCAATCGAGTAGCCATCTAGAACGGTGTAAAATATAGATAGTTATTTAAGGGCTTGTACAACTTCCAAGAATATCATTGTCATGACTCTTACCCTCTCTAGCCCTCCTTGGCTCCCCCAAAACATTATTCTACTACTATGATCTCCCAAGCAACCCTTTCTAAATTCATCCCTCATGTATCCCAAAGCTAATTTTACTGCTATGATTTCCCTAATCCCTTTCTAGAGACTGGTCCCTCCTCCATCTCTCCTTTTACTCATCCCATGCCTCATCTTACTACTATGATCTCCCAAATAATACCCTCTAGAGTCTTCCCTGTTCTATCACTCCATTATCCTATTCAATCCACTGACAGACTCACATGTCGATAGCAGAAATTAACACATATTCCCTCTAGTAACCCCCCAATAATCCTGTTTGGTTCCCGGCGTAATGTGCTACTCACCAAAAAGCACTTCAATGCCTCGTCTGGGGTAGTAAGCAATATATAAATAAAATTTAACTTACAATTAACTTAGTCACCATGTATCCCACTGTTGGAGACAGTTACAGTTATTAAATGCACACCTTATGTAAGCACAACATCTGTAGAGTTTGCCAGTAAAGTAAAAATATATTTTGAATAATGCAGCATTAAATCTCCCCCGCTCTCTGTTGTGGTTTCCATCTTCCTTCGTGTCTCAATCCCTAATCAGGTTTTTTTACATGTTGCTCAGCAGCATGGCTTACAGTTTCAAAAGCGCTTTGACGGGGTAGTGCTGGCCACATCATTGTATTTATTTTTCTATAAGGCATGTTGTACAGCAGCTCGCACTACTGTGCAACACGTAAAAAACATGGCAAAGCCAATAGATTTTGCATAGGCAAAACCTATTGGCTTTGCCAATGCTTGTTCCTTTTGCCGCGAGCTCTAGTTTCCGTTTAGAGCCAGGAGTGGAAGAAGGAAGGACACAACTTTTGTGTAAGAAAAGAAAACGAATCCTGCGCAGCTAAAAAGACCAATTCTTGAGGAATATTGTTTTATTTGAACTGCCTGTAAATGCTGTGGGTATTTGATTGATTTGTTAGGGAAAAAATGCATTAACAAGCTTGCACTGTTAAATGTTTCTAAAAGAATAAGAACCAAACAACACATTTTACAACACAATTTTCTAAAGACGGTAGCAAAACAGTCACGGGTGTGATGATGACTCAAAAACTGCCTCTTGTATTCCTTTGTAGCCCTTTCCAAGTAGAATCCGAGTAGTATAATGTGACTGAGACTCCATTCTAGAAGGAAAGGTTGGGAACATGAAAGTTTCACAATTCTTACAATCTAAGGTCATAGACAGCACAGGCTTTCCAAAGCATAGGATGCTTATAATATCTATGTAACATCAATCATGTAGGTTCAGTCTAAAAAAAACGTTGTATTTAGCAATCATCAATTAAGGCTATCAACATAATGAAATGTATCCACCATCCTGAATTAGTCATCACAGTAACAAGAAAGTCTTCTCGAACCAACAAAGTAATATAGTAACTTCAGCAATAACAAATCCTAAAATCTGCCTGATTTATGAGTAAAAAAATCAGACTCGAATATTTTGCAAATGCGCTGCCCTTAATTGGTCCCATAATATCAGATTGCTATTTTAAATAAGTTCAGCTTGCCCCTGTCCCTAACACTGGGCTGCTTTTTTGTAAAATGCAGTGCTCTCAAATGCCAGCTTCAATGTTCATTACATAAATTGTTTTCACAAACGACAATTTGACATTTTCTGCATTATAATTCAAAAATCAAAAGGAATTGTTTTACAAATGCACTCCATTCATTTTGTCCCATTATATCAACTTTTTATTAGAATAATGTGTCCCCGGTGCAAATACTAGCCTGTCATTTCCTGAAAATACATTGTTCCCAAATGTCAGGTTCCATAGTTAGTGCATACAAATTTTACTCACAAAGAACAGTTTCAGTTTCTAAAATATATTTACATTGTCCCCAAATAATAGTCTGTCATTATCAGTAAGTTCGTGCACTAATTTTGCTCCTAGGTCCAAATCTTTCATTTTGAGAACATAAATATATGCCAGCCATTGTGATCATGTACACAGTTATACCCAATCTTTGCCAATCATTGGTATCATGGGCTCAGGCACACCAACATATGTCACGCAATGCCAGCATGTGCCGAAGCATACCGCATCATATGTTGCGAAAAGCCACCATGTCTCCAAGTGTGTTGCATTGTATGCCAGACAATTTCAGGTGCCCACATATGCTAGTCAATGCAACATTCGTGTTCAGGCACGGTCCATCCTCTGACAGCAAAGATCAGGTGCTCAGGTTTCTTTCAACATATAAAAGTCTTTGCCATGTATTCATGTAAGTCAGTGCTGTATGCAATTGCATTGCCCTTAAAACAGGCACTGCTGGTATGTGCTCAGATATGTTGTTTTTGCATTTGTCACCCCGAGTGGGATGGGTATGCTCAGACGTGAGTCCCATGCTCTCCACACCACTGGAGTCAAGCTATCCTGGCTGAAGACGGCTGATAGCCAGAAACCGGTCCTAGGATGCTTGATTCTAGCCCAGGAAAGACATGGCTTGGCAGTTCCGGCTGGACTGTTCCCATAAGGCACAGGGTCAAGGCTGATTTGCATATGGCCATGTCTGAACTGGGGTGGTGTGGAGTGCATATAAATGATGGATTTAAGCCCAGATCTCTGTACTGGGGTGAATGTATGACATTGTTCTGCATTCTGTGCATCAACTGTTGTTTTTGCAGGTGCTCAGATATGCCACATCATCTGGACTTCAATTCATGACTCATCGGATGACAACCAATTTCATGTGCCTAGATATGCTATCAAATTCCAGTCAGTGCTATCTGCCCAGGCATCTCTCTTATGCCAAGTGCACAGGTATTCCCATCCAATGACACACTTAACAGTAAATGCAAAGCTACATTGCACAACCCATAACCACTCAACTCCACACTTTATCATGCGTCATCAAACCATATACTGCACACTACTAGTCATCCCACCAAACCGCAAAGAAAAAGTGACAGAGCGCAAATCAAAACCCCACACCATTCCACATACATCCCAATCAAAGCCCACTTCATTCTATATTAACCCACACAACTATCCCACCAGAGTGGACCAAACATTAAACCACTCTCCACAATCGTCCACATATATGGATTATATACCACCATATACTACTCCCTACTCAACCAAACCACATTAGACCACATGACAAAATTTTACACAGTTGTGAGCACTAACATTCTATTAATAAAAACAATGCATTATATTTGAGCTACTGTTAAAAGTAAACCATGTTTACATTGTCTTCTATCTTGTTTAAATGTCATCTTATGTCACATGATATTATTGCTGATTCCGTTCCAAAATGTAACCTTAATAGTTTTTAAAAAGTCAACACAAAAACTTCTCAGTGAATGTTTTTAAAATGTACTAGTCATGGGCAAATCTTGCTTATCCTAGTCCTGTTAACATTGCATCAGTTAAACTGTATAACCAAGATTGTGAGAATGATCGACCCATAATATATTGGTGATGGGAAAATCACTGAATATGAAATGCTTCTTTTAGAATCAATCATTTGTATTGTGTGGTAGCATGGTAAGAAGTACACAGCCTACATCAGGGTGCCGGCAGAGCTGAAATTGCTTAGGAGTACACAACAATCAGGTCTACATCCCGGAGGTCGACCTCGCGAAGAATCAAGCCTGGGATAAGTATTATTGCACCCAGCGAAGGTACCACTTTTATAAGAAAACAGCAAAACAAAAGGACAACCCCACCTCCCCATCCCACCCTCCACCCTCTCTCTGCATCAGTTCGAGCCCTGCCTAATCAACCTCACCACAGTTGCCAGGAACAATGGTCAGTCACCTAGCAATTGGATCTGTGCATGCCCTGGATGGTTCTAATGGTATGAGATATAAGATTTTCAGATATTTCGGGCATGTTACTTCTCTCATATCTTTGGTAAGAATCTGTAAATAAGTGTCCATAATTTCAGGAAGTCTTTGCCTTTCCCTTCTACACTAAGCGATAAGCGCTCCATAGCTAAAAGTTGCCAGAGTCGGTGGATCCAATCTCGAGGATCAGGAACTATCGAAGATCCCCACTGCGCCAAAAAAACCTGACGCGCTGCAAGCAGTGCCATAGCGATCTGCCTACTCCTCAGTGACTTCTGCGGAAAGAACCTAGGAGGAGAAAGACCCAGTAGTGTATGTTCAGGCACACGCGGCAATGTAATCTGAAAAGCTGCATCAACGTCATCAAGGATTGTTGCCCAATATTGCACCAGTTTCGGACAATGCCAAAGCAAGTGCGCCAGGGTACCAGTAAGACCACACCCACGCCAGCAGAGGTCTGACTTGGACCTGTCCCAACAATGAATGCACACTGGAGTATAATATCAGTAAGCAACCACTTTATATGCAGACTCCGCTCCTGCTGTGTTGGAAGCAGTGTGATGTGCTCGATAAAAAATGTGTTCTCACTCTCTATGTGATGAGGGCCTCCCCAATTCAGTCTCCCATCTTACTTGCGCTTTTGTACGGTGTCTCTTCGGATGTGTAGTGATCATGACGTAAAGTTCAGATATGAGTTTGCGATCATCTTTTTTACACACCAGCTACTTTACGAAGGGTGTCAGGGGGCGAAACATTCGGGCGAAGTTCTCGGGTCATGTAACCCAATGTGTGACCTGCTAATAGTGGAAGGCATCTGAAGGTGGTAAATCATAGTCTTTATGCAACTGGGGAAAAGGGATCAAGACCTCAATATCAAAAAGGGAACCTACTCTCTTGCAACCCTCCTCCCGCCATCGATGGAAGATCGGGGATGAACATCCTGGCTGAAAGTCGGGGTTATCTACGATAGGGGACATAGGAGAAGGAAATGTGGTCCAACCTTTCGGGCCTGCTAGCCGTTCCCACACCTTAAGAGTTGGGGAGGTAACCGGTGAGCAATACAGTCCCCAGGCTCTATGCTTGCGCGGGAGCCACAGTTCCCACCATATATTCCGTCCGGCCACAGATTGGTCCATAAAGTTCCAATGTTTGCTGGATAGGGGCCTGTTCCATTCAGCAATGTAGCGGAGGTATGTCGCCTGATAGTAAGCATCCACCAACTGGAAGCCGAGCCCTCCCTGTGCCTTCGAGGAGGTTATGTGCGCAAACACGAGGCGCGGTTTCTTGGTCTCCAAAGAAACTTAATGAGAAGACCTTGCAATTTCCGAAGTGTGCCCGTGGTTGGGTCAAAGATAGCATTTGAAAGATGTACAGGATGCGCGGGAGCACTGTCATCTTCACAGCAGCCATCCTCCCGTACCACGCCAACATGAGACGCGACCAGGCAGCTAGCGCCTTTGTCGTTTTTTCTCCATCAGCATGGTGTAGTTGAGAGAGACCGTTTTAGCGATGTCGAAGTCAGGCGAATGCCCATGTAAGTGATGTCCGAGGGCGCCCAATTGAATGCAAAGTCTTGCTGCAGGTCCAGAACCTCATTCTCTGGAATCGAGATATTGAGAATCTGCGACTTTGTGAAGTTGACCTTGAAACCTGCAACGTTCCTAAAAGCAGTAAGCTCCCAAGTCAGGACCCGCAATGTCAACCGAGGCTGAGTGAGCGAGATGATGACATCATCGGCATACATACTAATTTTATGTGTGTCAGCTCCAAATTTGAGACCTACAATGTCAGCGTTTGACCGAATTTGTTAGGCAAAAGGCTCCATATAGAGCGCAAATAAAAGTGGGGAGAGGGGACAGTCCTGACGCGTTCCCCGGGCAATGGGGAAAAGGGACGACTTGCATCCATTAACCCGTACAGCAGCTGCGGCGGAGGCGTATAAGCAACACACCCATTGGATGAAATTATCCCTGAACCCGTATGCACGCATCACAGCAAACAAGTTCTCCCAATCGACACAGTCAAAGGCCTTCTCCGCGTCGATCGAGAGTAGGAGGGCCTGAGTATGCGATCGATGTATAAGGTCAATGAGATGCAGCAGTCATTTAGAGTTATCTCCCCCTTGCAGAGTCGGTATAAAACCTGACTGGTCTGGGTCTACAATATCATTCATAAGGGGGCTAAGGCGTGAAGCTAAAACACCAGCAAACAATTTTGTGTCAATATTAAGGAGCGAGATTGGTCGGTATGACCCACAATCTGTGGGCTCTTTCCCGGGTTTAAGGATCACAGAGATTGCCGCCTCAGACATTGTAGGCGTCACTTCCCCGGTATCTAGGAAGGAATTAAAAATTAGCGTTTAAAAAGGAGCCAGCTCCACACCGAATATTTTATAAAACACAGACGGGAAGCCATCCGGACCCGGTGACTTAGCTACTTTTAGCCTCGAAATCGCTGATATGACCTCTTCTATGCGAACGGCTGAATCCAAGTTATCAGCCGAAGACTTGAGTAAGAGAGAAATATCGCAGGAGTTCAAGTATTCCCCTGGGTCATGCAGGAGGGCATCACCCGTCGCATAAAGGCGTTGGTAAAAATCACAAAAGGCATGGACAATAAGGGCATCTGTGGAGTGATACACCCCCTTCTGGTCCCGAATGGAATGGATTGCAGACATCTGCACTTGTGCTCGTAATCTGTGCGCTAGCATCTTCCCACACTTATCCCCACTGAGGTAGAATTCATGCTGCAGCCTCAGGAGGGCATGCTTAGCCCTGTCGAGTTCCAGATGTTTCAGCATGCGCCGCCGAGTTTCCAACTCCCTCCAAACCCTCGGAGCCCCCGTCCGTTTATGAACTGCCTCCAACTCTCCCACCTCCTTTTCTAATTTGGCACGCTTCTCCCTGCGCAGGATGCGTAAATGACGCCACAACCGTGGTGAATTTGCTCCGCACCACTAACTTCAAAGCCTCCCACACCGCCGTGAGGGGTGTACCCTCCTGGTCGTTCTCAGAGAGGTAATGCAAAATAGTATCTCAGATCCTCTTGGTGACTTCCTCAGAGTGAAGAAGAGATTAGTGGAGTCTCCAGCCCGGCGGGATTGATCGCAAGCACTGCACTGGGAGCTGCACCGAAATAAGGGCATGGTCTGAAAGGGAGCGAGGGGTGATATCCACAGTGTGCAAATTGGGGAGAAGAGATGAGGAGGCTAAAAAGTGATTTAGACGTGCATATGTTTTGTGCACTCTGGGTAGTTCTCAAGTTTAGGTGGAAAGCAGCTCCTGTTGGAGCACTCTCAACACCAGCAACACTCTAGATTTGCTCACCTCAAATGTCTATTTTTCTTCAAAGTCTTTACGCATAGGATTAGCACAGTGCCATCCACGCCTAGATAGAAAAGGACAAAGGGGCATATTACCAAGCAATAGCGATAATTATCGCTATTGCTTGGTTAGAGACAAAAATTTACCGCTGAGCTGCGGCGATTTTTATCGCAGATAAACTTTGGTATTACCAAGGTTTATCGCAAATGCGATAAAAATCGGCCGCAATGCATGAATATCGCTGAAAAGTCAGCGATATTCATGCATTACCGAGCTAATGCTCTTAGCCATGTTATCCACCTCCCATTGGATAACATGGCTAAGAACTGCTCAGGGCAGGTGTTAGCTTTTGGAGATATTCGCGCTTAGCGCGAGTATCTCCAAAAGTTGGTAATAGGAGATAGCGATGTTAGCGACTGTTTCCAGTCCGCAACATCTTGGCACGCCCACTTTGCATGTCATTAGTGATAAATATCACTGACATGCAAAGTGGGGCCCAAGATGGTCGCTATCTCCTACTAGCTGTCGCTAACTGGTGTTAGCGACAGCTAGGTAATAGGGAGATAATTTTATCTCCGCTTTCTTGGCTTTCAAAGCCAAAAAAGCGGAGATAGACCCCCTTGATAGTATGCCCCAAAGTCTTTTGCCATTTCTACAGCAAAGTCTTTAAGCATAGAATTAGCACAGTGCTGTCCTTGCCGAGCTGTAAAATGACAACAGCCATTTATCACTCCGGGCATAGTATTACAGCTTTGAATTGGTTAAATACCAACTCAAGCCAACCTGAATTGAGTAAAAGCAACCCCTGACACAGCGTTTCGCTCTAATTAGAGCGCTTCAGAGAGGTATAGCTTTGTCCAGACACAAGGGAGCACCCAGTATAAGTCAAAACAAAATCCTTTCAGGCATAGAGTGACGCATAAATTATGCTAAAAAGAAGGAGAGAACTCTGGGTAGTTCTCAATTTTAGGTGGAAAGCAGCTCCTGTTAGAGCACTCATAACACCAGCGACACTCTAGATCTGCTCACCTCAAATGTCTGTTTTTCTGTCAAAGTCTTTAAGCATAGGATTAGCATGGTGCCATCCATGCTGAGATAGAAAAGGACATATATTTGTAAATGTTTACATATTTATTTGTAAATGTTTATATATTTATTTGTAAATGTTTATATATTCATAACGTTTTAAATTACATTGAAATTATTAGTTTATTAATTGTTTTAGAGTAAATATACATTTACATTTCATATTTTATGTATGTATGTGCATTTTTGTAATTAAATGTATTTATTATATTTGTTAAAATGTACATTACATCTACATAATTTTTTTAAGTTAATTTTATTATTTAATCCATTTAACATTCGTTTTTTATATATAAAATAACGATATTTTGTACATCGATATTTTTTACATCTATATTATTTTTTTGAAATTTTTGTACTTTACATTATAAAGATAGGATGTCAATATTTTTGACATCGATATTTATGTGTCGATATTTGTGTATGGGGATATTTTGGTAATCAATATTATGTCAGTGATCCGTTCATTGAGCATCTGATTTAATATTTCAGGTTGAAGAAATCGACCTAGCATTAGCCTAGACCACCTCAATGAAGGCGCCTGGACCCAATGGGGACCCGGCTGATATATTTCTGGAAATTAAAGCACTTTGAGCACTGTTATTGACCAATGTTTTTAATGTTGCATTTAAGATAGGTCCCCCTAGCTCTTGGAAGCAGTTGGTTATTGTTCCAATGAATAAAAAAGGTGAAAGAGCTGACCCGAAAAACTACAGACCTATTTCTTCAATCGACAGCATTGCAAAATTAATGAGAAGAGTGCTTTTAAATAGAATAGAGGATTGGGCCCAGGAGACAAAATATTTTAGCAGCAGCCCAGCATGGTTTTAGAAAAGGAAGAGGCACTGTTGATCAGTGCCTAAACCTGACCATGATTATTTCTAAATATACCCTAGCCAAGGATGGCCAGTTATATATGTCCTTTATGGATTTATGCGTATCTCATAGTAAATTATAGGTAATAATGGAAGAAATGGCAGTGGATCTTCCTATTATTGCTTTCATTAGACAGCTGTATACCGGAGTGACAGCTTCCGTCAGGTACGGTAGGAAGGGCATTTAATATTGAGAGAGAGGTAAGACAGGGCTGTGTACTTGCCCCACTTCTGCTCTCTTTGTACACTAATGGACTAGAGGCAACCCTGGGTCGTATCATGAAGATGTGGAGTCATCCCCTTTACCCATTCCCTATGTGGAGTCATCCCCTTTACCCATTCTCCTTTATACCGATGATGCACTGCTCTTGGCCAGAACTCTGATGGCGCTGCAGAAACTCATACAGGAGTATTCGAGTTATTTGGCTAGCTTAGACCTGAGTGTAAATGTTTTGAAATCCTTTGTTCTAATGGCAGGTGCAAGTCCTACGAAATCCTTTAATTTTCACATGGAGTAGCAAAACTGAAGATGGTTTATTTATTCTCCTATTTGGGAGTAATATTTGATAATAAGTTATCCTGGAAAAAGATGTGCTAAGTAGAAAGGCCCTCTCGGAAAAAGGAATCAGCGCACTGGCTAATCTTTTTACAAAATTGGGTTCCAAGCCTCTACCAGAAATGACACACATATATTCTCGAGAAATGTTGGCAAGTGCCACATATGGGACAGCAATCTGCTCCAACTTGTGAAGGACGACTTTTTGCAAGAACTTGCTTTCGCTCCCCCGCTTATGTGCAAAATATTTAGCAAATGTAGAATTGGATCTACCCTACCTTGAGGATGTAATTAAACATGGCACCCTGTTATTATGGCTCTCCATCTAGACAAGTCAATGTCTACAACTAAACCAGGTGATCCTAAGGGATTGTTTAAAATTGGATTATACCCATAGAATCCCATGGTTAAATTACGTTACGAATGCTCTGTCTGAGATAGGTCTCCAATATCTTTATGAGTTTCCACTGCAGTGTACCTTGTTCCCAATGGCGAAACTAAAAAAGATTTGAATAAGCTGCAAATGACAGGTGGGAAAGCCGAGCACAGAAAGCGGCACTACGGAATAAAAAGTGGCAACAAGGACTCGTGGCAAGCGGGGCGCTAAGGAAGGGGGAAGACAAGGTTGCGGAAAACCCCTGAGGTCAGCGATGCACACCCGAGGGGCATAGTGAGTGCCACCGCGAAGTAAGACCAACCGGGAGAAAATCACTGTAACCATAAACCCCGCCTGCCAAAGAAGCGCAAGGCTGAGTAGAGCAGCAAACCGAGCCCAAATCGAAACAGAAACTGAAACCAAACCTGATCACAAGGAGGAAGCCATCTTGTATCTAACCACGCCCACGAGAGGTCACGGCCAGAACGAATAGGGCAGAAACCGGAAACGCAAGGAGAAGCAGCACGGAGACTAGTCCGCTATCCTCGGCACCACAAACAAGAGGTACTCAAAAGAAACACGCCGGTCCACTAGCGCTAAGCATAGCCGGGCAAGCAAATACAACTAGGGTAGCAGAAGACAGTGTAAAGCCGCAGTCGAGTAGGCGGCAAAGGAAACCAGAAAAGCCTGCAGTGGCAGGAAGCGCGCCACCTTACGGGCCAAAGGAGAAGCAAATATCCGCAGCAACAATAACCACCTGAACGTACAACCACAGGATGTGTGGAGGGGGAGCAGTCCCAGGAGAGGACCACACAAGGAACCGCGAAGCAACCAAGAGAGCAGAACTAGGCGGTGAACTGGCGAGGGCAAAATCTAAAACAAGAACAAGGTCCATACGCGAACCCTGCAGGTTCCACCAGGACAAACAAATCACAAGCAAGCCAAACCAAACGACAAGAGGCGAGGCAACAAAAGCAGGAAGACTACACTCTTACCTAGCAAGGCGAGGCTTCCAAGAAATGGCAGGGCAGGATGCAAAAACAGCCAATGAGAACAAAAAATACAGAAAAGACCCACCTGACTCGCCCTCGAAGCTTAAATCCGACTTCAAAAACGAAATAACACTAGAAACTCCAATAAAAAAAATCAATAAAGGGAATGACCTGGCCAAAGCTATGAAACTAACCATTGACAACATGCAACTAGAACTGGCGGTGATAAGAGCGGACCTATGAAAGACAAACACAAGGATTGATGCAGCGGAAAAAAGAATTAGCGACATCGAGGACGCAAACTCCCAAGCCCACAAGTGCCTAGTAGCAGTGTCCAATACCTCCGCAAACTTAGAGAGGCAGCTAGCCGAGCAAGAAGACCGCCTAAGAAGGGGGAATATAAGGCTCCTGGGAGTACCAGAGGGCGAGGAAGACAAGCCTGGATCCTACGCAGCTCTAATAGAAGATCTAATACCTCAACTTACAGGTATCAATTTCGATAGGCAGTTCGAGGTAGACAAGGCCTACAGAGTACCTGCAGTCAAACCACAACATGGCTGAGGGCCGCGCCCCATCATCCTCAAACCGCTGAGAGCAAATCAGACCGAGGCGATCTTCGCAGTGGCCAGGAAGAATCAGAATCTGACTTGGAAAGGGAGCAAGATAATAATAACGCAAGATTACTCTAGGCACAAAGTGGAGATCAGAAAGGGATTCCTCGCTCTGAGAGACAAACTGCATAAAGAGAACATAACCTTCAGCTTTGCGGGCACAGCGAAGCTAAAGATAACAGATAAATGGTGAACCGTAACCTTTGAGGACCCCAACAAACTAAAAAAATATCTACATAGATAGCCCCCAGAAAGCATGGAGGCCAAGAACATAGGAATAGGGAAAAGAAGAGCCTCCTTAGACAACACAAATGAAACCAACAGAGCAGTAGCGGAATAAGCTCAGGAACAGATGTTACAACAAACACAGACACTGAAATCAGCCTCAGAAGATAGTACCAGACTTATCAACCGACCTACCTCGAGACAACTCACCGACCTCAACTGCTATCTCTATGCACCGCACAGAGCGGTACAGTATATCCAACAGACCTACCTCAGCTTCCGGCAGGATCTACAAACCCACTGACTGAACAGCCGGGAGGTGCACCTGCAGAGGAATATCCTTTTAAAGACTGCAAAAACCTTAATCTTCTGGGAGGGGGGAGGAGACCTTCACTGTCGCACGCCCAGTGGACAGAATGCGGGGGGTGGAGGGCGGGCGGGGAGGGGGAGCGGGGGGACAGGGGGGCATATTGGGTACAGATCCTTTACTTTCCTATCTTTCTCACCTTTTTCCTTTCGACCTCGCTCTCGAGGCCAAATAACTACCTCAGGGACAGGGGTAGACAACAACAAGGCCTGCCACAATGCCTAGGCCGACACGAGAACAGGAAGGTTATGTATAGGACAATAGTGAGGCTGACAGATACGCCACACAAGGAGACTGATCACAGGAACATGGGCAGTTCCAAAGCCAAGGGATAACCTCACAAACCCACACACAGATACTCGCTGACATCAAGGTGGTATCTCTCAAAGTCAAGGGGCTAAACCATCCAGTTAAAAGAAGGAAGGTGTTAGAATACTTAACAAAACTAAAGAGTGATGTCTGCATCCTCCAGGAAACTAAACTGTCAGCCGAAGACGCACTGCGTCTGAAGGCGAACTGGATAGGAGGCCAGGCATGCTCGCCAGCGGTACACAAAAAGAGGGGAGTCATCACCCTGATCAACAAAAAAGACAGACTTACAATACACGAGTCATACGCAGATGAGGATGGGAGACTCCTAATCACTAGCCTAAAAAGGGGGGAGGAAACAATCCATATAGCCAATATATATGGGCCAAACTCGGACGACAAAGAATTCTGGAAAGGCGTAGAAACTAGACTAGATAACCTTCCCCAGGATGAGCTCCTGCTGGTGGCGGGTGACCTCAATAAGGTCGTAGATCAGACACTAGACAGACACCCTCTAAGAACGAAGCACGGTTCCCTGGGCCCGAACACCTTAAAGAACTTGAGTGCAAAGCTACGGCTCAGTGACCCGTGGCAACTGCAACACCCGGATGCCAGAGACTACTCATTCTACTCCCACCCACACAACTCATACAGCAGGATAGACTACATCCTAATGTCAGCCTCCCACACACACCTGATAGATCAAACGGAAATAGCTCCAATAACTATCTCAGACCACGCACACATTAGCCTCACACTTAGTGGAAGACACAAAGAAAGACCAAGTAGGAGATGGAGATTAAAAAGCGATATCCTCAAACACCCTGACAATGTCATAGGGATCGAGAAGGCCATCAAAGAATACCTCGATTTAAATGACAATGCAGAAACAGACAAAAACATGCTGTGGGACGCCCTGAAGGCTACACTCAGAGGGACGTTTTTAAGCATCAAAGCCAGGATAAATAGGGAAAGAAACAATAGGGTAATAGACCTAGAAAACCAAATCAGGGAGCTGGAAAGGGGTCACTGTGCTAACCTAACAGACGGCAACACCCTCACAGTCCTAACGAAGAAGTACGAACTAAACAAAATCTTGAGCGAGAGAGCGGGAGCATGGATTAGCAAGTACAGGGCGATAAATCTTTGCACGGCCAATAAAGCGGGGAAAGCACTTGCCTCCTACCTTAAAAGCAAACAGAGGCAACACGCGATTGCCGCCATAACAGACAGCCATAACAGACAGCCATAACAAATCGCAAACAGCAAACAAGGAAATCCTAGAGGTCTTCAGAAATTTCTATGAAGGACTCTACAGCACAGACAATGACCTGAAACAAGACGGTGGCACAAGCCTCCTAGAGAAACTAAACCTACCGAGAATGATAGAGGACCAAGAAACCTCTATGGAAAGCAGCATAACTGGGGCGGAAGTAGAGAGGGCAGTCGCCTCATTAAAGGACAATAAAGCACCAGGGCCAAATGGTTACACAGTCACATTCTACAAGCATTTCCTCCACCTACTGAAACCCACGATGGTAGAGGTCTTCACACACTGCGTCTCAAAAGGGAGCATGACACAGTCCATGTCCGAAGCCGACATAATAGTCATCCAAAAGGAAGGCAAGAACCCCCAGCACCCCAAAATTACCGCCCAATTTTCCTGATCAACGTAGACTGTAAGATCTACGCAAAGATCCTTGCAACACGTCTAAATGCCCACCTCCCAAACCTGATCCGAAACTCACAGGTAGGCTACCTCAAGAACAGGATGTCCAATGACAACACGCGTCTCCTGTGCCACCTAATCAACCACACCTCGAACAATAAGACACCAGCAGTAATGATTGCTCTGGATGCCGAGAAGGCGTTCGACATAATATTGTGGCCCTTCCTGGACTGCTGTATGACAGAATTCGGACTGGGAGAAAAATATAGGAAGATGGTGATGGCTCTCTATAAGAAACCGAAAGCACGAGTGGTGGTCAATGGAGGCACGTCTGCACCACTAACCCTGGGCAGAGGGACCAGACAGGGGTGCCCACAGTACCTGCTCTCTTTCTCCTAGCACTAGAGCCTCTACTGACCATGATCAGAGATAATGTAGAGATAAAAGGCATTCCAATAAGCGACACCACGGTCAAACTAGCGGCTTACGCTGACGACATCCTAATCACAACGGAAGATCCCGGGCCATCCATAGCAGCCCTTATGTCCACCATCAAAGAGTACGCGCAGGTCTCAGGCTACAAGCTAAATAGCGACAAGTCTGAATGCAAACCAATGAACGTCCACACCACTAAAACAGTCCTAGGCAACTCAGGGCTGACTTGGCAAACGAAGTTCCTGAAGTACCTCAGCCTAAACTTTGGCAGAGACCTCAAATCCACCCTAGATCAAAATGAATCCACACTACTGAAGAAAACAAAAGCAAAGCTAGACACATGGTCACCCAGGTTCATCAGTTGGTGGGGAAGGATCGAATCGATTAAAATGATGATAACACCTATGGTCAACTACACACTTAGCATGCTCCCACTCATAGCTACAGATGATTTTCACAAACAGCTAGATAAACTCATTAACAAATTCATTTGGCGAGATAAAAAACCCCGGATAAGCCTGCAGAAACTCAGACTCAATAAGAATCTCGGGGGGCTCAACCTCACAAACTTTAAAACATTCCACTTCGCATGTCTGGCTAAACAGGGGATTTACTGGGTGATTCCAGAACAAGAGTACACTCCTGTATGGCTGGAACTGGAGAAAGCCTACCTAGAAGGCCTCGACCCCATAGCCATACTAACGGCAAATAGACACCCAGAGGCTAACAATCCCATCCTTAAGAACACTAGGACCGCCCTCCTCAAAGTAGACAGGAAACTGGAACATGGCATTAAACGCACAAAATGGGAATCCATCTGGCACAACACCAGGATAAAATACAAAGATAGAACATTGGACATGAAGGCCTGGTACAAACAGGGGATCTCGTCTCCCCATCAGATGGAGAAACACGGCTCACCACTGACTTTTGACACAATCAAACACCTACACAACCTCCCAGACGGAGTTCTACGCCTTCCTAAAAATCAAAGTGGCACTATCTAGAGCGCACTTTAATAAGGAGACCCCATCCATCCTCAAATACATGGCAAACTTGAACAAGACGGGCCACCAGACAGCCTACCTCTACAAACTACTTAGCCCAACTAAAACAAATCTGAATACCAAGGCCCTATAATCCTGGAAAGCCCTACTAGGCAGAAGCCTCAGCGAAAAAGAAAAAATCTCCCTGTGGAATTCTGCGTTCAAAAATAAGGTCACACCACAATTGGCACAAACGAAATACTGGTTACTCCACAAAATATTCTGGACTCCAGCACGCCTCGCCACGGCAGGGATCTGAGAGAGTGACACATGTTGGAACTGCCACAAGGAAAAGGGTGATCTAGCACACCTGATCCTCTATTGCTCCAAGGTCAAGTCATTCTGGAACAAGGTCAGGGATTTCATACACACTGCAGTAGGCTACCCCATACAAGATAGCTTCATAGGACTAATCACAGCATTCATGGCCCCTGAGTCCCAAACAAAGGAAGACAGGGATCTGATCGACCTCCTGCTCACTGCCATGGTGAAAACAATCCTCACAAACTGGAAGGACACCGGGAAGGCCTCTTTCAAAAGCTGGCTCAACTGGGTTATTTTCCTTAGAGGGGCAGACAACATAACAGCAAACCACTCACCAAACCACACGTCAAGAGGGGAGATGTGGAGCGCCCTGGACAAACACCTAGTTCCTTTCAAACCTCCTTGAACAATACGCACAGATACAAGACTAAACCCAGGCAAAGGCCAAACAAACTACAGCACCTGTCTTTCCACCTTCTCTACCTCCTTTCTCTCTTCCTTACTATTCCGGCTATCTCTCTCTACACGAGGGTAATACTCATGCTTGCCAGAGCTTGTCTAGTCAAAACCTTTGCCCTGGAGCGCAGTCACGGACCATGCTTTCATCTAATACTACGCCTAATGTAACCCCAAAGGTGTTGACGGAACTGCTATATTACCCTCGCTGTACTGATACTGTACTGTATGTATGTATATATGAAAATCTCTCAATAAAATTTGGTTGAAATGAAAAAAAAAAAACAACAATAATTGCATATAGCCTTCTCACCCGGATAAAGAATTGTTACATTCATACCTCCCATTTGTACAGACCTCTGCATAGATACATCTTGGTTAGATTTAGGATTAACTACATTCCTTTAATGTTCGCTTTCCCAGCTAACATTTATTTGTTGAACGGCTTACCTCCTTGTCCATGTGATGGGAGAACACCTCAAACAATGTTACATATTCTTTCTTTTGCACCTTCTATGGCCCCAAAGGAAAGGATTGATAGTTTCAAAGCTACAGAAATATAATTTCAACCCATGTAAGCCTGCAATGCACTTTATACAACATCTCCCAGATCCCTATCTGTGTTATCCCCTTGCTTTCTATTTGTGGGCGGTGGCCAGCCGAAGGAGCCTATCTTTATAGCTGTTTTTAATGGATTGTTTTATCTGGCAGTGAAGAAATGATGAAACTATGGGTCGATTTTATATTATGTATGTCTTAGAGCTTTTATTGATGTAAGATTTTTAACTTGCTTTGTATTTGCCCTTTTTATGCATTGAAATAATGCGAAATCAAGTGTGATTGAATGAAAAAAATGATTTCAGTCAGTTATGGTGACGATGATTTTTAACTTCTGCTGGCAAATATCAAAAACCTTTCAAATTTACAACATGATCTACAATTGCCAAAGGAGATTGCTATAGTGAAACGTGCCGCACACAAGAGTGGAAATTACTTTCTCACAAGTTGCAACCAATATGAAGATGAAGTTGCCCAATATGCTTTCACTAAAACAAACCATGTGATATAGTAGGAGACACAGTGACAAATATGTTAATGAATACTTTACACACATTTAATCAATTGAGGAAATTACAAGCTGCCCAGAAATAGAAAAGGCCATATTGGAAAGAATGGGATTTATACAAGATGCTAGTGATATTTGGATAGCCAATGAAGGAATGCCTATGCTTCCAGATTATCTTTTGCCGGGTATGATGCAACTACACCTGTAGGAAGAGAAGGGCTCAGAATAATTACAGAAGATTCTTTTATGAGGTGTATGATCTTTAAGGAAATAGGCTGCGTTAAAAAAAAAAAAGATTGTTTTATTAAAAAGCAATCACAGACATGGTGCTCTGCTGACCTCAGCAAGCCACCATCTCTGTGATGGCTGTGATTCCTAATGGGCCACAAACTGCAACCTACCTCACTTAAATTCATGAGGTAGGTTGATTTGTGCCCCACATGGAATTCCTAAATGAAACTCAATGAGTTTTATACATTAGAAATACCAATTTCCTAATTGCGATTCAGAGAGAATAGCAATTAGAAAATCGGTAGTCCTAATGTTTGTAAATCTGGCCCAACATCAATTTCTTCTGCTATGTTTTCTTTATGGAAGGCATTAGCATCTACCCTAAACTTTCTGGCTCTCAGGATGCATCCCAAGATTGCTGCTTCTTAGTGATGGCTTACTATTGAGTGTGTTATCCCTAACCTTATGTCCTTCATGGAACCACTCCACCTACTCTCCAAGGGACTGTTCAGATATGGACTGGAATTGAGTCCAAAAAATAAAAGTCACTGTCTTAAAATACACAAACATTAAGGGCCATATTTAGCATGGGTTTGCTTCACCCTTGCACAATGCAGGAGGGGTGCAAGGGAGTCTAAAAACCTAGAATGATATTTACCAAGCCACGCAAGGCCACCTTGCATGGCCCTGCATGGCTTGGTAAATATGGAGTAAAGCAAGGCCGTGCCAGTCGCTGCCTTGTGTTACTCTGCCCTATGGAGGCGTTTTATGGGTGAAGCGTGGGTGATCCCACACATTCACTCATGTATTTTGACACATTTTCAGATTTACCATTAGTGGTAGACTTGGGAATGTGTCAAAATGCTACCCCTCATCAGGGGAGGCATAACAAGGAAAAATATGTTAATTTCTACTTGTTTGTTCCACTGTCTATGTGTGCTGCATTCTGCAGCACTCATAGAAATAGGACAATGCCTCTGATTATTATTTTTGTGCAGGAAGGTGTCTTTTCCTGCACAAAGGCAATCCTGCCTACAGCTCAGAGAATCAATCAATTTGGCTTTTTAAAGCACGGCTACCTACTCACCCGAGAGGGTATCTAGGCACTAGCAGGTCCCTGAGGCTTTTTCAAACAGCCTGGTGTAAGGGTGCCTGCACTGGGGCTAGGCAGCAGTTTGTGCACAAGCACAGAGCAGGAATGCACCATATAATGTTAAATACAGGGCATTCTTGCCCTCTCCCTTTCACACAGCGCAGCTTAACAAGGTGGCTTGCTGTGTTGCATGTACAAATCCGGTATGACCGGATAGGGGCCTAGCTGGGATGTAGACTCTCACTCAGTCTGAGCTAGAGAATCTTAAGGAAGGAAAGCTTTCCTTTCTTGAGTCCCCTCACTCACTGGGGTTTCCCCACAGTGAAATGCTTCATCATTGGGGCCATCTCAACCCACTGCAGGCTGATGCGTGCTACGACTTGCGATGAGACGTAGGAGCACTAATCGTGAGGAGCTATGTGTAGTGCAGTGGTGTGGTGGAGTGGAGTGTATTAAAAAGTACCTAACCAGTGGGCAGAAAAACCTTTATTCGGGCTCCTAGTTGGTCTATTAAAACCGGGGTGAGTCTCTAGTGGGCCTATCCAAATGTGTTAGGAGTCCCTAGTAGATGTGAACATTTTTTGAGCTTCCCCAGAGCTCTTCTTCAGAACAACACAGGGTCCCGCCCTGTGTGTACCACTCCAAAGTGACCTACAGTGGGATAAGTTTAAACCTCATGCCCTCACAGAGCCAAAACATTCACAACTGCCTCAGAGGGGCCCGAAATGTTCACATGTGTATGCGAGACCGCCTCAGCCCCAGCGACTCTAACCCAGCAAACGTTGCAGCCTGTGAGAGCCGAACAGACACACATTGACAAACACCCACACAGACCCAGAGCCGCCCGTGTGAAGTTTACAAACACGCTGAGCAGCTCGATCTGTGCGGATGTTGAAATAAACATGGTGCTCTCACTTACACCAACCACTTTCAAATCACCACGGATGGTTAGAAATATGGTTAGAAATATTCACTGACTCCTCTATATATAGAGAGCCGGTGTCTACGGAGGCAGGCAAACTACTCCCTATTGACACCAAGCAGTGCCGCATGACTCCGAAATGTGCTCCTTTGTGTACACCAAGCGAATGTCTGACAAAATATCGAAAGACATAATATCGAGGTACAAAAATATCGGAGCATTAATATTGATGTCAACAATATCCACATGCTACCTACAACAAGGTAAGTACAAAAATATCGAGAAAAAAATATCGATATCAAAATTATTGTTTTAAAAAATATATTGTTTTTTTAAATAAAAAAATATGTAAAATAAATTAAATACTTAAAAATATAATGAACATAGTTAAAATTATTTTATGTTTAAAATTAATAAGTAATATACATAATGTAATAAAAAAATAATTAGACCTATAGATATAATATATAATATATATACTTACTTAATAATATGTTTTTATAACTATTTTAATAGGTTATAAATAAATAAAAACATTATAAATAAAAAATTCATCTAAACATGTAAAATATTAACATAAATACAAATTATATAATTATGCAAAACAAATTAAAAAAATTACATTTACTTTTAATATTTTTAAAATTAAGTATATACTACATTAGCTAAAACTATACAAAATATATTAAGTAACAGAGGGAATAAAATACTATTATGACTCCCAAAAAACCAACAGTAAGTAAAGTGTTGGATAGCGTAGGAGTAAAAATTACTATTCCCACTCCAAAAAAGTGCAACAGTAGGAAAAGTGTTGGATAGCGTAGGGGTATAAATTACTAATCCCACTCCAGAGAGTGCAACAGTAGGGAAAGTGTTGGATAGCGTAGGGGTAAAAATTACTATTCCCACTCCAGTGAGTGCAACAGTAGGGAACGTGTTGGATAGCGTATGGGTAAAAATTACTATTACCACTCCAAAGAGTGCAACAGTAGGGAAAGTGATGGATAGCGTAGGGGTAAAAATTACTATTCCAACTCCAGAGAGTTCAACAGTAGGGAAAGTGTTGGATAGCGTAGGGGTAAAAATTACTATTCCCACTCCAAAGAGTGCAACAGTAGGGAAAGTGTTGGATAGCGTAAGGGTCAAAATTACTATTCCAACTCCAGAGAGTGCAACAGTAGGGAAAGTGTTGGATAGCGTAGGGGTAAAAATTACCATTCCCACTCCAGAGAGTGCAACAGTAGGGAAAGTGTTGGATAGCGTAGGGGTAAAAATTACTATTTCCACTCCAGGGAGTGCAACAGTAGGAAAAGTGTTGGATAACGTAGGGGTAAAAATTACTATTCCCATTTCAGAGAGTGCAACAGTAGGGATAGTGTTGGACAGCGTAAGAAGTTAAAAATAATATACTTATAAATAAATTAATATTTTAAAAAATAAAAAAAGGTAATTATAAAATTAATCTAAACTATTTACAAATACCAATACATAATTATTGAAAACATAATTACCAATGAAAAATTAAGTAAAAATCAATTAATAATAAATACCAATTAATAATATTTAATGACCAATTAATAATTAATGACCAATATTATAATTAACAAAAACTATTAATTAAAATAAATTATTACTTATTTACATTTAAATTACTTCCCACCCTACTCCCCTTTAAACTCATAACCTGCTACAGAACATAATTATCAATTAATCAATTAATAAAAATGAATTTCTAATTAATAATTAATTAATTATAATATAATTAACAAAAACAAATAATTTAAATAAATTATTACTTAGTTACATTTAAATTACTTCCCACCCTATTCCCCTATAAACACATAACCCGCTACAGAACATAATTATCAATTAATGAATTAATAAAAATTAATTACCAATTAATAATTAATTAACAATAATATAATTAACAAAAACAATTAATTAAAATAAATTATTACTTAATTACATTTAAATTACTTCCCATCCTATTCCCCAATAAACCCATAACCCGCTCCAGAACATAAGGATCAATTAATCAATTCATTTAAATTAATTACCAATAATAAAAAGTAATTACCAATTCATTAAAATTAATTTATAATTTCCTAAAAAATAATAATTAAATTAGTATAATTAAATTACTTCCCACCCTGTACCCCTATAAACCCACAACCCGCTACGGTACTAAAATACAAAATTTACTTAAATTACATTTAAAAAAATACATGTTAAATACATAATATTATACATAAAAATCATGTAAAAATCGATATTAGTAACATCGATATCACTAACATCGATATTAGTAACATCGATATTACTAACAACGATATTAACAAAATCAATATTACTTACCTTCGAAATTCTGTCCCTTCGATATTTGAACATCGAAATTATTGTAGTCGATATTTAAAATTCAATATTTTGTCTGCCTACCACACCAAGCACCCAGAAAACTCTCACCATCAGAACCCCAGGGAGTGGCCATGTTGTCAAGCGAAGTGCACAGCAGGGACGTGAGAGAAGCACCCGCGTTAAAGAACAAGCTGCACGCGTCAGTAGCAAAAATCAAAAGCTGCCCCCCTGCCACTGAAGCGAAGGTGTCCTCCAGGGTAAAAAATAAGAAGTGCCTGTCATTATCTCTTGTCTTGATGGGGCCATGAGAAACACATGGCCCCATAAAGATAAGAAAATGCTTTGCGACAGATGCAAACCAGGCCACCGAGTCAGCTCAGAGGCGAAAGGGCATCCACAGAAATCCCTCATTTTCAATGGCAGGCCACCATTTACCATAAACGGTGATACCGGCCAATGGAAATGAGGAGCAGGGCTTAATGCCCTTTACTGAAAGTCCTCTCCAGCAAAATCTCTCGCGGAGGCGGAGTAGGGCTCTGCCCTGCAACGCAGGCGAGACCTAAAAAACGAAGCCCCTTCTGGCTAGTTCTGAGACAGCACAACAGAGCACCTAGCATGTTTATTGCGCTGCATGGGTTCTGCATAGTGCCGCTTATAAGCCCAAAGAGCTCTACTACAATCAATGCACAACGTCCTGTTGCTGAAAAGCTAGGAGCACAGCATTACCTCCTCGTCAGCCCTCCCCGTCCCAGTCCTAACTACATGAGCATAGCTCCTCCCACCAGAAACTCCCAAGCAACTTGAAACCCATCCCTTCCCTCCAGGCCACACCCATACCCTGAGGCATATAACCCTGTGACCTGCCAATCAACAACCTGTTTGTTTTTTCTGCGGAATCACTTCCGAGCAGTCTTCGTCGAGGGGGGCACTGGAATTGGCCTCCTATCTGGTAAGTGTGGAACGGGATGCTAAGCGCCCGTTTTTAACCCCTATTGTGCCTGTTTTTCTTTTAACTTGTAGGCATTTGCTTTGAGTCCCCCCGTGGGGTTGGGGGTCCGGACTGCCTGCTGTGGGGTGGTGACTCCCTGCTGCAGCCTCCCCTCTTCCGGGTTCGTTCCCTGCTCTAGCCGGTACACCCGGGGAGGGAGGGGGGGTGTGTGGCTGGCTTTTTCAGCGCGCCGAGGGCGTGCAGGATTGGCTTCTCTGTCTGTAACTCTCGGGGCTCGTTTCTTCGAGCCCGTGTTTTTCCCCTTTTTCTTTATGCTTCCTGCAATCCTTGGTGGAGTCTGGGGTTGCGGGGAGGGGGGGGGGGGACTGCCTTTGTTTGGTCCGTGGGGGCCCGTTATTTAGGTTCAGTCCGACTTTGATGATTGTTTCCTGGGTTAGTGTTCTCTTCCCCGCGTTTCTGTTGTTGGAGCTCCCTCTACTGGTGGTCCAATTTTGCTTTTTTGCCATTTTTTACTGGAGGGATTTGCATGGGGCTTGATTTCGTGTCTTGGCCTCTTGCTGCTCTGCTGTGGAGTTCTGCTGGGGAGTTGGGGAGTTCTTACCTCTGGGTTCACTGGTTCCTGGGACGGGGTCTTCTGGGTTTCTTTGTATCCTTACAGTTGGGCCCTGTTCAGTCTTTTCCTTTTGTAGTTTGGTAGCCTTCTCTGATAGGGCGGTTTGAAGGCCGGCCTTCGGTCCTGTGTAGGGATTGGCTCCAGGTCTAGGTGGCTTTCCCTGGTTGGCCCTTGGGGATTTTTGCTTGGATTGGTCTGGGTATATCTTGGGGTCTGGATTTCTGTTCTCCTGTTTACAACATGGAGGGTAGAGGTGCAGACGTGCGTGAACTCGGCTGTGAGGATGGGGAGGTGGTCGCTGGTTCTTCCACTGCTCCTTCCATGGCAAATATTCAAAAAATGATTGAGGCTGCTGTGGCGGCGGCCTTTGTGGCTCATGATCCCAAGGGGCCTAAGAGACAGAAATTGGATGCCTCGGCTGAGGTAGATCCGGACGTTGACTCTGATGAGGAAGTGAAGGGTCGTTTTGTCCAAGGGGCTGACCTTCGCTGTGTTATGCAGCATGTTCGAGACAATCTGGGATTCCCTGATCCTGTGGAGGGTGGAGAGTCTGAAGACTTCTTCGCCAATTACCTGAAGAAAGATCCGGAAAGCCTCCCCATTCATACGTCTGTGAGGAAGGTGCTGGAGGGGGAGTGGAAGGATGTTGACAGGCATGCCTTTCCCCGGTTTCTGGCTAAGAGGTATCCCTTGCAGGGCTTCGCGGAGGAGTTTCCGGCTGTGGTGAAAGTGGATTCTCTGCTGGCTGGTATGGCGTCTCAGAGCCTGGTGGTGTCTGAAGATGCGGTGCCTTCTGATCCTGGGGACAAGCGTGTCGAGGGGGCCTTGAAGCGGTCCTTTGCAGCCTCCAATCTGGCTGTTCGGTCTGCTGCTTACACCAGCTATCTTGTTCAGTCGCTTCTTAAGGACTGTCAGGGTATTTCTGCGCAGCTCATGCAGGAAGAGGATCCCTCTGAGTCTTTGTCCATGTTGGAACAGCAGTTGCGTTTCATGGCTGACTTGTCCTTCGACTCCCTTAGTGCTGCGGCGGCGGCTGCTGGGGCCTCGGTTGCTGCTAGAAGGCAGTTGTGGCTTAAGTCTTGGAAGGCGGAAGCTGCTCAGAAGGCGGCCGTGATGAAGATTCCCTTCACAGGCTCTAAGCTGTTTGGGGAGCCGTTGGAAGCTTTGATTAAAAAGACAGCTGAGGACAAAAAATTGTTGGCTCAGGTCCGCTCTTCTCAGAAAGGGAAGTTTGCGGGTTATAAGCGGGCTTTTGGGCAGGCGTTTCAATCTAAGATGGCTGCTCAGCCCTTTCGTGGTAGGGGACGTGGCCGGGGTGTCCCTTCCTTCCACAAGTCCCGGGGTCAACAAGGTGCTTCCTCTTCTGCAGGTCCCTCCAAGTCGTGACTATGTGATGGATTCCTTGGAGGTGCCGGTTGGGGGTCGCCTCACCTCTTTTTTACCTGTCTGGGAGGAGTTCGTTCGGGATCTGTGGGTTCTACAGGTGGTACGGCTGGGCTACAGAATAGAATTTGGGACTCCTCCGGTGGATGTGTTCAAAGCTACCCCTGTTCCCAGGTCTCTGGCAAGATGTCGTGCTCTATTGGACGGAGTTCGGGACTTGGTGTCAAAGGGTGCTGTGGTGAGGGTGCCTGTGAGACAACAGGGTCGGGGGGTTTACTCAATCCTGTTTTTGATCCAAAAGCCAAATGGGGACTTCCGTCCGGTCCTGGATCTGAAGGCGGTGAACTTGTGTATCCCTCATCGGTCCTTCAAAATGGTGACTCTGCAGTTGATTCTTCCCTTCCTGTCGGTGGGAGATTTCCTGGCTTCTCTCGATCTGCGGGACGCCTATTTTCATGTGCCAGTGCACGCAGATTCACAGAGGTTCCTGCGTTTCTGTGTAGGGGTGGATCACCACCAGTTCCAGGTATTGCCCTTTGGCCTGTCTGCCTCTCCGAGGGTGTTTACTAAAGTGTTGGCGCCCTTGGTGGGTTTGTTGCATGCTAAGGGTATACAGGTTTTCCCTTACTTGGACGATTGGCTGATTTCTTCCTCTTCTTTCCTTCAGGCTCAGTCACATTCCCGGGAGGTTTGCAGTCTCCTTCAACGGTTCGGGTGGATTCTGAACTTGGAAAAATCCCATCTTCACCCCACTCAGGAACTGTTGTTCATTGGGGGGGTGTTCAACACCAGGTTGGGGAAGGTCTTCCTGTCGGAACCCCGCAGACTGACTCTTGTGCACGAACTGAAGAAGGTGTTGGGGGCTCGTTCTTCCACGGCTCGCCAGTGGTTGCGTGTTCAGGGGCTGATGTCAGCAACTGTGATGATTGTTCCTTGGGCCCGCTTACACTTATACCCCCTTGTGAATCATCTTCTGGAGCATTGGGATCCGGCCTCTCTGAATTACGAGCTGTTGGTTCCGGGGAGTGTGTCCATCGCCCGGGAGTTGTCCTGGTGGCTGGTGGATCGGAACCTCTTACAGGGCTCGCCCTTTGTGTCCCAAGTGAGGTTGGTCCTGACGACCGACGCCAGCGAACTGGGTTGGGGTGCGGTCTTGGGTCAGGAGTCTGTGCAGGGTCTTTGGTCTGTGCCGGAGGCGGAGATGTCCTCAAATTGGCGGGAATTGAAGGCGGTTCAGTTGGCGTTGTCTCATTTTCTGCCTTGGGTCCTCCAGAGGGATGTGATGGTGCGGTTGGACAACACGGTGGTGGTGTGTTATATCAACCGCCAGGGGAGCGCGAGGGTGGCTTCCCTCAATTTGTTGGCTCAGAGGATAGGCCTGTGGGCGGAGTCTCACTTGTTGTCTCTGAGGGCTTTACATTTGCCTGGGATTTTGAACTCGGAGGCGGATCGCCTGAGCAGGGTGTTTCCCTCCCTGTCGGACATGTGCCTGTCTCAGGAAGTCTTTCATTGCCTGATGGCCCGGTTCGGGGTCCCGGTGGTGGACCTGTTTGCGGCTCCGGGGAACGCCTTGAGGGAGACGTTTTGTTCTCTGGTTCGCTCTGCCGAGGTTTGGAGGGTGGATGCCCTGTCCTTCCGGTGGGAGGGGGGCCTGATGTATGCCTTTCCCCCTATTGCCCTGCTGCCGCGTGTTCTGCTGAAGGTCATATTGGATCGGGCTTCGGTGATCCTGGTGGCTCCGGATTGGTCCAGGTGGCCTTGGTTCCCTCTGTTGTTGAAGTTGGCAGTAGGGCCTTGCTGGAGGTTGCCGGTGGTCCCTTGTCCCTTGTCATTTCCCCCTCTGTCTCTGGAGTGTCTGGTCCGCCTGAGACTGGCGGGTTGGCTGTTGAGAGGATGAACCTTGTGGCGTTGGGGTGTTCTCCTTCTGTGGCGGAATTTATTCAGAGGTCCAGGCGCCCTTCGACTCTCAAATCCTATGCCCGGCATTGGGTTTCTTTTCAGTCTTGGTGTACGGCGCGTGGGTGGTCTGCATTGGAGGCGGATCCTGTACTGGTCTTGGACTTTTTGAAGGACGGCTTTGACTTGGGTCTGGCTGTGTCATCCCTGAGGGCTCAGTGGGCTGCTGTTCGGGCCTTTCGGGGTTCGGTCTGTGACCCGGTGGTTCCCCTGGTGTCCCGTTTGTTGCGGAGTTGCTTCCTTCAGAAGCCTGTCATTCGGTCCTTTGCTCCTAGTTGGGATCTGCCTCTGGTTTTGGGGGCTTTGCAGGGGGCTCCCTTTGAGCCTCTACTGGAGGTGTCTTTGAGGTTTCTGACGATCAAGGTGCTGTTCCTGGTGGCTATTACGTCGGCTAGGCGGATTGGGGAGTTGGGCTCCTTGCTTCGTTCGGCCCCTTTTTTACGTTTCTTTCCTGATCGGGTGGTACTGCGGCCTGATCCTTCCTTTGTTCCCAAGGTCCCTTCCTCTTTTCACTGCTCTGCGGATCTGGTTTTGCCTGTTTTATGTCCTGATCCTCTTTCAGAGGTTGAGGTGCGGCTGCACTGTTTGGATGTTCGGAGGGCTCTTGAGATCTATTTGTTGCGTACTGGGCCGTTTCGTAAGGTGGAATCCCTTTTTGTGACCTTTGGCCTGGCTGGTCAGGGTCTTAAGCCTTCTGGGGCTACCCTCAGTCGTTGGCTACGATGGGCTGTGGGTGCTGCGTATGAGGCCTGTGGTGTGTTGGCTCCAGGGTCTGTTCAGGGAAGGTCGACTCGGGGGGTGGCGGCTTCCTGGGCTTGTTTTCAGGGGGCTTCCATGGCTGAAATCTGCAGGGCTGCTACCTGGAGTTCTCCGCACACCTTTATGTCCCATTATCGTTTGGTGGTTGGGGGGACTGATTCTGCTGGGTTTGGGGACGCTGTGTTGCGTTCTACTCCGGTGGTGTGACTTTCTGTGCTTTAATAAAGTCTGTTTTTTGCTACTGAGTGAAGCCGATTATTGCTTTGGTATCTGCTCATGTAGTTAGGACTGGGACGGGGAGGGCTGACGAGGAGGTAATGACCGGTTACTCACCGGTAATATTCATTACTCCGAGTCGTAGCCCTCCCCGTCCCAGTCCAGGTTCCCATCCCTCCCTCCCTGTTTCGGCTTCTTGTGCTTGTTGGGTACAGGTTGTTGATTGGCAGGTCACAGGGTTATATGCCTCAGGGTATGGGTGTGGCCTGGAGGGAAGGGATGGGTTTCAAGTTGCTTGGGAGTTTCTGGTGGGAGGAGCTATGCTCATGTAGTTAGGACTGGGACGGGGAGGGCTACGACTCGGAGTAATGAATATTACCGGTGAGTAACCGGTCATTATACATAACATGGGCCTAATAGCAGCAATGAACATCCTCTGTCAGGGATTTCCCAGTCATGGTGCCCAGCTCTCCTATTCGAATGTTTTGAAGCTAAAACATTTCTGCCATGATTAGTTTCCCCCTACATGACAGCAACATTAAAATAACGCACCGGCCGTTTATCGTGCCTCACCCAAATCATGAAAATAGGAGTAAAATCAGAGCGAGGTATTTATCAGCCATGACTTATTTATGAAGCTTCGTTTTCGTGTGGAGTTAAACATAGCTGTTCTGCACAGCCGTGTCAGGCACTGCCTTAGAAAGTGCGTCACATGACAACGGTCAGAGGAGATTATTTCGTTTTATTCTTTTATGGTGTCTACTGAGAATGTAACACTCTTCTGAGCTGCTGGAGCAGTACCATCACCAGAACAGCGAATTCACATGGGGAATAGATTTATGCAACAAACGGGAGGCCTGGGACAAACGTTACAACAGGTTTCCTGAAGCAGATGCACCACAGAACAGCTTAAAGGCTGAGCCTCAGGCGGTTTTGCAGCAGGCAAGGAAAGCGCATCTGAGCCCAGTTTGGATTCGGAGGAGAGGGTTGGTTGGGAAAGCACACTTAAAAGGCAGCACGCATCTTAATGACAAATACTGAAGAGAATTTAAACGAGTCCTTACAGCAAACGTGTCTTTCAAATGAGCTGTAGACTTCCATTTTGGGGATTCAGCGGAAAAAGAACCATTAATAGTGATCGTCACAAAAACAGAGCAATGCAAATTGGCTCAGGGAATCTTTGCAACGATTTCCTCCCGTGCCATTTTTCTCAGAAGCTGAAAATGAAAAAATGTCTGCCCTTCTTTCTGTTGCTCTCCACGTTCATAGAACGCCCTGGGGTGTTCAGGCACACAACTGGGAGAGACGCTAAAAGTAGTCCTAAACAAGCATTGGCAAAGCCAATAGGGCTTGTGGTTGGCTGCCAACCATTTGGCTTTGTCAAATGTATTTTTCATTGTCATTATTTGTATACAACTTTATTGTTGGGGAGATGCTGGGCTTTGATAATACTAAAAAATATTGGTTAAAAGCAAAAATATTCTTTGGTCTCAAAATGCACACATTGCCATATTAGTCCCTGTAGGGCACTAAATTGTGTGTGGATGTGTTGTTCCTTGAGAAAGAGCAGTATGCCATCACTCGCCGTAAAGTTAGCGAATGACTGAAGTGGGCTGAGCCATTGCCCCATGCTCTGTACTGTAGAGGATGGAAGAAAAATGTGAATGCCACAATAACAGACTAATGGATGAAGCGGGTGGCTGCAAGTCCCTAAGAGTAAATATATCATACATGTATAACTTTATTAAAATGAAAAGGTCTTCACTAACTTCAGACCTATAAAGTTATCCATTTCACTGCGCAGATTCAGTGAGCATGACCGCCACAAGAGAATCTGGAGTGTTTTACCCTCCTAGATGTATTTTTTAAATGTGGCAAACAATTCTTTATCTTTCCGTCACACTTACTCTTCACACTATTTATATGGGGGTATTATGGCGTTGCTTAACATATCCTGTAAGAAATTGAATTAATATTTGAGGTGGGTGACTACCCACCTCAAGGAATAATCACAAACCTTGTCAGGGTGAACCCTTAAAGTCACTAAATTTACCCGAGCTCAACCCCCTGCTAGCTATTGCAGAGAGTACACAGGCTTAATTTAAGGCACTGTTTAAAGTATTTATGCAGTACCAAAACAGTGATAAAGTTGAAATGTTAAATAATAGAAATCCCACACTGCATTTAAAATATTGAGTATAATCTAATAAACAAAACAACACCAAAATGACAGAAATCCAATAAGGAAGGGGAATTCTGATATGAATTTTTAAAGTTGTAAGTAGAAATTGCATCAAGAGAAATAAAGTGCAAATGGCTGTTAATGGTCAGCGTAGACTGTGACCTAGGTGCAAATTGACACTCACTGCTATGGAGCATGGGTTGGATGCATCAACCAGGTTCGTCCTAATCAAAGATTTTACTTTCTGACTTTAGTATTTCAAATCCAAATCCACTACAGAAGTGCATGCCTAAAGTCCCCTGGACCTCAGGGGAGGTACTTAAGGCTAGATGCACTAACATTAGGAATAGCAATTTCCAAATTGCGATTACATCTGAATTGCAATTAGGAAATCGCTCTTCCTAATGTGTGAAACTTAAAAAAAAAATAGTTTTCTTAGCAGTTTGAAATCGCCCTACCTCATCAATATTAATGAGGTTGGTCGCCCTTTGCAACCCACTAGGAATCGCCGCCATCACAGGGATGATGGCCTGCTTGGGCAGAAGCTACTCCAATGTTAAATATCACCTTTAGAATCAAATGCCTTGGCAGTTGAGCAACCAATCCAACTACATTACTTTCAGAAAATCACTTAAGACTTGGCTGTTTACCTTTCCACTTTAAATCATCTTCGGTAGTCTTTCTTCTTTCAGATGGCAGCGCCGAGACGACCATGGGCATTTATCGTGCTTTATAAAACTCAATTGAATTAAATCAACATCAAATATTGGGTCAGCAGACCACCATGTCGGTGAGTGCTTTTTAATAAAGCAATCTTTTTTTAATGCCACTCATTTGCCTTAAAGAAAAATGGGATTTGTTTCCGAAAATTAAAATGAATCGTTTATGTTAAATATTTTAAGATTAGGCAGTGCTCCGTGGGCCACTGCCCACTCTTGAAAAATATTTTGTTCAACATTCTTGAAGGGGAACTATTCCCCTATAAACCCACAACCCTCTCCAAATAAATACAATTAACATAATTATCAAATAATAAAAATTATTTACCAATTAATACAAATTAATTACCAATTAATAACAATTATTTACCAATTAAAAATAATTATCAATCAATTAATTATCAATAAATATAAATACAAATTAATATTTAATGTACTATAATTAAACTACTTCCCACCCTATTCCCTATAAACCCACAACCTTACAGAATTAAATTAAACGAAAATTCAATTACAAAACGCTGATTACTTAACAAATATTAAACATACATTACAAAATTAATACATAATTTTAATACATATACTACCATACATAACACACACAAAAAATCGATATTATCGAAATCGATATTTTAAATTCGGTATTATGGAATTCGATATTTCATACCCTAAATTTGATAATCTGGGCTGTCTATATTTTTGATTCGCTATTTTGGGCAATCTATATTTTGTTTTCGATATTTAGGGTGTTCACCTGTTTTTGCATGTGTGGCTCATGACACTCAGTTTTGTGGACCACAACTTATTTTTTATTATCAGACTTGAACTAAGAACAATAGGTAGAAAAGCAGAAAAGGGAGGAATATGGAGGAAGAGAAAAAACAGGAGACAGTGAGAATAAGAGAAAGAAGGGGTTAAAAAGAATCTGAGAGAGTGAGATAAAGGGGCAGAGAGTGTATGGCGGTGGATAAACAAGGTATTAGGTGTCGACTAAGCAGCCTTCGTGTTCAGTACCCTCAACGTTCTGAGGAAAACTTTGGACCCCTGCACTTATTCTTTTGAGCATGGCCCACTAGAGTGGCATGCAAAAATGGTTCTTTAGATTTAAAAGTGGTGCCCCTTGTTCCTCAAATTCCTTTCATATCAAGTACTTTCAAAATGGCAGGTTCTGCCTTGTGGAGTCTGAAGAAGAACTTCAGAGACTGGAAAACTTCAGGTGGACATCGTGCTTATCCGTGGTGGAGGGACACCGACAAGAACGTGCTCAGCTCGTTCCATAGGGTAGTGCAGAAAGGGCACCTGTATCACAAGCAGGCCATGGCAGGGTGCTCACCCACGTAGTGCTTGGCCGAGGTGCCAATTTACAGCCATCCAACTGGGCCTCCCCTTCTATCTGTATCAGGGAGGGCTAAGTCATTGAATGGCTCTACTCTGTTCGGCCAGAGTCAGTCCTACAACTGAAAATATCTGCTCAATTTCCTGTTTTTCTCATAGGGATTAAACCCAATAGGCAGTGTTTCAGTTCTCTAGATTTCCATCCTGTGGGGTTATGAAGATGAACCAAAACCACATCCCAATAACTTACTATATGGGAGAAATTACACACAACATGAAGGAAGTCATCTGGCGACTGTCCGCAGCGTACTCATTCTCCACTTCTTGTGGGATATATGCAGTGCAGGTGTTTTGGCGAGAGGTATGTAATGTGCACTATGTTGAATTGAGCAAGTTTAAATCACACATTGGTGGAGACCTTGCGGATCCCCCCATGTATACTACACCATTATTTAGTTATAATGGGGAACTCACTCAGCCTTTGCCACTTGTCTTCCACCTTGAGAGGGACCCTAGGTCGATCGGCACGTAGGGTGCAATAGATGTGGGTAATAAGTTAATGCCCACCTGCCACCATCAGGAGGGTCACGATGGTTTGTGTGGTGCATCCAGAAATCCGGGCCCTATCTCCCTAGCTCTGGCTGCTATTTTTGCGCATTGGAGAAACTGACCTCTTCCCAGCCTGACTGTTTCCATTGCCTCGTGCAGGGTAATGAATCTGCCCCACAGATAGAGGTAATCCAATGTGGTACAGCCCCCCTCCCCAACCAGCCATAGACATGCTTCGGGCTATTGGCTCGAAGGGCCAGATCCACCATACCTCCATTTCCAGTGCAAATGTTGCCCTATGAAGCACCACACACACAGCCCTCTCCCAGAGTCTGGACTCCAGTCTTACATGGCAAGGTCTCAGGTGTCCTATTACCACAGAGTAGGAGAGTCCAGAGGTGTGAGTCTCCAGTAGTACCAGCAAATAGGGATTTTCCCAGTTAGGTTCAGTGTCGAACCAATGAACTACATGTTGTGAATGTGATGCAAGATAGCAGAGTTCGAGATTGTGCACGTCCATTCCACCTCTATCTCACTCCAATCTCAGGGTAGCAAGCCCAACTGTGCACCGTTTTACAGCCAACAGTAGTTCTAAAAGAAGTTTGTCGAGTTCCTGGAACATGTCCTGGGAATCTCATAAAGTGCCTTGTAACACTGATATAACTAAAGAGGAAGTTCTTGCAGCACTATGATGACAGAAAACTGCAAAAACACTGGGAGGTGATGGTCTCCCAGCTGTACTCTCCCATAAATATGCAGATGTAGCGGTGGATAGGGTATTGGAGGTGTACCAAGAGATGTTGCGCTGTGGACGCCTTCTGGACACTATGCGTAGGGCCCACCTAGTGCTAGTACTAAAATCAGGCAAAGAACTGACAGAGAGGACGTCATATAGGCTGCTCTCGCTACCGAATGTTGATGTTAAAATACTGAGCGCAATACTGGCTGCGCATCTGCCCCTGCACGTGTCGACCCTGATTCATGAAGATCAATGCAGCTTTATTTCCAAGAGAAGCACTTTCTATAATCTGCGGGAAGGGTTTCATGCACTGGTGTTTCTGGATATCAAGCAGGGTCTTGGACCTAAATATATTTCATTGGTTAAATTACTAAATACCAAACCAAAAGCTATGATCCAAACAGGTGGTTTGGTGTCTGCGAGTTTTCCTTTGTATCGCGGCAAGATACAGTGTTGTCCCCTGTCACTCCTGTTGTTCACCCTGGTCGATGGAACCATTGGTGATGATACTGCGGTGTAGGCTTGAATCCTGGGGGATCTGAGTGGACAACAACCAGCACGTGGTGTTTTTATATGCCGATGATGCCCTGGTGTACCTACGAGACCTTGAGAACTCAGTCCCGGTGTGGTTGGAAGCCCTGAAGGACTTCGGAGCCATGACTGGGCTATACATAAACACTAATAATTGACACCTATTGCCATCGGATGCGGATATGCTGCCATTAGTTGGTCTGCCCTAGGGAGCAGAGGTTATTTGATATCTGGGATTCAAGATTGCATATGAGAAACAACACTTCCTACATCTGAATATAGGCAGAGTAGTTGAGGGACTACGTGCCTCGGTGCAGTTCTGGAAAGAACTCCCCCTCTCCCTGGTGGGCAGAGCCGCATTGGTGAAAATAGTGATCTTACCACAATGCCTATATGTCTTACAGAGCGCACTCCATGAGATCCCTAGATGATACTTTAAAGAACTGGACAGTTTGATCATAGATCTCCTGTGGGCCACTAAATGGAAACGGATAGGACTGGCCATGTTGAAGCAGACTTGGAAATGAGGATGTATTGAACTTCCCAGTTTGGAACTCTACTATTTTGCAGCCCACCTCCAACATGCGATCCATTGGTTCGAAGAGGTAGACAACTGGGAAAAGAGGCTCCTGAGGGGCTCACATGGGAGCTATACACTCCCTGAGCTGCTTATCTATGGGGCGCGGATACCAATGACCCAACCATTCCTGGTTCGGCAGATGGGTTTCATTTGGTAACAGGTAGCTAGGAGAGTGCAGCACCTTGCACCTTATGACTGTGTTATGCCAATATGGGTTCTGAAACCTTTTCCAGGTCCCTCTATGTTATAGGTAAGCCACAATATGCCTCACAACTGACTGGGCATGTGCTGTCAAGCAAGATTGACCTAAAATAATTCTACAGGTTTTGCACAGAGCTAAGTTGTACCATCATGAATGCTTGTTATGTTATTTTATGTCATGTCATTTCATATCATGCTAGTGCATTTATTTAGCACACAATTGCAAAGCTACTTAGTACTGTAGGGGGCTGACTTAACCAACCCAAAATAAGCAGCATTGACAAAGCCAACAGGTCTGGTCTTCGCAATGATTTTTACAATATTTTATGCAAGCAAACGCCTCAAAAAGAAACAAGAAAAAAGAAACATTCAGCTGCCTAAATGTGACTTTCATATGTTTAAAAATAAATTATTATTTAATAAACATTGTCCATCATACAAATCATATTTTTAAATAAGCCTTTCGGCTGTGCCATGAATTTTATTGTTATTATTGTTTATGAGGGCGACAAAAATAAATCACTATCTAACTAATCATTCAAGACACAGACAGCTGAAAGTTTGCAATGACATTTTTAACACGTTATACCGTTTTTTCTGAGTTTTTTATAGGGCAAGCTTGACCCGAAGGTATCGGGTATCAGAGCCTTTAAACAGGAGCCTCAAATATTAAAAATAAAGCACACTTTGAATATGATTTGAAGACAGAAGAGAAAGGAACTACTGCTAGGTGGAAGTGAACAATGTCCACAGGCTTCATGCAGTCACTCAAAATAAAGGGTGTCAATGAGTAAAGTGGGCTGACCCATTGCCCCATGCTGTGTGCTATGGTGGACAGACGCAACATGTGAATGACATTTTAACAGATCTATGGAAAAAGCCTGCTAACCAAAAGCCCCTCCATAAAATTATACTGTGTATGATTTTTTGGGGGAAAACAATTTTCTGTCAAAATTGCTACAGTTTCCAAAAAGGCAAGCCCTACTAAGAAAGCTAAAATCAACTACGAAAGTGTCAATAGGAAAAACTTTATGAGTAGAAAACAACGCCTTTCAGGAGTCATTAGTAGTAGTAGTAGTAAAATCAAAGTTTATTTAGACAATAGTCTATAAACCATGCACAAGACCATAAATCCACTAAGCAATAAAAATTTTACATCATAGTTCATTTTAACACTCTATACACATTTAAAACCATAAAATCACTAGGTTGACATTCTCCATATTTTAAAATCTTAATGTCTTAAAATTTCCCAACTTCCTTGGATGTCTCCTTTACAGCTTCTCTCATTGCTTTCAAAAACTTCCCCAATGCAATTGTGATATCTAAAAACGACATTTCTGTAAGGAGAGCAACAGCCTCTGATCGTGTATTCACCTTATACTTTAAAAATATTGGACGTAAAAACATTTTATGCACTGTTAAAATCAATATACAGTCCAGTAGTATATGTAAAATATTAAGTTTTGTGCGCTTCGTAAAAGAAGGGGGGGGGAGTCCTATGAAGTTCCTTTATTTTCCTGCTGCAGCAGAAAAAGCTCTTTCTGTGTAAACACCTGTTCATGCTCCCACCACTCGCAGTAGAAATTGTTTCGCTGACCGGTGACACTGGTCTGGGGTGTGCTAGCTGACTTGATCAGCCACACCTGAGGTGAATGAGAGTGCACTGCTTTATACGCTGTTGCAATTGCCTTTAATACCACCCACCACTTAACTGGTATCCAACGTGAGGGGTTATATGCTTTCTTCTATGTTGGTAACTGATGAGTGTGGCCACGGTATTTTGAGCCAGCTAGTCTGTATAGAAATGTTTCTTGTGCTACAAACCAAATGGCCTTCCCATAATCTATTTTAACGGAATTAAGGCATTTAACACTGGGATTTGACATTTATAGTCAATAAACTGCTATAAAAAAATGGTGTCACTTAACAGAAACTAGCAACTATGGAAACTTGAGGTTTTAATGACAGATTACCCACTAGATAAATACCCAGGTTTAGCTTTGCCTTGGTAGGTGTTGAGGGTCAGACAGTCTGCAGATTTTTGTCCACTAGGTGCCCCTAATTCTCAGACTGACGTTTAAACTTGGTCCCCAAGTCCTGAAATCTAAATACAAAAATAGAAGGGGAGAAATACTCTGGTGCCTCCTGGCCTTGTGGAGGAGGGTCCAAAAATGAAAATGAAAATATTTTCATCACAGGCCTGCAGGACTGCCGCGGATGCCATCGCGGCCCCTGTATGGTTCTATGAAACGTCTGCAAAACAAACAAAAAAAAGATTTAAAAAAAAAAAAAGAAGAATCCAGGGTGGGAATCTTCTGCAGTTGGCTGTTCATGAGGGCTTGACTGCCTGTGGAGTTGCACGTTCGGCCTGGCCATACAGAAGTACTGCAACAAGATTTTACTTTATGTTAAAAAAAAGAGAAATAGTAATTCACTGAAAAACTAAAGGTTAAAGTTGAGTTATAGGTAGGTAAGGTAGTAAGATTTTAACATACATTAAAAATACCTTAGCAATTGACTGAAAAAAAACAAAGAGAAGTTATTCACAGGTCTTCTAATATTAAGAAAGCTACAGGTTAAAAACAAAAAAAAAAACACCGAAATTCACCAGTAATACGTACCTCACCTAAGTATAAATTGCACGGCTATGATGCACCGCTGATGACCTCACATATTAATATTTCAATGATGACATATGAAGTCTATGTTAAAGAGAAAGGGTCAATCAATCAATCAGGGGTTTGTAAAGCGTGCTTACTGACCCGTGAGGCTCTCACGGTGCAGGGGGCCGGGGGGGTGGGTGGGGGGTGGTGATCTGCCTGGGTGTAGATACCTGTGGGGCACTATATCCTGTTTATTTGAGAAACAAATAGAAACATAATGACTCACTAAAATCTGTCTTCCAGAAAGAAATGGAAAACAAGTCAGCGGGCGTTCCATTGAGTGGGAGGGGCCGCATCAGCCAACGGACGTGCACAGCACTACGGAAGTAGTGCTCGCGAGGGCTGTTGACCGAAGGGAGCAAGGAAAGTGCTAAAATACATTGAAGGATATTTCATTTTAAACACACTTTACATATAGGAATATTACAACTTGGAAACAAAATAAAAATATTCATACAAATGTTAAAATATTAAAAACATTAAGGACGTCAAGTCAGACCTTTCTTGCTAATGCTAAACAAGCCTTGGCATAGCCAATGGGTCTGGCGTTTGAGACCTTGTAAGTGTTTAATCATGCAGCATATTATCTTGGGTGCTATGCCACCAGAGATTGAAGAGCTACACAATTACTACATACTGGGTCATGCAGTGTGATTCAGGAATACATTATTGCCACAAGAAACATTTATGGGCACATTCTTAGGATTTTTAATGCACAAACAGAAAGACAAGTGCTTTGATGAAAGTCAACAGCACTATAACATTCTGTGTGCGACTGCATCACTAGAGTATTGAATAGCCTACGAAAAAAAAGTGGTAAAGTACTTTCCAATGATGGAGACGTTACATCCTTCCCCTCCCAGGCCTCTAGCCACCAGATGCCCTTCTTCAGAGTTTTTAATTGAGAACATTGCTTGCACCATCCATTTACCAGCAAGCCCCTGGCCCTGCCCTTTGTCCCAGCCCCTGACCATAGTAGCACTGGGCATAGCAACAACAACAAAATGACCCCTTTGGTCAGGTAGAGGAGTAATAATGAATAAACAGGGACGTCATGGGCATCACTTAATCTCTGCGCACCTAAAAGCAAACAAATTATCCTGGCTTTTTGTAATGTAACTGGTGCTTTTATAAAGCACTCAAATACCTTCGGGTCAGTCAAATTCGTGCTCTATAAAAATGCCCCCAAAAATAATCTGATATTGTGTAATGTAACTAGTGCTCTTGTAAAGCGCTCCAACACCTTCAGGTCACTCGAGTTCAGATTATATAATAAAAAATGCCTCACAGTCCCTGGGGAACTGCACTGAAAGTGCTTTGAAATTTGAGCTCTGAGAGGAGGACGACAGGCAGAGGTAAGGAAGTGGGCATGTAGCAACATGGGAGGATGTGGAAGAGACGAATGCTGCTCCCATTTGTCATGTAGAGGGGAAATAATTAATAAATAGCTGCAGCATCTGCATCACTTAATCTCGGCTCACCTAAAAACAAGAAAACTAACCAGGCCTTGTGTAACGTAACTGCCACTTTTGTAAAGAGCTTCAATACCTTTCGTCAGCTGATTTCGCACTCTATAAAAATGCCCCCAAAATTAATTTGACAATGTGTAATGTAGCTAGCGCTCATGTAGAGTGCTCCAACATCTTCGGGTCACTCAAGTTCAAATGATATAAACAAGCATCAGAGAAAATGTAACAGGAGTTGCCCAAGCCTTGACCTTAACTGTGCTGCAAGGTTGGACTGCTGAAGGTCCGGTGACTGAGGCTCGCTAAAGCAACAAGCAGCAAAGTGGGAGGGGTTTCGAGAAAATCCTCGCACTTTGAAGTCAGAGAAAATGAAAGAGGTGTTTTTGAAAACAGCGTCCAAAGTGTGTGACATTTCATCTCGGTATTTGAACGGAACGGGTAGGATAAGTAACGGGTGCCGAAGCTGAACCACTGAAGACGGGCACACAGTGGCACAAGCAAGAATCAAAGAAAAAAATAGTCCCCTAAATGAACACATAAACACAGAAGCATAATGTTAACAGTAATTGGGCGATGCTCTGTGAGAGGAACCAAACACAAAAAGGAGGTATAAAGAGGAGGATCTGCCACTAGCAAGCAGGTATTTTTGAATGACAATCGAAGGTACATATAAAAAGGCAATGGGTGGGCTGTAAGTCCACAGAGTGAATAGCGCATATACTGAAGAGACAGCGCATGTGCTGCCTAGAATCATCCTAAAAATAAACCAACCCCAATGCCCAACTTATCTCATTTGAGTTCTAAGTAAAACAAATAGAGCTGATACAACAGTATATTGACCAATTTCCATTAATAGAGGTTTCAAATATTTAATTCTTAGTGACCTGTCTACTGAACAGAGGCACGTGATATGAGCTAGTTCAGTGGTTCTTAACCTGTGGCCCGGGGACCCCATGGGGCCAGTGAAGCCTACTCAGGGGTCCGTGACTGCTTAGGAAATTAAATAATATTGATAGAAAAATAAAGTGTATACAAATTAAAAAGCAAACTGTATGACTGATCATTTTAAAATGCTCTGTAAATGTGAATGAATCTGATATTGGAAGCAAACAATGTAGGGCCTGATTACGATGGCGGGCCCTCTGCCATCGTACTGCGGTTTTCCGCCCACCAGATTACTATGGCGGGCAGGAAGGTGGCGGTCAGAAAGACTGACCGCCATGCTTCCGGCAGGCGGTCATTTTCTGACCACCTGTCAGAGCAACCACATTGCCCAGCATGGCAGCTGTGCCTGTGATTGGTTATGGTGAAGTTGAGTTTCCACCCAATCGCGCACTGTTCACTTGGCGCCCTGGCGCTTTCTGTGATATTATCACTTTAAATTTTGTTTAAACCACACTTGTGTTTCTTTCCATTAGTTTATCTTTTTATTTCATGCTTATATTTTTTTCATATAGGCTATAGTTTCATTGTTCTACATTCGCATTATTTTGTGATAACAAACATATATTCACAGTGCTATTTTACATCATGTTCATCAACATTTGCTTGACACTTCTGTTAATATACATTTAAACAACATTTCTTGAGTGAGCCCAATGCATTTCGGCACTCATGTGTGCCTTCATCAGGGGCAGAATCTACAAAAAGAAAATAAGAAAGCATGGTGTAAGTATTTTGTGTTTGTGGGGGGTTGTCTAAACGTGTGTCCTTAATCTATGCATACCTGGTAATTGGTGTTGTGTATTGTTTTAAATCCTGTCCTCCAATTTGGCCACTCCACTTCTGTATAAAACACAAATACAAGCCCGTTTGTGACTAATCCGCATGTTCATATGAGATTAATTGTGGTTTGCCACTAAGTACCCTGCATACCTTCAATGATAGTGTCGCTGGTTTCTGAAAAAATAATAAGCAAAAAAATGTCTTAACTCCTTAATATTATCCACTGCATTGACGAATATACATCACGCTGTAGCAACATACCTTATCCAAATGTGCCTTGGGTTTCTGCAATAAACAAATCAGACCTATTCCTTAGTTACAACTCGAGAACAGGTAAAAAATAGAAGACGGGTCGCGGTAGCTCGCCGTGTTTACCTTATCTTGCTCCGGGCGTTCTAAATCTAAAAAGCCGAAATACAACAACGTCAGTTACCTTTGCCGCCACTCCTAAATTATACAATCCAACTCTAAACGGTGCGCTGTCAACATACCTGTGACAATTCCGTCTGCCGTTTTAAACAATTCCCGCAAACCGCTAGGTCAAGTCCCTCCGCTGGTTACTGACTTTTAAGTGACTCCGCTACACTCCGGGGCAACTCCGCGGAGTTAAACACTAACGACGGACTGGCCCATACGTCCTCATCCTTCTCAGTTTCCGTGGGCGCCATCTTAGAATGGTGCACGATCCTATTAGTGTGGTGTAAAGGAACTGGTTGTAACAATGTTGTGATACTACGAATGAATACCTGATCTATTCACTGTTGATATTTCTGTTACTCGCCTCTGAGTAGATGGGTGTTATTGTTAATTACTCCCGTGGCATGGTAATGCTGCCAAACATCGGATAAATTGGCTCCTAAAGATGTCAAAACATTAAAGAAATTGGGTAATTCTATTAGTATGGGTACTAACATACTGAGTTGTGCTTACTGTCCCTTGGGATAATTATACTTAGGGTGTTTCTGTGTTTTTTTGTCGGTTGTTGGGTCACGTATTATACAAAGTGGTGTGTTTAGAGAAGAGCCACATTTGAGTTAAGTCTGCTAAATCGCGTTTGAGGATATGTGATGTGTGAACTCATGATTCAAAATGCTTTTTTCGGGCACAAATAATATCATTACAAGTGTTGCATGTTACACAACGGTAGAAAAACATCACCCTCCTGTTAAATAATTGCTATTCTCTACGATTTCAATCGTAGCGTGAGTTCATAGTCATGAAATACCTCTCCCTACTTGTTTTGATATTGATCCTGGTTGTCTCTATAGAAAACATGCTAAGTCATACTTGTCATTAAGACCTGTTGGTATCATGGTATTCAGATATTTGATCCAAAACAATTCACGTTGTAGTAATTTCTGGTGATTGTCTATGCCTTGTTTCAATGTGAGCCACCGCCATCGGGATTATGATATCCCTTTTCCGCTGGTTGTTTTGTGGCAGTCAACTTGCCACGAAACGGCAGGTGGAAACGGATTTGGGGGCCCCTGCTGGGCCCCCTTAATCCCTGGGCCAGGGGCAAGAGCACTCATTTCCCTGCATCATGTGGCAAGCACTGCATGGTGCCTGCCACGTAGTGCAGGGAAATGTTAACATAATGCATTTTTAACATAGCGTTGGGTGCTGCAGCTAGCAGCACCCGCCGCGATGTTAAATATGGCAGATGGGACCCCCATGGTGGCGGTCGCATCGTAATTGCATATGTGGGGCTGCCGCCTTCTGACTCCATCTGGGACAATGGTGGATGGACAGAAGTCCGTCCGCCATCGTAATCAGGCCCTAAGTTAGTATTCTCCAATTGGTTTGTAGGAGCTGTGAAAGTGTATCAAACAGAATATTGTATGGATAATGAGTGGCCCAATTGAATTTAGAAAAGCTCCAACCTTTCTATTAAAATTTGAATTGTAATCTTTTTAATACTTGTGAATTAAATTCAATATTTATTCATCTGTATATTTGTTTGATGAATGATTGTTTCTGTATATTTTGTATATGATTTGGCGGTTCAAACCAAAGACAATGCTTGGACTGCGGACCCTGGGTTCCAGTATTGACTCCACAGGGGCCATGTATTCAAATAATGATTCAGTGGGGTACCTGGGTTCCAGTAATGATTAAGTGGTTGTCCACAAAAGTCAAAAGGTTAAAAACCACTGAACTAATTCATTATGTCAGCTCAAGAGCTAATCACATTTAGGTAAAATAGTTGCCCCAGTCTAGACATATTATTGTATTTTATATTTAGTATGTGCTTTTATGGTTTTAATGTCTGAAACCGAATAAAGATTATTTGATGATGATGAGTTGTCCCAGTCAAAGTATGTCACTTGATTTCCATCATTCTCTAAATAGTAAACGTTAATGGTGCATGTTATGGCTAGATACAGTTAGTAGGTACTCTGTTGCTCTAAAGGCATCCTTAACTATCATTACGCCTGATTTGCAACTCCTTGTGTTCTGAACTTTACTCATCACAAATCACTATGCTCTACTATGGTCACTTCTTATGTTTGATTGCTTCTTTGTTACATGTTGTAAAGCGCTCTGATACCCTCGGCTCTTGCCAGCACTATATAAAACTCCCAAATAAATAAATAAATAATATGTGAGAATGTTGCAGTGTGTTTTTCTTTTCAATATATGAGTTAGGTGCACTGAATGATAACTTAATCACATCCTGCCAGAGCTCCCTCGTTAACTGTAAAGCCTAACTCTTTAAAATTGTCTTTAAATCAGAAGACAAGCCATAATTGAGCCTTTCCTTTTGTTTTGACCTGCAAGAAAACTTGTCTCGTTCTTACAAAGATCCAATAAGTTGTCTTCTGGAAAAGAATGATTCGCTAGCCTTGGTAATACTGACAAAAAATATAGTAGTGATCCAGCGACTTACCAACAACAGATACTCCACTACCATATACTCACTTGGGCCCATAAACACAAAACATAGAGTAAACCGCTGGAGTCAAAGTTTATATATATTTTCTATAAATTCAGGATTAGTTATTTGGTACCTTTGTTCATCTCAAACTAACCCTTTCACTGATCAAGTAGTTCTTTCCTCTGGTCAATGGACCATTAGTTGAACTAGTTGATGGTGACAATGTACATAACTCTAACCTTTCTATATTTAAAGTAAATAATCACATACTCAGGAAGGTTTTAAATCTTTATCTAAATTTCAAGCGCATGTCAAGCATCTCAAATACACAGTGCAGTCACCATCATTCTTAGGAGAGAATAATCAATTAATTTATCATCAAACCTGTACTTTGGGCTCATGCAATGATCACTGCTCAGAAAGGGAGAGGAAAGAGAGAAAAGAAGATCTGCAAATAGTGTGAAAATATAATTAGCAAGAATGGTGTGAAGACCAACCCCCTGGCCAAAGGGCTGGTAAAGGTCCCCCGGGATAGATCAGGTGGCAAAGACTCCAGGATAGGATTCAGGACAGGATAGTTGACCTCTCTAGAATACCGACGATTTCGTTGCACCCCTCTCTGACACAGGCAAGGGGGGGAGAGCATCACACCATGCTTACATGCCATCTAAATCAGTTCGACCATTGTTCACAAACCCATTCCCTTAATTTTTATTCATAATTTTATTTCACACCCACATTCACATTTTATTTGCAACATTATTTTAACAGTCTGAATACAAGTCCACATTGTTGAACTTTTCACCACCCATTCCCAGGGTATAATACTTTGCGACCTTGGCTCCCGTTCAACATCTATGTCATCATTCCAGTTTAACTTCATTTGGACATGGGCAGTCTTCCTTTTACTCAGCTTACTTCAGTTATACATGAGAGGCCCAAATAGGCACTAATGATAAAGTCAAAAGACAGATGACACTTTCACAAATAAAATGGTCGCACTGTATACCACCCACCTCTACTCTATCCCAGTTTATTTATTAGACTTATCCCCGCGTTAGCTTTAGTGAAAACCACTCGATTTATTTCAAACAAGCAGATGCCATGCACGGGAGTCTTGAAGACTCCATTTTAGTGTCTTCTGCTCATGTGCAAGAATTTCCCTCCAAGTGATAGCTCGTCATACTGCATAGATGCAGTTGATGCATATGCAGTAAAGATTTCCCGTTAAAAGCGGTTTCAGTCCTTCATTCATGTTATTCATGTTAGCAAACACATAAGCAAGCTTAACTGACCTGCGTATTCATGTGTGTGCATTAGTTTTACAGAAAACAATCTTAATAAGTTGTTAGTGAGTTAAAGGAGCGGATTGCTTCCGAGCACGTCTCTTTTCTATGAGTCCTTGCTCCATCAGTAGCTACCCCATTCATAGGAACAAAGAGAACAGTCCCATAAGGCTTTCACTCCCATCACAGCAGGCAGGCTTAAAACTCTTTGTAGTGAGGGATCTTCAAAAGTTTGAAAATCAACGGGACCTCTAAGAGAAATGTAGTATAACCTAAAGTTGTGGCAATAGGAACTACTTTCACTAGCGAGGCCTTTGGTAGAGGACTTACTGTGCAGCATTCATATTTCCTAATAAATCAGAAAAGACCTTTTTGTCAAGAATGTGCCCTTAAAATGCTTGTTGATCATGAGTGGTTAAAGTCATACAGTCAACAAACACAAGTCCCAGACATCTATACAATGAAACGTTTTCAAATTTCCAATAAAAAATGGCCGCGTAAATAACGTTTTGTGCTTCTTTCATTGTATTACCTAAGTATGTGCTTATAATAATGAATAGTCTATTCCCAGTCAAACAATGTCCTAGTGCCTTCAAATGTCTTTGCAGCCTTGCGGATGTGCATTTAAAAATAACCTGACAGTTATTCTAGTATTAAAGTCACCGCCTATTATAAGAATCTCAGGATGACTAACTTAGACTTTGATGAGGATGCCACCGAGGGCCCAAGGAGAGTCTGTATATCTTGTCTTGGATTAAAATAGATATTAAAATATGGAATTATCATTCCCGGTTCAGAAACTCAGAAATAGCCGTCAGAATGGAATTACAATTTGTTAACAAAGCCACACTCTTACTCAGCTCTTTCTTGCTGATGAATATATCCAGCCCTCACCTCGGATCTTGGGACTTCGTGTTCCTGGTTTAAAGCTACATTGATTTCATGTCTAATGTAAAGAGTGAAATACTCCCGAGTCTCCTATAGCTATATCATAACATTGCAGCTATTAGGCGTACATCGTCTTTACCACGTCATCTATTGAAACCAAGCACATTCCACGAAACAACATTTATTTTTAATGTCCTGTCGTAATGATCAGTAACAACAACAAGGTAATGGATCGGAGTGCTTGAATTGATCGCTCAGGGGCACATTCCAATCCATTGTTTTTCGCCACTATGCCACCTCAGACTGGACCCAGCCATATGCAAATCAGCCTCGACTCTGCTCCTCATGGGAACAGTCCAGCCCCAACTGCCAAGCCAGGTCCTCCCAGACCTGACATACAATCAATTTAGGACCGGTTTCCCCCTGATAAGGGCTCATCAGCCAGGTATAGCGTGATTCCAGTGGCAAAGTAAGCACGGTACCCATCTCTGGGCATACCCGTTACACTTGGGGAATCAACTGCATCAAGAACAAGATGATGGATTTGAATGCTTGAATTAATCTCAGCCACTAGCACTCGCTCGGGCGGCATCCCAATACATTGTTTTTCATCCTCCATGCCACCTCAGTTTGGACCCAGCCCTTTGCGAATCAGCCTTGACTCATAGGAACAGTTAAGCCTGACCTGCCAAGCCAGGTCCTCCCTGAACTGGAATACAAGCAACCTAGGACAAGTTTTGCCCTGATAAGGGCTCATCTGCCAGGTATATCTTTATTCCTGCGGCACAGTGAGCATGGGGCCCATTCCTGGGCATACCCATCACACTTAAGAGGTCACCTGCAAAAACAACAAGGTGATGGATTGGAATGCTTGAATTAATCTTTTCCACTAGCAATCGCTAAGGGTTGCATCCCAATCCATCATTTTTCATCCACCACGACACCTCAGTTTGGATTGAGCCATATGCAAATCAGCCTTGATACTGCTTCTGGTTTTGGCCTAATAAGGACTTATCAGCCAGGTACAGTTTGATTTCAGTGGTACAGTGAGCACAGGACCCATTTCTGGACATACCCATGCACAAAGTGTCACTGGAACTAAGCTGTTCCTGGCCGATGAGCCCATAATAAAGGGTGAAGCAGGTTCTGGGAGGTTTGTGTTCCGGTTTAGGGAGGACCTGGCTTGGCAGTTCAGGCTGGACTGGTTCCATGAGAGCAGGATCAAGAAAGTTTTGCATAAAGCTAGGTCCAAACTGAGGTGGCATGGTATGCAAAATAATGATGGATTGATATGCAGCCTGAGTAAATACCAATGGCTGAGCTTAATTTAATCATTCCCTCCATCACTATTTGTATACTTTAGTATGTCAACATGATCAGGGAGATATTTTACTACTATGCCCTGCCCAAAAACCGTGCTGGAGAGTGTCTATCAATGGGGTTAGTAGTATAGGATTGAAATTGCTTTGGCACATATTTTCCCAGTAATTTGGCCAGACAGGTCAGCAAAGATATTATCCGATAATTAATTCCTCTGTCATTGCTGATGTCTTTTTAGGTTAGGTGTTAGTCAAGATCTTCTGAGTTTACTAAAATTATATTCATATTATGTATTTATTTAAAGGGGTTTTCAACCAGCTTTCTGCAGCCATCGGCCTGTTTTTGTGTCATTCTCATTTTGCTTCTGCACACTTCAGCCACTGTCTAACTACACTTTGTCTGCATTTTCCTCTTTTACAAGGAGCACATCCACACACAAGGTAATTCTCTTCAGTGCCAGTGTTTTTTCATTTTAAATTTCGATTGCCTTAGTGTTACTTTTTTATTTAGAGCCTGATGTGATAGTAGGACTCTATCTACCAGCTCTTAATGTTGTGTTTGATGTGAGCACAAGGCATTTTGCTTTATCCAGGTCCAGCATATCAGATTGTGTCTATTTGAAACTGCTATTTGTAAATGTATCTCTCTTTAGTATGCATGCCATCTAACTATCCATCTGTAGTTGCACCTCTGTCTGTCTGTCTGTCTGTCTGTCTGTCTGTCTATCTATCTATCTATCTATCTATCTATCTATCTATCTATCTATCTATCTATCTATCTATCTATCTATCTATCTATCTATCTGTCTGCCTTTCTGTCTGTCTATCTATATTTATCTAATGTTAATGTTACTGCGATTTGTATAGCGCAACAGCTGCCCCAGCGAAGGGGCGTCCCGGCGCTGTCAGCAGAGCAACTAACACGCGGGAAAGGCAAAGGCTACCCGATGGGAAACAGATATGTTTTAATGGCCTTCCTGAAAGCCAAGTAGTTGGTGTGGCTCCGAATGTGGGTGGGAAGTGAATTACAGAGGTGGGCTGCCCTGCTGCAGAAGGAACGGCCTCCTGCCCGCACTCTCTGAAACCTTGGAACCCTCACCAGGTGCTGGCCTAGTGAGCAGAGCTGAAGTGTGGGAACGTAAGCAGTAACTACGTTGGCCAGGATACTGGGGATGTTGAGTTTCAGGGCTTTAAAAGTGATGCAGAGGGCCTTAAATTCAATTCTCCTGGCCACTGGCAGCCAGTGTAGCCGGTGGATGGTGGCTGACACCGGGCAGGACCTACGCAGGCCAATCAGAGATCTGGCTGGTGCGTTCTGGGCCCGTAGTAGCCGCGCAATCTCACCCTTATTTGCCCCTAAATACAGAGATCAGACATAATCCAATGTGGACATTATAGCTGCCTCAATGATGGTCTGGCGCGTCGGGGGTCAAAAATGCCCAATAGGGGTCTAAGCCCCCGTAAACGCCCAAAGCAAGTCCCTGCTACCTTTTTGGTTTGAACTTGGTAGCTAAAGGGATGAGTCCAGCCATACCCCCAGGTTTTTGACGGCCTGCTTGGAAGGGGGGCACTACCCAGGCTTTCTGGCCACCAGAGTTAGCTCCACACCTTCCCCACCAATAACACCTCTGATTTTCTGGCGTTCAGCTGGAGGCAGTTGGCGGTCATCCACTCAGCGACCACCGCTAGCTTTATCTATCTAGCTAGTCAATACAATCTATGCAACCTTCTCTATGTTTGCCCCAACATTTAGATTGATTAGATTGATGAGGGTCTTGCAGCTTCCCCAATAATAAAGTTTGTAAAAACCATGACAAAAAAAACAAGAATTGTCAATGCAAAAAATACTGGCAGCCCACCCCAGACCTTTTGGATTTGCCAGTGCTTATTTAGCAATGGCTGTACCATAACTTATTTCTGGTCATTAGGAACACTTACCAGGGTGCAGTTTAAAAGTTTTACTAATGGTTGTTCTTTCATAACATGGGCTGCGCAAACGTCAATGGGAGAGCTGGATGCCCGACTGAGCACAATGACAGTTGATAACTGAGTCTCGGTGAGAAAAATGAAGGCATCAAGGGTATTCTAAGGCTGTTTTCCTGCTGAATCTGTGACATATTTAAGGCTTAGGGAATTACATGATATCTTTGCAGAGTGCAGTGGAAAGCATAGAGATTTAAGGGTCTTTCAGGGTCTGTAGATTCATAACAATGCCAAATTAGTTACATTTTGAATTTGTTGTGAGATACAGTGGGAATTAAACACTATCAGGGATATTGACAAAGGGCCTTTACAAGTATGAATAATTTACACATGTAAATTTACTCTTACACTTTTGAGTAACTTTACTCCTTTTGGCTATTCACAAACTCACAGTGTAAAGTTACTCAAAACTGTAGACTTGCACGTCTCCACCAGTGTATGTTACTACTAAAGAAATAGTAGCAAGTCTAGCAACACACATGGCTAACCCCTGGTAGTGCAGCACCCTCCCATAAATAATAATGGAGGCAGGGAATTAATTAATTAAGTTAATTTAATTAGTTAAAAATATATATCATTTGATATTAGAATATAAGCATAGTAGATTTTTTTCTATTTAATGATAAAATAGTTTAATAATATTTTTGCATATAAACATTATGATAACATTACATTTTATTACATGTAATAAAATTACTTGTAATTAAATCTATACATCAATTTGAATAATTATGAATGCATATTAAAAACATTGTACTTTAGGTGGGTATTTTTTTTAATTTGACCGTGAGCAAAGTAACTTTAATGTATTTTAATATATTTTAAAAGATTTATTTTTAAATTCAAAATGTAGTTAATAGTGCTGTAGAATATTTTCTTTAGTTCTACATTTTATATGTATTAATATATTTTAAGTTAATATTACACATAAAATTATTTTTACAAACTTTTTCCAACTGTAATACACTTTTTTCCACTCCCCTATACTTTATCATGCAGAGGTTTCCACCACTGAGATGGAGATCAACCTATAGTAAAGCATGGGCAACTTTTCCCTATACTTTACCATGCAGAGATCTCTACCCTGACTGTGAAGTCTCCCTATGGCAAAGTATAGGGTCCCATAAACCTCTGAGATTCAACACACAAACAGGACCCGTGCAGTGGTGTTACAAGTCAAGATCAAAATGAGCTCTTGACATAAGAAATGATAGCTCCAAATATTAGGTGATGTGTTTTGTGAAGGAGGAAATCTGGAGATAATAAAGCACATAGGAAAGATATGGCCTTTCTAAAGATTCTGCCAAACATAGAGGAAAGTATGTTCTGTTTATATTAGGCATGCCATTACATCGAGCCATCAAGCAAGTGCTGGAAAAACACTGAGAACATAAACATGATAAGATTCATGGCAAAGACGTATCCGAATAAGGGTGTGATAGTAGACATCTTGAATACATTACGGGTCAATACAATGCCTCTAAACATGGCGAAGGAGCATATTTAATGGCAGATAATAGGATGCTGTGTGTGCCCTTCATAAACAATTGGATGTCACTCTGAGAAAGATTTATGCACAGTCAATCAGGTGTGTAGGATGAATATTTATTTAGCCTTCATTGTCAGGTATCTGACAATGAACTGAGGATTTTTGCAGTACCAAAGGTGTTATTCATCTGAGTAGCATTTGAATCCTAGCGATCTGCAACATTAACCAAGGGGGAGGCTGCAATAGTATGATAAAAATGTTACGCTTAGGAGTGAAAAATAGATGCAAGTGATCATTTTGTACCCGGGCTCATAGAAAGTAAGAAACAATTAGGCTAGATGGTTGACAATTTGTTACACAATTTCAGGCCAGATCAAAAAAGCAGACAACATAGGATGTCTGAGATATCCTCAGAGATCAAGCAGAAGCCCAGGGAACTCCAGGCACTTTGGGTTATCCTCGTTATCATCCAGACACCTAAATCAATGAATCATACACCATCACTAAAGTCAGGCCATCAGCATTCCTAAATATGTGTGGAGAGTGTCAGGATCCCTGCAAGGGGAAGACAGGTTCTGACATTTCTGGGGAATATGGTAGGCACCACAGGAGGCATAGGCGGGAATAAATGTCAAGCTTAAATTTCCCGGGACCCCACTGCAAGCTTTAATTTACTGGGACCCCACTGAATTCAGTTCTTATGATAATGCCATGCTCAAGGTTAATGTAGTGTCAGATGGCATTACAAGAAGAGATAAGAGTTTGCGGAAAAGATCTATAAAGCCAGTGTATTTGGAAGAGATAAAATGTTGATTCTTATATCTGGTTTTAGTAGAGAACCTAAAGATGCTGAATAAGAAGGTCAAGATAAACTATGCGATTTTACTGCACCTACCATCTAATACAGAGAGAAGATGAGGTAGGAACTTCCCTTACCTTAGAATTAGAGCAGTTGAATTTAAGAACATTGAATGCACATATGAAATCTAGTAAGTGAATTCATTACATTCTCTGGTCTTTCTTTCAATCCTTCGGGAAGCTGTCCAACACGTTACTCTTATCTCCAGCCCATTGTTTAACTTATGCTCAGATTTTCAGAAAAGACAACATTGAGAAAAAAACTTTAAACTGCAGATGGACGAATCTGTGAGTTTTGCATCAGGATGTGAGTTTGTAGTAAAAAATGTTATACTAGAACATCTCAACTATTCGCAAGTTAATTGTGGAAAGTCTCAGCTACGTTTCAAGAGCTATCCAGATGTTTATGATTGAGTGATAAAAGTGAGGTACCTGAGGAAAAAGTTTGGTCAGAGATGTTTTTAAATTTAACTTTCTTTATTTCCAATGGAGCTTTTAATCATAAGAAATATTTGAAAAACTGAAAACAATGGTTTACCAAAATATTAAAATCCCTTATAAAGAGATAAAGAGAGACTATTTTCAACTGAGAATCCTCCTGAAACTATCTGAGAGACAAGTTAGGTTAAAACTATGGAAGGGAATAAAATAGCTTAAAAAGTGAAGTTTAAAAAAGCAAAAGACCACATATAGACATGAAATGGGCTGGTATGCATTCAACACAAATAAAGGATTTAAGATGATTTTGGTTGCTAATCAATATTGTGATACCCCAGCTGGGGATAGAGTAGACGGGAATGTAAGGATGTATTGATTTCTCTTGTACTTATTGTTTTAATGGAATATTCTCATTGTGACAGACCATTACTTCATGGCATGAGGGAACATTCATCTAGAATTTTCTTTCATAGTTTTTCCTACTTTCCTTCAGATTTGCAGTTCAGGTTATCTGGTTCAGGCTCTCTATGCAGTTCACCCCCTAACTGTAGCTAAGGACTACTTGTGGCTCACCATAGGCTTCTAAATACCTGAAGGAAAGATAAGGACATTAGGAATACACCTCCTGGAAGTCCGGGGCAGGACCGGAGGTGAAATTTACTGGTGCCCGCAGATACTTACGCCTACGACGTCTGGAAACCGTGACCTCCCCTTGCGGCAAAGACACACACCACTCAGGGCGCAGCCTGAGTACATACACGGTGAGAGTGGGTACCTGAACATGGCCGGGAAGCCCTGCAGCTGGAGCCACGAGCTGTTGAGTGGTCGTGATCTGTAACCAGCTGGTGTTGGCACGAGACCCACTGTGAAGCTCTCGCCTGGAAGACGTTGCACTGTGACATCTTCACATATAGATCAACATAGGGGTACAACCACAGCAACTCATGTCGAGCGGTACCCAGGCGCGGACTGGCACGGGAGGAGCCCAGACCGTACCGGCCTCCGCCCAAGCACAAATTTGATAAGATGGCGAAGCAGAGGCACACGGACCAAACTGCAATGCTGGCTGCGATGGAACGACTGGAAGAAACCATCAATCAGACCTGCACCTCCCTGGAATCCAAAATTGACAAAATAGCTATCGACCTCACCCTCCTGCATGCGGATCACCCGAAACTAACTGACTGCACCACTATATTGGAGACCACACTTGCTGACATTAAACCGCAAGTGACTCAGACGGATAAGCATGTTCAAGATTTACTGAACCTCGTGGAGTTCCTGGAAGACAGAGCTGAAAACGCTGAGGGGCGAGCATGATGCAACAATGTACACATAGTGAGCGTGCCAAAAAGATGGGAAGGAAGGGAACCTACCTTGCATGTGGAAAATTGGCTCAGAGATCCACTGCCGGAGGGAACCTTCTCACCACACTTTGTCATAGAGCGTGCGCACAGAGTCCCGGCAAGACCCCCTCCCACAGGCTCGAATTTGCGGCCCTTGCTCCTCCGACTCCTCAATTACTGGGACCGGGATGCCATCCTACAGGAAACCAGGAAGCTATAGGATATACATATAGATAATCACAAAGTAATGTTCTTCCAGGATTACACCATCCAAGTGCAGAGACAGAGGTTCTCATTCATGACGGTGAGGAAACGCCTTCGGCAAAATAACCTGAAATATTCTCTGCTCTTCCCAACACGTCTGCGAGTGGTTGCCAGCGATAAGACTCACTTCTTTGCCACACCAGAAGAGGCAGAAGTGTGGCTGGACACCTTCACAACTGCGGGACCTCGAGACACTGCTGTGACAGCGACCCTACCGAAGCTAAGAGGTCCCTTTCGCCGCTGCCGGAGGGAGTGGAGATCGACGGGGGATCGGGCACCACCCTCGCTGCTGGTAGGACCACACTCAGAACTGATCCTCAGTGGACAGTGGGACGCCCTGCAGGCAATAGTGGAGATCAGTGGCTCTCCGATAACTGAGGATGCATCCAACTCCATCCAGCGAGACCTATCCAGTGACGACAAGCGAATATATGGCCTGCAAAACTCACAGGACTCGGACGAACAACCGGATGTTACCCCGCAAACGGGTGACATAATAATATGAACAGTACAGGACCTTATCCCTGGTTGAACTACGTTTTGAGGTATTAGGATATCTATGCTGAGGTATGCAGTTGCAGATAACATTGTTGGTTGCGATAAATGCTGCAGTGCTGCTGAGTGTTCACGTGAGGTAAGGGGCGATGTCCTGTAATAGAAGAGAGGGGCGGGATTTCGACACTTGCTTAGCAGGGGTCATGTGAGCACAAGTCTACCCTGTGTACCTACTGCATGTTTTTTTGAGCCGGTATGCATAGACTCCCCTTCTATTTTTTTTATTATCTACTGTATTTTGCCTGAAGACGGGGAGTCTCCAAGACACTGGTCACACGAGTTGTAAGTTATATAAGCCTAGCACGTAGCATAACCCCCCCAGACCGTTTTTGACTGTTGTCTCAATTGATAGTTTGGACGATTGATGGTTGCATTTTCGCCCTTTTGAAATTGTTTATCATTATGTTTCTGTTCACGGTTTACTGTTAGACATCATCTGTTGTAGGCAGATTTACACGCTATGACATGCCACGAGTCAGTATACTAGGAAAGATGTGCATTGCTGAGATGTAAATACTATACACGTTTGCTTGGCCGCTGCAGACACAGGACCATTTCACTCCCTATAAGGACTATGTATCCACTTAGAATTGCTACATGGAATGTGAGGGGCATGCATTCACCATCATGCAGGTATCAGATATACTCATAAGTCATAAGTCATAAGTTCTTATATAGCGCACGATTCACCAAAAAGGTCTCAAGGCGCTTAGCAGAAAGAGACAACAACCATGAGTTAAAGTGAGTGACACAGGTTAGTTGGGGGAGAACCAGGTTTTACCTCAAACCCCACCACATACAAATAGCCCTTTTACAGGAGATTCACCTGGTCACCACTGAAATTCAACACTTACACCGCCGATGGTGTGGCCAATTGTACGCCACAGGGTATTCGGCTTTTGCGTGAGGCGCGCTAATCTGGGTGCGGCCAGGGGTCCCGTTTAAACTCACGCAATCATTGGTGGACACAGAGTTTGAGTTTGAGTTTGAGTTTGAGTTTAAAAATTCTTATATAGCGCTCTTACACCAGCGGTTTCATGGCGCTGTAACTGGCAGATCTCCACAATAGACAAGGAAGGGAGGTCGGGTAACAGAGGGTTAAATGAAAATTTTGCTGAAGAAGTAGGCTTTAAGTTTCTTTCGAAACTGGGAATATGGGGTTAAAGATCTGAGATCAAGGGGTAATGAGTTTCAAAGGGTTGGGGCAAGGGTCGCAAATTTTGAGCCCCCCCACTTTTTCCGGCGAAACCGGGGAACTATCAGGAGGGATTGAGAAGAAGATCGGAGTTCCCTAGTTGGCAAGTAGGGCAGGTATGTTGTGATTAAGGGTACCCTGGACGGTTGACAGATAGTAATCACATCACTATACGCTCCCAACACAGAACAAGCTGTTTTTTTTACAGTATCTCACGTGTTTTGGTGCCATGGCATGACATCCCCATGTTTCTGGGAGGTGACCACAATAGTGTACTTGACGTATCGCTAGACCGTTCCTTCCCACTCCTTCCGGGCACAAGCACACACAATGTCATGAAGGCACTGACTAGCTGGGCGACACAATAGCACCTGAGAGACACCTGGAGACATTGCCACCCCCACGATAGGGTATACTCCTACTACTCAGGTGCACACAACCTGCATGTGCAGTTGGAGCGCTACATGCTTTCGGAGGAGCTGCTCCTGCACATAACTATAGTCTATATTTTAGGCAGGACACACTCGGACCATAACCCACATATCTTAGATGTGTCATGGGAATATCCCCGTCCGCCAATCCCAACCTGGTGTCTGCAAACAAATGTGCTGTTAGATGCCCCCTTTCGTAGTCTGCTGGCCACCAATATTGCCCTATACTTTAAAGAATATACAGGCACGACTACGACGCCTCAGGCAGAATGGGACACGTTTAAAGTGGTAGTTAGGGGTGATTGCCTCGGTGCGCAGGCAGGTATGTGAAGACCGTTGAAAGCCGAACTCACACACCTTGAATGTGGGCTGCTTCAAAGTGAAGAGGAGGTACTAGAGGGAAAGTCTAGGTCCTCAGAGTAAGACAAAGAGAAACATTCCAGGTTGCTTGAACAACTTCGCAACCTGAACTATGCAGCACACTCAGCACGCACCCATCATATGAGAGACAAACCCGGCAAGTTGCTGACATGGCTGATACGGCAAGATGCAGTCTCCGCACTTGTGACATCTATACAGAATGCACAAAGTGACACGGTACACACACACAGAGTGCTATACACCACGCTTTCGTTGAATATTATTCCACGATGTACAGATCCTGTCTCCTGGCCACAGATGCATGAATTTCTCTCTACCTTAATGCTGCCGCACTTGACAGAGTATCAGCAGGAAGAATTGGGTGCTCCTCTACTACCGGAGGAAATCAGAGATAGTATTTTCTCCCTCTCAAACAGTAAATCTCCAGGTCCAGACGGGTTACCGGCTGAATTTTACAAAGCCTACTCCGATCTGTTAATACCGGGACTGCTGCGGGTATACGCAGCGGCTCTAGATGACTCGGAACCTACAACTACGTAAAATGAGGCAACGCTAATCGCCCTCTTGAAGCCGGGCAGAGACCCAGAGCTGCTGGGCTCCTACCGTCCGCTGACTCTGTTAAACACAGACTACAAAATACTGGCCTCCGCCCTAGCTAGACGGCTGGCTCGGTTTGTGCTGAACTTGGTGCACAATGATCAGAACAGATTTGTCCCAACTAGAAATACCTCACTAAATATTCATAGACTGTTCAAAAGTCCAAAAGTATGCAACAAAGAATTGACCGCAAGCTGGTTGTCTGGTGCTAGACCTAGAGAAGGCCTTTGATTCATTGGAATGGCCCTATTTAGCAGCGGTCCTGTGTAAATATGAGGTAGGAGATGGATATTTACAACTGATACAACTGCTGTACCGGCGCCCCGCGGTACGGGTTTGCATGGGTAAGCTCATTTCTGAAATGATCAGGGTCAGACGAGGAACCAGACAGGGATGCCCCTTGTCCCCATTGCTCTTTTTCCTTGCTATGGAGCCTTTAGCGGCTCTCCTCCGAGAAAGTGGTGCAGACTGGGGCTTCCTCTTAGAGGATGGTCCCTATACGCAGACGACCTGCTGCTGTATGTAAGGGACCTGGATGCTGTGCTGCCGACTATATCCACCCTGTTCCGTGGCTTTGAGATGGTGTCGGCCTCAAGGAAATTGGGCTAAATCGGGTGCTTACTCTTTCCGCGAGGATGTAGCCATGGCGAATATAAGGTTCAATGGAACGGCACTCACTTGGTATCTGACCACGTTCAGGTACCTGGACGTATTTATCTACCGATCCACTGCGGACATACTGGAGGGTAACCTGGTATGTGTCATCTCCTCCATAAGAGTGCAGATGCAGTTCTGGAAGACCCTACTGCTCAATGTGATGAGTCGCATCACCTTAACCAAAATGATAGTACTGCTGCGACTATTGTATTATTTCGCAAACCTTCCGGGCTATGTCCCAGTGCGTTTCTTTCGGGAGCTAGAGGGATTAACCTGAGGCCTGATCTGGAACACGGGGCGACCAAGGATAGCAATGCAGAAATTAAACTCGCCACCAGAGTGTGGAGGCTTGGCAGTTCCCCATCTGGAATGATACTACTTAGCTGCACTGCTGCAATGGGTCGCGAAGTGGCTAAGTGGAAAAAATCTGACGGACACGGCAACCGAGACATCGATGCGGACACAGACACAGGTTTACAGTTTGTTTCACCCACTGGCAAAACTCCCCCACCCGACACAGTTGCACATTGAATTGGCCCACAGATGTTACAAGAGGAGCCTTCAACTCACAAGAGATACAATCCCATATGCCCCAATATTGCCTCTTGTCGGAACGCCCTGAAGCAGAGACTCCATAACCGACGTAGCGCTAATGCTCTGGACAGACTCAGGAGTGGAGACGCTGGGGGACTTATACGCGGACGGCACCCTCCTGCCTTTCTCAACCCTGTCTGCAGATAATGATTTACCGGTAGGCCAATTACTTCTGCATGCAGCTCTCATACGGACACTGACGCACACATGGGGAGACCTGACAAATGAGCCGCCGACACATCAGCTATTGCAGTATTTACATGTAATGGGGGAGGGGTCACATGTGGTCCATTGGTTAGTACAGACCCTGCTTATACATGTACTGAAACCATTACAAAGACTCCGTACAAGTTAGACTGAGGACAGGGGCCACCCCTGGACCGATAAGGAATGGGAGCGTGTCCTAGCCAGTGCCACACACATACCACACAATTCACGATTTAAACTCATACAAACATATATTTTTCATAGAGCGTATCTCTCACCAGATAAGATCAATAAATATTTCAACCTCAATACCTCTGAATGCCCGAGATGCCCTCTCCTAGGCGCTGACCAACTGCATATGCTATGGTCCTGCCCCCTGCTTCTACCCTACTGGTGTGCGATAACAGAAACGCTTACACACTGCACCAGCACTGAGGTGCCTACCACATGGGAAGTCTGTATCCTGGGACTTTACAAGCGAACCAAGGCCAACAAAGTAAGCTCTAGATTTCGAGACCAAGGCCTTACAACTGCAAAACGGCTGATCACTAAGAGATGGAAACACACGGACCCCCGGAGGCACTTCACTGGAAAAAATATTTAGAGGTCTGGGCGCAGGCGGAGAGCACTATCCTTCACAGGGAAGAAACAGCAGGGTTGCGAAAGTATCCTATCGCACAGCCCTGGGATGATGTTCTCAAAGCCCTTACACAAACTGATGCCACACTGTGTGCACCCTCCACACAACAAGCAGGAGATGATGCCTGACATGACACTTGGGTGTAGCGGATGCGCTACAATCAGTGAACTCTTGGACACGACGGTTGGGATGGGCACTGACCTCACACTCCTTAATGACTACTTGTAAGCATGACTTCTGCTACAAGATACTCTATTTCTCATGTAACTGTGCATGGCGTATATGCGAAGGTCCGCACTCAACTTGATCAGGCAAGCCTAGATACGACTACACTCGAACAGCACTTTATGTATCACCAATACATTTCCTTGCACATTTGATGTCTCCCTTTCTTTTGATTTTATTTTGTTTTCATTGGTAGTGGTTTAAATGTTGGAAAAAGAAGATATCTGACAACGAATACTGGCATATATATAACTTTACATTTTATTTCTCAAGAAACATTGTGTGTCATGCTCTCAAGGCCGAGTTAAGTACCGGTCACGTACCCTTGTATATGCTGTTGTGTCTGCGCAAGAATGACCACTGCTGGAATGTGATTCAAGTGATAACCACGTCTCGCTCCACAATTAGAGATAACAGTATATGTGGGCTATTGGCGCCTAAGTTATTTTACGAGTGCACGTCAAACCCTCAGATGTAGACATGAGAAGTGCTATAACTGTATGTAGGAACTATATTGATTGTTATACATTGCACTTTAGCACTGGCAATGTAACCACAAGTGCGATATATGCCGATAAGTAGATATTATGTAACAGAAAATATAAAATGCAATAAAGATATATATATATATTTTTTTTAAAAAGGGCTTTATATTTTGTGCAGTGATATGGCTAACTAACCCCGCGCCAGATTTGCCCAACCTTCCATTAGTAGGCATTCAGGGTGTAGTCTAGGGTGCCACCATTACACTATTTCCGGACTTCACAGCGATGGTGCATGAGGCAAGAAGGAAGTTCACCGGTGTGTAAGCAACACTCCGGAACATTGGGTTAAAATACAGTATGATCTACCCGACTCATTTAAAAGTGGACGTGGAGGGGAAGACAAAGATGTTTGACACTCCCTCGGAAGTCCAGGAGTTTTGCTGCAGGTATAAGGAGACCAGCAGATCCCAGCAAAAAAAACACAAGGAGCCTCTCCCCCCCACACTGGGTCAGTAGCCAGCGTAGAACTGTTCTTGTCAGAATAAAGTTTTTTCTGCTTGGCACAGGCTCTGCCTTGGCGCTCCTTTGGCACAAGACTATATGTTGTGGAAACAACATTCTTTTTGGGGATCCATTCAACGTGGGAGTGACGGCGTAACGTCCCCCCCACCCCCCACCCCCCAGTGTATATCACTTTAGTTTGAATTTTTGAATTTTGAGTGTATGGTGGTTTTTTCAACTCTTTTGTACGTATGGGGAAGTCCATATCGCACTCCGCGCATTAAGCAACAGGGGATTTCCCTGCAGGTTGGGGAGCATGTATGGGAGGGGTAGGGGAGGGGTTATGTCTTTTTATATTGTTTATCACTATTTTCCAGAAACGAAACGCAAGGTGGCAATTGCATAGTCTTCATAATTGTTGTAGCAGTCCTCGCTCTGCGACCAGGGTATGGCTGATAGTGGTAACTTGTCTGCATTCTCCGAACTAACACTGTGCACCTGGAATGTTAAGGGCTTTAAAAAACTCCAATAAAGGGCGAGCAAGTATTACATTTTTTACAGCGACACAAGGTAGATATCCCTTTCCTCCAAGAAACGCATCTGCCCAAAGCGGCAGCGACACCCTTTGGGACTACATTGGGCCCCAACAGGTTCTTTGCAAATTATAGTTCTTATGCCAGAGGGTCGGCGATATTAATACATAAGTGATTACCCTTTCAGTTGTCCAGAGTTCACTCCGACTCGAATGGCAGATACACCATTGTTACGGGGCACTTAATGGGTAGACATATCGCACTCATAAGTGTATGCACCTAACGTGGACAACCCACAATTCTTCCAGGACTTCCACAGATTATGTCTGCATAGGAGGTTACTTCAATCTCGTATTAGAACCAGCACAAGATAGTACAGCAATGTCCCCTGACACAAAACCCCATGCACAACGGACCCAGTTGGACCTATGCGAAACGCAGGGATTAATAGATGTTTTGCGACATTGCCAACCGCTGGACACCGCATACACTCATTACATAGTGCAACACAACACCTGGACACCTCTAGAATATTGGCTTGTGTCCCCGAACTTGGCTGCATGGTATGAAAAAAGACAACATTTACCTCGGATACTCTCCGACCACTCCCCAGTACTATTGGCTCTTCTAATCCCGCGCGCGGAGGTTAGTGAACGGCAGTGGAGGTTCCCTGGCCAAACTTTGCTGGACGAAGTCTTTCGTTCTGAAATAAACAATGCCATTATAGAATATTTTTAACTAAATACGGGATCAGTACAATCCTGGTCCACCCTGTGGGGGGCCTTTAAGGCCTATATTGGGGAGTTTCCATCTCCAAGCATGCCGGACTATTGAGGGACCGTAGATGCTCACTAGCGAATATTGAACAACAGTTGACAGTGCTTGATCAGGAGCAGGCAGATGGTCATGTTCAGGCCATGCAAAGTCGACGATTGATTTTATTAACCAAGTTTAGAGAAACAGTGGAGCGAGAGGCCCACTTCCTAAGTAAGTACGCGACAGAGCGTTGCTATGGGGATGGCGAAAGACCAGGCCGTACGTTAGCAAGACTCCTAAAGCCTTCACTGGGAGATCATACAATGCATGTCTTCACTCCAGGCAGGGGAAAATAGTAACTGGCACCCTGGATATTCGCAATGAACTCCTAGATTATTATACTACTTTGTACAAAACGCTTACAACACACAGCGACGAGGACCGCACAGCGTACTTAGAGGAAATTATACTGGTGTGGCTGGAGCAGTGCGGCTCACTGGTTAGAGCGGCAGACTCTGAAGCAGAGATCAGGCCTGGGACCAGGGTTCAAGTCTCGACGCGGCAGGGTCTTGGGCTCAATGTCCGCGGACTCAATAATTCTCGCTTCGGCACCTACTCTAATCATGGGTCCCACGCTGCAACTCTGGGCAATAGCTTGCATAATCTCCACAACGGCCCCAACAACACTGGGATGCCTGGCTTCACCTTGGGGGTGCCCAGGAGGGGCATCTCACAGGGAGAGCCAGGAAGGGTTCCACAGCGTTATACAGTGCCGGGACGCCCCGTTGCTGGCGCAGCTGTGCGCTTTACAAGTATACTACATTTACAAGTATACTACATAAAGTAATGCAGTAATTCCTAGCGGAACCTTTTTCCAAAGAGGAGATAACCTGTGCCATAGACACCATGAATGCGACCACATGCCCGGGTCTAGATGACTTCACGGGAAACTTCTTCAAGGCATATAAAGGGACACTAGCTCCTTACCTCTTAGAGGTTTACAATGAGCCCCTCAAGCTACGAGTACTCCCTCCCACGCTGCGAGAGGCGGTGACAGTTTTACTCCCTAAACCCGGGAAAGACCCACACCTGTGAATCGTATAGGCCACTATCCTTGCTAAATCTTGATTACAAGATCCTGGCCAAAAAGCTAGCGTTGAGATTGGCGCTACCTCTGGATAAAATTATCTCACCTGCGCAGTCAGGGTTTGTCCAGCACAGATCAACAGCCCTCAACCTTAGAACACTTTTTGCAGTATTAAATAGGATAGTCCCTGAGGTTCCGACGGCAGCCATACTACTCGATGCAGAGAAGGCCTTGGACTCCCTAGAATGGCCTTACTTCCTCACCGTTATGCGCCGGATGGGCTCCCCGAAGGGATTTCTCAACCTCGCTGCATTGCTGTACACTTCCCTAATAGCAAGGCTCAGGATTAATGGCACACTCTCTTCACAATTCCAACTCTCCCGGGGCACCAGGCAGGGCTGTCCACTGTTGCCCCTGCTTTTCATCATGGCACTTGACCCCCTGGTCAGGTATTTTCAGGATAGGCACCTACACAGAGGTCTCCAATTTAACACAGGCTACTCTACGCATTTAACTCTATGCGGACGACATCATACTGAATGTTCGCCACCTGTAGGTGAACCTGGAGCCACTTATCAGAGAGGTCATTCCCTTTAGAGGATTTTCGGGTTTAAACATAAACTGGGGGAAATCGGAAATCTCCCTGCTGACATCTGGCACTGTTCGATGGGATTGCGAATTCCCCCTGGCGTGGTGTGATGAAACCACCAAGTATTTGGGAATACAAATTCACAAGGAAATCGACCAAATTATTTTGCGGAATCACGGGCCAGCACTCCATTCATTGGAACAACAGGTAGAACGATGGATCAAACTTTCCCTCTCCCTAGCCGGCAGGGTAGCTATTATTAAAATGGTAGTGCTCCCCAAATTATAGTATTTGTTCCAGAATATTCCAATTCCGCTCCTGAATAGTTTTTTCCATAAGATTAGATCCCATCTGTTAAGACTGGTGTGGGGCGGAGGTGGCGTCAGAGTCAGATGGGATACACTGACCCTGCTGTATGAGAGAGGTGGCTTGGGAGTCCCAAACTTCCAAGTGTATTATTTAGTGGTACAATGTAGCTTTGCGCACTACCGGTACCACCCTGATGCCAGACTACCTGACTGTAAGCCGGAGGCAGATCTGGTCCTACCTTCCCCACTTAGAACTATACTGCCAAAAAGATTTCCCAGGGATTCTCATGACATACAAACGGTGCCAACCACTAGTTGGACTTGGAAGATACTTGCTCGAGGGACCGTCCACCTCTGCCATACCAATAGACAACAATCCATGGTTACCCATTACTGAAGAAAAGTTAGTGAGACGCACACTTAGCAAATATTCCCTAGACACACTGGGGGACCTAAGCCCAGGGGGACAGGTTCAGTGAGGCATCCTTTATGGACCACTTTGTACTTAGCAGAATCCGCAGCGCGTTAAGAGCTAGGATAACAGAATTTCCACTAGAACCAGAATCCTTTACACCACTGACCCTGCTCATCACACATAAAGAAGGAGGCCATCTCATGTCCAAATTATACAGAGCCTGAATGGCACTAATCCCCAGTAGGGACGCCAAAATACTTAAGGCTTGGGAACGGGATCTAGGCCATCTCATTGAGGATGAGCATTGGAAGTTCTGTTGCACCCAAGCAAAATGAAATTTAAAATGTTTCATTTAAATTTCATTTTAAATTCATTTCATTTTAAATTTCATTTTAAATTTTCATTTTAAATTTCATTTCATTTCATTTTAAATTTTTGCCGGAGCATATATGTCCCCGGCCAACATTAATTCTATAGATCTGAGAGAGCGCAATTTGAAAAAAAATCATGTCTGCATCATATTCACAAGCCTGTAGCGTAAAGTTAGCCTATGTAACTTAAGAAGAGAGAAAATGTATCTGTATTTACTCTAGAGTGTTATTAGAATTAGAAAGGCCCGTATACATGGTGGGCTAATGTAGAAATGTGTGAAATGCTTAGGAACATTTGAACGTGCTAAACGGAATCTATGTATGCAGTTACTAAATGAAGAAAGAGATGAAATGTAAATTGAAGAAACGTGCAGACCACATAGCACTGTGTAAGAATGAAGGGGTACCATTGTATCTTTCATGTAACATGGATTCGACAATTATTCAATGATTGCTTAAAATATATGTGTGTGTTAGAAGCCATATCTTATAGAAGAGTTTTGTATAATTATAGAATGGTATTAACATGTTATTCTAAGCTAAAGAAGTAAGAGTTCACAAAGTGTAGTCCACTGCATATAATTTAGTGGGCTTGGAGAGATAGGGAATAGCTTTGATCTGCACGTGCGAGCCAGGAGTCAAAAGTCTCGTTAAATTAAATTGCCAATGCTGGTCGAAGTTTTATGGCCTAGTGAGATAAGGGATGCTTGGAATTTGGGGCCCTGTTTCGAAGTGTCTGTTTCCAGGTGCGAGGGGGGTACCAATCACAACGTAATGAATAGAGCTTTGTTTGAGGAGATAGGCTCTGGTCTGGAGGAGTCGACCGGAATGTCATGGGGGTACCAGCACGATGGAGACGGCGCCTGGGAAGCAAGGTCAACTTAACCGACGATTCGAAGAAACGAAACTGTGGAAAAAACCCAGAAGCAGGACCACGTGAAATGTGTACGTGGTGGGCGTCTCAAAGGGGCGTTTCACCCATACTGTGATTTTGTATTAGGGACAGCACCCCGGGGAGAAGGCAGAGCAGATGACCTGAGGACTCTTAGAGAGCGGATGGGTAGGCAGAGAGGGTACTGCTACGCGACATAGGTTTCCATCAGACACTAAGAGAGTTTGAGCTTCTTCGGAAGTCAAACGGCTGACACCTTTTTAGGTAAAGATTTGCTAAGTAGGGATGTCATCTAGAATAGTGTAGGGACAGTTTAACCTGTTTCATTTTTTCTGTAAATGACGCTTCAGATCCACTTAGTGTCAATGATATTCAACCTGTTGATCTTCGAATTAGTTTTGATTGTTTTCTTCTGTAGATTGAGATTTCTGAGGGAATTCATGTTCCTTCTTGTACCTGTATACCTGTTGAACCTTATCTTGAGGTGCTTGTACTTGCAACTGATTTTGGTTTTATAATAAACCTTTAAACTTTTACCGTCGTAAGTGGTTCTTTAGAGTTGCGTCAGTCTATGGGGTTGATTTAACCTATGTGGGTTTGCCTTTTACTCAATGACAGTCAATAACCGATCCGAAAAGGGATTAAATGAGATCGGTATCTAGGTGATCAGATAAGAGATCAAAATCTCATTTCCCGCAGTTGGTAGCAGAGAAAGATGGTTGGCTTCTTGAGGAAGGCGACCTAGGTTAGGTCTAGATTACCCCAAGGCCCCTAGTCATCGACGACCAGAAGAAGAGCTACCTGCCGAAGAAGGTGCTGACGGTGCGAGAGTGAAAAGCAGCAGAGTCGGTCGTGAGTGAGTATAAGGGTCATGCATTGCCAGATTGCGGTGTTTTGTGTTGTACCTGTGTTGTAATGTCAAGCGGAGTTGAATGTCTGTAGTGTGAGTGTGAGACGGTTGTGAGCGCGCGCAACCGGTGAAAATCTTAAGTCCAGAGAAGGGCTTGAGTGGTTCGGGTGTATCGGACATCCAGAGTAATTGTCTACCGTTGTGAAGGGGGTCATGAGGTACCATTGATTGCCCGTAGGACCGTGATAGGGGGAACGTCAGAGTGAGTGTATGAGTAACGGACGCTGGTCGGACGTTTACTGTGTGTAAGTAACCTATCAGTTGAGGCGAGCGTCTGAACGTTAGTGAAAGACGTCTCGCCAGTTGAGGTGACAATTACAGTTAGACTGTGGACGTACAGTCAAGGAAAGTGATCGCTTGGTCAGAAGTAGTCATTTTTCGGTGTATGAATGGGACGCATGCAAGACCGGGAGACGAGCTGAGAAAGGAGGGGAACTGCTGCAAAGGGGACGAGTGACGTCAGAGAGAGCTGCGCTGGGATTGGCTGGTTGGTGTAGAGCCGCGCTGGGATAGGTTGGTCAGCGAGAGCCGCGCAGGGATTGGTGGTTCGCCATCGGGAAGTAAATAAGGAAGAGAATTAAGGAAAATCGTAGATTCTTGAAAATGAAGTGTTTTAAATGTCTAAGGGCGATCTTTAAGAGAGACAGAGGGAACTCGTATGCGGGGGAAGAGGCCCCACCGGAGGGCACACCAGCTTATTACATGGCTGTGAATGTTGGGCTACACTCGATACTGTGGATCTCCGAGTGGAGCAAGTTAACAGAGGGAAATGAGGAACTGACGTTCGCGAGATATGGGACGTTTAGGTTAGAAGCATTGAATCAGCTGAAAGCGGTAATGCTCGCAACGAGACATCTACCTAGGGCAACACAGTTTGAAGCCCTCAATGCATGGTTCAGGGCGGCGTACGACAGGAGCCTGAACAGGCGCCAAGAAAGAGTGAGACGATCGGTGCAGGCTGCAGAGGTTCCATCAGCTCAGGACCTGTGCCATGACCTGTGTCCGGGGGACTGGGTCCTGGTGAAGAAACACGTCAGGAAGAACTGTCTAGACGTGCGCTGGCGTGGACCATTCCAAGTCATATTGGTCACGAACACGGCAGTAAAGTGTGGAGGCTTGCCCAACTGGATCCACGCCTCACACACCCGAAGAGTTCCAGCACCTCTGGAAGAAACAGCTCCTCTCTCGGATGAAAATCCAGCTGAAAGCGGAGAAGCCACAGAGAGGGAAAGCCAAGCTGTAGAGGTGATTGAAGATACTGAGGCCGTGTCTGACCAGGCCGAGGACGGTCAATATACCAGTGAGACCGAAGCTGCCTCAGAAGGAGAAAGTAGCTGGGAGTTCGAGTCAGACACTGACCAAGCTGTAAGTGGTCAAGAGACGAGTGCAAGAACAAGGAGCAGGAGGACAAGGAGTGGAGAAGCTAGCTGGCCGGAAAGAAGGAGAAGGTCAAGCTTGAGAGCAAATCCAGAGAGAACCCTTGTCCCGATTTCTGAAGATTCAGATCTAGACGAAGGTGCAACGGACTCAGGCTCTGAGAGTCCGAGAAGATCAAGGAGGGTACGTGTGCCCTGCAGAAGATACGCCACCCCTGAGTGGACCTACCTAGCAGCAGATGTCTTGGGGACAGAGATCCGGGAGGGTGAGGGAAGTGCAGGTGACCAATCTCGATCCAATTGTAACGGTGGAAGTACGGCTGTTGACACCTGGAATCGAAACTGAAGGGTTACTGACATTCACACTCCCCGTTCCCCTTTACCTAAGTCGGATCAAGGACCTGGTGCTGAACAGATTAGAATTTCCAACTTTGGGTCATCCAGTACCAGCACATGAAGAAACCATCCTTCGTTTAGAACTGTTGGAATATGCCATTAGAGCTGCTGGCACTAGAATCATCGTAGATACATAAAGACTTTTGTAATTCAGCCATAAAGAAAGAAGATAACCTAGCGCCGAGTGGAAAGAAGAAGAAATTTAGGGATTTCATTTAGAGGACGGAGAAGGGCTAGGGCTGTCTGTTGCTGAAAATAAAAGACTTTGTTGAAAAAGAGACATTGTTGGTTAAGAGTGCTTCACAGACTGAGAAATCAAATAATCCGAATGAAGATCTAAAAGTGAAATTTTCCTCGAAAAGGGAAGAGCTACGCTGTCTGATAACATGGAGACGGGCAGTCCAAACCGAAAGGCCAAATGCATAATAGGCACACTGATAGCAGTAGTAATTTCTCTCATAATCACAGTAGTTACAGTATCATACATAGTAGGACATGCAAGTGTAAAAGAGACAACAGATGTAAAGCCTGTAACGACTTTGAAACCTGCTCTTGTTGGAGAGAAAGAGGAGAGCAATGTGATACGTGAAAAGGCGTTACTGGCAGATGAAGCCCGTAGGTTACACATAGATGAGTCGCAGGGAAATTTCAGGACAAACGCATATGCCAAGTTATTGTACGAGTATATTGATGCCATGGAGGCCAAAGATTGTTATGTCTGCATGCAATTGCCGGCTTCCGTAGATGAAGGCATCAGATATCATCACCTTCCACTGACATATGGGATAACATGTAGTTTATTGCTCAGTATATTTTATGGTCGAAAAGGGTTTGAGTACTACTTTTCAAATTATGATTTGGTACTGCCTGAAATCCCGAATTATAAGCAAATGAATAAGTGGGACTACTATAAAAAGGAAGATAGACTAGCAAAATTCTTTCTTCCTTGGGATACATTAGATACTTCATATGCACGCCGAAATAATCTGACTTGCAAAGTGTCAGAGATCGAGAAAAAGTTCATTGGACAAGTTGATGACCGTTACAGGAGGCAGAAGATTCTGAAAATGTCAGGACAATGGAAAACAGATTGGACCGAAGAGGAAAAGGCACACAAAAAGAAGGATAGTAATGGTCCAATAGCTTTAGATAGAACACAGAAAGGAAAGTTATGTTTGACTCGAAGCAAGACATACTATGAGAGTGTATTTGTAGGTGAAGTTAGTTGTGAACACGCTTTTCGGTTAGAATATTACACGAAAGATTTCATGAAAGGGATGCAAGTGATTCCTAATGTATATTTTGTATGTGGAAGAAATGCCTATGTTAAATTACCGGACAATTGGTATGGTTCATGTTATTTGGCAATTGTCTTCCCCAAAATATACCACGCAAAGGATTTAGAGATTATAGAGGGAAAGGCTTCGGCAAGAGGGAAAAGGGATGTAGGAGATGCTGAGGTAGTTGGAGATGTATTTGGAGCCATGTTTCCTCTTTTAGGGTTGATACTTAATGATGTCAAGATCAGGAGATTAGCTACCGTTGTAGATAGATTGTCTGCCAGTACTGCAAGGTCATTGATGCGAGTGGAAGGAGAAATGCAATCGATTAGGGCAATGGTTCTTCAGAACCGTCTTGCTTTAGATGTTCTGTTAGCAAAAGAGGGCGGAGTCTGCAAGGCTCTGAAGGTCCAGGAATGTTGCACGTACATTCCAGACAATTCAAAACCACTTGAGAAGGTTATACAAAATATTACTAAGATACATCGAGAAATTGAAGATTTGACAAAGTTAAATGTTTGGGAAAAAGTAGGGCATGGAATGGGTAAAGTTGGAGGTTGGTTTGCCAATCTCGGTAAAAGCGTTGTTTGGTATATCTTGAAACCCATCTTCATAATATTGATTTGCATAATCGTATTGTGGGATTTAGTGAGACTGTACAAATGGTATAGATCAAACCGGTTGCAAAGGTCCATGAGAGAGCAAGAAAGGAGATTAGCTGCTCTGCAAGATCATCAATATAGAAGTCTGAGAGCTCTTGAAACGATAAAAAGGGGGAGCCTTGCAACCAGTTCTGTGTAAATTATTCAAATTGAGGTGTTAGTGATGACCCCTAGAGGTCATCAAAGGGGGTTACTGAGAGAGCGCAATTTGAATAAAAATCATGTCTGCATCATATTCACAAGCCTGTAGCGTAAAGTTAGCCTATGTAACTTAAGAAGAGAGAAAATGTATCTGTATTTACTCTAGAGTGTTATTAAAATTAGAAAGGCTCGTATACATGGTGGGCTAATGTAGAAATGTGTGAAATGCTTAGGAACATTTGAACGTGCTAAACGGAATCTATGTATGCAGTTACTAAATGAAGAAAGAGATGAAATGTAAATTGAAGAAACGTGCAGACCACATAGCACTGTGTAAGAATGAAGGGGTACCATTGTATCTTTCATGTAACATGGATTCGACAATTATTCAATGATTGCTTAAAATATATGTGTGTGTTAGAAGCCATATCTTATAGAAGAGTTTTGTATAATTATAGAATGGTATTAACATGTTATTCTAAGCTAAAGAAGTAAGAGTTCACAAAGTGTAGTCCACTGCATATAATTTAGTGGGCTTGGAGAGATAGGGAATAGCTTTGATCTGCACGTGCGAGCCAGGAGTCAAAAGTCTCGTTAAATTAAATTGCCAATGCTGGTCGAAGTTTTATGGCCTAGTGAGATAAGGGATGCTTGGAATTTGGGGCCCTGTTTCGAAGTGTCTGTTTCCAGGTGCGAGGGGGGTACCAATCACAACGTAATGAATAGAGCTTTGTTTGAGGAGATAGGCTCTGGTCTGGAGGAGTCGACCGGAATGTCATGGGGGTACCAGCACGTTGGAGACGGCGCCTGGGAAGCAAGGTCAACTTAACCGACGATTCGAAGAAACGAAACTGTGGAAAAAAACCAGAAGCAGGACCACGTGAAATGTGTACGTGGTGGGCGTCTCAAAGGGGCGTTTCACCCATACTGTGATTTTGTATTAGGGACAGCACCCCGGGGAGAAGGCAGAGCAGATGACCTGAGGACTCTTAGAGAGCGGATGGGTAGGCAGAGAGGGTACTGCTACGCGACATAGGTTTCCATCAGAGACTAAGAGAGTTTGAGCTTCTTCGGAAGTCAAACGGCTGACACCTTTTTAGGTAAAGATTTGCTAAGTAGGGATGTCATCTAGTATAGTGTAGGGACAGTTTAACCTGTTTCATTTTTTCTGTAAATGACGCTCCAGATCCACTTAGTGTCAATGATATTCAACCTGTTGATCTTCGAATTAGTTTTGATTGTTTTCTTCTGTAGATTGAGATTTCTGAGGGAATTCATGTTCCTTCTTGTACCTGTATACCTGTTGAACCTTATCTTGAGGTGCTTGTACTTGCAACTGATTTTGGTTTTATAATAAACCTTTAAACTTTTACCGTCGTAAGTGGTTCTTTAGAGTTGTGTCAGTCTATGGGGTTGATTTAACCTATGTGGGTTTGCCTTTTACTCAATGACAGTCAATAACCGATCCGAAAAGGGATTAAATGAGATAGGTATCTAGGTGATCAGATAAGAGATCAAAATCTCATTTCCCGCAGATCCATCGCGACCTCACACATGCCCAAAATGTGGCGCACAGCGGGCTGACTTGGCCGACATGAATTAGAATTGAACAAAAATAGGGGAATATTGGAGGAAGGTCTATACCATACTGTCACGAATGATAATGCTTGGCATCAGCCCCTTGCCAGAAGTAGCACTGATTGGATATGTACACAATTTCCCAAAATCATTGCGCAAGTTTGAAGCCATAGCCCTATTATTAGCCAAGAGAGAAATTGCGCTGCGCTGGGGCAATAAGATAGTCCAAAAAAATAAAGCCTGGCTCAACAGTCTTATATACTGTAATGTAAACAGTGATTTATTTAGGCCTACACTGCCCCCGACTTCAAGGCCCAAAGATATCTCGAGACCATTAAAGAATTATTTATAGGCCGTGGAAGCAACACCCACGGCGCAGGCCCCCGCAGGAATTGTCCCCACCGGGGTGGGATGAATCTTCAAGTAAATGTAAATGCATATTGTTCAGATGTATAAATACAATATTAAAAATGTGAAACAACATACTATAACGGCGCTGGGGCAACCAGAAATGGTACATGATTGGAACTCAAATAGGCATTGTAGATCTTGGACTAGTGCTACGAGGAAATTTCTGCAAATGTCTAGCCACAATGAGTTTTTGTAACATATGATTGTATATGGTAATTGGAAAATGGTAAATAAAGTTCAAAAAATGTAATGATTACAAATTTTATGGTGCAAATAAAATAAATTCTTAACATCACATTATTTTTTATATATTTGTGTCTCATGATATGTTTGAGACAATATATTGCTGAAATACCGTATCATAGGCAGGTGAAGTTCTGTTTCGTGTGCATGTATGTGCCTTACTAATCCTTCGTGTTAAACACGTTTAGCTCTCCAAACAATAAATGTTAACTGCCAGATAATATCATTGCTCTTTTTTAGTTCTCTCTTAGCCATCACCTTTTGATTTTACTACAATTATATGTATACTGTACTTATTGGGGCTTTCAGACAGCCCACTTCATCCATTGGTCTGGTATTGTGTCATTCATATTTTTCTTCCACTCCACTCACTACAGCATACAGCATAGCGCAGCGAGTCCGCCCACTTCAACCATTGGCTAGCTTCACTGTCAGTGACGGCATTCTAGTACATCCACATTCAAAGTTGTTCCATTCAGTGCATGGTACTACTATTTTTGTTTTCCCAATGCCTTTTTTTTGTTTGTTATTGACGAGGGCCTGGCAGCTTCTCGAGTAATAAAGTTTTGCAATAACCATGACAAAAAACAAACAAGCTTTGATAAAGCCAAAAGGTTAGCAGCAACGCCAGACATTTGGCTTTGCCATTGCTTGTATTTTTTTATGTCCATATTTTGTGCAGTTTATCAGCCAACCTGTGATTCCAGTCTATCTTTCCATTTCATCTATTGAATGCATTGTGCACACATGCCAACATTTTCGACCAGGAAAGTGGGCGATTTTGAAAAAAGAAATCCGGGAAATCTATTTTCCTAGTTGATATCTATTGAAGCAGAGACAATTTTCAGGGGGAGACAGCTAAAACAAAACCATTTTTGGCTTTAAATATCGTGAGTCTGCCGCCTGATTCGGGTATTTGTCATCTATGATTGTGTGCCTACAGGGTACCTTTCTTTTACATCTTGATTCAGCATCACAGTTAAAACAAGATGAGTGGATGTGCCATTCTTCACTTATAGCGATATTTATATTTTTATTATCGTGTGTCATCCAGTTTCCATTTGTTAACTAGTTACCAGAACTGATACTTATAAAACCTGGTGCTTTCTTTAATCATCTACTGGTTGATCCAACGAACGAAAAACGAAAAGACAATCTATTTTTCGTCTACATCTCTGCGCAAATTAAAGCTCAGATGAGGGCCTCTTCTTTATATGTGACACCGCAATCAATTTGTGAAAACTTTGTTTTGCACATGGTTGCCATCTTGTGGCCAATAGCAGTACATGCATTGAAAAAAATCTGTCGTTCGCTATAGTAATTCAAACGCCAATAGGTTTTTCAGTTACCTGCACACATTTTTTAGATCCGATTTATGAAGTACAACGTATAATGTTCCTTCCTTGCCCCCAAACTCACTGCACTGAGCCTCTGTAGGTGAAGAACTGCTTTATTGTACATTAACAAAGTTATCATGAGCAATAGGGCGCCGAGCGTCTGTCCGCTACAAGCTCCGGTCGCCAACTGTCGTTTTCCCCGTTCGCGCCTTCAATCTCTGCCAGCTGCGCATGCTCGCGCCTTCCGCTCCAGTCTATGGCGTGACGCGTCATCGCGTACACGCTCATAGACTAGAGCGCACACCACATATCTCCCCCCTTTAACAGTGACAAGATAACATTCCCCCCCAACTCTCTGAATGTCCCTTTAGTCCCAAGGTCTATATCTCTGGAGGGCACCTGGGCGGTAACAATACATCATAACTAGTGTCCACTCATTTCAAAGTCTCTATATCGAGAGGGCACGGAGACTGCCCTGCCACTGCGGGTGTGTCTTACCGGCATGTTCTCTTCCACCTCTCTCTCTCCTCGTGATTTCTCACCGTCTCTCTGATCTCCTCTCTGTACTACACCGGCCGGTGTACTTTCTCTGTCAGTGGACTCTGTGTTGGGAGTTTCCACTTCTCTGTCATCTCCTACTCCATCCCACAGGTCTTGGGCATTCTGCCCCAGTGGAGGTCTTGCATCTTGGGACTCCTCCTGTATCTCCTCCTCCTCGGACTTGGGCCACACTACTATCTTGTTAACTCTGGCCATGCGGTCTTGGGACCACACTTTGCCGTCGCTGAGGAGAGCCGCCCTGCCTCGCACCTCCTTGACCTGTAAGGGCTGGCTAAACTTGCTTTCACCTTTCTTTTGTATGGTAGGGAGTCTGACCCTGACCCATTCTCCTTCTTCCAGCTCTGTTTCCTTCACGTTGCGTCGTTTGTCGTAGTGTGCAGCATAAATCTTCTGGGCCTTCTCCAGGTTGTGCTGAACTACTGCAGGGGACCACTTGCTAGTGATGGTCTTTTCCCTCCACACTACGTTGTCCCGTGTGAATGGATGTCGTCCTCTTAGCACTTGGAACGGGCTGTACCCCACCACCGTGGGGGTGATCCTGTAGGCCCACAGCATGCTCATCACTTCGGTCTCCCAGTCTTTTCCCTGTGAGATGGCTGCCTGTATGGATCCCATTAGCACGCGGTTGAACCGCTCCACTTGGCCGTTGCATGCTGGGTGGTAGACGGCCGTGTGCCTTGACTCAATCCCGTTCCTCCTCATAAATCGAACCCACTTGTCCGAGACAAATTGCGGTCCATTGTCACTGAGAATGGATTTGGGTATACCTTCTCTTAAGAACACAGACGTCAGAAATTTCAGTATCGTGTCCGTATCCATGGACTCTTGTATGTCCACTTCAGGCCATTTGGAATACTTATCTATCACCACACATAAATATTTGTTCACACCTCTGCTGTCCAGGACGGGCCCAAGTATGTCGATGGCCACGTTCTCCCAGGGGCTTTGTGGGGTGTCAAACTTTCCCAAGGCTGGTCTGAGTGGTCGTAAAACTTTGTCCGCTCCTTGGCATTGCCCACACTCCCTCACTTGTCTTTCTATGTGGACATCCATGCCTGGCCACCAATACATTTGCTTGACACGTGCTTTGGTCTTTACGATGCCCAGGTGTCCTTCATGCAGTTGTTTCAACAACCTGGGTATCAGTGTTTCCGGTGGCACTACCCTTTCTCCTCTATATAGGAAGATTCCCGAATCGCTCAGGGACAGTTCCTCTCTCATCTCGTAGAACCTTCGCACTCCTTCCTTGAGCTTCTTTTTGTCTGGCCATCCAGACGTCAGATGCCTTTTTATCTCTACCTTCTCCGCATCCTGCTCATAAGCAGCCGCCCATTCCTGACAGCTTATCGTCGTCTCATGGTCCTCCATGCTGGCCACCATCTCCTCTTTGTCCAGGGCCTCCTCCGGCGCATCCTCCATCGCCGCAGCCCGGCTGAGGTAATCTGCGACCCTGTTTTGCGTTCCCGGTAGGTACTCCACGTCATAGGTGTAATCAAGTAGCTTTAATGTCATTTTCGCAATTCTCGGGGTCGCTGTGTCATGGCCCGAGGACGTCAGTACTTTAATCAGAGGTTTGTGATCTGTTTGAAGCTTGAATCTCGTGCCCCAAATGAACTGCCGAAACTTGCTCATGGCCCAAGTGACCGCCAGCATCTCTTTTTCAATGACGCTGTACCTTTGTTCCGTCGGGGACAGCGCGCGTGAAGCAAAGCTGATGGTTTCGATGGATCCATCTTCCCTCTCCTGTGCCAAGACCGCCCCTAAGCCCTTGTCGCTTGCATCCGTCGTCACTATGGTCTTGCCTGTGGGGACGTAACCTTGCAGCGGAACAGCTTGGCTGATGCAATCCTTTATCGTGTCAAATTCAGATTGCGCATCTGAGTCCCAATCAAACTTTGCCTTGTCTCTGATGAGTTGCCTCATTCTGTATGTTCTGGTGGCAAAGTGCCTCACGAACTTGCTGTAATACTCAGCCATTCCGAGGAATTACCGCACTTCCTCCTTGGTACTCGGAGCTTTGGCATTCCTGATGGCCTTCACGTTTTGTTCCTTGGGTGAAATACCATGTGTACCGATTTCGTGGCCCAAGTACGTTACTGAGTGAGTCCCAATCTTACATTTGCTCCATTCTGCACTTAGTCCCCTGCTTTGCAGCACTCCTAGGACTCTGTGTAACTTTCTGTTGCGATCTCCCTTGGTGGCACCCATCACCAGAATGTCATCCTGGAAGTACTGCACCCCTGAGATGTCCTTGAACAACCGATGCATCAGCTTCTGAAATACGGCTGCTGCAGATGCTAGACCAAAGGGCATCCTCCGGAACTGGTAGCACCCGAAGGGCGTAATGAAGGAGGTGTACTTCCTGCTCAAGGGATGCAGCTCAATTTGATAGTACGCTGACGTGAGGTCTATGGTGGAGAAATGGGTGACGCCTTTTGTCCTTGCCAGCATCTCCTCAATCCTGGGAAGGGGAAATTTCTCCACGATGAGGTTTTTATTGAGCTCTCGGAGGTCCACACAGAGACGAACCTTTCCATTAGGTTTCTTGACTACCACCAAGGGGGATAGCCACTCCGAACTGTCCACCGGCTCTATGATGCCTTGCTCCTTCAGCCTCAGAAGTTCTTGTTGCACCGCTCCACTTGTGGATATGGGTATGTTCCTGACTTTGTGTACTACTGGTACTGCTCCCTCCTTGAGGACCATTTTGTGGACGAATTTGTCCAGTTTACCGACTGTACCCTCAAAAACTTTGGGGTATGCAGATTTCCAATCTTCTTCTTTCGTGAGGGGCCACTCGTCCGTTAACAGTATTTGTTCTCTCCCGCCCGGGTTGAGTATGATTCCCAGATCCCCTGCGTCTCTCCATCCAAGCACCGATGGGCCCTTCTCAGCAACGTACAGGGTGCATGTGGCCGACCTCCCTCTGAATTCGAATGTGAAGTCTCGGCACCCCACCAGGGGAATGGCGTTCTCAGTGTACGAGATGGGTTTGATGTCCGGTGGCAGTAGGTCTGGTCCCACTACTGGTGCGAAGTCTTCGTCCCATATGGATCTTTGTACGATGGTCCAAGGAGATCCTGAGTCGACGGCCACGTGTACTTTCACTCCACCTATGAGCATGTCCGTGCGTGGCTTATCTCTTCGCTTCCCTGACACCTCCAGCACCTGGTCTTCAATGCACAGCACCATGTCACCCTCTTTCAGGTCGTCTTCCTCGCTGATTTCCGCATTGGCAGATTCTACACACTTGACCGTGGATTTCTTCCCCTTCTTGCGGCATACTTTTTCAAAATGGCCGACCAGGCCGCAGAACGCGCATCTGGCGCGGAACGCAGGGCAGCGTTTATCTTGAGCGGAATGCGCCGTGCTACCACATCTATAACACGAGAACTTGCTGCCTGTACTGGGGCGGGCCGTCTGTTTCCCTGTCCATCTGGTATCCTTCCTCTGTTCTCCATACGTCACCTTTTGGTTACTGGAATGTGAGGCTTCATCTATTTTGTTAATCATCTGTCTCTGCGTGCCTTCCCTTTTTGCCGCGTCTGCACCGCGTTTAGACATTTCCGCCTTTTTTACCATTGCCACCACTTCCTTGAGCGAGGTTTCGTTCTGCGCCCATAGCTTGTCTTGGACGGCCCTACTGGTGGTGTGCATAACTATCTGGTCTTTTATGTATTCATCCTGTAGGGCCCCATACTGGCACGTGATGGCCAGTCGTCGGAGCGCGGCTACGTAGTCATCAATGGATTCACCTGCCTCCTGTTTCCTCTGTTGAAAATTGTAACGGTCTATGGAGACACAGACTGCTGGGCGGTAATGACTGTCCAAGTCTTCTAGTGCATTTTTGAAGACATCTGTCTCCGTCGCAGCCCTCTCCTTGGGCACCAAGTTCTTGAACACTCTCACCCCTTCTGGGCCTAAATTATGGAGCAACAGTCTCTTTTTCCTTGCCGGGGTGTACTCCTCCCCATTCTCGTCCTCCAGTGCCTCAATGTAATTTTGAAAGTATTCCTTCCAATCCTCCCATTTTAACTGGGGTTCCCCCGGTCTGGGCAGGAATGGGATGGGGGCCAACAGGGCTGAGGCCTGATTCGCCATCCTGGCCTCGCCTCTGGGGTCTGCCGCCTGGGCACTGGGCTGGTCGGGCACCCTGGATGCTCCTGCACTCCCTGCCGCGTCACCTTGACTCCTGGGACTACCTGGAGTACTGTCCCTTGTGGTTTGCGTGGGGTTGTCTGCCTGCGCCCCTTCCTCTGGCTTGGGGGTGATGCCTTTGGTTGCCAGGGTGCTGGCTGTAGGCTCTGTTCCCTTGGGCAGCACTGACCTGGATGCTTATGCTGTATTCTGGCTTTTCTGTTGCTGCTGCGCTGCTGCCACGCCCTATGCTCGTGCTGGTTGCTGTCCTGTCCCTCTGGCTGGTGTGGGGCTGTTGGAGGGTGCTTGCTCCTGTCCACTGTGCTCGATGGTGTTCGTGGTCCCAGCCTCGTCGCCAATATAATGTTCCTTCCTTGCCCCCAAACTCACTGCACTGAGCCTCTGTAGGTGAAGAACTGCTTTATTGTACATTAACAAAGTTATCATGAGCAATAGGGCGCCGAGCGTCTGTTCGCTACAAGCTCCGGTCGCCAACTGTCGTTTTCCCCGTTCGCGCCTTCAATCTCTGCCAGCTGCGCATGCTCGCGCCTTCCGCTCCAGTCTATGGCGTGACGCGTCATCGCGTACACGCTCATAGACTAGAGCGCACACCACACAACGTATATTTTGTTATCAATTTCCTCATATTTGTGAGTTAGAACTTGTATTCATTATTGAAAAATAGATCACAATTTTCACTCCAAATACTTCAACACCTTCCCTACTATCCACGGGGACTGGAGTTGGAATAGTAAATTAAACTATTCACTATCCAGCACCCCAAAGCGCTATGCGTTGTAACAGCATGCGTTGTAAAAACTGCGTTGTAACAGCATGCGTGGTAAAAGCATGCGTTGTAATGTCATACATCCATCAGAGTCATAGCCATCAGTATTTGGAGTGAAAATTGTGATCTATTTTTCAATAATGAATACAAGTTCTAACTGGATGTATGACATTACAACGCATGCTTTTACCACGCATGCTGTTACAACGCAGTTTTTACAACGCATGCTGTTACAACGCATAGCGCTTTGGGGTGCTGGATAGTGAATAGTTTAATTTACTATTCCAACTCCAGTCCCCGTGGATAGTAGGGAAGGTGTTGAATAGTAAATTAAAACTATTCCCTATCCTAGAGCGCCCCCCAGTGCAATGCGTTGTAATGGTTTTCATTGTAAAACCTGCGTTGTAAAAGCACTGCGTTGTAAAAGTTTCGTTGTAAAGGATGTTTCCCACTCTGATAGTGCAATGGAGTCTGCTCCATAGACCCCAGTGCCTGTGCGCTCTCAGAACTGTTATGTTCAACTTGATAAAGCCAAATTGGCAAAGACTTTACCCGCTTATAAGTCCCTACTATATGGTACCACAGTATCCTGGGCATAGGTGGTAAAGGGGTTCCCAGGGCTGTAGCACAGTGCTGTGACACCCTGAGTGACCCAAGTAAACTACTGACAGCAGGCCTGCCATTCAAGACTGCAGGATCAGTGCCAACTGCTGAAACTCGACTGCGCCCTCCCCATGTGGGCACTGTCAATACACTATTTTTAATACATGTCAGGCACCCCTAAGGAAGGCTTCCTGAGCCCAGGGTGCATTAAATTAGAGGTTAGGACTTATAGGTGCAAGCCTATATCTCCCTATAGTGGCGTTCCCTATTTGAAACTACTATAAGTGTTAGGGGGTGCAAGATAGCATGGGCTACCAACCGGGCATAATCGAGGTTGCCAGTTTCATTATGGCACTGCCAAAATATGTCATGTTTGGTATAAAAAAAACATGCCCTCTCACCCCTGACATAAATCTGGTGTCTTGGTTGTTGTGGCATGCACCCAGGAGGCTACCTTAGAGGTTTAACATTTGGTTGCCCCAGCTTCTCTTTGAAAGGGTACCATGCATATCCACTAGTGAGTGACTGTCACTAGAGGTTTTTCCCATTGATCGCAATGTTTCACTGTATTACTCTGCACTCATTTTATATTGCTTCACAAATGTATAACTCGGGTTATATGTATGTTATTCCATTATTTTTTGTGTCTAAATTAAGATAAAAATACACTCTTTTTATAAATTGGTGTTGGATTTCTCTCAAGTCGTGTCAGTTACTTATCGTCTATGTTGGTACTCTTAAATGCTTAACACACGTACCTCAAGTAAAGCATGACTGATTTTTGCAACACTACCAGGCCTGAGCTAAGGATTTATTAGTATGAATCCAAGCACCATCTTTGGGGTATCATGCAAGTATTACATGGTGAGGACTAACCACCGCACCACATAATACTCCACTGTCCTACAAACAACAAAATAGTTTTTTATTTACTGGGAGTTTCCCAATAAATATTTGAGTATGTTTGAGTTACAAAATCTCAAACAAGAGAGAGTCAGTCCCTTCAAAGTAGGATGAATTTCTAAAATATTCCTTGGAGAAGCTTGAGTATTCCTTGTAGAAGTTAGCATATCACTAAAGACAAACTAATATGTGTCATCAACTTACTAGAGGACCTTTGGATGATGTCATCATTGATACCATTTGAAATATCATCAGTGATGTCACTGACCATGTCATTAGTGATGTAATATGTGAGGTCATAAGCAGTGCATTGTGGGGGTGTAAGTTATAGTTACCTCAGGTAAATATAATTGGTGAATTTTAACTGGTTTTGTATGAGTGAAATCTGAGCCTAACTCTAACGTCCCTGTAACCTTTCTTTTTTTCAGTGAATTTCTACGTTTTTTAAAATGTTTTTTAAAATTCTTTAAATTATAATGACCCTGTAACCTTTGTTTTTTTCAGTGAATTTCGAAGGGTTTTTATTTTTTGTTTCTTTTTTGTTTTATATAGCACAAACTAGACCCAAAGGTATCAGAGTGCTTTACATGAGCACCCATTGCGTTACAGACTATCACATTCATTTTTGTTAGGCACGGGGAGATTAAGTGATTTGCCCAGAATCACAGGATATTAAACGCTCCTGCCGAGTCTCAAACCCGGTTCCCCGGCTTCGAGGTTGACCGCCCTGGCCATTAGACCACATCCTCTATTCTGTTTGCTAACTATAAAGTCCATTTACCCTTTGTTTATTTCAGTTAATTTCTCGGTTTAAAAAAATTCTATTTCCTATCTATAATATCCCTGTAACCTTAGGTTTTTAAGTGAATTTGTAAGGTTTTTTAAAATGTATTTCCTAACTGTAACCCCTAACCTTTGACTCTAAGAGTGTGAATGAGTGCATGAGTGTCTCAGTGGGTGTATGAGTGCCTGAGTAGGTTTGTAAGTTGGTGTGAGAGAGTATGAGTGGGGCTGTAAGTGGGTATATGAGTGTCTGGATGGGTCTGTGAGTGGGAGTGTGGGTCTCTGACAGGAGTGGGCAGTAAACTCCCCTCTGCCAGCGGAGTTTGCCACTTGGCACTCCACTTGGAATGCTGAGTTTGGCAAAAACTCCACCAACTGCCAGCAGAGAAAGGGGGCAAGGCCTTCGATAAAGTATGAGCAATACAGATGCGAGGGTCTTACTGTGGCAACAATAGGGGTTCTTGGCCCCAGCAACCCTCAGCAGACAAGGGGACTTCATCCCCAACCAGTACTACTGCAAGACGCTCATTTGCAGAGTGGTTGAGAAAGGGGGAAAATCCTCTGACGATATCTGAGCATCCCACCCTGGGGGACTTACTTGTGGCAATGATAGAGGTTCTTGGACCCCAATAACCCTCAACAGCCAAAGGGACTTCATCCCCAACCAGTAGTGTGCCAGGAAGTCCCTTTGCAGATTGGTTGTGAAAGGGGGCAGGCCTTCAACAAGGTCTGAGCAATCCTGCTGAGGGAAACTTACTTGTGGCAACCATAGGGGTTATTGGCTCCCAACAACCCTCGGCAGCCAAGGGTAATTCATCCCCCAATCAGTAGTGCCCCAGGAGGCCCCTTTGCAGAGTAGTTGAGAAAGAAGGCAGGCCTCTGACAAGGCCTCAGCCTCTTCCTGCTCAATGTTGATCTGTATTCTGCCTCTTTCTGCTCATTTCTGACCTTTATTCTGCCTCTTCCTACTCGCTTCTCACCTTTATTTTGCCTCTTCCTATTCTTTCCCACCTTTATTTGGCCTCTTTCTTCTCATTGCTGAGCATTAATTTGCCTCTTTCTGCTGTTTCTCACCTTTATTTTGCCCCTTGCTGCTGGTTTCTGACCTCTACTTTGCCTCTTTCTGCTTTTATCTCACTTTTGTTTGCCTCTTTCTGATCTTTTCTGACGCTCTATTTTGCCTCTTTATACTCATTGCAACCTTTATTTTGCCTCTCTCTGCTAGTTCTGACATTTATTCTGCCTCTTATGCTAGTTTCTCTTTTTTATCTTGCCTCTTTCTTCTAATTGCTGATGTTTATTCTGTCTTTTTCTTTGTGTTTCTGACATTTATACTGCCTCTTTTTCTCGTTTCTTACCCTTAGTTTGCCCTCATGCTTCTCGTTGCTGACCTTTATTTGCCTCTTTCTGCTTGCTTCTCACCTTTATTTTGCCTGTTGCTGCTGATTTCTGACCTCTATTTTACCTCTTTCTGTTTGTTTCTCACCTTTATTTTGTCTCTTTTTGCTCGTTTCTCACTTTTATTCTGCCTCTTTCTGCTCATTTCTCACCTTTATTTTGCATCTTTCTGCTCATTTCTGACCTTTATTCTGCCGCTTTCGACTCGTTTCTCACCTTTTTTTGCCCCTTGCTGCTAGTTTCCGACCTCTATTTTCCCTCTAGCTGATTGTTTCTCACCTTAATTCTTCCTCTTTCTGCTTGTTTCTCACCTTTATTAGACCTCTTTCTGCTCGTTGCAGACCTTTATTTTGCCTCTTTCTGCTTATTTCTTACCTTTATTCTTCCTCTTTCTACTTGTTTCCCATCTTTATTCTGCCTCTTTCTGACCTTTATTTTGCACCTTTCTGTTCTTCCTCAGGACCGTGGAGGGGAGCCAGCATAGCTACTGCATAGAGGGACCTGCTGGAAAGGCAGCTCCCTCCGTGCAGGAGCAATCTGTTTTATCTCTTTCTTGCCCAAATGTCTGTGGCCAGGGAAAGAGATGAAACCTCTGCTTCTAGGGACAGGAGCCCTTTGCTGGCTCCTCCCTGCTGCAAGTGAAGTGTTTGCTTTAGCTTTGCGGGAGCTGTCAAAGCACCCGCCAAGCTAAAGCAATCAGCTATGTCCCAGTGGTTGAGCACCCCGGGACATATCAGGAGCCGGCCCTGGGGGGTGGAAGTCGTTTGGGCCATGTATGGCTCCTGGAGTGGGAGCGCAAGACCTCCTTCCTTTGTAATTTACTGGCCGACCCCAAGGAGGTGGTGGTCCCCGGGGCTGTATATGGACCGGCAGTGCGACCCCCTCCAACTTTGAAAATGTTATTTATTGCCATAGGAGATGGTGGTCCCTGGGACCAGGGGGGTCCGCATGGCACCTGTTACACAATATAAGTCCCGGGGAGGTGGTGGTCCCCATGGCATAAACATGCCCAAGGAGGGGATCTGTGTGCCCTCCTCCTTTCAATTTTATGTAAGCCTACATGCCCCCAGGATCTGGCCCAACTGGGGGCTATAATCTAAACAAGCTCAGGAGCGCACGCATATTTTTTTTATATTTTTGTCACAAATTCACGAACTTAGTGAAATTGTGCCAAATTTTTTTTTAATGCTTTTATGCTGTGGCGGCGTTCCAGGGGAGCCCCCAAGACCAAGCCTCAGGAATCATGAGATTTCTTGCCTGTCCCCTTTTCTTTTTTTTGAGTTTTTTGGGACTCGACTGAAGCCAAGTCCCAAGATGGCTGCCAACACTTCCTGGTTGAAGTGTTGGGAGTCAATCAGAGCTGTATATTTCCCTGCATGTGCGCATTATTATTTGCGAAGTCCCCACAGCCACAGATATCACTATGTTCATTTTCTTTAATTTCTCAACAACTACTGAACTGACTTACACCAAATAACTGAAAGTGTTATCTCCATAACCAAATCTACCTTTCTGCCAAATTTGGTGTAATTCCGTCCAGTGGTTGGGGGTACAGGCTCAACTACATTTCCCATGGGAATTAACATACGAAATGCACTTTTTTGATTCCCCCTTTTACTCTGCCCCCACTTCACAGATCACCCTGAAACTTTCCATGCAGAGCAATATTTACCGGGGCACTTTTTCGGGAAACTTTCTTGAAGATTTGTCAAATGGCGCCAAGGGCATAGGCAAGTAAAAAAAAACTTTCCTATGGAAGCATGGTCCTAACTATAACTACCTAATGGTGACCGCTACACAGTGGTGGTCACCACTGTGTAGTTATAGTTAGGACCTATTTTCCATAGGAAGAGCGTTTTTAGGTCTCGCCTTCGCAGTACGCATGCGCTGCAAAGGCAAAAAGACCTTTTCCAATCACTTTGGCTTTTCAGCCAAGCACGTGCACGCATTCCATTGCCTTCAATGGCAACGCGTGCACGTCAGGAGATTCACTTGTGGGAGCGCGTGCCCCCATCTGGCAGCAATTATCGCTCCCGCAAGTGAATCGCGCACGCCCCCCTCCTCTCCCCCCAGCCGCACGAGGAGCACGTGTTTGTGCTTGTTTTTAGGGCTAGGCAGCTTCAATCTGCTGCGGGCCGTATCTTTCTCAAAATGCTAGTTTCCTTGGCTGTGTCACCCAGTAGGTCCTCTATCACCTCACAGTATAGCCCCGTATAGCCCTAGCTGTGTCTCCCTTTCCAAGGGGACCCCTGTGCTGTGTGTCTCAATTACAGACGCAGTGGCATATATTTCACTAACATGATGTAAATTACTAGTGGTGCCGGGGCCAGGAAGCGCCACACCCTGCACAGCGCTTCGTCCCACCCGCATTTCTTCAACTTGCCACAGAAGCCTCAGGTGAGTGGAGTGCCAAAGTTACCCGAGGCACAGCGGGGCCTATTGCATCAGCCCCAGCAGCATTTCCCTTATGAGATTCCACATGGTGCCGCCTTGCCTGTTCATGTTGTTTTTCAGCAAGTGTAGTGTCACTGACACTTTCTGTGGCGGCTGCCGGTAGATTTTTGGCTTTAAAAGTCAAGAGCCTCCTAACTGAGCCAGGCCTGTTGGCATCGTTGCAACCAAAGATATTTCTACGTCATTGGATTCCGTAGGTCACTGCAGCCAAGTGAACCAATCCCCACTGTAATCACGCTTAGTGTAAAAAAGGTAATGCGATCCCCGAAGTGTGATTTGGATTCATGGATGCCAACAGACCCTCTTTTTGTTCACTTTCTCTAGCTTTTCTCCTTTGACCATACTAAATGTCTGGAACCTTGAGTCACCCAATGAATGGACACATAGCTGCCAAGGTTTCAGATTGTTATATGTGACATTTTCATAATTTCAATGTAAATATAAATCAGCTGCCGCAGGCGTTTGCAGCAGTTTTAAGATCTTATTATAACTTCCCTCTGCTCAAATAGGTGTAATTTCTGATATTTACATGTTTCTGTGCAGCCCACTACAGTTTCCCTTGTGTTCATTGCTTGATTTTTGTTAGCAAGAAAGTGTCACTTATAGTTGTTCAAATGTCACTCATAATTACACTGGAATTATGAAAATGTCACACATAGCAATCAGAAACCATTGCAGCTTTGCAGGTTTGTAATCACACTTTGTTTGGCCAGCAGCTGCTGCTTTAGATAATTTTTCCAATTACTAATAATGACATGTGATAGTGCAACATAGTGCACCCAGCGCTGTATATTCCTATCCAGGAACCGCTAGTGACTACCTGTGTTATTGCACCATAGCTCAGCCTGCGCTGACACTGGCTGATAATGTGCTGCATAGCTATACACTGATAAGGTCCCAAAGGCGAGACCTATTGGTTATGCCAATGCTTGTTTTGCTAATAACTTTGGTCTGATGTTTATCAGAAAGCTAGACTCTGAAGGAGGACGTGAGTGTCTAATGTGGGTTGGCCACGTACAGGCAGTTGTCCCTGAGGGTAACCCACACCATGGACAGCATAAGGCCATGTACGGCAGAGGATGGCTGCCTGCGGGCTTCGACGCAGGGCCTGGCAGCGGGGGGTTGGCTGTCCACGGGTTCAGCCAGGCCCAGCAGCATTTGGTCGTGCGTGGCGGGGGTTGGCATAGTTACATATGGTAATAAAATATTACTTTACTGTAACAAAACCTAGAAATTCACTGAAAGATCAAAGGTTAAAGTGGAGAAGTGTGGCTCACTGGTTAGAGGAGGCATACCCTGAAGCTGAGGTCAGACCCGGGACCAGGGTTCGATTCCCGACGCGGCAGGGTCTTAAACCCAATTGTCCACGGACCCGATAATTCTCGCTTCGGTGCCCAGTCTAAACACGAGTTCACACTATGCAGCTCTGGGCAACAAGCTTGCTTAATCTCCACAACGGCCCCCCGCGGCGGGATGCCTGGCTTTCCACTTGGGGATGCCCAGCACGGGTGATCTCACAGGGAAAAACCAGGACGGGTTCCCAAGGCAAGCGCTGAGATGCCCAAGGGTAAAATCGAGCGCTATATAAGAACACACATACATACATACATTATAGTTAAGCATGGGAATATCTTACTTTAAATTTAACATTTTTAAAATACTCCAAAATTCACTGTGAAAAACAAAGGTCAAAGGGACGTTACTGCATTATAGTTATTTCAAGTAAGTATGGTTAGCACCATCTTCATGCATTACATATTAAATTACTTATGACATGTTCTAAGTGGGCGGGCCCAAGTAATAGCTACTTGAAATAACTTTCACATTTAAAATGTTACCTATAAACTGAAATTTTCATTTAACTATAACTTTAATCTTTGTTTTGTTCACTTAATATAAAGTAAGATATTATTACCATGCCTTACCCCATATGCTGCAGAATTGGTTTTGCTAAAATCAATGGTGTGAACGCCAAGATTTTTCAGCAGTCTTGGGATTTTACTGAACAGATGCCAATACCCCCACACCCCTCAGAAAATTCCTGTCTTTTTGCCCCCCCCCCGGGGTAATATGGGGGTGGTAGCCCAATCTGCCCCCTGGGGGGTACAAAGCCACTACAAGCTAGAGATTTCTTTATTTGATTTGGGATTGGGAGCTGCTCAAGATGGGCATGCCAATGCACCCCCACAGCAAACTTCCAGTCTTTCTACCCCTCCTAGGGGGGCAGATGCGGGCAGTAGCCACCAATATACCCCCTGGGGGCAGAAAGCCCACTAGATTCCAGGGATATTTTTTTTAATTGGATTTAGGGGTGGGGGCTGCCCCAATGGGGTATGCCAATGCTCCCACGCCCCACAATCATCCATCATCTTTCTGCCCCACCTGGGAGGCAGATGGGGCAAAAAGCCCACTAGATGCCAGGGATTCTTTTTATTGTATTAAGAGGTGAGGTCTGCCCCCACCCCAGCAATATCCCATAGTCACTCTTGCCCCCTTGGGAGTCACATGGGGCGATAGCCCCCAATCATCCCCAGGGTACAGAAAGCACATTAGGCACGAGGGAATCTTTTTTGCATATATAGGGGTGGGGGCTGCCCAAAATAGGCAAACCAATGCCCCCAACCCCCCAAAAAAATCCAGTCTTTTTGCCCCTCCTGAAGGCATGTGGGGGCAAGAGCCCCTGATTTTCCCCACAAGGGGCAGAAAGCCCACTAGGCACCAGGGATTTGTGTTTTATATGTAGGGTTGGGGCTGCCCAAAATGGGGATGCCAATGCCCCCCTCCCCCAAAAAATCCACAGCCTTTCTATCTCCCATGGGAGGGAGATGGGAGAAATCGCCTCTGATCTTCCCCGGGGGTGCATAAAGCACACTAGGCACCAGGGATTTGTGTTGGTATATAGGGGTGGGGGCTGCCCAAAATTGGCATGCCAATACCCCCACCCCCTCCAAAAAAAAACATTCTTTCTGTCTCGCGCAAGAGGCAGATGGGGGCAATAGCCCCTGATCTGCTGCCCAGGGGGAGCAGAAAGCCCACTAGGCACCAGGGATTTATTTTAATATATAGGGGTGGGGGCTACAGAGAATTGGTGTGCTAATGCCCTCACCACGAAAAAAGACTTTCTGCACCCCTCCCCCCGGAAGTCAGATCAGGGCAGATCAGGGCAATAGCCCCTTATATGCCCCACCGGGGGCAGAAAGCCCACTAGGCACCAGGGCTATGTTTATGGGCATTCCAGTGAGAAGCCCCATAGGCAAGGGTTGCTCCCTTTTAGGCCCACGTTTTGACTGTTTCAGAGATATTTTTATTCTCATCTGCAACCAAGCGGGGGCAGAAAACCACTAGAAACCAGTTTGTGTGTAAACTGGAGTTTGGCTGACGGTCTGTCTGTACTAACCTTTGGCTGGCATTTTGCTGGTGGTGTGTGTGGAGCTGCACTTGACTAATGGTGTGGGTGGACTTGCACTTGATGATGGTGTGTGTAGATTGGTGCTTGCCTGGTGGTGTGTGTGGAGTGGCGCTTGGGTGATGGTGAACGTGGCCTGGTGCTTGGCTTGCTGTGTGCATAGATGGTGCTTGGCTGCAGGTCCAGACTGGCCGTAGTGGCACCAGATGTTTCCCCGGTGGGCTGGAGGCGTGGAGCAGTTTTGTCACTGGGGGCTGGTGTTGTAGCAGTGCTGCAATATCGGGCCCCAGTCACAAAAGTGGGAGTGGTGCTTTTTACTAGCACGACCCCTCCCAGGATCAATCGAGCTGCAATCTGCCAGGGCTTGTTGCTGTTCCCAGTCCAGCACTGCTTGGCTGCCGATGTGCTGGGATGGCGCTTGGCTGGCGGAGTGCGTGGGTGACGCTTGGCTCGTGGTGTGCGTGGATATTGCTTGGCTGACCGTGTGCATTGAAAGCATTTGGCTGGCGGTGTACTTGGATGGCGCTTGGCTGGCAGTGTGCATGGATGGTGCGTGGCTAGTGGTGAGTGTGGATGGCACTTGGCTGGTGGTGTGTGTGGATGGTGCCTGGCTGATGGTGTGCATGTATGGCGCTTGGCTTGTGGTGTGTGTAGATGGTGGTGTGCATGTAGTGACTCTTGGCTGGCTGTGTGGCTTGCATGGATCCCCCAGCATTTTCTTACTCAGAATCCCCCCAAAAATTCAAATTTACTTACAAAGTTACATTTTCCTCACATTTTTGGGTGGGTAAGTTGTAGGATCACCGCACAGGCACACATTTCCTACTACTCAGTATTCCCCTTGGCCTCCTGAGAAAAATGATACCTTACTTGTGTGGGTGCCCAAAGTAGCATCAGCCTAAAAACGTATAAATATACTGCTCTTTTGGACCTGCTTTCAGTCCCCCCCCAATCTCTACATGTGTTTGACCCTGCAATGCTTTAGGCACTTGGCCCATCCCCACAAGTAAGGTACCATTTTTATTGGGAAACTGAGGGGAACACTGAGGGGTAGGAAATTTGTGCTGTGCAGTAATCCCACAATGTTCCCACACCGATATAGGAGGAAAATGTGACTTTTTCAGCGAATTCTTAGTAGAAAAATGTTGCGGGATCAACGTAGGCCACACCTCCCTGGACTCCCATGGGTATCTAGTTTTCAGAAATATCTGGGTTTTTTAGGTTCCCCTAGATGTCTGCAAACCTGGGACCAAAAACACAGGTGCCTACCTATCTATCACAAAAGGACCTGGCTTTTCAAGGGGGTCACCTTCATTTTTGTTCCTGGGCTCGGCGACAATCTAAGGTAACCTACCAAACCCAGACAGTTTCAAGTGATGAGTTTATAAATAAGGTAGGATGAAAGTTAAGTTGAAAGAACAATGGAAAAAAGGAAAAATTGAGACAAATTTACTTTAAACAGTACTACAAAAATTTGAATGGGCAGATACATACTTTCATTTGTTCTTACTTCTTCCTGCTCAAGGGGGATTGTCCCAGAGTCTCCTCTGTCTTTCCCGCATGCACCTGAAGCTCAAGAATTGCCACTTTATGGGTGAAACATAGTGGTGGATGAAGAAGGGGGTTTTAGTTGATGGTCACTAGATAATACAAGAGTTTGATGTGCTGAAGGAAAAGAAATTAACAGATAAAAACCACAAGAATTGAGAACATTGAATTTAAAGTGAGCCAATTAGTTAGTTCAGAGTCAGAGTTACACATACATTAATTACGAAAAATATTACAATATTATTGTGAAAAGTTAATGGGATTCTTCATACTGTAAAGAAGAAAAATACTGGGGCATATTATCAAGGACAGGCTATACATTATCGCCGCTTTTATCGGCAGGAAACTGCCGATAAAGCGGCGATAATGGCCTTGATAATATGCTCTATGAATTCCAATCGAAGCCCATGTTCGATGTGAACACATCTAACATGGGCTTCGATTGGAATTCATAGAGCATATTATCAAGGCCATTATCGCCGCATTATTGGCAGTTTCCTGCCGATAAAAGCGGCGATAATGTATCGCCTGTCCTTGATAATATGCCCCACTATTCTTCAGAAAAGTCAAATGTCGGTGTAATCTTTTTTACAAGAAACAAGCATTATTTTGAGAAACACACATCTCCATTTCAAAACCATGGTGAATGTAACAAAAGCATAATATCCATGAAAGCCTTATTACTAGTAATTCATTCAGAATGATTAAAATGCAAACACAAGTCCTGGGCAGATGGGCCACCACAGCCCTAAAGCCAGTTAGCGATAATTCACATTAGTGTGTATTGCCTAATTTTAATGAGCTACCCATGTTGTAAAAATTGAGATTCAATTAACTATTTTATATTTTCCAATTATTTTGGGGAGGAAAGTTTGAAACAGCCTCACTCCTAGAATCGATATAGCTGCAAAGATAAATAGGACCCTAAGTTACATGTAGCAGGCCAGGCTTCATAAAAACATTAAGATTCTATGATGTATGAAGTTGAAAATCGGCAACGACACATGGCTATATATACTTTTCTCCTTGTTTTTTGTCCCTTTCACTACTGATTACTTCTTAATTTTGAAACCTATTTTACAAGATACACATTAAAATCAACAGTAGATGTACATGAGTTCAATAGGCAGTAAACAAATAATCAATACTGTACTATAGACTATCAATTATTGAACACATCTGATTTTGCTAAAAAATCAATCCACCCAATTTGTGTCTAAGAATATCTGAGCTGCTGTCATCTTTTGTCTTATACTTGGTACATTTTGACTGAAACTAGCATCACAGCAAGAAGATATTTTTGGACTTAGAGTAAAATGCAGGACAGGTAATTGCTACCCTGGTAAACAAGAAAGTAGGGAAAATAGAAACAATATTAGACAAATTTCATCAAATGGTATGAACCATCAGGATAATTAATCAATTAAGACCATATGTATGAACAATTTACTATGATCCCAGGTACCACCTTGGGTCTCTGGAACAGATTTGGGACTAATGTCATGAGAATGAACAAAAGAGATTGGTTATATAAATTACCAACTAAAGACATTTTTTATTCAATTAAAAAATGGAAAAGCCATGGTCTCCAACGAGCTATGTGGTTAACTTCAAAAGATTGTGGCACCACCTAAACTAAAATCATTTACTTTATTTTGTCAGGCAGTCCTTAATTTGGATTGATTACCACGGTCCTTGCATAGCAAAAAATTACATTTAATAGCCAGTCTCATAGTTTAATGGTGATAGTAGTAAGTACTAGTATGCAGAAGATTTGGGTAACATAAAACACAAAGACCAACACTTTCTTACTAAAGCATGAGCTTATCCAGAATATCGCTATTTACCTGGCCTGTGTGGATTTATGATCTGTGTTTTCCCATTTACTTATTGACAATTTAAAAGGGACTGTCTTTGTCAGATCTTGCATTGTCTAGGTTCCATCTTGTTATGATTAATGTCATCAACGCTTACTATTTTAATTAAAAAACGTTAGTGGTTCTAAATTGGGAATATAGCAAGCAGTTCAAGTGGAAGTGTTGTACCCAACAAGGTTGTCTGTTGTATCCATTATTGTTTTCCCTTTTTGTAGAGCCATCAGTGACTAGCATTTAATCCTACATAAAAATACCAGCTTTTCAGATTGGACCAGAATTGGTAAAAGAACAAATGTATGTTGGTGACTTTTTATTCTGAAATGATTTTGCTAAACATTATTCTCAGGCCACTCAGGCCTTTAAAACATTTCACATCTTCCCTCGGTTAGGATCAATGAAAGATCAATGAAAGAAAAAAATACAAGATTATCATCAAGTGGCATATCCCACAGAAGGCAGGGGCTAAGGTGCTTTGTATTAACAAGCATTTACAATACAATGGTCTCGTCTTTGTTAAAGTTAGAGCTATTGGCATTGCTCATGACATTATTTTGTTTTTAAAACGTAAAAAGTAAATGGCAGTGTCATTTACAATGCCAATAGCTTAATCTCTCGCAAATTCGAGACCTATTGCATTTGCACCCACAAATACGCACAGAGCCACACACAGAGCCACACGCACCCACCCACACACACAGAGCCACACACACAGAGCCACACACACAGAGCCACATACACAGAGCCACACACACACACAGAGCCACACACACACACAGAGCCCAACACACACACACACACAGAGCCCAACACACACACAGCCCAGCACACACACACACACAGAGCCCAACACACACACACACAGTCCAACACACACACACACAGAGCCCAACACACACACACACACACACACAGCCCAACACACACACACACACACGGAGCCCAACACACACACACACAGAGCCCAACACACACACACAGAGTCTAACACACACACACACACACACACAGAGCCCAACACACACACACACAGAGCCCAACACACACACACTTATACAGAGCCCAACACACACACATAGCCCAACACACACACAGATCCCAAAACACACACACAGAGCCCAACACACACACACAGAGTCCAACACACACACAGAGCCCAACACACACACAGAGAGCCCAACACACACAGAGCCCAACACACACACAGAGCCCAACACACACACACACACACACAGCCACACACACAGAGCCACACACAGAGCCACACGCATACACACAGAGCCACACACACAAAGCCACACACACACAGAAAACCACACACACAAACACACACAGAGACACACACACACACACACACACACACAGCCACACACACACACACAAACACACACAGAGCCACACACACACACACACAGAGCCACACACACAGAGACACACACAGTGCCACACACACACACACACAGAGCCACACACAGAGTCACACACAACACACAGAGAGCCACACACACAGAGACACCCACACACAGAGCCCAACACACACACACAGAGCAACACACACACAGAGCTCTCTGCCCAGTAACACCTCAGGGAACAGAGGCAAGAGAAAACGATGACAAGCAGGGAACAGAGGCAAGAAAAAACGATGACAAGCAGAGAACAGAGGCAAGAAAAAACTATGACAAGCAGGGGACAAGCAGAGAACAGAGCCAAGAAAAACGATGACAAGCAGGGAACAGAGGCAAGAAAAAACAATGGCAAGCAGAGAACTGCATAACTTAGTGATTCACAAGCAAGATGACAACCAGCCACTAGCAAAGAAACGTAATGTGACCATTGTAATTCACAGTGGTGTGCTTGTGCATCATGATAAATACTACAAAATATTAGAGGCAAACACGTACCAATGTAGGGACCCGCCTACTGGACCCAACTACACACACATGCACGTGCACCGAGGACGCACCTTGGAGATCTGCTCCAGGGCGAATGCCGCGTCGCAGTAGGTCGGCGGTGGCTCCTCTCCGGCGGCCGCCCCGGTTCCTCCGGCGGCTGCTTAGCCCCAGAGGTGACCCGGCTGCTCTCCCGCTCGAAAAGCACCACCATAGTGGGAGAGCGGGACTGCTCTTCAGAGCCTGGGCAGCGTGCAGGCAGCTCGGGCTGGGCTGGCGGCGGTGGCTGGGCTGGCTCTGCTGGTCCTCATGCTGCTCTTGGCTGGGGGGAGGAGCTGGCAGAACGCGGGTGCATGCAGCGGGGGAAGCCTTCTCTGCTCTCGGCCGTGTAAGGGGGAGGAGGAGCCGGCGGAAGGCGGGCGCATGCAGCGGGGGAAGCCTTGACTGCTCTCGGCCGGGAAAAGGGGAGGAGGAGGCAGGCGCATGCAGCTCACAGAGGCACCAGCGCAAATTCAATATTTAACTAAAACATTAAGTCACGGGGTAGGCACCCACGCAAATTAAATAATTAAATGAGCGGGGACACTAATCCATCAACCATTTGAGAAGCCAATTAATCATACAAAATCTTAGTAGGAACAATTGATTTGGTCTGTTTCACTGCACAGGCCACAACAGACTCCAGTACAGGACTTGGACGGGCCCTGAGGAGCTGTTCTGACACTAGGTGTCTGCATTTGGCAAGCAGTTCCTGCAGCCATAATTAGTAGATTTCAGATGGATTCTTGGTTAAATGACCAGAGATTCTGACCAACTGGTTGCCATCCAAAGCAATAAATCACCAGGCTCTAGCCAATGACTTACCGCTGGGTTCCCACTCTCTCCCTCACCCCCCACTTCTCTTGTTGTCATCCTTCTCGCGACAATCCTGCTCTACCTCTGTACTATATCCCAGCAAAGTCTGCATTGGCCCACTGGTTCAACAAGCACCATGCAAGCAACCAATCTGATGGAAGATGTGGGAAAACCAAATCGATCATTAAAATACCTGGAAAATCAATGAATCAGATGAAGGACTCAATGAGCTTGTTTACCTCCCTTCTCCTCTCCGGCGCCCGCCCCAGTTCCTCCGGCGGCTGCTCAGCCCCAGAGGCGGCCCGCTGCTCTCCCGCTCGAAAAGCATCATCATAGTGGGACTGCTCTTCAGAGCCTGGGCAGCGTGCAGGCGGCTCGGGCTGGGCTGGCGGCGGTGGCTGGGCTGACGCTGCTGGTCCTCATGCTGCTCTCGGCCTTGGGAAGGGGGGAGGGGAAGCCGGCGGAAGACGGGCGCATGTAGCGGGGGAAGCCTTCTCTGCTCTCGGCCGGGGAAGGGGGAGGAGGAGGCAGGCGCATGCAGCTCACAGAGGCACCCGCGCAAATTAGATATTTAACTAAAACATTAAGTCGCGGGGTAGGCACCCATGTAAATTAAATAATTAAAGGAGCGGGGTGGCGCCCAACGAGTGTGGAGAAACAGACAAACAAGCAAAATGGTGGCAGCAGCTGCAGATAAACCCCGTCCTTTTCAGACTGGGGGCGTGTTTTTTGTTGAGTGACTGAAGACATCACTGAGAGAAAGGACAGCAAAAAACACGCCCCTCAACCCGAAACGGACGGGGCTTAAAGTTACAGACAAAGCTCTTCTCCAATGGCTGGCCGCCGTTTAGGAAGCCAGTCAATGGAGAAGAGCTAGCTCGTTTACCTCCCTACTCTAGAAAACATATCTCGCCAGCGAGAATGCGCAAGCGCAGCCTACGCTAGCCGAGACCTAAAAATGAAGCCAATTATTTGAGGCTGGCCAGTCCTTAGAAACCCATGACCTATTTTGCTTAAATTATGTCAGTAATTGGTTTGTGATTAAATAAACTCTATGATTTGAACCAACGCTTATCACTTTTCATAATTAAAAGGATAAATTACATCTAACTTATAATCCACCCCAATTTCAGATGATTTTTAACAAACTGGAGTCCAGAATTGAGACCTTTATTTTGTCAAGCAAAATACCATGAGTACATAGAAAAACGTTGGCTTGCAGGCTGGATAAAAAAGGATTTTCTCATGCCGGTAAACCTCATTGTATGCAATTTGTACGTGTAATTTCAACTATTTGTCCTCTTAGCAGGTCACTAAATATAACAATCTAAAATTCTTTGAGAAGACTGGGTGGAATCTTATTTGGGACATGACTCAAACCTGGTGGGATATCTACTAATAATAATGTCACCCAAGGTTTAGTAAAAACAACAGTTTTGGAAATCTTGATTTCCCAACATTAAAATGCTGCTCCACCTCACCCATCTCATATACATCTAATTGAGGCAACCGTAAAGATTATGAGAGTCTCTCTATCTGTGGAAACAGGTAACCTAAATTTGTACTTTATAATTACATCTCATTTTTTCACAATTTAACTTAGTATCGGAGTTGCAGACCCCAAAACGTCAATTCGTTAACGATATATGTACATTGATGTTTACTTCACAGGTCATGTCTCAGTTTTATATGAAATCACACTCCAAGGATATTGGATGGGCTGCTGAAATAACTGTAAATTGATGTAACAAAGGTGATTTTTTAGAACAAACATTATGGCCTGCCACCCTTAATCTGTATTAGTCCACTTTCATCTGTGTAAAATACTATCACTTCTTCACAATCCACTATTCTAATTATACTCATGCCAAATTAACTATAGTATCCATGCATAGCCTATATTGAAACCCTATGTGTGAGGCAGGGAAATCTGATTATATGCACATGTTTGCACTCGCTCCTCAATTCGACCAATTATGGCAAGAGAATGCCAAATCCAAAGCAACCAAGCACAAGAGCTGTCATTTTCAGACTTCATCAAGGCCTTTAATAGTAAGACAGTGGAAGATTATCATTCCACATCTATTCCGTGAGAGTCTAAATGAATCTTGTTGTGTTTCTTTGAAAGATCAGATCTTGGCAACAAGAAAATTCTAATCTAAAGAAATCCAACATGTTTGGTATGATTCAGAACACCGTGACACAACAATAGCGTATATTAGAGGATGTCATTAAACCTGAAATAGTACACATAGCTAGCTCTTATTAATGGACTTACAAGCTTGCCATTAACTTCAGCATCACTAATATTTCTCACATCCTTCTAATTGGTGTGTCGCATCTTTTAATTCAACATTTTTTTTAACTAATGTAATTTTCTTTTCTGAGACATCCTATTTCTTTCTTCTGTCTATGGGTCTTGGTGTGCAAACCTGTTTATAATGAGATTCTGGTGAAAAGAAAATTATTGTTTCATTCTGGAGACTGACTAACCTGCAGGCTCTGAAAATGGTGTTGGCCAACGAATCGCTTTCAAGAATGTGGCTTAAATCAAAGGGTGCCCAGTTAGCTAAGTAAATTTATTTCTGTTGAAAATCCCAGGATTGTGACTACGAGTAATCTACAACAGAATCTACCTCATGGAAAGTACACTGTATACACAGTATGGCACAGACTCAGACACTGATGCACAGAGAAGAAAAGGCCGACAAGATTGACCATAAGACTGCCTATATCCTTTAACTTCTATGCTAATAAGTGTCATTGTACAGATAAGCGTTACAGACGTACCTATCCTTTACTGCTGCAAACCTACTATAAGCAAACTAGAACTGCGAGTTAGACTATCCCGGGGATGTAGCGGGCGGGAGGGACCTTGCTGTTGCACGTCTACAGTACGACGAGGGGGAGGGGTGGGAGGAGTGGGTGGGGGAGAGGGAGGAGGGGGGTTATCTTGTCCGTCATGTTTAACCTGTCTGTTCTGTTCGCCCAGTGTGTCGCGTCCACGTCTTCGTCTATGTCCACACCAAACTCTCAGACAGACCGTCTATGTCAAAGCAACCAACACAACCAGCTACCTTGATTCACACAGACAGACCATACAGGCCCATATATCGCAGCAACCACACCCTTGGTGAGCCTAGGACGTACCCCGCGCTCTGTAAGCCACGACACTGAATAACAACAATGCACTGCAGGTTGACCTAAAGTTTGTCTCCCTTAACGTTAAAGGTCTAAATCACCCGATTAAGAGAAAGAAAGTACTAGACTACCTGGCTAAGACTAAAGGAGATATTATCCTACTATGAGAAACCAAACTCTCCAAAGATGACTCGAGCAAGCTTAAGGTGAGATGGATAGGTCAGGTTGCCTGCTCACCAGCGGTATGCAAAAAGCGAGGTGTCATCACCCTGATAAACAGTAAATCCAAGATATCTATTGAGAAAGAACAATATGACAATTATGGGAGACTACTGATCACACAGCTGAAGAGAGGTGAACAAACCCTACTAATATCAAACATATACGCACCAAACACAGACGACACAACATACTGGGAGGGGGTATCGAGGGAACTAGAGAATAATCAGTCGAACGACATGACTGTGCTGGCAGGTGACTTCAACCTAGCTCTAGACCACACCCTCGACAGACAATCAAGGTCCCAAGCGAGACCCCCCGCTTCCCACAATATTCTAAAGAACATATGCAACAGATTCAACCTGGAAGACCCATGGCTTTACAACACCCCGATACCAGAGATTACACCTTCTCCTCCAACCCTAGCCATTAAGGACTATGTCAAGGAAAACGACACACCAGACATAGATCCAAAAAGCCTGTGGGATGCCCTAAAGGCACCCATCAGAGGCACACTAATAGAAATCAAGGCCAGGAGGGACAGAGAAGCTAAAGCACAACTAGACCAGCTAGAGAGGGGCATCAAACTACTAGAATCTAAGCATGTTGATGATACTTCGAACAATGCCGCTCTTGTGGAACTCACAGGGAAAAAAATACGAATTCAACAAGATTCTTAGCGAACGAGCTGGTCTATGGATAAGGAAATATAAACAAATCAACCTCTGCGAGGCTAATAAAGGAGGGGAAATCCAAGCGTCATATCTCAAACACAAACAAAGGCTACACTGTATCTCTACAATCACAGATGCAAACAACAAGACACACACCTGACACAAAGATATCCTACACACGTTCATGGAATTCCATAAAGAGCTCTACGAAAGAGATGACAATCTGGACCAGGAAGGCTGCTCAGCCTACCTAGACAGTCCAAACCTACCCAAGATAACGAAAGAGGAAGCTAGGGCACTAGGTTAAAACATAAAAACGAATGAGATCACTATAGCTATTAAGGCACTAAAAGACAACAAAGCCCCAGGACCAGATGGATACACAGCGCCCTTCCACAAAACCTTCCAAGCCCAGCTACTTCCGGTCTTGACTAAAGTCTTCAACCACTGCGGAAGGGAGGGGGTAGTAACAGAATCTATGTCACAAGCCAACATAATTGTCATACCCAAAGAAGGCAAAGACTCACAATTACCCGAAAACTACCGCGCCATCTCACTAATAAACTTAGATTGCAAGTTATACGCCAAAATCCTAGCCACAAGACTGAACAAAGTGCTCCCACAGTTGATTGGGAACACACAGGTGGGCTACCTGAAAACACGCATGTCTCATGACAACACAAGACTCCTCTGCCAGGTCATAGAGCACTCCTCTAAATCATATAACTTGGCAGTAGCAATAATACTAGACGCAGAAAAGGCCTTTGATAGAGTCTGCTGGCAGTTGCTAGAGAAGAGCATGCAAGCATACAGCCTTGGAGACAGCTTCACGAAGAAAGTCATGGCACTATACAATAGCCCTAAGGCGCAGATAGCTATTACCGGAGCATCATCAGCCCAATTTAATCTCCAAAGGGGGATGAGACAAGGATGCCCACTATCCCCGCTGCTGTTCCTACTAGCACTTGAACCCCTGATTAGGGATATCCTAGCAAACAGAAACATAGCGGGCATAACCATTACCAACACCACAGCCAAACTCGCAGCCTACGCCGATGACTTACTCATAATAACGGAGGACCCATTCTCTCCATACCAGCACTCATGCAAACCATCGAAACGTACGCTAAACACTCGGGATACAAACTCAACAGAGACTAATCGGAATGCATGCCCCTCAACATCCACACAACAATAGAGAGGTAATAGGAACCTCAGGGTTGGCCTGGCAACCAGGGTTCATCAAATATCTGGGTATCCAATTCGGGAAAAGCCTAAGAATCACTCTAGAATAAAATGAGAAAACTACCCTAGAGAAAATCAAAGGGCTACTATAAACCTGGTCGCCCAAGTTCATCACCTGGTGGGGCAGAATAGACACAGTAAAGATGATGATCACTCCCATAGTTAATTACCTAGCAGGAATGCTTCCCCTGGCCCTCACAGATGAATTCGACAGAAAGATAGACTAAATGTTAAACAAATTTATATGGTAAGACAAGAAACCTAGAATAGGCCTCCCAAAACTGAGACTAAAGAAAAAGCTAGGAGGTCTCAACGTGGCGGACCTGAGAACCTTCCAGACAGCCTTCATAGCCAGAAAAGGAATGCACTGGGTACTCCCGAATCAGCTATACACACCAACCTGGCTCTCTATAGAGAAAGTCATCCTAAATAATGCTGATCCTTTAACTCTCCTCACCGCCAACAAGCAGGCACAAAAGGACAATCTGATCTTTAAGATCACCAGGCAAGCGCTGCTCAAGGAAAACCAGAAGCTCGAGCATAGGATCAAAAACTCGCACTGGGAAACACTCTGGGCAAACCCCAAGATTAAATACAGAGGGAAGCCCCTCGACATAAAGTCATGGAGAAAGCTAGGTTTCTCGTACCCGGCTCAGTTGGAAGCTGAGGGGTTGCCTCACACCTTCAACAGCCTGAAAACACGACACGACCTCCCTGACATAGAACTGTGCAATTTCATAGCAATCAAAACAGCCTTAACAAAATCAAAGTTAACCAAGCACAAACCCTCAATCTTTCAGTATATGGAAAACTTAAACAAGGCAGGTCACCAGGTCTCACACTTGTACAAACTCCTCCACCCTGTCTCCTACAAACTCAACGCCAAAAGCACCAGCTACTGGGAAATGCAGCTAGGTTCCAAGCTCACTTAACAAGAACTACAAACCTTTTGGGCGGCCCCATCAAAAAATATGATATCCCCAGTGCTAGTACGGACAAAATTCTGGCTATTACACCAAGCATAGTGGACACCAGCTCATCTAGCATCGATAGGCCTGAGAGACAACAACAGCTGCTGGAACTGCGGCACACAAAAGGGAGACCTCGCACACCTCATCTTTCACTGTAGTAAGGTCAGCAAATTCTGGGGTAAGGTGTTCAGCTTCATCAACAAAGCCCTAGGCTGCACTCTAGAACAAGCATTCGCCACAACCACCACAGCTCACATCACAGCAGACATAGCCACACAACAAGACAGAAACCTCTTGGACTTCCTCCTGACGACAGCAGTCAAAACAGTGCTAGCCAAATGGAAGGACACCAAAAAAGCCACATTCAAGAGGTGGCTCAACTGGGTGACATTTCTCAGAGGGGCGGACAACACTGCATTAAGACACACACCATGGAGGAACCCCAATCGAGGAATTTGGTCAACACTAGACAACTTCCTTAGTCCATACAAACCCCCGTAAACAACAGAATACGCCATACGATCCAAACGCAACCCTATTAGGATCCAGCGGTCTATCACTAAACAACCGCCCAACACTTCTATGTTTTTCGGTTTATGTACCAACTTGATACGCATCCAATCGCAATAACCTTTATGTTCAATGTTATATGTACGCAAGACTGTGGGGCAGACAAGTGAAGAATGTATGACAAATCACTCATTCACAATCGAACACAGTCACCACCGCAAGCTGCAGATCCCTACCTGTACGCCCGTGTAACTTGATATTTGTTATATGTCGCATCGTATTCTGTAATGTGTAAATACCAATAAAAATAAATAAAAGAAAAAAAAAGAAAATCCAAGGATTGCAAACGCTTTCTTGGGTCAAGAAGCCAGAGAAACACCTACTTGATACCAGAGACTTTTGACTGCTTTGAGGCTTAAAAAAAGCACTGCTTTGTAAATTCAAAACATTAAGGAAGTACAGCAGTTAGGCTGTTGTTTCAGAACGCGGTTGGTCCATCCGTCTGGGTCTCTTGTATTTGAGGTTTTGACATCTCTGGGCCCTTTTTCGAATTTAGCACAGTATTTATTACTAATGAAATTATTCTCTTACAATATAAAACAGATGTCAAATTCCTCTCTTCATGGATTTCAGATGTTATGTATGATGCACATATATACGTGAATCAATTGACTGGATATATCTTTTCTTAGTTGCAATACAATCTGTTGAAACTATGACCCAGAAGTGCTTATCATTAGCCTTAGCAAGCCAGTTCCGACATTAGTGCTCAGTGCTTATGTGTGCTTTACACAGCCTATGGAATCTGCAATACTGTACAAATCTAGGCCACACTTTCCTGACTGCCAGCATATGGCATGCAAGTGTCTACAAATATATAAGATTCCATATCAAACCAGTTTGATTTAATCTGTGTGCCAGATTCCACGTACTGCATTCATTTTTAATAACTGTTTAAGAATAATCTATTCAGCATTAATTCTGAGAAGCCTAGCAACTCAGATGAATCTTTTTCATTTGCTGATAAAATATCCTAGATTGTTTTGAGCAGTGGATCCCAAATCCTCCTACAAAAGCATGTTGATGCTATGTGCTGTTTTCTGTTTTATAGGTACAGTTTGTGTGGTTTAATTTTAAGCAGCACTAACTTAAAAATAAAAATGAATTAAAAAATTATATTTTAACACTAGATACAAATATTTCAATTACTCGAAGGGGTGGAGAACTGGTCAAATCATTCATCTCAAATCAGCAAAGTTTTTAATTTTGAACAATGAGAGCTAAGGTTACTTTTATGTCTATTATCAATTGAATAGCCTATGCAATATTTAACTAAATATCCAGTAATGTAATGATGGTTAAACAGATTAAAGACTGAGGGGCATATTTACTAGAAAATGACGCACTTAGGAGCTGCAAGACATCTTGCTGCACTGAGGTGCATCATGAGGAAAGTGCAGGGGTGCCATATTTAAAGCAATACAATGTATCTCTGTGCTTTCCTCTGCACTGGCGCACAAGTGGCTGCCTAGTGCCAAAGCAGGTACCCTTGCACCATGGCGCAAGGGTGCCTGTGTTGCAGGGATGATTGTTTTTGTGCAGGAAAGGACACCTTCCTGCACAAAAAACATTAATTGATGGTGTTTTCCTCCTTCTATGTGTGCAAAGAGCAAAAAATGAGGAGAAATAAAGCTATCTCTCCTCATTGCTCCACATTAGCACCTCCCCTTGGGAGGGGGTAGAATCTGATGCATTCCCAGGTTTTCAAAACCTTGTAAATCTGGGAATGTTTCAGATTCCATGGGTGTTGCGTGGGAACACACACAGCAACACCACTGGAATGCCCCTTTCACCATAGGAATGCGTGACAGGGGCCACATTTACAAGGCCATGAAAAGCCACACAGGGTGGCTTTATGTGGCCTTGTAAATATGGACTGGCACACTGCGCCTCCAGAGCGTCACAAAAGTGCCACTCTGGTGTTGTAAAAGTGTTGCATTGGGCATTGTAAATATGCCCCTGAGATTGCACAGAAATTCTGGTACACTGAGTGGGGCTATCATGAAGCAATCTTCCATTCAAGGGGCTCAAATTTGTGGCATTATCAAAATACAACACGTGCAAGCCCTGCTTATCAAAATGCCCATAGGGATTATAGTAAATCTAGGAATTCCCATATGAAATCACTGGGAGTGAATACTTATTTATGGACGCAGGTGCTGATGATTGTAGTCTCTATTGTAAATGCAACAGGCTTCCTGTATTTTATCATAAAGATCTTGTCATACATCCCAATTACTTCCCATTTGGGTGTGTCGTAGTGGGTGCAACCAAGGTGCTCATTCTTTATAGGTGAAAATTAGCTTTAAAAACTTGGAAAATGTCATTGGTATCCTTGAATCCAGTGTATTAAACAGAATGAACTACCGGCTCCTATAAATAATAATGGCCTAAGTAGGTAGACCTTTGGCACCTCAAGTGACCAGGTTATAGAAAGTTTACAACCAGGTAGCATCATTTCACTGGTTGCCAAGGCTCTTTGAATCCTCTAAATATGTAGTTGCTCAGGTTTTCCTGAGTATCCTGAGAAGCAAAAAGTATCCTTAAACCAGTACCATTTGAAGACAGACATTCCATGTTAATATGCCCCTGTTTGGAAGGAGGAACAGGTTGGTGGAATCCATTCAATACATTTTGCTAGAGTGTGTCATCTCCTTAGGTGACATCAGTCAGATAAATAGTGTTGCAAAGTTTGACTCAAATCAAGAAATTGGGAAATATTGGTGCTTTTATCTTCACCAGAGAATTGGAGGATTCCATGGCTACCCATATTTGTATTGATAGTGCATAACATTCAAGCAAATGTTTAGGGTGCACACGTGGGCATCTACGAATACCAATTAATATGGGGAATACATCATATCCCAGATTTTGGCAAGGAAAGAGAAAAAGCTTTGGAATGGATTAGCAATAAACCTGCCACATAGATGGAGGCTATCATCTTCCATATGCATTTTAGTTCAGTTTAAATCGGAGTAGCATTCTGAGAAGAAGCACAGAACTTGTGGGTCAAAACATGTACAGCTAGAAAGTCAGTTGCTTTCATCACTGGCCAGCAGACTGTGATTTAAAGCTGAGCTTATCATTTGCTTGGTTGCAGGCAGTTATTTGTAAGGTCTGCAGACAGCAAACAGGTTTGGAGACCGTGTTCAACAAAACATTTTGGGGGGGTCATAGACGATCATGTAAGCGAACCCCCACCAAAAATAAAGATCAATGAACATCTCAAATGGGTGGCAGCACCATTACATGTGACATTTTTTGGAAGCCTTATACACATAGGTGTACTCAAGAAACATTTCCCAGGTTTACAAAGCAGGGGTTACAGTTCATGGACTGGAGCCCTTTTAAGAAAACATATGAAGACCTGACTATCAGCCAAAGGACATGTCATGGTTTCAAGGGATGTTCTGTGGTCATGCTCTGTGCAAAGTGCCAACTGGACTGCAGACCATGACCTACAGGTACTCTGGAACTTGGTACTGCTTACAGGACATGGCTTAAGGCTGAGATTTGGGACGATACAATCCCGTATAAAAAGAGAGCAGGGGGTAACATGTCGGCCAATTACGAAAAAAGAAAGGGAACGACGTACATTGCTACATTAAGGTAAGGCGACTGAATTAATGAGACCTCGCGTAGAATCTGGCGTTGAGAGTAAGGGACTGCTAGGAGCTTTCCATTGTTGAGCAGCAAGTAAATAGAGGGAAGCCAGGGGAGGCAAGACCTTTGAGGCAAACTTAAGAAATATCTAAACTATGGTGGGTGATTTTGTCCCCCCCACAAGAGAGACATTGAGTGGTCCGTTACCCTAAAAAACAGACAAGACCACATGGGGATGGGAGCGATGCATGGATATTTCCCGAAGCTCCGGATGTTAACTATAGGCATAGAATATGTATTACTGCGAGGTAGACTTAAGAAACCCTTTAGTTTGGGCGGGTGAGCCGAACCACACCAAAAGAGATACATTTGGTGGCCTGTTAAATTAAAGAACAGTCCAGACCGCGTGGAGAAGGGAACAAGGTATTAAGATCTCCTGTAGCCCAGTGAATCAAGTACAGGTATACAATTTGTCACTCTGTGAAGAGTATTAACAGTTAGAGGTTAAGCAAACACAGTCATTTATTGATCAGTCCCGCCAAAGGTGCACAATAAGTGAGATAGGACATCCAAAGCGGCGAGGTAGTAGGAAAGTAAGGGATACTTACACATTAGGAAATACATGACTGCCACTGTTTTCCTATAATACTTACAGATTTAAAAAGTTTCCGGATATCCTTGGATAGGCATATCAAGAGTCTACAACGGAAGGGAAACTATGAGGGTAGAATAGCGACTCCCGAAGCGAACCCTGTGGGCATGATTTTAGAGCCACTTTTATACTAAAGGTAAGCTAAAATTAATTACTCACTTCAAACTTAATTCTTGAGTGAATCATCTAAATGACAAAGGGGTCAGACAGGATGGTGACTTATAGGATTGTTTGCCCTTTTATTGTATTTCCGCAACAGATGAATGTATTTATAAGGTAGAGATCAATCGAAGGATGCCTCTATTAAAGACCACATCTGACCTATAAGGTAAAGAAAAGAACTAACAAGATTCACATCAGGAACTTTGAGGTAAATACATAAAACAAAAAGATGGATATAGATAGAAGAGAGTGTAGGTAAATCCTCACGTACATATACTTATCCCTTTTTTTTTACCAGAAACAGATCCATAATAAAATAAGGATCAAGGATAGGACTATATCCGGCCCTAATCCGCAACATAACTGATATCTCTAACGGTCAGTATAAGTTGTTTAACAGCATGAATGAAGTATGAATGGAAGAGTAATGTTAGTTTGTATGGAATAATTGAGATCTGCCAAAGAAAAAAGGCAGGTAGAGGATAGGATACTCAATTAACCTCATAGTGAAATGTAATGCACTTCTCTTCTCTCCTTTTTCTTTCTCTCTTAAAGATAATGATATTGTACATTCTGATGTTATTAATAGAAGATTAAAGCTACAGATTGGAAGAAGGAATGTTCTTTAACCAGTGCCCTAGACTAGATGATATCAATGGGAGGTTAAGGCCATTGATTGGAGAATGGAATGTTCTTTGATAAATGCAATCATGTATGGTCAAGACTACAGCTGATTTCTCTCTTTGTCTGGTATAGATATTAACGGTAAAATGAGGAGAAAAGTGACCCCATATCGAATTTTGTCCTGAAGAGGGTGGTTCCTTTTATATTGTTTTTAAACCACGAAACGTGTTGACGCCTTCGCATGTTAAGGAATCCAAAAAAAGCAGAGGGACATTTAGATATAAAGGAAATCCTTTTACAAATGGTTCCACACAGATCACGTATGGCAATTGGATCAGATTGATGTTCAAACAGACAATTATGACTGTTTTTTAACCGGGGTTTTATTTCGTTTCTTATTATTGTTTTGTATTTTATGATTTAGTCTAAAGACAGTGGAATGTATAAGTTGTGAACAATGTTTTTATGTATTGATTGTACATACACTTTCGGAATATCTCTGAGATTTTAATTCAGAAAAAAAGAGAATTTGTATTAATAAAACAGTGTAAGCATTACATTTCAGTTTGAGAGTATATTTGGGATTTGAGTCTGCACATTGAGTGCAGGAGTGTAAATTAGTTGTGGGGTGAGGCCACTGAGGAGATTAACTGAAAGGACTGTGTGAAAGTATGTAAGATTTTTCTCCAGGGACTTTCGTATTTGCTTAAGTTGTCTAAAGGCTGAGTGTGACACGTGTCGTGTTCTGCAAGCAGTCAATGCAATAATCTGCTGCACAGGGCATGACCAAGGTTCTGCCCTGTGCACAGTGCCAGTCAGGCATATCCTTTAAACATGCTCTGCTAGCATTGACAATAGGGGCTCTGTACAAAGGGAAATGCCATGACTGTTCTCTATTATTGTCTGAGCCCGCTGGACATGAAACTGGGACTTGCCCTGTGAGCAGTGGTTCTAAACAAAAGGCACAACTGAGGAGCATGGACATTGTGGAGTGTTTGAAGACCACAAAGGAATAAAATACCCTGCTGGCACTGTAGACCAAGGGGCTGTATAAGGGCTTGGCCAAAGGCACGCTATGCCCTAAGCCCTCTATAAAGCATTGATAATGTCTTTTGAAATGGTATATGTGACTTCCTTCAAGGAAAAACAGTTGTTTTCTCACAGCAAAGGTAACATACAAACTGTCTTCTTTAAAAGAGGAGAACGTTTTGCTGAAAGAAATGAATGAAATGACATTAAAGTAAGCATACAAAATTTAAATTGTAAATGTCCACTTATGGATAGTTAGACAAACATCGATCCCGTAATGCACTGATCCCAACATCACAGATTACATGATAAATGACACCATTAATTACGTGACAAATGACATCCCTACTGACATTCTCCCAGAGTAAGGCACAGAGAAACTAGCGTCTAGCCTTGCCATGTATGCGGATCATATTGGGCGTGCCATTGGCCGTGACCTGTTCCTATAACATATAACAGCACCAGACACACTGGACATGGCTTAGCCCCAAGTATGCGTAGACTCAAGAGGGGGTGTAGGCACGGCGCAGGGGCCAAATTTAATGATGGCTTGAAGCATGTCACATCGCACCATTGGATAAGCATGCACTTAAATTGCTATCATGTTATACCATGTTATTGAGTTATGATATTTCTACATATTGATGAGTATATTATTTTGCATTCTTTTGTAGTGCTCCTTGACAAAGAGCTAACCGGCTCGAAATGCATCGGAGCTCGCATGGTTAGCCTTGGTGTTATTACTGATTATGAACTTTGAAAAATGTTTTGGATATTGAAGACTGAGAATGTATCAGCTCAAAACTTTCAAGTAAATTGCGGATCTTTTGAAATCAAATGAACATTTATTGACTATATTTATTGGAGTCGATTGTTTTATTACAACGAACCACCACAGAGTGCCCACATGCAGGGATGCATTTACACTTGAGGTAATGCACTCACTCCTTGATTAATTATCTGGCGTTCCCGGACAGTTACGTCACCTGCTGGAGCACCTAAAAACTACCTAAACAGGAATATCCTCTTATACAAACCCCATCATTAAATTTGGCCCGTGCGCCGTGCCTACACCCCCTCTTGAGTCTACGCATACTGCCCCATTGGCAGGCAGCACGCCAACCTTTCACATCGTCCAAAATGCAATACGAGGAAATATCCAAATCTACCGAAGCACGAGCTAGCCTACTAGCATTCGGCACCGAAGAAACTGAACGCATTTATGCACTCATCAATGAAGACTTGACACAAGCCACTGCAAGCAGGACCAAGGAGCAATGTGTTAAACAATTACTCTACCTTTCCAAATGAAGAATAAACCAAAAGCTTCACGCAAACACACTCATTAAGTACCATAAGGCGCTACGCATACCCAGAGGCCTACGGATAGCACTCAAGCCCTCTCTATGTAAGAACTCCAAAGCATTCCAAGAGAGATGGAATGCCATCTTGAACAAGTGCAGCCTGGATCTTATCCTGCTCATAGTGGAAGAATTATCGGAAATACTTTCTGATCTATCGAAAGAAATCAAAGACATCGAACTTGAATTACAAGGGGCAATTAACCCGGAGGAGTTAACAGTGATCTTAGAGGACATCAACAAACAGCTAGATAAACATACTAAAGAGATAAATGAACGCAAGATCCGGAAATTCCGCCAGGATACACTGGATTACAAATTAGGGGAAGTGTACACGTGGGCAGACGTGTACGCCCAACGCAGACGCAATAAACCATATAGTCAGAACACTGACACTTCTTCTTCAGGAAGTGACATTTCAAACCGTCCACCAAGGAAAACGACAACGGAAGCAGCCAATGCTTCAGGAACACGAGGTCAGAAACCCACACAAACCCCAACTGACACGGAATCTACCACTCCTGAGCCTTTTTTAGAATCAGGCCCAGACGCAACCGACGACCCAGGCGGGGCAAAAGGGCAGGAAAAAGAAACAGTAGACATCCAACAATCCACGAAGGTCAAATCGAAAACGAGGAAGAATCGCTAGTCATTAACATCTCTGACACACAACTCAAGAATCATGAGATTAATGTACTCCAGAAGGGAATGTCATTCATCCCAACCAACAGCACTAATTTACTTGAGCTAGAAGTGAGCACATTCAAGTTGACCCGCAAACTACAGTTAAGATACTTTTTTGAAAAAGTACTGGAACCTCCAACGGATACTAAGCCAGATTTGCTACTAGGCTTGAGACCACCAAGCACCTACATGTCTCCTTGTAGTCATAAGAGCATCGACACTTTTGAGACGCTGGTAAAGCAGGATATCTCAAAAATAAACTTTCGGAAAAAACATAAACAAAACTTGACCACCAAAGATAAGGACACCCTAAAAAAGATTGCCAATAACACCTCAATCAAATGCTTGAAAGCAGACAAAGGAGGGGACCTAGTCATCTTAAACACTGATCTATACAACCAGAGAATCACGGAACATATCCAAGATCCGGACACATATATGCCACTAAGTGGGAACCCACCAGTCAATTTAAAGCTGACTTAACGTCACTGATCACAAAAGCTTTTGATGATGACATCATCGATGAGAGAACGAAAAGATTTTTGATAGTAGAACACCCCAGAAGTCCGACCATCACTATGTTACCGAAGATTCATAAAAACTTAAGAAACCCACCTTTCCGTCCGATCGTTTCTACAAAAGGGTCAATACATGAACCAATTGGCAAATTCATTGACCGGTATCTCCAACCGTCCGTCACCAACCTCAAAAGTCACATTAAGGATACTACCGAATTTCTTACCAAACTTTCTCAAATACCCATCAGTGAAAATGAACAAATTATCTTATGCACAGCTGATGTCAAAAGTCTCTACACCTCCATCCCACATGGTGGTGGCATTGAGGCAGTGGAGAAAGCCTTATTACATAGTGACATTGCGGAACAACTTCAAACCTTCATCCTGGAGTTGATGATTTTTACCCTCTACCACAGCTATTTTTCACATGACCAGAAATGGTATTTACAGATGTCCGGAATGGCCATGGGAAATTGCGCAGCACCGTCCTATGCCAACATCTACATGGGTGAATTTGAATCCAATTACATTTATTCTGACAGCAACTGGACAGAGAATCTTAACACCTTGAATGCTACAGCTAATTCTCCTGGATGCTGACTTTTCTGGATTCCCATTGTTCATGACGAGCTCAGCTCGTCATGAGTGTATGGAGGCGTACATCATGACGAGCTGAGCTCGTCATGAGCGTCCAAGGGGTCAAATTCTATGCCCGATACATAGATGACCTTTTTTTCGTGTGGAAAGATTCACGTGAACACTTGGAAACCGCTCTTAAAACTTTGAATTCTAAAGACAATCGGATTGAGCTCACCTGGAACATCAGCAGTGAAGAAATAACCTTCCTTGACGTACTCATAAAATCAACCAACCACGGCCTACAAACAGACCTATATCGCAAAAACACAGATCGGAACAATACCTTGCATTATACCAGCTTCCACCAAAATTCCCTAAAAAAACATCTCCCCTTCAGTCAATTGTTGAGGGTTAAGCGCATTGTATCAGATCCTGAGACTAGCATTCACCAAATGGAAACCATGGCAAAGAGGTTTCTGAAGAGAGGATACCCGAAAGCAACCATTGATGAAGCCATAACACATGTATCCACCATCCCAAGAGCAGAAGCCCTGAAGGGGACTACTAAGAAGGATAACAAGAGAACAGTACTGGTCAGCAGATACTCTACTTCCAGCCAAACATACAGAAACATCATAATGAAACATTGGCGCATCTTATCCTCAGAACCGGATTTTGGTGACCTGTTCAAAGAAACACCCATCTTCGCTTACACCCGAGCGGAAAACATTAAAGAAACCTTATTAAAAAAAACTGTGGAACAATGCATATACACTGGCACCCGCCCGTGTCATCACTGCAACAATTGCAACAACATAATAAAAGGAAATACTATTACTCACCCCATGAGGGGATTTGACATAAAATTGAGAGTTGACGCAACATGCGATTCAAGTAACATGATCTATTTGTTGAAATGCCCGTGTGGCATGATTTACGTAGGCAAGACAACCAGGAAGATTACAACTAGAATGAATGAACATAAATCGAACATCAGGACCAAAAACGCCAAATCTAACATTGCTGTTCACTTTATTGAAGCCAATCACAACATCGCACAGTTGAAATTCCTAGTCCTAGAGACGGTACCAAAAATGGAAGGAAGAGACATCAACAAAACACTTCTCCAAAGAGAAACATCCTGGATTTACAGACTTCAAGCTATGAAGCCTCATGGCCTCAATGATCGTTTGGAACTAAGTTGCTATTTATAGTACCCGTCTGGTACATGTTATGCACACCGCTGCCTGGAATGATTTCCTAGGCTTGCACATCACACCCCCCCCCACTAACCCTTCACCATCCTCCTATTACCCTATACACTTTTCCTACTCTACACCACTCCGAGATGGCCGCCCATACGGCGACCGACTCTTTAGTCCGTTTTTTATGTTCACGGCTATCTTCCCCAGTTAACCTGATCCCACTGAACGCTCTGCGTGTGAGCCACACGGAGTTTCCGCGAACTCCGGCAGCCCAGCAGTACCCCCAGCGAGGATTCCGCTTTGAGACACCAATTACACTTGTAAGTCCCACCCGTTCCCCGTAACAACCCGCGAACGTGCCCCGCATTTTTCATGCCACCGATGTAACAGTTGGTTTCCACCTCTTATTTTCAGATCCCTTTGACCGCGGAAATGCAACCTCAACCGTAAGTCTCGCTTGGACGAGGCATTTTCTTTCAAAACCTTTCTTGATCCGTTCACCACGTCGCATTAACGTCCTTCACACCACCTCCGAGATCGTTTCCATTTTTAAATGCTTTTCTACTCCTGGCACCAATTTTTTTCATTTAAGAACTTCACATTCGAAACTTAACTCACCACTCACGCGCTTCCTAATTCCCCTCACCTTCTGCCCGTGATGATCACCACACCCCCGATCCCTCATCCCGCTTAGCTTACACACAACCCACTCCTTCACCCCGGGCCCTGAAGCATGTCACATCGCACCATTGGATAAGCATGCACTTAAATTGCTATCATGTTATACCATGTTATTGAGTTATGATATTTCTACATATTGATGAGTACATTATTTTGCATTCTTTTGTAGTGCTCCTTGACAAAGAGCTAACCGGCTCGAAATGCATCGGAGCTCGCATGGTTAACCTTGGTGTTATTACTGATTATGAACTTTGAAAAATATTTTGGATATTGAAGACTGAGAATGTATCAGTTCAAAACTTTCAAGTAAATTGCGGATCTTTTGAAATCAAATGAACATTTATTGACTATATTTATTGGAGTCGATTGTTTTATTACAACGAACCACCACAGAGTGCCCACATGCAGGGATGCATTTACACTTGAGGTAATGCACTCACTCCTTGATTAGCCCCAAGTATACCACGTCCCGTGCCCACTACATACTGCGCCACAAGCTCGGAAGGGCATGAGCTTTAGCCATGGAATATGCGCCACAGATACCGCAACATGCAGCACACGTATGTAGGACCCACAGCTCTGAACCTCTGGGCGGGCCCCTGTTCACTACATATAACGAGACATGGCACCGGAGACATGATGTTCGCTCCTTGATGATATTCTTAATGATGCCTTTGATGGTGTCATTTGTGATGTCATCTTTTATATTATGTGTGAGCAAAACATTAGTGGAGTAGGCAAAACTAACCAGAAACTAGCTTATTTGACTTATTTTTCAGATTTCTTCCACTATAGTTTTTGCACTGAATATATTGTTACATATTACAAAATTAGCTATACTGATGCAGTAATTATAAATCAACCAATATGTCCAAAGCCTTTTAGGTCTGGCGTGGGCTAAAATGATATGTATAATATGCTTATCCGATAGTGGTTTTCAGCCAGCCCTTTTCTTCCATTGGTCTGTTGGTGTGTCATTCACATTTTTCCTTCTGCTCACTACAGCCACTGGCTAACTTCTTTGTGAGTGAGAGCATTCCGGCCTTTAAAAAAAAAGCACATCTGGGGATTAGTTCTCGACATATTTGGGCATAGGGTGGGTGGGTTTTATGTGTGGTTTGTTTTCATGAAAAATGTGCATTAAAAATGTTAAAGTAAAAAATGTTAAGTAGCACATCCATTCTCAAAGTAGTTCCTGTCAGGGACAGGGACTACTAAAGAATTGTGTGCTTTTTTGAGACTACTAAAGAATTGTGTGCTTTTTATTGAGGAGGGCTTGGGCAGCTTCCACAACAATGTTTTATGAAATCCTGGCAGCACAAAACAATAATTGACAAGGCCAATGCTTGCTTGAAGTGCATATAACTTTGGACTTGCCCTGATTTCAGCCCCTTTTCTGCCAAATCCTGATGCGCACAGCCTGCAAAGAAGGTCAGCACGCACCAGGCCCACGGCAGGTCCTTTTACACGGCTCCCTACCAAGAACCACTGCCCCAGAGCTCACTGAAGGTATTTTTAATGTGTTATTTTAAATATTGAAATAGTTTCATGAGTCTGAGATGTGACATAAAAAAATCTAGGTACATAGTACACTTTGTGATCCGGTGTGTTTCCAATCAGGAAGCAAATTGTCAGAGGCAGTCAATCTTCTCTTCAAGCCTTGTAATTTTTAGGCCGAGCCTGGGCAGCGAATGCGCTGCTCTGCAAGGCATGCTGTTTTCAGGTAGGGACTTGAAGATCCGCCCATTCTCTGCCCATATTTTTTATAGGCTTGTGTCATTGTCCACTGTAAACTGTGGCTGTTTATTGGTCAATAGGCTTAATAGTCCCCCTTGTTTCCTTTTGTAACCTCCCATGGCGACACCCCTTTTTACGTGTGGTGTTACTCTGTAGGCTTTAATTACAGCCTCTGAGCACTATTTTCTCAAATAGCTTTGTCCTATCTGTTGTACGATGGATTTAACCCAGATCTCTTGACTGGGGGTGAATGTATGATTCATTCAGCAAGCCGTCCATCATTTGTTTGCATAGCACTGTCTGCTGTTGCATGCAGGACATGCTCTCTCCTAACGCTTTTTAAAATTTTTATAGCGCAGGTGCTGGCATTTACAATGCAATAGGTCTCGCATTTGCGAGAGTTTAAGCTATTGCCATTGTAAATGACAATGTCTTTTATTTATCTATTTGAAAAATAACACATACATAAAAGGCATTGTTATTTAGAATACACACTAAAGAGTGACTGTGGGTCTATAAGTACTGTCTGTTGAACAATGCCTGGGACTCAACTCAAAAAGAGCATAAAGGACCAGAGTGAATCAAGTGCCACAGGATACCTCCACATTTGTAAAAGTACCCATCAGTTATCATACAGTTCCGCCCTTATCATCATTTGGGCCTCCTCACACCAAGGAGAGCAATTCTGCAACCACTTGATATTGGAAAAGTGGTTGCCCTAATGTGTTTAACGTTGTAAGGCAGATAACCGTGAAATGATAACTGAAAAAAGCAGTGCGTGAAGAAAAACAAACAATTGTGTGAAAGTGAAGGAATATAAAATTGGAGAACTAGGAGAGAAAAACTTTATTAGGTATCCCCTATGTTTCCAAAGGTTAAAAATGAGTGCTGAGATATAGTAGAAACACCAATAACTAATATTTTGGATCTTGAACGGACGACATGTTTCTGCAGACTATGGACCCACCCAGGTGTCCCGCTGCTTTCATCAGCACCACATCTCGCTGCTGCTTTTACCTCCAAAAAGAAGTATATTTAAAAAAAGATTTTACTTTACGTGTTTTGCAAGTGAACAGAATGTCCCTTGACAGGTACTGGTCCCCCTTACTAAAAAAGAGCAGAGACAACAGACACAGACAACAAACAAAACGAAAAAGTTAAGCCCAGATACATAATTCAATTCGACCAAGATGCAGGTATGCAAATTACATATCCCCACTGATGCCGTTTTATGTGCATCTGAGGCTCCTATTCAGGCCAAAAACCTGCTTACCTTTTAGGTAGGGGGCACATGCTACGCCTCACCTGGCTGCGGCTCAGGTAGGTGGAGCACCGCGCTATGAATGACAAAAAGGAAGGAGTCCACATAAACATATCACACACAGTGTCGGTCACATCAAATTAGCAACGTAATATTACTAACGTTGAAAAAACCACAGTAATTGATGGCATGTATGAGTCTTGTATGATCAAATCTGGGCAAAAACAAGGGTTTGCAGATGGGTAAAAGACACCTTATTTGTAAGCCCCCTATATGTGAGACGGTAGTATGTAAATGATCTCAATTATATCATGGTGCCTTAAGAACCATGCTTTAAATTTAAATACATGACTGCATGTTTATGCAAATGTCGATAGAAGAGACATTGTAGAGTCAAATTCTGAAAGAGCATACTTGTTTGGCGATATCTCATACTAATTCAGAAACGGAGAACGAGTAATTCTAGAGTATTTCTCGACCTGTTAATAACAACTACACCAGGAGGTCTGAGGTCGGAACTTTTCAGAAAACCCATGGCTAGAAATTCCTTACTGCGGTACGACAGCTCCCACCCGAAGGCACTCAGGGACAATCTGCCTTATGGACAGTTTTTGCATATTCAACGCAACTGTTCCACTAGGGAAACCTTTCGGGGGCATGCGAAGACGCTCGAGCAACAGTTGTGTACAAGGATGTACCCTAAGAAGCTGGTGCACCAGTCCATGAAGAGAGCAGCAAATAACAACAGGGAGGCTTTACTCGAACCATCGATTCCAAAAGAGAAGATCCAAAGGATTACGTGTGTCAATACCTTCAGTACCCAATCTAATAATATTCAGAAGATCATAAAGAAACATTGGACAATCCTTAATACAGGCTCAGAGCAGTTACCACCTCCACTCTTTGCCTTTAAACGGGGCTCTAATCTGAGAGATAGACTAGTGCATACTAGACCGAAGACCAGAGTTGCACGTTCTGTAGGCACTCTGTGGGATATGCCAGCTGTTGAGGGACATCACCCTTGTGGTAACTGAGCAGCTTGTCCCCAGACCTCTAAATCAACCAGTATTGATATTGGCAGGGATCACCCCTGGCACCAGCGGCGATTTACAAACTGCAACAGTCAAAATCTTATCTATTTGATAACCTGTCCATGTCAGCTGAAATACGTGGGTATGACCACCAGAAAAATTGGGATTTCAGAATCAGAACACAAAAGCACCATTCGGTGCAAGAAGCAAGCAACTCGTTTAATCAACCACTTTCTGGAGGTTGGTCATGGACCCACTGATTTCACTTGGACAGGTTTTGAGCAACCGGTTATCCCTTCTCATATTGTAGATACCAGTCAATATCTGTTCATCAAGGAACAAAAATGGGTCTACAAACTCAATACTGACAAAGCAGGTTTGAATTAAGACATTCCTTGGATGTCCCTGTGATTAGAGGCACATATATATACATCTGGATCAGTGTGTAATGTGATGCACATTAGACAAGGTAAAGTCCTCATCCTGCATTTGCCTAAGTGCCGGTGGGAGTGCAAATAGAAGGCTCACCTATCCTAAGGAATCCTAAAGAACTCCATACAGGCAGGGTTATAAAATGAAGCATTTAGACAGAAACAATATATATACTCTGATTGTCATAGTTGTTCCCTCCCATCCGGCTATATGCAGAGTAACAATTAGCAGGACACTTAGTACATAACACTATTTCCTTGGGGTAGATAATGCTGAGCATAATTACAACTATACCTCCCCATAGATTGTGCGAGGATGGTCGTGATGTGTGAGAGTATGACGACTGAGTTAGTCGTCGTGCTCCGATATATTTACGAATTATATCATGTCCCGCAAGACTATGACGAACCACGTAAAGATACCAAGTAGCTGCAACATTCTTGGGCTAGCATAACAATAGCGCATTATAAGTTTCACAGTTCAACATAGGAAGAGTACTACATTTCCCAATAGGCATAGGGGTCTTGTGCCCTGGGCCACGGTGAACGTAGTGAGGTCATCATAACAGAATACAAAGATGGCGCCCACCTCTGCCGCCGCACCTTCCCGAGACGGCCCAGAGGACGCCCGAGTACCGACGGAGAGGTGAGCGTTTGCATTGAGCAAGGTGCCGAGCATTATGCTCCTAACGATGCCACGAGCAGGGTTCACTGTGAATTTTAACACTATGGTGACCTCACTGTTTCGCTAATGTAATTTCTACTGCGAACATGAGCTTGCGCGTTGAGCGATACATCGAATATTACTCTCCTGTCTACATCACATATATGGGGTCCAAAATGTTCTTCCAGAGCACTCTTATTTTTTTTTTTTAAGTAATTTTTATTGTAAACACACTTTACACAGGCCAATAGTTGCACATATTCAGTATCATTCATAGTGCCACAGTCTGGTTCATCAACATCTCGTGTACACAGCCTGCAGGCCCACATCCCGGGGGCCGGGTGGCAGCAGTAGTTTCGCACCCACATGCCTGGTTGTTCTTCCTCAGGAGTATGGTCTCGGATTTGTGTGTGTGCCTACTTTTCCGTCCTCACCTAAAGAAACCCTGAACTCCCCCCCCCAACTTTCCCCCCAGTCCTAAAAACTAACCCCCACCCCCCCCTGTTCCCTCCTCCCACCCCATCATCCGCACAGGAGCCCTCCGATGTGTATCTCTAACCTTGGGCTTCAGGCTTTCTCTACTACCGGTTCTCTGATCTTCAGATTATTGTACTGTGCTGACCCCGGCCACGTCTAGGTCCTCCCCGTCATCCCCCATTCCACTATCTCTGAGGCCTTGAACCATCACCTCCCAGGCCGTTGCTTGTTCCAGCGCCCTCTCATTAGCAGTTCTACGCGCCATCTGATATCTATGCGTGCTATCGCAGGCCGCCCATTTCAGAAATTCGTTGTACCACCTCCTATGCGTCGGGCTCGTCCTTGCCTTCCAGTTTCTAGTTATCTCACGCTTGGCTACCATTAATCCCATATCTATGAACTTGCTCGAGAGCTTGTTTTTGGGGGTATGTGGGAACCAATGCAGGATGCACGCCGCTGCATCAAAGTCAACAGTCCGGTCCGTCACCTCGTTCATGGATTCACCCACGGTCCGCCAATAGTCCGATAGGGCCGGGCATGACCAGAGCATATGCACCAGCTCGGCTCCTTCTGCCGCGCAGCGGGGGCACCTCGCATCAGTCGCGCCAAAGGACCTCAGGATTCTCCCAGGGGTCATGTACGCCCTGTGTAGTATGTAATAATGGATAACTTGAAAGCGAGCGTTCCTTGTGCTATTACGCGCCCTTCGCACCAACTGTGCCCACGTCATGTCTGGGATGGGCTTGCCCAGGTCAGTCTCCCACTTGAGTTTCAGCGCATCGAGGGGCGGCAGGTGCTCGTGGAGCATTCTATTATATAAACAAGACACCGCTTTCACCCTTCCCGCCGCCATCATGGTGTATTGGCACGCCATGGCCGTCTCCGGCTCCGCCAATCCCAGTCCCCAGTGTTTCTGCATTGCTCTCGTCACAGCTGCATGAAGGAGATAGCCCCCGCGTGGGAGATCAAATCGTTCCTGGAGGGCCGAGTACGGGAGGAGCTCCCCGTTTTCGAAAAGGTCCCCTACCACCTGTATTCCTACCTCCTCCCACTGCAGCAGGCGGGACCAATCGCCTCCATGGGGCAGTGCAGTCAACATGCCCAGTGGCATCTCCGGGGCGTAGGGGCGCTGAATCCCTGCTCGCTTCTGTGCTCGGTTCCAGCAGCGCCGAAATGTATCCTGTTCAAGGGACAGGTCCCGGGCGGCGAGATTCTGTCCTAGCGCGATGTAGGCTAGTATGTGTCGTGGCGTACCCCGCAGTCGCTTATCTTCCGGGCCCCGGTAAACCCGAGCCACCTCTTGCGTAAAGATCTGCAACTGGGCAGCAAGATAATAGAGCTCATAGTCTGGGAACGCCAAGCCGCCCTCATCTTTCGGGCGGGTGAGTGTCGCCAGCGCCACTCTACATCTGCCCGTCCCCCATAGGAAGGTAGTGAGCTGGGATCTAAGTCGGCGGAAGAAGGAGCAGGGGATCCAGATCGGGAGCGTTCGAAAGTAATACAGCAGCCGCGGGAGGGCCACCATTTTTAACAGTGCTATCCTACCAGCTATGGACAGCGGATGCGTGGCCCAGAATGCCATGCTACCCTTCAGCCCCCTGACGCATCTCTCCACATTGCCCTCGAACAAGGCCGTCGCTGTGTGATATACGTATACTCCAAGATAGTGGAGACAAGTCGGCTCCCAATGAAGTAGCGGTCTGTGTTCTGGGCGGGTCGCGTCCTCCTTCAGTGGAAAGAGGCACGTTTTCGTCCAATTAACCCTTAGGCCCGAGAGGTCGCCAAAACGTCCCAGCAACTCCTCCGCACCGTCGAGCTCTGTTGCGTCGTTGTCCAGGAACAACAGGAGATCATCGGCGTACAGCGAGATAAACTGTCGCCCATCACCAGTTTGCACACCTGCGAAGTACCGCCCCCTGCGGGCTTCCACAGCCAGCGGTTCAATCGCTAAAGCGAACAGTAATGGGGATAGGGAGCAACCCTGCCGGGTGCCCCTCTCCACTGGGTACTGTTGGGACACCAGGGATCCAACCCGCACTCTCGCTACCGCCGCCGTGTAAAGCACTTTTGTCCACCGGATATAGTCTGCGCCCAGCCCGAAACGCGCCATGACTGCATATAGATAATCCCACTCTAGACTATCGAACGCTTTTTCTATATCGACCGAGAGGGCAAGTGGAGTTCCACTCCCCTCTCGCAGTTCTTCCATGAGTCGGATAAGCCTTCTAATATTTAACGTTGTGTTCCGGGTAGGGATAAAGCCGTTCTGGTCCTCGTGGACCAGAGTGGTCATGTGCGGTAGAAGTCTCGATGCTAGTATAGAGCTTAAGATTTTATAGTCAGCTGTGAGCATCGAGAGTGGCCTATAGGAAGCCGGACTACTGCCTTCTCTGCCAGGCTTCAGTAGCGGGATGACTATCGCTTCCCGCATCGATGGGGGGAGTCGACCCGTGGTTCTCGCTTCTTTGTACACAGCCAAAAGCTGCGGCGCTAAGGCGTCTACATATTTGCCGTAAAATTCAATGGGCAGGCCATCTATAACCGGCGTCTTATTGCGGGCCATGGACTTAATAGCTGTTTTAATTTCCCCTAAGTCGATGTCCCTCCCCAAATCCGTCGCCTGCTCGTCTTCTAGACACGGTAGGGTGAGGTCATCCAAGAAAGCCTCCGCTTCTATTTCTCGGTCTCCCGGGGTGCTACTATAAAGTGTCTCGTAGTATCTCTGAAAGCCGTCCACTATGGCCGACTGGGTGTAGGACAGATTACGCCCCTCCCCGGCAATTTGCAAGATAGGGGAGCAGCGTTTCGTGGGGTTAGAGAGCCACGCCAACAAAGTGCCCGATCGGTCGCCTTCTACATGAGATCGCAGCGCGTATGCCCGATGATCGTAAGCCCGTAGCCTCTCTACTTCAACCGCCACCGCTTCCCTGGCCGAGCTAACCGTTCCCTGCAGCTCCGGCCGGCCTGGTCGGTCCCTCTCCGCTGCCCTCAGTTTGGCGTCTGCCCTCTCTAGGTCGGTCAACAGCACCCGCCTCGTGCCCACGAACTGTGTGATGCACTGCCCTCTCATTACCACTTTGAAGGCATCCCATTCCACTGCACTAGAGCTCGTGGAACCCTCGTTATTGGCAAAGTATTGCGTCAACCCCTCCTCCAGTGCCGCCCCGAGTATCGGGTCCTCCAAAGTCTCCGGCCGGAGCCTCCAGGTTGGCACCCTAGGTTTTTCCGTCATCCAGTCTAAGTGGACTAAAAGCGGATTGTGGTCCGAGACCGTTCTCGTCAGATATTCCGACCAGGCAACCTGCGTCAGCACTTCTCGTGTGCACAATATCGCGTCCAGCCTAACGTGGAGTTCGTGTATCCCGGAGTAAAACGAGTAGTCGCGGTCTGTTGAGTGCTGCGCCCTCCATGCATCAGTCAACCCCCAGCTCTCTTGCCATTCCTGTCTACCCTTAGCTACGCGGTATACCGGGGAATCTCTCAGGGGCGGGTGGGACCTATCTAGTTGCACATCCGCCACGGAGTTAAAGTCCCCTCCCATGAGTATCGGACCCACCAGGAAGTGCGCCAGTGTCCCCGATAAGCTCGCATAAAAGGTTAATTGGTCTATGTTCTGGGCATATACACTGCATAGAACTATAGCTTTACCCCGCAATCTGCCCTCCACTACTACAAATCTCCCCTCTGGATCTATCAGCTGTCTAGTCATTTGAAAAGGCGTCCCCGCCCTCACCCAGATCAGAGCGCCCCTTGCGTAGGCCGAGTAAGAGGTGTGGAAAACCTGCCCCCGCCATCTCCTCTGTAGTGCCACCCCTTCCTGCTTCGTAATGTGTGTCTCCTGTAAGAGCACTATATGAATCCCTCTCCTCTGTAGGTAGGCATGCACTTTATGTCTGCGCTGCATCGTGTGTAGACCCCTCACGTTCCAGGTCATGCATTTCAAAACATTCGAGTTAGCCATTGTCCCATAAGTCACGGTTCTTCTCCCCCTCCCTATACACATTCCTGCGGATGATGGTCCCTCCCCGTCCCCAAACAGAACCTCCCAACTGTTCAGCCCCTAAGAAAGTCAAGGTCTGTGTCTGCAAAATCCCCCCATCACCAAACCCCAACTGTGGTGTTCCCCCTCCCCCCAGAACAGGCCCCAATACCGAGATACCAGACCCCATCTAAACTCCCTTAACTCAGAACCCCCAAGTATTTAGTTCATAGCCGGAGCCGCAATCGCCTTAAGGGCGTGCGGAGCGAGGCCTCGCCCAAGAGGGGGCTGCATGACCCAGGCCCGCTGCCATCCCCCCACTACAGAGAACAGCGCATAGCCAGTCACCCAGCGCCCATGTCTGGAGCCAACTCTCTCGCTAATCGGGTGATCCCCCTCAAAGCCCATTCCCCTTACCCAACATGTCCAAGTCAGATGTTCAGGATTTCTTCTGCTGTTTGCGGTGTCACCACCGGGTCCTTGGCATCGTGGACCCCCTGACAGGTCCGACTCCGAGCCCGAGGCCGATACATGCGTCTCTGTGTCCGTGCCTCGTTTGGATTGAGGGCCTCCCCCTTTTCCAATGGAGAACACTGCTTGCAGCGCGGCTTTGCGCTCAGCCTCCGTTTGCGAAGCGGTCGGTCTCCCGGCTCCGCGACGTCGCTTGCGCAGTCTCTGCGATTGGCGCGGCCCCGCCGGCGCTCTTTCCCGCTACCTTTCCCGCTCCTCTCGAACCTTGGCGCCATCCGTGCCCGCTTTGGAGGATTCCCACCATTCCCAAGCGTCTGCAGCCAGGTTGAAAAACATTGTTTTGTCGTCCACCACAATTCGAAGTCTGGCAGGGAACAGCAAGGAGTATTGGATGCCCTCTGTGCGTAGCTCTTTCTTGATCGTCAGGAAGGAAGCCTGCTGCTTCTGCGTTTCGAACGTGAAATCTGGGAATAGCGTAACCCTACTGTTCGCGATTTGGAACGGGCCATCGTCTCGGGCCCTTTGTAGTAGCAGGTCCCTGTCTCTGTAGTGCAGCAGTTTAGCCACGATAGGTCTCGGCGGCAGGCCAGGTTTGGGTGGTCCGGACGGGACCCGATGTGCTCTCTCCAGGGTAAAGAAGGGCGACAGGCCCTCAGGTGCCACCACAGTTCTTAGCCAGTTGTCGCAGTAGGCCACCAGGTCCGTCCCCCCTTCGCTCTCCGGCACACCTACGATTCGCACGTTGCTGCGACGGCTTCTGTTTTCCGCATCCTCTGCACGACGCTCTAATATCTGAATCCGGTCAAGAGCCTCCGTGAGTTTTCCCTCAAGAGTTTTGTGGGCCGGAGCCAGGACTTTCAGGGCCCCCTCAGTCTCTGTTACTCTGTCTTTCAATTTGTCGTGGTCGGCACGGAGCAGGCCGAGCCCCGATGCCACCTGCGCAATGTCATTATGCAGCGCTTCTCTCGTTGCTGTTATGGCCTCCAGGATTCGATCTTGTAGCCTCTTCAGGTCCGAGGGCTCCCCCATGTCTCCTTCCGCCGTTCCCGAAGCCGCCGCTTCCTCTTGCTTGCCTTTTGGCTTCCCCATAGTGGCCTGCGCGTGTTCTCGGGGCTCAGGTCAGCACTCGCCCTTCTCACTGCCTCTTCAGCGTGGTGCGAACTCTCGCAAAGCAAGGCCACCCACCCTGTTCAGGCATCCAGCGTTGGCAGTTAGCGTCGCCGGGTAGGGGACAGACACGAGGGGGTGTGTGCGTAGTGCCCCGGGCCGTGAGTGGTGGGGCTCCGATGTCCCAGCGCCGCCGAGATCAGGTGCACTCCTAGCAGTCGTCCGCCACTATCCGGGGCCGAGGCTCACTAGTCCTTGTGGCGAGAGTCGGCCAGGGCCCCCCCAGCAGGCAGTCCCAGTCACCCCCTGGTGTGCTTGCCTCCGCCGTGATCAATCCAGGACGCTCCTGATCGTTCGGCGCTCTCTCTCTCTTCCGTGTCTCTCTCAACCCCCCCTGTGGGTTGCTCAGTACTGTGGCTTTCCGCGTAGTTCAGGGGGGGGAGGGGGGGAGCGTTCAGGATCCCTTCGGTACGCCGGGCCCCAGCCGCGCCTGTCAGGTCTCAGGGTGTCCGCAGCACGTAGCGCTCTCCCCGCAGCCTCCCCGGGCCGCTCACTCGCGGCCGCTCCGCTGCTCCTCGGAGCTTCCAGGAGAGAACCCCTCAGGGCCCCCGGGGGGGAAGGGGCGTCTCCCCACCAGTTCTGATCCTCGGCGGGTCCCGGCCGTACCCCCAGGCGTCAGCACACAGTCCAGGCAGCCGGGCGTTTCGAGTCCGTCACTGCGGCCACCATTTTGGGCAGTCTTCCGGCTCGGCTCTGGCGTCTCCACAGTTCGGCGGAGGCCGGTCCTCTCAACGGCCCCCTGACCGCTCCGCTATCGCCCCACCAATGCCCGTGCCCGGCTCGATGCTTTCCAGGCACAGCGCTGGGCTCCCTGCAGCAGAAGACAGGATTAGTGTGGGGAATAGGCGCGGAGCTCCGGGCTCACGCCGCCATCACCCTCAGCGTGCAAGCCACGCCCCTTCCAGAGCACTCTTAATGTAAAATATCACAGTCCTCCAGTTGTGGTTCCCACGCTTGTAGGGTGTAGTTTATTAATTCTTCATAGGTTTTCAAATTTCCACAGCGCAGCCAACACGTGTTTCGTCCTGTCAGTACTATGACATCAGACTTCCTCAGGGCCTCCTCTGTATCTCCATGTATATCTCAATGCAACGCCAAAACTTCATGACACGAAGAGAGATATAGAGAACACGGACACGTGTTTCATCTGAGACGATTTATGATAATGATGACGGGCCATAAGTTGGAATCTGAATTTTAAGATTATCTGATGCCCGCTCATCCAGTGCTGCGAGGTTAAACAGTATAGACTTAAAGTGCACGTGGAAACTGATCTTAAGATACTGGACATCTGCTCGCTTTTTGGGAACCGCAACTGGAGGACTGTGATATTTTACATTAAGAGTGCTCGGAAGAACATTTTGGATTATTGTACTGAATCACCTTGGTGGTTCAATTGTGGAGTCGTGGTAACCGGCTCTGGTCTTCTCCTGGAGCACCATCTGGAATAGAACACATTACTTACCTTGATTTGCAGTGCGCTCATATATAACTGTTACCATTTTTTTGAAAACATATATGGGGTCCCCCGAGCACTTTGCTTTCGGTCCTTTTCTGACTTTGGGCTTGGATTTTAACTACGGGGCAACGATAATGTATTTAACGACTGACAAGTGACTCTAGAAGTTACTCGTTCTCCGTTTCTGAATCAGGATGAGATATCGCCAAACAAGTATGCTCTTTCAGAATTTGACTCTACAATGTCTCTTCTATCGACATTTGCATAAACATGCAGTCATGTATTTACATTTAAAGCATGGTTCTTAAGGTGCCATGATATAATTGAGATCATTTACATACTACCGTCTCACATATAAGGGGCTTACAAACAAGGTGTTTTTTACCCATCTGCAAACCCTTGCTTTTGCCCAGATTTGATCATACAAGACTAATACATGCCATCAATTACTGTGGTTTTTTCAACGTTAGTAATATTACGTTGCTAATTTGATGTGACCGACACTGTGTGTGATATATTTATGTGGACCCCTTCCTTTTTGTCATTCATAGCGCGGTGCTCCACCTACCTGAGCCGCAGCCAGGTGAGGCGTAGCGTAGCGTGTGCCTCCTACCTAAAAGGTAAGCAGGTTTTTGGCCTGAATAGGAGCCTCAGATGCACATAAAACGGCATCAGTGGGGATATGTAATTTGCATACCTGCATCTTGGTCGAATTGAATTATGTATCTGGCCTTAACTTTTTCGTTTTGTTTGTTGTCTGTGTCTGTTGTCTCTGCTCTTTTTTAGTAAGGAGGACCAGTACCTGTCAAGGGACATTCTGTTCACTTGCAAAACATGTAAAGTAAAATCTTTTTTAAAATATAATTCTTTTTGGAGGTAAAAACAGTAGGACACCTGGGTGGGTCCATAGTCTGCAGAAAAATGTCGACCGTTTAAGATCCAAAATAGCAGTTATTGTTTTTTCTACTATATCTCAGCACCCATTTTTAACCTTTGGAAACATAGGGGATACCTAATAATGTTTTCTCTCCTAGTTCTCCAATTTTATATTCCTTCACTTTCACACCATTATTTGTTTTTCTTCACGCACTGCTTTTTTCAGTTATCATTTCACGGTTATCTGCCTTACCCCTTTAAACACATTAGGGCAACCACTTTTCCAATATCAAGTGGTTACAGAATTGCTCTCCTCGTGTGAGGAGTCCCAAATGATGATAAGGGCGGAACCGTTTGATAACTGATGGGTACTTTTAAAAATGTGGAGGTATCCTGTGGCCCTTGATTCACTCTGGTCCTTTATGCTCTTTTTGAGTTGAGTCCCAGGCATTGTTCAACAGACAGTACTTATAGACCCACAGTCACTCTTTAGGGTGTATACTGTTTGAGTGGGAATTGTGACTGTGTGTGGACCCTTTTTCTATCTGTTGTGTTATTGGTATTTAGAATTCCAACAGCCCTAACTTTCATAAATGCGCGACCTATTGCATTGCAAATGCTTGTTATAAGAATCCTGTCAAATATTGTGTTAATGTAGCGATCCATCCAAATCCCAATCCCATTAAAGCATGTACACTTCCAATATTGTATTTATTTTTAATGTCTCTGATTTCTCAAATGCTAAACGTCTTTCTTTTAAACAAATTTGATAAGAGGCTTGTGTACTCAGATTCACTAGGTTCTTCACGTTAGGCTCTTCACATTTCAAGTTATCATGCTATACTTTCACATAAATAGCTAACTTTTCTTTAACATGTGCGCGCGCATTCCTTCATCTTATTCAACAATTCTTTTAACAGTTTATGCACTCTCAATCTGTGTATTCTCTTTCTTTGTGTAAGATATCCTGAAAAATTCATGACCTATGGGCCCATGTTTTAAATAGACACAATGCCAAACGAGTTCCAATAGAAAAGTATGTAAGCTCCTTTCTCACTAGAGGCAGTCACACAAAACTCACTTACCTTCCTTCTTGGAGGAACTGCTCTTGCAAACTAATAACAGTTTTTTATTCTATTATAAAACACGAGAGCCTGCAATCCCTGCATAAAAGCCTATCTCAAATTTCATTTTGACGTCCCCAGTCACCTGTAATATAGAAATTATGCAGCCTCTCAGCTGTGATAACTTATTATAGGTGAGTTCTGATGTCACAAGCCAGCAGAAGAGGGGAAAGGCATGTCACAGACATAATTAAAGCTGCACTTTAAAAACAAATCTAAACATGGCTTTTCCTTCTTCTGCTCTGCTTTCCTAGATGAACAATGATGAGCATAACGAAGATATAGCAAGATGTTTATTTTTTCCATGCCTTCGGTAACTATAGGAAAAGATACTATCTGGCCGTGGTTATAGTCATTCTGGTCTAATGTTTTTATTTCTTTACATGACTTGTACTAAACAAATTCTAATATATTTTTGCAGCAAATATCTAACTTTTTGGTTTGTTTAATTTTGTCCTACAGATTCTAATTTTATTCTTCAATTTACAAACACCCTCTCACCTTCCTATGACAGGGCACCACACCAAAGACATAAGTGGTCTGTGGTAAGGGTTATGGTGTGACCAGGTATTATAAGGAATAAAGTACCCCCTGCTGTACATCATATGGATATTGCAAGTCATCTAAGCATTTCATGACCTTAAGAAGGAACTCAGCCGTCACCATTGCTCCTCTATATGGTCACGGAAATCTTTGCTGACTTACAGTATCCTTATATTATACTGCAGGGGATACTTTATCCCATATTTTACCCATCCCATCTTGTGTGCTTAAAATATAAAATATCACAAATCTAAATCATTCCCTCCACAGCGTCTCTCACCTCTCTATGCTTTAGGCTTTCTAATCTTGTCCAGAGATACTTCAGAGAACCTTAAAAACAGGGTGTAGAGTGCAGTGCTTCAGAAAAGGTTTGTGCTCAGCACAGCTGTAGAAAAGCATGTGTTAAAGTTACTAAAATGTTCCTAAAATAGCAGCCAAGTGAGGTCTCCATGTAGAGGGTTTGATGTTTCTGTAGTCCAAGTAGAAGATAAAGTTTACCAAAACATCAAAGTTACCCCTGTCAATAACAATCCTTGTTGCATTTACACGGTTATTAAGCACAGCATTCAGAAAAGGGTAACTATTTTGCTAGTAGGAAAATTGTTCTTGAGGCAGAGATATCTTGCTTGGATCGTTCATATCATATTAGTATTCAGTTTACAGTTATATATAGACAGAAAACAATGTGATTCCAGTCTGTATTCATTTTTAAAAGCGGAAAAATACTGAAAATGGTGCTTCTTGTGAGAAACTCTCCATACTCTCTTTCATGAATTCTAGGCAACAGCTAAGCAGGCAGACAGCATGGAGGGTTAAAATACAGGATGAGATTTTCTTAAATACTGGCATATGTTAACATATATTTGTAGTATCATGCTAATATGTAATTGTGAGTGTAATCATTTATTATATGTGGCTGCTTAGTTTGCTGAAACATGATAGGCATCCATGTTTGAGTTCACGGCGAAGAGTTATATAAACGCAGAAATATAAAAATTCTGCAGCTACATTTATTCTTGAAACACAAACAGGTACATGCATCATTGAATGAGTTTGCGATTCCTTATTTGCGATTTTTAAGGAATCGCAAATAAGGAATCACAAAACGCTATGCATCATGAAATCTGCAAATTTTTAAGGAATCGGTAAAATTCGCAGAACATATTGCGATTTCTTGTTTTTGCGAACTCGCAAATTGCAAAATCGCAATTTGCGAATTCGCTAATTGCGAGGTCGCACATTGATGCATGTTGATGACATCAGAACCAGGAAGTGTGCTGTCCAAGCCTCATTTTCATTGCTGAGGCTCAGGGGGAGGAGGGAGCTGGCTCTGGGAACCAGGAAGTGTGCTGTCCAAGCCTCATTTTCATTGCTGAGGCTCAGGGGGAGGAGGGAGCTGGCTCTGGGAGCAGAGGAGAGTGAGAGGGATAGAGACTGAGTACACCTGCAAAGAACTGCAAAATAGAACCTGAAAATCAAGTAGAGGACAGCCAAAGTTCAAGGAAGAGAAAAATTAAATTCTCTGAAAAAGAATTAGAAACTCTAATTGAGGGTCCTGTGCACAGCAATGACAAGCTGTTTGGAAAAGCCTCACTGAAGGTACCTGAGCAGGAAAAAAGGAAGATATGGATCAGGATTCAGAACCGAGTAAATGCCATTGGGATGACTCACCGTACCACAGAGGAACTGAAAAAGAGATGGTAGGATTTGCGCAGTCGTGCCAAGGCGCGTATTGCAGACCGTTTGAAGGAGGCACATAAGAGAGAGGGGGCACACCACCAGACACTGGAAACAGTCCCATGGAGGAATTGGTGGAGTCAACCATCCAGCCTGAAGCTGTTGTTGGAGTCACGCAGCTGGACACCTCCGGAGCTGCACACACACCTGAAGGTAAGAGGAATGCATGTTTAAATTGCTCCAAGTACAAAAGTCAGGATGTCAGCTCAGCACAGCGTAAGCGCACACTGTAAAGCATGTAGAACTATTACATTACTAAGGGAAGTGCATCATGGGAGTTGTAGTCAGGCCAAGTACTTACAATGGCACACACACACAGACATGCCAAAAACACTTTGAAATAGTGTAGCAGATGTCCAAAAGAACATGAAATTTATTATTTGTGAACTGTGACAAAACCTCACAAGCATACATTGATGCAGTTTTGCACTGTTTGACCTCACAGATGCAGAAAGTAATGAGGCCGGGGACAGTGATGGTCTGGAAATACACCACAGCAGCGCATCAGAACATGAGGACACACCAGCTCTGCCAACTACCCAGTCACGTGTGTCTCATTCCCGTAGGTCACCTGTCCCAACACTGCGTCCCATGGCATCCGATGATGAGGTCAGTGCTGCACCTGCAGTCAGTGTACGGCAAGAGTCAGCGCAACACCCACACCAACACAGATCCGGAGAGGCAATTGTAGATCGCTACGAAGAAGACGCAGAGCACGCAGACCACAGCAGGTGGAGGTGACAAATCCGGCCTGGGGTGGCTTGGAGGGACAGATGCTCCGTTCACATCGCCTGCAGGGAAAGAACACTCGGTTAGTGAAGGAGGAAATAGCTAAGATGTCAGGCAACATTGCAGTACTGGCTAGTAGTGTCCAGGAACGGACAAAGGTCATGCAGGAGGGGCATGCTTCGCGCAACAGACAGCACCGCCAACTGATGCAGCAGCTCAAACATCAAGGAAAGTCCAACAATAGGCTGGCCACGGCAACAACACTGCTGGCGCGTAGATCAGTGACTATGCAGACGGAAATGTGTCATTGGAGCGGAGATGTTGCCAATGCACTACATCAAGTGACAAATGCAGTAGACATGATGAATGCATCTGGTAGCCGAGTGAACATGACTGCACAGGATGAAAGTAGTGATTGTGCCTCAAGCCTGAGCAGTACAACAGTGCCTGTTGCAAGTGCAGTGAGACGCAATGCTCGCAGCGCCACCCCATCCACTACCAACGAAAGGCCAGAAGATGCTGCCGCAGACAGACGTCTGGGTGTTTGAGGGAAAAAACGCTAGGCTCCCATCAAGAAATTTGACTTTAAATGGTGACTTAACCATTGGCACGCTGTGACATAATCACTGACTCTCAAGCACATTTCATTTTACTTTTGGACCTATTTATTTTATTCCAATGAGTCTTGTGACATTAGTCACTTTGGCAGTTTGCTTCTGTTCCCTGGTCACAATTCATTTACATAAAGTATACTTTGCATTGCATGTAATGTGTTTGTGTCATCATTACTCACCTCAGAAGTAATTCTGTGTAATCTCCAATCTGCGCCTGCGGCCTTCTGCTGCGCCTGTGCCTTGTAGAGCAGGGTGGTGTTGCACTTGTTGGTTTCCATCCTACGAGTCACTGTCAGACAGCTCCATTTCCCAACCTCCCTTTGTCGCTATGTTGTGCAGCATGGCACATGCTGCCACTATCTTGCAGCATTTGACGGGACTGTATTTCATTGCTCCTCCGATCTTATGAAGGCGTCTGAATCGGCTCTTGAGCAGCCCAAATGTTTGCTCTATCACGTTCCTTGTAGAGATATGTGCAGTATTGTATCTCCTTTGTGCGGCAGTGGCTGGATTGAGATATGGTGTCATCAGGTAATTTCGCAAGGCGTATGCGCTGTCAGCTACATGTAAGGGATGAAAGGCTGTCAGTAGTTGTTTGACTTTAACATTTGTACAAGGAATGGGATGATGTATTGCACATAATTACCTAGCAAATGTCCCTCTCCAAACTCTCCCCTTGCTAGACGGGTCTGAATGCCACTTTGCCTGAAGATATATGAATCATGTGCACTGCCAGGAAATTGTGACACAATGTCCGTTTTGATGTTTTTTGCATTACACACAACCTGAATATTCAGGGAATGATAACTTTTCCTATTCCGATACATATATTCCTGAGCTTCAGGGGGACATATCGCCACATGGGTGCAATCAATACAACCCAGTACTTGGGGGAAGCCAGCAATTTGGTAAAACTCCTGATTGGTCTTAGCAATTTCATGGGCTGTGGTAGGGAAACTTATGTGTGTGTGTATCCGGACCATCATGGCCTCAAGGAAAGCCGCCAATATTTGTGACATTGCACTTTGCGACACACCTCCTGCTACTGCAATGACTCCCTGAAAAGTGCCTGACGCAAGTAGATGTAGGCAACATAAAATCTGGACATGCGTTGGAATTGCATTGGTCCTATGAGTCTGTCGTTGCAGGATGGGGTCCAATTCATTGATTAAATCATGTATCATTTGGCCATTCAGCCTATACTTATCATGTATTTCGTCCTCCTCCTGTCCGAGCAAAGTTATGCGGACTCTGAAGATGCGCTCATTAATTTGCCTCCCTCTCTGTTGAGCAGCTTGAAGCCTCATCCTCCTCGCCATCAGGTACAGACCAGCCATTTTGAAATCTGGGGCCTCATTGTGAGTGTGTTTATATCAGTTTCTGTTGGTCTTCAGCTGTTTGTGATTTGCACTCATATTTACCACCTGGTTGCGTCCCTTCTTAAATTGCGATAACAATTTTGCAATTTTTGATAAAATCGCTAATTGCGATTTTTCATGCATTTCTATTGCGATTCCTTATTTGCGATTCTTTATTTGAGAATCGCAAATGAGAAATCGCAATGGTTTTTGCAGAATATTTTTGCGATTCCTTAATTTTGCGAAAATTTACACTTTTTCGCAAAATTAAGGTTGATGCATTCCTACACTTGGAATTGCGATTGCAATTGCGATTTTTTTGCGATTCGCAATTTTAGCGACATCAAAATCGCTTGATGCATGTACCTGAAAGTAAATATGGATAAATACCAATTAGATAGCTAAAAAATAAATATGGAAAAATACAGACGGAAATGTTAAAAAAATAAATACCGGGGGCGTGGCCAAGATGGCGGCGTGATCGGTCGCAGGTTCCGGAGGCTCCCTGCCCGATCCCGACCGATTTCACCTAATTGCGTAGTCTGATCTCCCCTGCCGCACATCTCACGGTGGACCCTCTTGCCGGCACCCTGCTGAGCCCTCCAGAGCCCCGGTTGCCGACACCTGTGCCGAGCGGGAGCCTAGCGGAGCCGAAGACTGCACATCGCGATCGCAACATGGCGACCGCTCTGACCCTGTGAGGGACGGCGCGCTCTCTCATCTACGGCCCGGTGAGAACCCCGCGACCTACCGAGGCGCCGGCTAGCGGAATTACGGCGCGCCCGTGGGACTCCTGCTCCCGTCTGCGGGGTTCCTCCGCTCCAGCGGCCCGGCCGGCGGTGCTGTGTGGACCGGCCGGGCGCCACTGAAATCGACCCCCCGGCTTTGGGCCTGCCGTGCACCTGGAGGGCTGCAGACTTTGCACCGCGGCCGCAATATGGCGGCCGCCTGGGCCCTGTGAGAGCCGGCGTGCTCTTCCTTGGCAGCCCCGAATGATTCCTGCGGCCTGTCAGGGCGGCCACAAGCACGACTCCGGTGAGCCCACGAAGCCCCAGCCTCCACCTGCGACGCCCCTGCAACCTGGCCGGCGTAGCAGTGAGCGCCGACTGGGCAACATTCAAATTGACCCCCCGGCTTTGGGCCTACCCGCGCTGCCTGGCGGGCGGATCACACAGGGCCAGGGGGCGCCTGACGGGGGAGCGGCCTCCCGGGCGCTGTTGGACTAACACTGCGGCACCCAGGCTGGCACAACACATAGGGACAGCGCAACCCTGACTGATCCTGGGCAGAGGTGCTGACCTGCAGTGGAGAGCTGGGAGAGTCGAACCCTGCGAGTCTGACACCACCACGAGGCCGAAGCTGGGCCGGAGCCCTACATCTCCATCGCTGCGAGAGACAGCTGCACCCAGGAGGAGCACTACGGGGGGCATTGCCACGAGACGCGGGGGGCACACCCGAGCCCCCGGCGTTTGGGCTTCTGAGACCTGACATCTACGTCCCCCCTGCTTCGGATTTCTTGCCTTGATTGGGTTGGGTCCGCCTCTGCACTAGAGCTCGCCACCAGGCGTCACCACAAGATTAGACACCTGGCCCCACTGGGGCACACACCCATACCTCACTCTCCACTTTGTCCGGTTGTCGGGTGGCTCCCTGGACTAGATATTTGAGAGCCCATCTTGCCATTCAAGACAGGGATAACACCACCTGGTGCCACTACAGGGCCGGACCCCCGGGGTCCGCTACTCTCGCAGCCACTGTAAACTACCCACACCCCTGCTACCCGGGGCTGGCACGGCCCTGGTGACTAGATGGCGGGGCAGTGGTCGAAGAAGGGGTCACAGACTCTCCCGGAGCTCCTGGCCAAAACACAGTCGAAGCCCAGCAAAGATCCACCCTCCCCCCCGACCGCGAAAACGACGCCAACATCAGTAGAAGACCACTCGCCCATTACTAGAACTTTCTTAGAGACGCTTTTTAATTCCCTGAGGGACGACTTCCGCTCCCTAAAACAAGAAGTGGCAGGCGAGGTCCGGGAACTCCGGCGGGACGTGGAGGGCCTTGGAGAACGGGTGGAAGCGGTCGAAGCAGCGGATCAGGCCAGGAGCATGGAAATAACACACCTCCAGCAGGAAATAGTGCGTCTCACTGACCAACAAATGGACCTCCAGACCCATACAGAAGATCTCGAGAACCGTTCCAGCCGGAACAACATACGGGTCCGGGGGGTCCCTCAAAAATCAGAGGGATCTGATATCACGGGCTACCTACAGACTCTCTTTCGGTCGGTTCTGGGCGAAACGGCGGACTTTGAGATACGCATTGACAGGGCCCACAGGGTGGGACTGCCCAGACGGTCCTCGGCGCCCCCACCGGACATACTAGCCTTTCTGCCTGACTTCCCCTTAAAGGAGCGAATCCTCAGGGAGGCGCGACAAGCCCAACCTCTTCAATTCCAGGGTTACCCCATTGCCCTCTACCAGGACCTGTCTGCCATCACCCTGCAGAAACGCAAGGAATTCCGTAAAGTGACAGATTTCCTACGGCAGCATGAGACTCCGTATTTTTGGGGTCACCCGTTCCGTCTCATCTTCAAATGGGAAGGAAAATTACACCAACTGCGCTAGCTCAGGGACACGTGCGCCCTCCTGGGCCTTGAGCATGAGGCAGATGACCCAACCCTGAGCCCATCCAGTGGACCCCGAGACAATGGATGGCAGACTGTGCATCGAAGACGTTCACCCTCACGACTCCTAAGGCCGGACGCCTCTACTATCACTAAGGAACGCGCCACGGCTGTGGCGGAGGTGGCCAAGGAGACCTCCTCCTCAGGCTGACTGAGGCAATACTTGGGAGATCACTCTTAGCTTAATTCCCTCCTGAATGGGGGTTGGGTTTTGGGCGGGGAGCCGAAGTGTCCGCCACGAACCATGACCCGAATGGAAGACTTCACCACAGCCCTGTGCGAATTGGCAGGACTGGGACTGTACCCACATATTCGTGGGCGTTGGGGCATCGAGTGGGAGCGGGAGTTGGGGGGGAACAGTTGAACGTATCCTTATCTCATGGAGAACAGTTGTGGACACAAAGCGGGGGTGTGGGGGGACGGTTTGGGGGGAGTTGGGGGGGAACCAGTGTGCCAGGGAGGATTTACTATTGATGGACTGTTGAGACTCGATTTCTTTGCCATATTGCTCAACCTCAGACCACAGTCGTTTCCACGACATTGTGCATCTAGACCAGGAACACACACACGTTATAACGCTCCTGAGCCTGCCCTCTTCAATAATGGTTAGCCCCACACTGAAGATACTGACACTTAACGTCAAAGGCCTAAATAACCCTATTAAGAGACGAGCGATACTCTCTTACCTGGAACACTCTGGGGCGGACCTGTGACTACTCCAAGAGACCCACCTGCTGCCCAAGGATTGGCATAGATTACGCTTGCGTGCCTTTCCCCAACAATTTTTCTCTTCCCTTCCTACCAAGAGAGCTGGGGTAGCCATCCTGATATCTAGGCACTTTAAAGGGAAGGTGGGGACCAAATCAGGGGAGGTTAAGGGCCGCAACCTCGCACACTCCTTTCAACTTGGAGACCTACACCTCACGATCGGGTCAGTTTACGCTCCCAACACAGGCCAAGAAGCCTTTTTGAAGAACGCTCTTTCTGAATCCCTTCAGTCATCTGACTCACTCATACTTATCGGGGGGGACCTTAACCTAGTCATGGACACCACCAAAGACAGATCAGGACACCGTTATGGGGATGCAGGCGCTATTACCGCCGCTGGGGCGGACTGGCTGCAGGAACGGGGCCTGGTAGACATATGGCGCAATGTACACCCGGCCACAACACAGTTCACCTTCTATTCCCATGTCCACCGCACCTACGCCAGGCTAGACCACTTCATAGGCTCGTCTGAGCTGCTGCCTAAGGTAACCAGTGCTGACATTGTCCCGGCGGCGCTCTCAGACCATGATGCCATAGAGCTAACCCTCACTGCCCCTGTCACCCCCCGTCCTCGCGGTACATGGCGGCTTCGGGAAACCATGCTGCAACGGCCAGCGATCCGCGAGCGCCTAAACACCTGTATCATTGATTATCTAACAAATAACGACACACCGGAAGTGTCCTTGCCGTCCTTATGGGGAGCCCTGAAATCAGTGGTCCGTGGGGAGCTCATTGCTATAGCTGCAGGGGAAGCTAGAGATCGCAGGGAAAAGAGGTCCGAACTCACAACCCAGGTCGAGGAACTGGAAAGAGTCCACAGTCGCACTGGCGCCCCACGTGTCTGGCGACAGCTGAAAGCGGCCAGGGCCCAACTGGCCTCCCTTGACACAGATAGGGCGGAATTTGCCGCACTTCACCTCCGACATACATACTACGTTGGAGGCAACAAAACTGGACGCTTACTGGCTAGCGCCCTCAAAGCCAAAACCCACCGCACAAACATCACAGACCTCACAGACGGATCTGGGAACACTCTCACTGAGGACTCCCAGATAGCTAACGAGTTCCGGACCTACTATGCCTCATTGTATAAAGCTGATACACCGCCCCTTAGGGAAGTGGATACGTATTTGTCCTCGGCGGCCATTACGGAGCTGTCCCAGTCCAGCGCGGACGCGTTAGATGCCCCCATTCGATTGGAGAAAGTCACAGCAGCTATATCCAGACTTCGCCCATTGAAGTCCCCGGGCCCAGACGGCTTCTCAGCGGGCTTTTACAAACTGTTCAGCCACCTCGTGGCCCCGGTCCTTACCCGACTCTTCAATTCCTTTGAGGGTCCAGGCTCCATCCCCCCTGACATGTTAGCGGCTGAAGTGATCGTCCTGCCCAAACCAGGCAAAAAACCGACTCACTGCTCGGCATTCCGTCCGATCTCCTTACTGAATTTAGATCTCAAGCTTTTCACTGGAGTGCTGGCGGCCCGTTTGGGCCCGCTACTACCCGGAATCCTGGAGCCTGACCAATCGGGCTTCGTACCCAACCGCCAATGTAGCGATAATACTAAAAGAATGCTACATCTAATAGATAAAACACACTTCCAGGACTCCGATGCGGCACTCGTGGCCATCGACGCGGAGAAGGCTTTCGACCGTGTTGACTGGGCATACTTACAACAGGTGTTACTCCGCTTCGGACTCGGCTACCGCTTTCGGTCCTGGATAGCCAGCTGTTACCACCGACCACAGGCCCGGGTTCGACTGGGCGGGACACGCTCAGACCCCTTCGATATCCAACGCGGAACGAGACAGGGTTGCCCACTCTCTCCTCTTTTATTTGCCCTCTACATCGAACCCTTGGCTCAGAAGGTCCGAGACAACCCTGACATTACTGGAATCACCTTCGGGGGCGAACCACATACCATTAGTCTGTACGCTGATGACATCATAGTTGCTCTTACCCAACCCACCCACTCGATACCCGCCTTCCTAAGGGAGCTGGACACATTCGGTACGGTCGCAGGCTTCAAGATCAATAGGGGTAAGTCCCTCATTTTACCGCTGGGGGTAATGCCCACCTGAACGCCCCAGCCTCTGACTATGGCTGTGACCTCCAGGTCACTTCGGAACTCCCTTACTTAGGGGTCACCCTCACCCACTCGACCGCATTGACAGCGGCTCTTAACTACAAATCTCTTACCGCCCAGATCAAGGCAGATCTCACGCGTTGGTCAAAGCAGCCTCTGTCCCTTCTGGGCAGAGTGGCGGCGGTGAAAATGTTGGCTCTACCCAAAATCCTATACATCTTTCAGACTCTCCCAGGATTCCCCCCAAAAGGCACCATCTCCGATCTTCAAGCAGCACTGCACCACTTTATTTGGGAGGGTAAAAGGGCGCGACTTAACAAACAGCTAGTTCATCGGGGCACAGACGAGGGAGGCCTGGGGGTCCCCAACTTACTACAGTACTTCCACGCCACACAGCTCCGACACCTAGTGGAATGGTACATGCCTGAGTCAGAGAAGAGGTGGCTATTCCAAGACAGAGCCATGGCCCAGCGATCCCTGTGGGCGATTCCCTTTCTACCCATAAAGCACAGACCGACATACCTCACCAACTCTCCCATAACTCGCACAGTCACCAAGGTATGGGAAGCTGTGGCCATTAGACGCGGCCTCACCACCTTTCCTTCTCCATTTACCCCACTCCTAGACAACCCGGACTTCCCTCCGGGTAACGACCCCCGGGCCTTCACACAATGACGAGGCACAGCATGCAGGTGCGCTGGGGATCTCTTTGATCTACAAGGCTTCCTCACCCTCTCAAACATCAAACAAAACTATGACATCATTGACCCTCATCTTTTCCAATACTTTCAATTGCGACACTGGCTTACTGACTCTGCTACTGTCACCTTGGTGGGGCGCCCCATGACTCCTTTCAAGAAATGGCTCCTGACCAGAGACACTGATCGCCATCTGATCTCTGATATATACAAAATTCTTATGCCTCCAATGGAATCACACAAGACAGCTGGACAGAAAAGATGGGAATCCGAACTGGGCAGACCATTATCACCTAAAGAGTGGGGTCAAGTGTACTACAGAGCATCCCACACCACACGCAACACGGCAGGCAAAGAAGCGGCTGTGAAACTGGCGACCTATTGGCACCTTACGCCAGTCAGACTTCATAAAGGCAACCCATCTAGGAGCGACCTGTGTTGGAGGGGGTGTGGGGAGAGGGGCACTCTGACACACATCCTCTGGGACTGCAGGGAGGTTCGGGGCTACTGGGACTCAGTTTTAGATGACATTGACGCGACCTTTGACACAGAGATCCCTCGCTTTCCCGCATATGCCATACTGGGGCTACCCAACGCACTTACCTTCCCCCTGAAATCTGTCCGAGGCCGACAGATGGGCATCGCCATGCAAGCCGCCACGCAACATATCCTCTCACTCTGGGGGTCCACGTCCAAACCCACCCACACAGGGTGGCTACACAAACTCTGGTTCACCTTGGGCATGGAGCGTATTCGTGCCACTCTCTCCCACTCTACAGCCATGTTTCAAAAGGTCTGGCAACCATTCATCTCGCTGCTGTCCAAAGAATTTAACGAAATTACGTGTCCAAAATACTTACGGCTGCTGCGCCTTACGGACCCGGCGACAGGCACCTAATTACTTCAAAGGTTTACAGGACATGTCTCTTTCTGATCCATAGACACTGGACCTCGGACATATGGCACACTGGTTGGGGAGGGGGGTGGGAGGTTGGTTGGTGGGTCGGGGGGGTTTTGTGGGGTTGGTTAGTTCTAAATTGTTGGCCACAACTGCATGTCGCGCGCCTCATCTGCATCACCTTGCTCTTATTGAATGCTTGTTTCCTTTGCCAATTCTTCCTTAGCGCCATGCGGACGCGTGCTTACGATCCGCGACTGATTTACCTGTCACATATACTTTGTACTGCGATGCTTTACTATGCTTTATTTTGGCCCAATAAAAAACCATTTAAAACTAAAAAAATAAATACCGTAAAATTGGGAGCCCTAATCATGATGTATTGCTCGTTAAAAATGTGCTTCTTCAACACTTTTGTGAATTGAAAAAGGTTTGGAGAAGCCCCAATGAATACGAAGATGTTTTTCCAGATGCTGGGGGCATAGATGGAAAAGGCCTGTTACCTTTTTCTTTTTTTTCACACGGCTTTGTCTGTAGTCTGGGAGTCCCCAGAGATGGTAAGCTTGTCAGCCATAAAGGGGGAGGTGCAGGACGTGATCTCTTTGTAAATCATGTCGCTGGTTTTGAAGATGGTGCAGGCAGCAAGGAGAGCCAATGAAGTTCCATCAGGATGGGGTGATGTGATCATATTTCTTCAGGCCCTGGATGAGACATGCTGCAGCATGTAGGATGCCCTACAGTGGTGCCACTCTGGAGTGTAGGAGGCAATGGAGTAGGGTTTTACGGTTGTCTAGATGCTAGAGTATGAGAGCTGAAGTCACATTCTGAAAGAAATGGCTTCTCATTCTTTAAAAGAGAGAGGTGGTACCAAGCCATCTTTGCGTTTTTTAGCAATGTGTTCCTTCAGTGCGTGGTTGGTGTCTAGTGTAAATCCAACAGATTTGTCATTCAGTGAAAGTTAGGGTTCAACACCATGAATGTTATTGTCACTAAGCCAGTTTTGCATTCTGTCTTGCTTGTTGTTCTGGGAAAATAGCAGATGATCTTTGTTATAAAATAGGGTATTAGTTCAGTGGGATAAGTTCCCACCTCAACTAATAACCACAAACTTTGTCAGGGTAAACTACAAATGTCACTAAATAACCCTAAACTCAAACCTCTGGTAGCTAAGGCACAGAGCAGACAGACTTCACTTAGAGGCAATGTGGTAAGTATTTATGCAGTACCAAAACAGTAATAAAGTAATACCACAACAAAAGAAAATTCCAAGCTAATTTAGAACAATAGAGGAAATTTTAATAAATAAAATGACAACAAAACAACAGAAATCCAATAAGGGAAACCAGATTTATGAGTTATTAAAGCTTAAAAATATAAATAGTGCCAAAAAGCGTTGTCAACCACAGTCTTCTGGTTGTATTTGACCAGTACCTAGGCACAATGGAGCATGTGTCGTATACAGAAACCAGATTCGACCTGGTCAGATGTTTTACTTTCGGACTTAGTCTCTGAAATGGAAGTCATAAATCCTCAGAGGGGTAATGCTGCAGGCTGTGGCTGAAGAGGGCTCCTTATCATCGCAGTGAGAACAGGACACACGTCTGGGCATACAATTCAAACTTAGGGTGACAAAAGCAAATGGAACAAATGATTCATGGATGCTGAACAATGCAAAAATTCACACACATGCTCGCTGCATCACTGGATTCAAGCTAGCCTGGCTGACATGGGGTGATGCCCAAAACCGGTCCCAGGATGCTTGTTTCCGGTCCAAGGAGGACCTGTCTTGGCAGTTCGGGCTGGACTGTTCCCATGAGAATCAGGATCAAGACTGATTTGCAGATGGCTGGGTCCAAACTGGAGTTGCATTGTGAGCAAAAGAACAATGGATTAACCCCAGATCTTTGTGACTGGGGGTGAATGTTTGCATTGTTCCGCATTCCGTCCATCATTTGTTCCTTTTGCTTTTGTTGCCCTAAGTGAGGAGGGTATGCCCAGACGTGGGTCCCATGCTCACTTCGCCACTGCATTCAAGCTAGCCTGGTTGATGAGGGGTGATGCCCCAAAACTGGTCCCAGGATGCTTGTTTCCGGTCCGGAGAGAACCCGGCTTGGCAGTTTGGGCTGGACTGTTCCAATGAGGAGCAGGGTCAAGACTGATTTGCATATGGCTGGCCCCAAACTGGGGTGGCGCGGTGAGCAAAAGAATGGTGGATCAAACTCAGATCTTTGTGACTGGGGGTGAATGTTTGCATTGTTCAGCATTCTGTTTATCATTTATTATTTTTGCTTTTGTCTCCCTAAGAGGGAAGGGTATGCCCAGATGTGGGTCCCATGCTCACTGTGCCACTGGATTCAAGCTAGCCTGGCTGATGAGGAGTGATGCCCCGAAACCGGTCCCAGTATGCTTGTTTCGTGTCCAGGGAGGACCTTGCTTGGCAGTTCAGGATGGACTGTTTCCATGAGGAGCAGGGTCTGGACTGATGTGGCTGGTCAAGGCTAGGGTGGCGTTGTGAGCAAAAGAACAATGGATTAAAACCCAGACCGTTGTGACTGGGGGTGAATGTTTGCATTGTTCTGCATTATGTCCATCATTTGTTCCTTTTGCTACTGAAGTGGATGGCACAATGGGTGCTGCAGTCCACTAGTAACTTTTACTACACAAACAGATGATCATTTCCTTCCTTATGACTTGAGATAGGCCTCTAGTAATTACTTGTAGAGCAGCATTTCCCTTATTAAAGTGTTGTACAAGCACTTTCAGTGTGAATAAAACACTCCTCTCTAATCAAAGACGTTTGCAGATTCTCGGTGTTCTTCCTGATAGTTCACTCCTTCCTTCCCCTAGAGAGAGGCGCACAAATGTATCACTCCCCTAGAGGGAGCCTCACACAGCTGAATTCAAACCGCTCTTCCCTCGAGGGAGCCTCAGACAGCTGCAGTAACACTGCTCCCCCCTAGAGGCAGCTTTGCAAAGGCTACAGTAAAAAAGCTCTACACGGCTGCACAAGCACAGCATGCCACCAGAGGAACAGTACAAAAATTATGGAGCACACAAGACCATCCTGTCACCAAAACATAAACAACCAAAATGAACTATTAAATTATGTTGTACTTACCAGTGGATTAAAGTTCCTATAACCAGTAGGGAGTGATCATCAACTTAAAAAAAATAATAATAATCAAGAATTGTATTGAGATCTGTAATTCAAAGTCATTATTATGACCCAGCTTTGGCAAATAATTAATCCTATGAAAACAAGAATAACTGGTTAAAATAGCAAAAGTGTGTATGCTGATTTATTTATGAAAGCCACACCCCCTCAGTTTGGTGCAGGTCATGCATTCTTTCTCTAGAGGGAGCTTCACAAGGTTTCAGTAACACCATGCACCTCTACAGGTAGTGTCAATAAAGCTGCATTACCACCACTCACAACACCTCTATAGGAAGCTTCACAAAGCTGTACTAACACTGCTTGCCCCTAAAGGAAGCCCACAAAAATAATCGCAAACTTTTTTTCCTGTTAGGAAATTGTGTTTGGTTCAGATACATCCAATTGTCTCCTTTCATGAAAAGCTCTTACTCATAAGTCATAGGAAACAAACTTGACAACATGTGTACAAGCTGTCTCTTGGAGTTTTTACCTGTAAAGGAAAATGGTCACCTTAGTCAAAAACAATACATTACGTTACCATTTTCTTCACGTGTCTTCATTTGTCCGCTCCTCTCCCCAATTACCGTCCTGTTGTTGGTGGGAAGGTAAAAAGAAAACAAGGTTAATAGTCCGTCCCGGGCCTCTCCCCAGGCAGGACGGTGGGGCCCCTTCAGGCCCTCAGGCGTAATAGTAGATGTCATCCGATCCACCAATTACTGTATAGTCATGAAGTAGGGTGTGGATCATTTATTGGAACACAGGGTTGATGATTTTTCTACCTAATACCAAGCAGTTTCTGGAAAACAGAAGATCTTTAAAACAGCACAGGAGCCTCCACCAGTCCTTAAAGTCTCAGAGTGTGTGTGTCCCTGTAAACAAACCATACATTACCCAGTCCACAGTAATGCATGTCATGGGTATCAGGGCCCCAAGCTCCATGCTTAAGTCCCTGAGCAGGTTCTAGGCATAGGAGCATCCCCAGAAGAGATGGTAGATCGTCTTGTCTGTGGTGCATCCTCTATGGCATGACCTGGAACGGTTGAGCCGTCTTGCATTCATGAGGCTCTCCCTGTTCATCCAGGCAATGTCCTTGTGGTTGTTGGTCAGGCTCTTGGAGGTAATGTTTTCCCACATGTGGTCAGTTATGACAGAGGAGAGGGAGCCAATCTGTTCATTTACGTCCCTTGCTCATATCAGACATTGGATGATCTTCGGGCCCATTGGTTTGAGGCGGCAGCCTCCAGACCAAATTCCTTGATACATTTTTCCACTTCCTTGTAGAACCACGGGGTATCCCAGTTGTAGGGGACAGTGCTCACCCACTCTGCCCATCCAAAGCACCTCCACGTTGGTAGCTGGAAGAAATGTGTCATAAGAAAACCAGCGTGGCCTCCGTCTTCGGTCCTCAGGGTTTTCCTCACGCAGTGGCACACAAAGGTTCTACTCAGGATGGTGGCAATGTCGGGCACTCCTTTGCTTCCCTTTTCGTTGGTCTTGACCATCACCACCCTCCTCACTCTGTTCATCTTGAAGTTCTAGATGAAGTAGAAGATCATTCTCAATATGGCGCTGGCTGTTTGAGGCTGCACTGACCACACTTGAGTGATGTACTGGAGCACTGGCAAGGTCTTGTTCCACAGTAACAAAGACTTCCCTCTGATTGTCAGCTTCTTGAGGATCCAGAGTCCCAGCTTCTGCTTCATCTTCACCAGTCGTTCATCCCATGTCTTTTACGCCACACCATCTCCAGCCGTGGTGCAGGCAGGAAAGAGCAGTGGGGCACGGTGGGGGGGATTTCGACATAAGATGAAGAGGGAAAATTAAATGACTATATAATTTCCCTCATCATCGTCTTTCGAAATCCCCCCTCCCACTGGGCCTCACCGTTCTTACCTACACGGGCCGCAGCTGACCATCTCCTTCGAAACAGACTCTGAGGATCTTCATGAAGTCCTGCAAGATGGGGAATGACAGTAGGTGTCGGATGGAGGTTCAGTGGCTGAAGATCAGGGTTTACTACTTAACGCTGTTTATCTATGCTCCAGATGCCTTCCCAAACTCAAAGCACATGAACTCATGGGAGGTGTGGTTAAACACCTACTCCTGGTCTAGATTGACTATGAACATTTTAGCTCTTGGCATACTTGATGGTGTCCCAAGCCAGGTCATGCTTGTCTGTGATCTGTCTGCCCGGTATCCTGCAGGACTGGTAAGGATGGACTATGTATCTTTGTTATTATCCTCTTCAGACAGTTGGTCATTACCTTTGCTAGGAGTTTGTATTTCACATTGAGGAGCAAGTTGGACCTCCAGTTCTTGAAGCCCTCTCTCTCTCTTTCTTTCTCTTCTGATTATACAAAGGCATTATCATGCCTCCATGCAGGTATTACAGTATACTGCCTTTGTCCACCATTTCCTCGCAAATTAAGCGCAAATGGCGTGTATTAGACCTTACTGTCGCCAAAATATAAACAACTAAATTAAACTATTTAATTTTGTTGTACTTACCAGTGAATATAAGTTCCTATAAATAACAGGGCGTGATAACAACCTTTAAAAAAAAAATCAGGAAGTGTATTTAAATCTGTAATTTGGACTCATTTTTATGAACCAGCTTTGGCAAATAGTCCTACGGAAAACAAGCACAACTGATTAAAATAGCAAAAGTGTGCATGCAAATATATATACTAAAGCCACACCCCTTCAGCTTGGTGCAGGTCATATGAAACAGATGCTACTGACTTCATAGCAGCTGGGCTGCTATTAACAACAAGTAGAACTGCTGCTTTATGAAAACATTTCAATGCTTTTGCATTTGACTGGGAGGGCACAGTCTAGTAATGACTTGTGGGGAAATGCAGCTTCATGAAAGTAGTTCAAAACATTTCCATTCCACTTTTGAGGGACCCCTAGTGCCGACAATTGGAAGAGCGGGTCAATATAAGAATTTCAAAGCTTTTGCATTTGACTTGTGAGGGACACCCTCCTAGTAACGACTTATGAAACTGCACATTCATACAGTCGATGCATTTGTATTTGACTTGAGGGATACCTAGCAACAACTTGTGGAATTGCACCTTAATAAAAGACTAACAATGCTTTTGCGTTTGACTTGTGAGGGACACCTAGTAAGGACTAGGGGAACTTCAGCTTTGTGTAAGAATGTCAACGCTTTTGCATTTGATTTGGGAGGGAATCCTAGTAACCACTAGTGGAACTGCAGTTTAATTTAAGAACATCAATGCTTTTGCATCTGACTCGATACGGACTATATCTTCACGTAAGAAGTTTGTTACTTTTGCATTTGATTTGTGAGTGACACCTAGTAACAACTTGCAAAACTGCACCTTATTGTAAGAATATCAAAGCTGCATTACAGTAGCATAAGTAGATATGTACATTTTTATGTTGAAGCCACATCCCCTCAACTTTGTAAAGAAAATTTTAAGCAGCTACATCTTACCCATGAGGGGCATTTAGTAACAGTGTGAGTTATTGCAGCATTGTGACAGGCTTGTTAAGCAGTTGCCTCTGACTTGAGAGGTACATCTAGTAAAGTTCTGAAGGGCTTCAGTCTTCTTAAAGACTTCGGGGCATATTAGCAAGAACGTTGCTAAAATTTCCGCTGTTTTAGCGGCAGGAAACTGACGCTAAAACGTCAATAATGGGCTTGCTAATATGCCTTATAGAATTCCAATGGAAGCCCAGGTTAAATGTCCTGCACGTCTAACCTGTGCTTCTATTGGAATTCTATAACACATATTAGCAAGTCCATTATCACAGTTTTAGCGGCAGTTTCCTGGCGATAATTTTAACGAGGTTCTTGCTAATATGCCCCTTCATGCTGTGTTTTTTGGACTCTGAAAGGAAATCAAGTAATTACTTGAGGTAATCCTGCTATGTGAACGGCCAGACCAGTTGGATTTTGCCAGTGTTTGTTTTTATTGATACCCCACTTAAATATGTAATTGTTATGGATTTCAACTCACCAATGTTGGGATACCTAACGTTTTAGGCTAATCTAGGATGTTTTTTAAACATGGTTTGTTACGTTATATTCTATTTATATCGGTGTGTATTCATTTAATAAAATGAAGTGTTGCCTGAAACAGAAGTCTCCTGAAACAGATGTCGTCCTCACACAGCAGATCTGGAGTCCTTCAACCTTAAAAGGCACTCGCCCTACACTGCCGCTTCCTACGCAGAAAATGTAACTTAGGCTGGTCTTCAGGATGTTTAAACCTGTGATGCATTCCTTCATTCGTCACTGGCTTTTTCTTTTTTTTTTCTTTTCTTTTTTTTAGCATCAACCCGGAATTCCACTTAGCGTAGGCAAATTATAGCCATTCAACATTTTGCTTCTGTTTATGTTGGTACAAATGTGAATCTTTAGCACACGGTGCATGTATATGTCCTCAATTATTAAGGGAAGAAATCAAATGGCTAAGACAAGCCTTTTTGGAAGGTGACTGCCGCTAGGTAAATGAGGCTGTACAGTACGCTTTAAATGGGAAAAACCTGCAAACGTCGTATACTCTAGTTAAATTCATGAATGTGGCCGCCAAGTTGTTAAGGAAGAAGATCCCTGGTCCTAAAAGAGTTACCACTTAGAGAACAGTTTTAAGGGGAGAATGATTGGTAACGTATGTACTATTCAGACAATAATTTTACAATAAGTCTATTTGAATTTGGGCTCCTTCTATTTCAGAATAGGTTTTTCACACTGAAATGTTTAGATGTACATTTGTGAGTGCTCACTAAGTCTGATTTGCTTCAAGGGGTTCTTCTGGTGGTGGGGTGAGTGAGGCCTAAAACACGCCTCGTGAAACGGGCGGGCGCCTTATACAAGAAGTAATAAAACGGTATTGCAAATATTTACAGATATGTTTTAGGTCCCTTGCTCAGCTCCTAGATACAATGGAGCAGATTTACAAGCCCCTTGTGCCACTTTTACGTCAATTTTCCCGTGTTAAAAGTGATGCAAAAGTGGCGCAAGGGGCTTGTAAATCTGTCCTAATATTTTTGCAGTCAGACCTCCAAATCTTCCTAAAATTCAATCTGTACAATATATCCTAATTAGTCTAAAACACTATCTTGAAAATCCTTGATTTATACAATCGTAGAAAATTAGTTTCTAATAAACGCAAACTATTATGTTTTTTATTTGTTTTAGACTGCAGTTCACTATGCTACTGAAATAATTTAATTTCCAATGCATATGGAAATTACTCCTGCTACCATGTACTTGCGCGCCATAACGCCTTCTTTCTGAGAAAACAGGAACTTTTAATACTATTCTGTTACCATCCGGCTGAACCTTTCTTTGGAAAATCCGATTACTATCACTGCTGTACTCTGTAATGGAGACAAGTAAATATCCTGAGTGATATAGAGTTTAATTCAGAGTTGTGTAAAGCCTTCACTTATAAACTATAAACACCTATGTATCTACTCTAAGTGTCACACACCTTATTGACTCCATAGAGCGTCCCTAGTGTAGTGATGTGCAGTCAGCATACTAGTGTTTCTCAGTGTATGTGATACACTGTACACCCACCCACCACAGACGTCACTGGTCAGGTGACGCTGAGATAATAAAAGTGGCTGAGCGCACGTGCTCTGGGCCAGTTATACCACATCATCACTGTGTCCTGTGTGTCCCTCATTCTCAATGCGGGCCTAGGGCCCTCACCCCATTACACCTAGTAAGACCACTCATAGCAACTCGACCATTGTGACGAAATAGCTCTTATATGCTGCCTATACACGGCAATGGGCTGCCTTGTTTGCATGGGGGATTCCCCTGGGGCTTTGGATTTGGTTACAGAAAGAAAGGCTTAAAGAAATATGGGGACGTGTGATTAATGATATATTTTTTAAGTAAGGGTGGTGTACATAAAATAGTACTGCAGATTGAGCTCTTAGGGCCATATGTAGGTAGCCCAATACCGGTCGGTAACGGCCAAAATTACCGAATTTTGGCCGTTACCGACCGGTATTTAGGGTTTGAGATGTAGGAGGCACGTTTAAGGATTCGGTACTTACCGATTCCTTATTTTAAGGAATCGGTAATTACCAAATCCAAAAAGCTATGTAGGAGGCACTCAAGTGAGTGCCTTCTTGCATTCAGGATTCGTTATTTACCACCAACTACAAGTTGGTGGTAAATATCGAAAACCTTTAAAAAAGCAAATATGTGCTTTTTAAAAGTGCCATGTGGCAGACATTAGGGTATGTATGTGTGCCACATGTGCACACATGCACGATTCAAGGGTGCAACAGGGTGTCAATATGACACCCTGCCACCCTTGAATATGTGCCCCCTATTACCAATTCGGTATTTTCCGAATCGGTAATAGAGAATGGCTTCCCATTCCTTCCTATGGGCCTCCAGGCCCATTGGAATGAATGGGAATTACCGAATCGGTAAATACCGATTCTTAAAAACCGAATCGTACCGATTTGGTAATATTTACCGCATTGTTTCCAACATTCCATTTACCGATTCAGAAATACCAAATCGGTAAAATTCGGTATTTTACAATCGGTAAATGTAGATTACCTACATATGGCCCCTAGTGACAAATCATTGCCCCAGGGGAATCCGTATTCCCCTCAAGGATCAATAATATTGTCCCCTCGAGGCCTTATTGATTTCCTAGTTCCCAATATGCGCATCACAGGCGCACCTAACTCATGAATGCATACATGTGTGTTCTTGCACAGAGAAACGTTCTCCTTTATCTTGAATAGGATGACATTTATAGCATTGCTGGCTCTGGTAACAGGAAGTTTACAAGATCAAAGATTGAGTAACTAACAGGCGTGCCCCGGAACCACAAAAAGTCTGGATATCAGTCTCACTAAGAATGTTCTGGGGCAACTTTACCAGGCATCTAATAATTTTACATGTACACTGTCTCAGTGGGAGACACAAGAAATTGCAAAGAAAGCCTTGTGACGTGATTTAAAAAGCAGACGGTGAGAGAAACAAGCTCATATTTTATTTTCCATTTCAAATATAAAAGGTTATTTTCTGTTTAAGCTACTGTTTCATGTGATCAACCTAAGGAGACTTGTTGTTCATGGTAATAGAAAATCCTCCCGTTTTTGGCGGAAAAATTATAAATCCAAAAAGAGACTCAATTGGCGGAATTTCCTCCAAGAGAGGGATAGAATCGTGAAAAAAATTCCACAAATCATTGATGTCAACGCTTACTCCCAAAAATGTGTGGATTTTTTTTTACTAATGTGTAAGCAAAATTATGCATAAACCATCCATCACCCGAGCAACTGTCCTAAAATACTTTGTAACTTATTTAAATTTTAATTCAAAAGACAAACGAGGAAAAGAAGCAAGAAGATGGGTATACAAAGGACTGGTGCTGTTTAGGTCCCCCCATCAATCTTGGCTCCCTGCTGGAGTGGCATTGTGATATTTCCTTCCCTTTTCCTACCCCACTCCAACCAATCCCTCGACCTTACTCCTTTCACTACACCGTGTCAGTGGAACTGTGTGGTGAAGAGAAGTATTTGGGAGGCCCTGTTCGTTTTTTTTCGTTTGCATAGAGTCTGTGATGTATTTGGATGTATTTGGATGGCCTGGTTTCTGCTTCTTTTATTAACTGTAATGAATGTTTGTGCCCTCCGTGGGCTTTTTATTAGGTCTGGTCTTTAAGACAGCTGTAGGCTTCTCACCAGATTATTGTAAGTTTTAGAAAATCCATATATAATATGCATACATCGAGGTGCGTTTGGTCAGCAGACTTTATCCACTGATCTGTTAATTTGTCATTCACATTTGGCTTTCACCTACCACGGCATACAGTATGGGGCACTTTAAACCTACAAAATCTGATGGGAGGAATGCTTGCAATAAATCTAATCACTAGCAATTGCTCAGGATAGCATTCCATCCCATTGTTCTTTTGCCCACCGCGACACTTTGGACCCAGCCATGAGCAAATCGGTCTTGGCTTTGCTCCAATAAGAACAGTCCAGCCCGAACTGCCAAGCAAGGTACTCCCTTAACCAGCGCACAAGCAACCCTAGACCAGTTTTACCATCACTGGGGCTTTGATGTAGCTTGATTCCAGTGGTACAGTGAACACAGGGCCCACATCTGAGCATACCCGTGCCACTAAGATGGCACATCGAACTCACTTTCAATAACTCTAACCACTGGCATACATTCCAACCTATTGTTATTTTGCCCACCAAGCCAACTCAGTTTGGAACCAGACATAAGCAAATCTCTCTTGACCCTGCTCATTTAGAAAAAGTCCAGCTCAAACTGCCACTAGCGACCCCAGATCAGTTTTGCCCTGTTTGGGGTTTGTCAGTCAGATGCAGCTTGATTCCAGTTGCGCAATGAGCACAGGATCCAAGCCACTTTAACCATTGGCTCCCTTTAGATTGTGTGACTACACAAAGCCTCTGCACAATATTTGCATCCGCCTAAAAATAGTTCATTTCTCTTCAGTCATATACCTGCTTCCAAATGTGCATTTTAACGTTAGGTATATTTTTAATATTATTTGTAAATCATGGCTATTTAGCCAGTACTTCAGGTGCCCAGTTAGATAGTGATCTATTTTCTGTCTCCTGTCTAAAGTTTCAAAGTGTTTAAATGACATTGTAGCTGTTTAAATGGCATTGTAGCTGCCTGAGATTTGAGTGCTCGGTCAGGTGATTTATTCTGGTCTCCTTCACAAATAAACAAACATAATATGCTAGGCACAACTGAAAGCTTACATTTTTTTACAAATCACTAATAAAGCATACACATCAATGTAATTTTTAAAAATGTAAAAAAATGTATGCAAGCATATGGGGCCAGATTTAGGTCCCAACTTTTCTTTTTTTTCTGGCACATTTGTGCAATTAGATATAATCAAAGAAATGGACCACTGCACTTCTGTTCCAAACCCATAACTATTGACTTTGTCAGTGCTTGTTAATATAGGGCTAGGCGTTTATTTTGGGTTTTCGAAGTTACTGTGTATAAAGGGACAGATAATGAATTGCTATATAAATACTACAATACAATCTAATACTACAAATGACCAAAAGTGAGCTGAAATGTTCAGCAGACTGCATGGACTAAGACTGTTGTCACAAAGATGTTTCTTGGCAAGGCTAAGGGTGTGTAAAGTAAAGTTACTAGTTGGAAAGGCTCAACATGGTCTTTTACTTTAAAATGCCAATAAATGCGTAATAAACCATTACGTTCAATAACTTTATTTCGGTCGCAGCGGACCATAAAAGTACATAATAAAATATATACATTACAAATATTAAAAGAATAAATATGTGCTCTGCTAAAAGTAAGATAAAAAATGCAAATGTATACAAATTTGGGCAATTGCCCAATACAGAGAAATAAGACCTGATTAAACATTAAGTACATTATCGAACAGATGAATTAAAAGAAAATATTGTCAACTGGTCAATGGCTGGATTAATCAATTTCCTGCGTCTATGCCACATACTATTCAAAAAGCGGGAGACGGCAAAAATAATGGGGGGGGCATATCACACTTGAGCACTCTACAAATTGGTAACAGCCAGTATTTTCGTGCAGCCTGATATGCTGGACAGAAAAAGAAAACATGAATTTCATTTTCTAGATGGTGTTCACAGAGCGGGTAGTCCGTACTCTTATTGCTGTCCAATTTACAGGTAAGCGGGAGAGTACCCAATCTGAATTGCATATATAGTTTTCTAGTTGTTGTAGGGTATATCAAATCCAGAAATTCTTCCCTTAGGTAATCTGCTTTGACCTGAAGGAACTCAGTGGTCAATCTCCCCCCCTCCGAACTTCCATGGATGGATGCTAAGTTATGATTCCAGTAGTGTCTAGCCAAATCAGCTTTAGTTATCTCTGGACAGGCTACATCAGGAATTTTCCAGAGCTCCGATAGTCCAATCTTGCTACAAATTGCCTTTATGTGGGTCAACCACGGGATCTTCTTGCCTTTCAATGCGACCCAGATTCCCCTGAATTCATTTTTGTAGCAGACAAGTTCTGGAACGGACCATAGTCTTTTACAAAACGTTAATGGGCGTAGTAACATAACCTCCTCAATAGGGAGTAGCGTAAGGGTAAAAGTGGAGTAATCACTGGGAGGCCCAATATGTTCCTCATAAATACGTGTTCAACCTTAGCTAAGGTAGGAGATTTTTGGTGACCCCAGAGTTCAGCCCCGTATAATGCTGCCGATCTAGCCTGTGCACTATAGATTTCGATCACTGGACCCGCAGGCTTAAACTCGGACTCTCTATGCAACTTCTGGATCCCCCCCACCACTTTTGTTAACTTAAGTGCCGCCTTTTCCAAATGAGGGACCCATTCTAGATGTTCTGCCAGGGTGATACCCAAGTACTCAATAGTTTTGACTCGTTCCAGTGGGACTCCGCCCAGAGTAGGGTTCGGACGTGTCTACCTCGGGGGATTAAAAATTGATGATGCATTACAGCTGGATGTGGATCCCGCACTCTAGGCCACTGGCCGGCTCCACCTTTGTAGATTGTCCCAAGTTGCTGGACTGTGATCGCGTGCACTGGGTTTGGGTGGGATAAGGGGTGGGTAGCTGTGGGTGGGGCTGGTTGGTGTTTTTGGGGTTGGGTGGGTGGGGTAGTTCGATGCCATTTACTGTATAACGATGGGTTCGATGCTGTACTGATGATATGTCTCTTTTTTATCTGTCTTTGACAGTCTCCTCCTGACTGTGGAGGGCTGTGTTGAGCTACGCTTGAACTCATAATAAAATTGGTTATGAAAAAAAAATCATAAACTTTGTTTTATCTAAGTTGATCTCCAAACCCCTTACTGCACAGAAGTCTGCGAAGCCATCCAAGGATCGTTGGATGCCCGTTGATGTCCTGGACAACAACAAAGTGTCGTCCGCGAACATCAAAGCCGGCACCCGGCTTGTGAATAACCTCGGGGCATCTATGTCCCTGACTCCAAGGAGACAGAACATATCCCTGGAGCACCCCTTGGTTCACCGGGAAGCGGGCTGACAATTTACCGTGCTTCCCACACCTAATTTGCGCGTAGGTGCCCATATGGAGCCTCATTAGGACATTCAAAAGGTAGGAAGGTAGGCCAAGTTCATTTAGCACACTCCACAGTTTATCCCTGGGAACCAGGTCAAACGCTGACCGCAGGTCAACGAAGATCATGTAGAGGCTGCCACCCTGTTTTTCAGTATAGAACCTGGAGTCTAAATAACTGGTCCAGGGTAGAAGTACCCAACCTAAAACCAGCCTGAAAGGGAGAAAGAATATATTTTTCTTCCAACCAGCTCTGTATTCTATCTAGCATGATCCTTCCCATCAGTTTTTGGCTAACATCTATCAAACTGATGGGCCTGTTTGAGGGGGCAGCCTTTTTTATAAATAGGAACTATTTCGGCGCCACGCAGATTGTGGTGATATTAGGTCAGGGCCAGAGGTCCACGAATCAGGAAAACTAGCGTAAGACATTGCAGCCAGCTTTGAAGTAGTAGAGGGAAATCTGATTTTTATTTAAAAAGTTCCCACAGGCCCCAAGGAGAGGGTTCCTAACTGTACAAGGCCAAATGTGAACTGCAATGACCAGCAGACTAAATCAAAATATTTTGCTGGCTGGAGGTAGTATTCAAAGAGGCTTAATACAGAGTTGTGTACAGCAGAAATGACACCTGTCTGGTAACTACTCTTTGGAACAAATACGTTTTGCTATAGAGGAGAGCAGAGTTAATTGGGGTAGTGTGGTAGTCAGAAGGGACTATGTAGAAAATCACAATGAAAGTTAACTTGTTGAGATCACCATAAAAGTTGTTTTTCACAAGTTTCACAGGTCAGAGAAGAGCTGGGCTAAGTCAGAACAAAATGACACCTACAAAACGGTGCCATGGTGCTGTTCTGTACAAAATAATGAAAGCATGTTAAGTCTCCTTTAACCATATTCTCTTTTTTACTCAGAAATGTCTTTGAATGTGAAAATAGAATATGTCTGGGGGGAAATTCTTGATGTGAAGTAGGATGTCTCCTCGTGTAAACTAACAAGCATTGACAATACCTATAGGTCTGTCTTATACTTCTTAAATGTCTCTTTAGGCACAGGTTAGTTTAAGCACTTAGTAACCATTCATTCTTGCACTCAGGCAGGCGTTTACCCACCCAGTAATTCAGTTTTGCATTTACTCATTCAAATATAAAATTCAACCATAAACTCATCAGGCACATACAAAATGAAAAGAATTAAAGGATAAAATAAAAAAAGAAATTGGCTAAATGGGGCAAGCATACACTTGTAATAAAAAATAAGTAAATATTAAACAAAGCAGAGGGCAGCCATTAATGAGCTGTAACGTGCATAGTGAATACACATAAGAATCGATCATTGTATGACTACTGACTTTAGTATATGCTTTTCACACTAAATGTCAAGCCTTTTGCCTTAGTCATAATTTTCACAATAAAATTCATTAGACCAATAGCAGCATTCCCCCAAGTAACCATTCAAACTTAAAGCCTTTCTCATTGGCTAGCCACTGTGCCCAACTCAAGCCTACTTTCTAAACATAAGATTCCCCTGCCCCCAAGGTAATCACCAGGCATACAGTCATAAACTTACAAACATCTACAACATGGAGGATGCCAAAACAACATACTACCCCTTCTAACGGGGCGTAAAAAGGATTCTCACAGTGAAGATTATCTACCTCCAAGCATTTTCAGAGGTGGCAATGAACACCAGAAGCAAATATTTGGTGGTGTTTACGGGAGGGAGGGAGAGAGGGAGAGAGGGAGAGAGGGAGAGAGGGAGAAAGGGAGAAAGGGAGAGAGGGAGAGAGAGGGAGAGAGGGAGAGAGGGAGAGAGAGAGAGAGAGAGAGAGAGATGGTGTGACTATATATTATTAGGACTAAAGTACCCCCTGTCATGCATGATAAGGATATTGAAAGTCACCTCAAGGCCCCACAACCTAATAAAGGAACTCAGCATTCAACCTCGATTCTCTATATGATCATGGGACTCCTTTGTGTCTCATAATGTATAGCAGAGAGTATTTTATCCCAAATATTATTTGCAAACCTTTAAGTCCCCCTCCTTCTCGTGATCGCTAGGTGCTGTGCACCAAGACAAAACACCTATTTGGTCATTCACACATGAAAAAATAGGATACCCTGCTAACCACTCACTCTCCCATGGTGTAACATACTTCCCATCCACTAATGGGCTTCAATGCACCCAAAGAGAGTATGAAGCACTAAATAAATACTGCAACACAAAACATGTTATTACTTAAAGAAGTGCAGCCAGAGCTGTAATTACTTGTTCCTATACCTTTAACTTAACATTCTTTAAAAGGCGCCCAGCAACTGGTATTTCTACAGAAACACTCAGCTTTCTTGCACTACTTTGAATCTGTTTGATGAAAAAAAGTAAGGGCTCTATCATTGATGTGATATTCTTCTAGAAATAGATTGTTATTTAAAATAAGACTTGTTTTTATCTTCTAGCATCATACATATTAAGAACATTAATTTCAAATAAAGACACTAATCTGGCACCAAATTAAGATTAATATGAGCATTCGTCTGTATTTTGCCCTGAAAGGGTTGTCAGAAGTTAGTGTTAGAAAAGAAAAATGTAAATACTTTTCTTGGGAAGCATATGCCCTCTCCTGGCTAAACATAGTCTTTCCTAGAGGGATATCATGTCGTTCCTATAAACCTATATAGGATCTGCGCGTTTAGACAACATAGACTGTAGGATTGGTGTCCAGACTGATTCCAGACACCCCCACTGGGTATGTTTGCCTGTATACCAGCTAGCTCTCAGTGCCACTAGAAACCCCTCTTACCAAGGAGAGAATAGTTCTTGGCAACTATCGAACATGACAACTCTGTCCCATCAGGGATCGTGGAAACAGCACAGTACTTTTTGCTCAGTTACTCGTGTTCACTTTGTCTCAGAGAGATACACAGAATAAAAGGTGAGGACGTTTTCAATAATCATTTATTGAACTAGCGTCATTCTAGTGTAAAATAGGTATGCTGAAACAACCATAAGACTGAAACAGATATAGATTATTATAAGCACCAACAGAGTAAAAGGATGGTAGATTTCTACCATAGTGTTAAAACAATAAATACAGATAGGTATAAAAATACATGACAGTAAAATATGCATACTCCTACGAGGCAACCCTAACTAGATTTACCTAAGTGTACCTAGCATGTATGTAGGTGAAGAGCCAAGAATCCCTCTAGGATAAAGTCAACCCCATTACCTGAAGTGAGAGACTGTGAGAGCATCTTGGTCTTGTGTTCAATACCCCGCAAGGGATGTCAGACCCATGCGAGCTGGAGTGTCTGCGTGCAGGAACTTTAGCGTCTTGCATCAGTGTGTCAGCATGGAAGTCCTTTTCTGCTCTCTCTGCCTCAGCAAAGATATGGTGTTTATATAACCAAAGTAGTACCCTTAGGGGATCTACCTTGCTGTGTCATGTCGGACTTAGGATAACGGAAGAAATGACCCTTATACATAGATACTATGCAGGAGATGGTAGTCCTACTGAGTTTCCAAGAATCCTCATGCATAATGAATGAGGCTTGTTTGCAGGAAAAACCCCACGTCCTGTTAGCAGTACCGTAACTAGGTCAAAGGTCAGTCCCAAGAATGGTTATGTAGTGTAATGGTAGGGGAAATATAGGTGAGAGGTTAGGTTGCTACCTGAACCTATATTGGGGCACCTATATGAAACATAACAGGGATACATCCTAGACTTTTTAGTTCTAGACTTTGAAACAGCTAAGCTGTTTCACCAGTCTACATAATATACATTCATAGAGGGGCTTTTGGTTAGCAGACTTCATCCATTCGTCTGTTAAGTTGTCCCTCACACAGCATATACCTTGGGGCAATTGGCTCCATTCACTTTGATTGACTGCACTTCTTTTAAAAAGAGTATAATAAAGTATGTAATTGACCTGGTAACATTGTACCTGTCTGTAATTTCAGTAATTGTTTCAGTAGTGATTATTTCTTGTTACTAGTTATAATAATATATATGGCACAAGTAAAAAAATGATTGTACATAAAACATCTGCAGAAAAACAACCATATCAGAACATATTTTTTAACTTAACAATTTTCATTGTAAGCATAATGTGGCTACGATTAGGTGATCAAAGCGGTACAAAAGGGGGTGGTGATGGACGGAGCATCTGAACCAATCAAACACTCACACCCAGTCAACAGATCTGGGTTTAATCCATCACCGTTCTTTAGCTCACTCTGCCACCCCAATTCAGACATGGCCATATACAAATCAGTCTGACCCTGTGCGTCATGGGAACAGTCCAGCCCGAACTGCCAAGCCATGCCTTCCCTGGACCGGAAACAAGCTTCCGAGGACCGGTTTCTGGCATTTCAGCCGTCTTCATCCCGGCTTGCTTGAATCCAGTGGCAAAGTGAGCAGGGACTCACGTCTGAGCATACCCTGCCAACTTATGGTGAACAAAGCGGTACAAAAGGGGGTGGTGATGGACGGAGCATCTGAACCAATCAAGCACTCGCACCCAGTCAACAGATCTGGGTTTAATCCATCAACATTCTTTAGCCCACTCTGCCAACCCAATTCAGATATGGCCATATGCAAATCAGTCTGACCCTGTGCCTCATGGGAACAGTCCAGCCCAAACTTCCAAGCCATGCCTTCCCTGGACCGGAAACAAGCTTCCGAGGACCTGTTTCTGGCATTTCAGCCGTCTTCAGCCTGGCTTGCTTGAATCCAGTGGCAAAGTGAGCAAGGGACTCACGTCTGAGCATACCCTGCCAACTTATGGCGGGGTGGCAGAGTGGGCTAAAGAACGGTGATGGATTAAACCCAGATCGATTGACTGGGTGTGAGTGTTTGATTGGTTCAGATGCTCCGTCCATCACCACCTCCTTTTGTAACGATTAGGTGATGGCATATTTTTTTGTGGTTGCTTTTTATTTGTGTGAACGCATGCTTGCAATATTTGTTCCAAAAAATTAACCTTGGCACCAAATTCCTGAAGGTCAGATATTTTGACCATGCCAATGCCTGTTTTAAATGTGATTTCTTCTTGCATGCTAAAGTTGATAATTGTGCATCATAGGAAAATCTATGTTCACCTTTGTCTAAATCACACAGAGGAATCGTGAGCGGAGACCAAATACGATAGGCTCACATCATCTAGGTCCGTGACAGACATACGTTTCCTGCAGTCGAGGTAGTGCTTGAATCTTGTTGTTTTTGAGGAAAGAGATACCCAGGTGCACTGTGATAACTTTTGGAGCTCCAGATCCATGATGGGCACCGAAAGAATGGAATTAACAACAGCGCTCAGGGGTGGTGCTTATTTACACTGAGGGAGAAATTAGTTACTTACTTGTAGCTCCAGTTCTCCAACATTTATTTCATTTATTTATTTATTTATTTTTAAGGTTTTATATAGCGCGGACAAGATCCTTGCAGATATCAGAGCGCTTTCCAATCAGCGAAAGTAGTTATACATAACAATGAAAGAAGAAAAAATCACGAATAGCATAGCAAATTAAAAGGAAATTCTATGGAGGAAAATCACGCATGACATGAACAGTTCATGTACAGGGGAAAAAGCGTAGAGGACATAAAATGAGCATCATAGTTAATAAAAAGTCCCGGACTGACAAATGAAATTAGGATGTTTAGTTGGATCCTTAACTAAGAGAGGAAAATTAGCAAGGGAACTATTGAATCTCAGAATAACTTAGACTGTAATCAGGTGAATTTTGCCATAAGGATTGCTTTAACTTACTTTTTGAAGGAGATGGTAGAGGCATTCAGTCTGATTTCTGGTGGAAGAGTATTCAAAACTCTTGGCGCCGTACCCAAAAAGGTCTGTTTATATGAATTCTTCTTTTTGAATCTTTGAGGTTTCAGTAGTAGGTTATCTGCACTCCTTGAGAACCTTGACCCACCAGAGATTGTCAATTTCTGTGCGAGGTAGCTGGGTGTCTTGTAATGAAAGGCCTAATGTGTCATGCAGGCTATTTTAAGATGAATTCTTGCTTACAGCGGGAGCCAGTTTAAGGATTTTAAGTCTGGGGAAATGTGGGATCTTCTTTTCGAGCCAGTGAAGAGTCTTGCAGCGGCGTTAAATGAGGCTCTCAGGGGAGCTGTCGAAGCTTTTGGAAGGCCACATAAGGAGGCACTTCCATATTCCACACGAGGTATAACCAGAGCTTGTACAGCCAGCTTGAAGTCATTGACTAGAATGAAGGGTTTCAACTTCCTCAGAGTGTTTATTTGGATGTTTGCTCCCCTTGTAGCATTGCTAATATGTTTCTGTATAGTGAGATTGCTGTCTAGAATTATTCCCAAGGATTTCGCTGAGTCAACAGTGGTTGGTTGAACGATGAGTGCTGTAAGATGTTGGATCAAGTCTTGCATAGTGGGAATTTTGGCGAGTGGAGCTATAAGGAGGAATTCGTTTTTTTGAGCATTTAGTTTGAGATGGTTTTCTGCCAGCCAAGTCTGGGTGTGCGTGAGGATGGTGTTAGGCTGTTTAATGTCTTCTAGGGTGTTGATCTAAAGATAAAGCTGAGTATTGTCTGCGTACATATGATATTGCACGTTGGAAGCCTGAAGAATTTCTGTGAGTGGCTCCATGAACAGATTGAACAGAGTCGGGGATAATGAGGAGCCTTGCGGGACTCCCAACCTTACCGGTACTGGTTTTGAGAGGGTGTTGTTGCCCAAGAAATGTTGTGTACGGTTATGGAAAAGAGGTAAACCAATTTAGCACTGATCCTGATAGACCCATTCTAAGTTTGAGCAGGTCTAGCAGGTTCTCATGTTTGACCGTATCGAAGGCTGAAGAGAGGTTTAGAAGGATGAGTAGGCACGATCCGTTTTGGTCAAGGATTTGAAGCGCATCGTCGATAATGTGTGGCATGGGTGATTCAGTGCTGTGACTAGCTCTGAAGCCTGATTGGTGGTTGTTAAGAAGGTCAAAGTGATTAATGTGTTTCGTCAATTGGTGGTGTACACATTTTTCAAGTAATTTGGCCAAGGTAGGAATATTAGATATAGGCTGGTAGTTGGTAGTTGTTAAGTTCCGTAGGGTCCGCTGTTGGTTTCTTTAAGATGGGTGAAACCTGTCCGACTTTGAGGGAGTCTGAGAGGCGGCCTTGTAGTAGTGAACTATTGGCCTTGTAGTAGTGAACTATTGATGATTTTGGTCCATAGAGGTAGAAGTCAAGGGGTTAAGTCTTTAACAGCGTTGGCAGGGAGTGGATCGATGAAGTGGTTGGAAGGCTTTAGGGCATTGAGAATCTTGCGTAAGGCCTCTTCAGTGTAGGTATCGAAGGATGACCAAGTTGCTTCGTTCTTAAGGGTAAGCTTTGAGGGGATTTGGAGTGGGGAAGTTGGAAGTGAAGGGGAAGTCTGTGAATGCGGCACCGAATACAATAATAGATCGTTTAGTAGATCCTTCTCGATGTTATCAGTCTTCTGAGTGAAGAAATTGGAAAATTCTTTACAATTGGTATGTGGTTGGGCTGCATCTAGTAGCCGTTCGGGTGCTTCTTTAGATTGAGTTTTGATTCACTCGAAAAGTTTTTGGGGGCGATTTCTAGCTTGGTCTAGTTGGTGGCTAAAGAAGTCTGCTTTAGTGCACTTGATCTTTTTGTAATAGGGGTTTCTCTTTTTCCTTAGTAATTTAAGGTGATTAGTAGATGGGACTGATCTCCAATTACGTTTGAAGGTTCTGAGAGACCGTCTATCCTCGTTAAGTAGGTCAGTGTACTAGGGCTTAGAGTCTTTAGTGGAAACTCTCTTTAGTTGAAGGGGGCTACATCATTAATTATCTCGGCCATAGAGTTGAGGTAGTGGTTAGTGAGATCGTGGACGTCTGAGGTGTCAGCAGGTGGCCGAAAAAGGTTGTAGCTTGAGGAGGGTAGTGTGTTGGGGTTGAGTCTTTTCAGGTCTTGTTACCAAATCTTAGGTTTTATGGACTGAACTGAGTTGAATTTAACTGTTTCCTTGGTTAAGAAGGTGATGATATGGTGGTCGACCAGTCGCAGGGTTGAATAGACTTCAACTGAATTACGTCCATTTTGGAGATTATTAGATCCAAGATTGAGCCTTATTATGAGTAGGGCTATTGTAGATTTGGGTGAGGGCTAGATCGTCAAGGATGTTTTTGAGGCTATTGACCACTGCGACGTTGTTGTCATTCCAATGGAGATTGATATCGCTAAGGAATATTTGGGTATTGGTTAGTTCTAATCATATCCATGAGGTGTTCGTGTAGATGAAGTTGTCGCCTGGTGGATGATAGACGATGTGAAGTCAGCAAGCTGGTTTGCCATTGCTGCTAATGTCAAGGCAAATGTATTCGCAAGAGGGGAAAGCCGGGGATATGGATCTGTTAACAGTTGCTATGATGTACACAGGCGATACCTCCACCTATCTTATCGATTCTGTCCAGTCTGATGATGTCGTAGTTAGGGGGAACTAGAATGTCCATGAGAGGGGTGGAGGATTCTGTTAGCCAGGTTTCGGTTAACATTAACAGGTATAGTTCCTGGGACATGATGAGGTCAGCTATCTCTGCAGCATGTCTGGAGGCGGATCGGCAGTTGAAGAGAGTGCATTTAAGAAGGGGTGTGATGAGGGAAAAGGAGGGGTTCTTGGTGAGAGGGACATTTCTGAGGTTGTTATTGATGACCCCTCTATTGTTGAGTCTCGCGGATCTGAATGGAATGAGGGGGATAGTGGGTATGGTCATCTGAGTATTAGTTGGGCCTATAGTGGGAGAAGGATCATAGGAATGAAGGAGAGCTAGCAGATCGCTCTCTGTAAGGTGATTGATGCTTCACATTGGGCACGATGGTGTGTTGTGGTGGGGAACGGTTTTCCAGCTGGGAGGAGTGGGTTTAGGGGTGCGAGTAATGTGATGTGGGTGCTCGATCGAGTTAGAGGTTCTGAAGGGAGTATTACGCCAAGGTGGTCTCCATATCACCTCCTTAAAGTATTGGAGTTCCTTTTTGATTTGGGGAGAGCAGACATTATTTCCTCAAGTCTAAGGTCAGGTGAGGTTATGAGTAGGATTGGAGGCTTTGTTATGTATGTGGATGGCTGCAGAGGTGCAGGTGTGGAAATAGTTGGAAGTAGTGTAGTGCTAGGGCTTGAATGAGTGGAGGATGTTGCAGGTTGAGTAGAGGGGGTGGTTGGTTTTTGCGTGGGAGTGGGAGGGGTAGTTGGGAGCGGGGAGTGTTCAGAGGGTAATGTGTTATCAATGAGGTTCTTTGGTGTTGAGATAAGAGATATCCCATGTCCTCGGAGGGGGTGGCTGTGATGGGGTGAATACTTGACGGGAGTAGCACTTTGAGGCCAGGATGTCGAAATGGGAGAGATGCTGCTGTTAGGGGGAGGGGAGCAATGGTCTTGTGCCGAGGGGGTTCAGAATCAGTAAGAGGGACAGATGCTGTATTGACCTAATGGGAGGAAGAAAGTGTGGAATAGTCAAGGTGTTGTGAGATGTGTTGTTGGCAGGTGAAAATGGGTGGAGGTGCTGTGAGATTCCGAAGCCAGAGATGGACTAGGTGGACGAGAGGCGAGGATGTCAGGCGTGCTGTGTGGTTTTGGTGTAAAGAAGTGAGGTGTATTAACAGGGGAGAAATGGGTGGAATTGTAAGACTCTGATGATGGAGAAGGAAAGGGTGGTAGAGGGCTGTAAGGAGAGCTTGGTGGTTTTGGAAGGGTGAGGTGTGGTGTATTCGCAGGAGAGGTAGATTGGATGGAGGTGTTGTAGAAATCCAATGTCAGTGGAGGACAGGGTGGTTGCAGGGGGAGGCTGTCATTCTGGGTAGGTGATGTAACCAAATGTGTGCTGGCGCTGGGAGAGGATTGGATGACTAATTGGTGTTTAGACAAAAGGTTTTTATTGGTGGGGAAGATATTGTCCAGGAGATTCAGATTGCGGTCTGTGGCTTGGATGAAGATAATTCCGTTATTGTATATGGTGATAGTTGCTGTCGCATGGAAGAGCTGTGAGGGGCAGATACATAAAACAATACCATGTGCGGTTTTCCTCGAGGAAGAGATCGAGAGTGAGGTAAGGACAGCTTTCCACTGGGCCCTTTTCGCTTAGTGTGAAAAATGGAATCAGAGGTAGTGATCCCGTTGTATGTTGAGAAATAGGGATCGGCAAAGAGAGTTTCAGGGTACAGCTTTATGAAGTTGAGCTTAAAGCGTTTAGCTGATTTTTTATTGAGGTTAGAGGGGTAAATGATGTTGTAGGAGTGTGTACCTGCTTGTCCATACTGAGAGCAACACAGTAATTGAGAAGGTATGAGATGAGAAGCGAAGAGGGTGTAGAGCGTGGTAAGTGGCGAGGGGTGCTTGGGGAGGGACGATACGATGAGGGGGAGGCTAAGTGATCAAGAGCGGAGACGTGGACGGGATCCCAAGAGACTTGTAGGCGGCACCTGAGGTACGGGTGTGGAGTGAGAGGTGGGGGAAAAGATCGGGGAGGGGCCCGGGCAAGGGGATCGAGAAGTTAGGAAAAAATAATTTAGGAAGAATGAATGGAGAGTCTGTTTAGGGGTGCTGCACCGCGGGCGCTCAGTGGTAAAAACACAGTCTAAGATGGCTGACTCATAGGGAGAGATCTTAGTAAACACCTATGAAGTGCTTTGTCTGTTTCCATTAAGATTGGGACCAAGCAGAGTAGTCTTTTTTTGCTGATCATTAGGGCTGGTGGGGTTCTATGGGCTATCTCGTGTAGTCCTATTTTACTGTCCGTAGGACTATGATGGGAAGATAGTCCTGTTTCTGTTGAGATTTCTTGTAGGCAGTGGGGGTACAGTGAGACCAGCCTTTATCACACTGGTGGGTTGGAGAGGGCCCCTTGTCCATGCTATTTACAACCTCTGCCATTTTGAGAGAGTAAAGTCTATGGCCACTGCCATCTTAAAAATAAGTGAAAGACTAAACAAGAAAAGTGCCCTTTGAAGGGCGAGGTCTGTGATTGCTAATTTTCTTATCCTTTAGCATTCATTGGCATCTTCTGTAAATTCACTTGCTTGGATCACTCCCCGTCATCAGGGTAAGAAGCCCTGGTTCATTATAATAGCAATATACAGTGTAAAATACACAGCATAAAGTGTTAAAATGGCCATAGGCCTGAAACAACCTTATCTATTTAGTGGCACATCTGCCTCATTTGAAAGAACCGAAACTTCAGCCAATGAGGTCATCCAGCGGGACACCAACCTGCGAACAATTATCACTAAACACACATTCGGGCCAATAAACCACTCTCTTATTAGTCCAGTCGATGAAACCTCGCTGGGATACATTTTAGAGCTAATTCTATATGTCCGAGTTACCTCTAAAATTTAAGTTTATTTAATTACTAAGCCCTTTCTTTACACATGGATCTATTTTAGTTGATTAGGTTTGATACATTTAACAATAAAGTATTTACCTGGTTTACTCATTAAATGACCACAGACTTGGTTTTGATTTAAATTGTTATCTGAATTTTTCAAGAGAAACAAAAGACATATTACAGTGTTAACTCCATCATTCTGAAGAGATAAGATTTGATTTATCTAGATTAGACTATAAATTTGATGACAAGTACCTCAGGAAGAGAGGATGGAGACAAAGGCACATTGACACAAAACATATATTTATATTTACCTAGGATAGTGCAAGATCAGATCCCTCTTGCCAAGAGTTTGGGCCCCTCGAGAAAAGTTTCAGGTGACAGGTTCAGGGCAGAATTAGGACAGGACAGGTAACCTCTTCTGGATTTGACTTCTGCGTCAAAACCCATCTCTGATGCTAATTTCCTCCTCAATTCTTCCATACATTTCCTTCCTAGTTCTATTGTTAAAAAATTCCTAGTCTGCTCTCAGGTATTTCAAACAGCATTCAGACAGCATCTCTATCTCTCAGCTTTCTGGCAGCGATAATGCTTCCTAATCTAACTAACTACCCCAATTATACCTTTTGATGGCATGTTCCACCCCAAAATGTTTCAAACATGTAAAACTCCTAATTCTGATTGGACAAACCAGGGGGATGATCATCACACCATGCTAAGTTTAATACTTTTCTTAAGACCTTTGTCTTATGTTCCCGCCCATTAGATTGTTTCTCCCAAGCTGTATTTCCCACCCATGTTGATAATATATTTATTAACATTGTATACAGTTTATTCATTTGTCCATTGAGTCTTCAGATGTTCAGCTGGTTCCCAGGACATGAGAAAGGGGTTTCCTTGATCAGATTCCAAGCTTGAGATCAAGACTCAAGAGTTGTCTCTATCGTGCATGTGTATGGGGATCACGGGATTATCAGCCTTTAACTCTCTTTGAGGCCCAAATACTAAGTAACAGAGAAGTCAAAAAGACACGATGATAGATTCAAATAAAATGACTTCACTGTATACCACTTATCTCTACTCTAATTCCATCTAAATAAAAAAACTATTTATGCATTAGCATTTAGTATATAACATGGTTTAATTTCAGACAAAGCAGATGCTAAGCATGTGAGTTCTTAAGCGGCCATCTTGAGTGTCACTGCGCAGAAGTAAAGCTTTCCCTCCAAACGTTAAGACGTCATGCAGTTGATGCATGCGCAGTATGTTTTCCCTCGTTAGCAGCCATTTTGAGTCGCACTCGGGTTACTTGTTAATAAAACACATAGGCAAGCTTCCCCCTTTTCTAATAAATGTAAAATAATGTTGTATAATATTAGTATTTACAAACAATATTTGTAATTTATCACAATATAATGTGAGAGGATTTATCCAGCAAGTTGGTTACGTGCAATTCCTTGCTCCATCAATCCCCTCTCTGATGGCATGTATGTCATCTACAACTACCCATACCCATATCAAATGCCAACTTTAGGATATCTCCATTCCCTTTTCTATCTTATCCATTTCTATATCGTCTTTTCCTTCCATGTTCTTAATTTTCTTATGTAATTCACCTTTTAATTCTTCAAGCCTAATTTCTTCATATTTTCTTTTCTGTCCCTGTTTATTTATTTCATATGTTCTTCTCCCTTTAACACATTTGAACCAGATCATTATTATTAGACTTATTAATGCTATTCAAAGTATAGGCAGTATTACTTGGGCTACAAGTCCTTTACTAAAATTAGCAAACCATGATCCTATTAAAGTTAAATTATTCATTAGTCTTTTCCATACACTGTCAACTTCCAGTGGTTTTAATTCTTCTTCCAAATTAGTAATATTCTTAATGTATTTCCCAAGATCTATACTTCAATGAGGTATGTAAGTGCAACAATGGTGTGCTTTCAGCATTTTACAGACTACACCCTCCTATGCTAATAGAATATCCAGGGCAAGTTGATTATGCAAAACCATAGATCTGAACATAACCATTTCAGTATTGATCATTAGAAACCCTCCAGCAGTGTCAGTCCATAAACGATCAACTACTGTGGACAATTGACAAATTCTTCGTGAATTTAGAATTACTCCCACTGGAGGTATCAATGTACTAAATATATTTCATACTATTTCTGCAAAACTAGCTCTTTTACTACATATTACTTCATTATTGTTTTCATTGCTTCCAGTGATTCTTTTGACATGATAGTCTTTAGGGAATACTATTCCAAAATAACAACTTTCATACCATCTTCCAGGTAGCGCAAAGTAAGCCTTGTTCCCACATATATAGTAGATTCCAGGACATACTGGATCAGTTCCCCCTTTTAGCCCCCGTCCTCCAATAACCAAGAAATTATGTTCAAATTCACTGGAGCCAATAAATACATTGTTATAGTCAGTGTTTAACCTATGGAGACAGATCTTCCCTTTCTTTTCAAAATCTGCTGCCATTGCAGCCTGAGCCTTGCCAGGTGTATAAATTCTCTCTTTCTCAGCCCATGGTGGAATATACTAAATTCAAAAATATATTTTCTTCTTCTTTTAGTGAACATGTTAAATTATGCTGTTGGGCTTCTGCTATATCTATTGCATGTTGGGCTAGGAAACATTCTCCCATATACTGTGCTGCTAGGGTACTAAGTAATGGATTCATATTTCTTTGAATAATAATACTGTAATTTTCCTGTTTTATAGAACAGACTTGCTAATACACTACATGAAATGCCATATGTTAGCTGTAAATGGTGATATGTAACACCTTCTGCTACTGAGGCTTGTAATTTCATACATTCATAACAATCACTAATCTCCATAGTATCTAATTATTAAAACAATAACTTTGTAAAGACGTTCAAATCTGTGTTATTATCTGTTACTATGTGATATATTTCTAACTCATCTGATGCTTCTAGTTCTACTCTATTTCCCTTTATGTTAGCTAGTTTTCCATCTGTATCTGTATTATTTTTCTTTTCTATTCTCATCAAATATGGTATCGCTACCATTAAACGTAACCATACTAAAATCACTAATAGGATACTCCATATACATATTCTACAACATTTCTTTACACAATTTCATTTTGGTCTTTCAGTAACTCTATTTTTAGCCCTTTTTAAGAAGATCTCTCTTCTTTCTCTACTTTCAGAATTTTTTTTAATGTTCTTGGTTCGTCTTCAAGGAGGTCTCATCTCTCCAAGTTCTTCGAGAATAATATAAGTCCAATCAGGTCCCCTGAACTTATTGTTCAATATTTTTAATCTTTGACTCCTTCACTTGAGTTTCTTGTTGGTCTGTCCTGATTGACTAGTGACTGTGTTCACTTGATCAGGATCTTCATCAATGGTCTTTAGGTGATACCTTGATCTTTTGACATATCTGGGCCAATTATCACCTTTTTTAACCCTTTCAGGTTGCACTGTATCTTCACTTTCTTCATCACTTTCGAGTATTCTTTTATTTGTATTTTGTTGTGGCACAACTTGATTTTCTTTGTCTTCTGAATCCCTCTCTAGTTGACCGAATTCAGGACTTCTTGAAGCACTACCCTTCACCTGAACATGCCATTATCTAACTGTCCCTGAACAGAGTCTTATCTAGCCTGCTCTTCTTGTTTCTCGATTCTTATTTAAATCTGCTCTGGTCTTTCCTCATCAAATTTTTGGAAATACTTGCTCAACTCAGCCTGGATGAATTTTTCTATTCCTATCTGTTCTTGCTCAGAATATTCAACAATCTCGTGTTCTGTTTCCTGAACTTGATCTTCTGTATTTGTCAGGTCCTCACTAGCCTCCGGCTCCTCTAATTTTCTTTTGCTTCTGGTTCTTATTTCCACATCAGGTAAGTCGATTGCTCGTACCCTATCCTCCTGACTAGTGCTTCTTTGTTCTGGATCAGCTACCTCAGAGTTTATTATTCTAGGCTTTTCAGCTGCACAACCTTCTGCACCTTCAACTTCGATTTCATCAGGAGCTGGTACTCTTTTTGTATGGCTGGCATGTATCCAGTTAGACAATCCTGCACATTTCACTGCTGTTGTTGTAACCAGTACAACCTATTTTGGGGTGCTCTACCTGGGTGCCAGACACGTCTCTCTGGTGTGATTCTTCACTACCACCCAGTTACCTGGATTTAGATCATGTGCTTGATCCAGCTGCCTGTCCTCTCTGTCTTTTCCAATCAGGTGAGAGACAGAACGCACTAGGTCAGACAATCTTTTACTGTAGTCCAATACCAGATCATCAGTTATACTTAATAGTCTGTGTCCAGGTATGAATGCTAATCTCATTGTTCTTCCCATGAGTACTTCATGGGGACTCAACCCTGTGTTTATGTCAGGATTGTTTCTGAGTCCCATCAGAACAAGAGGCAATGCATCTGCCCAACAAAGTGATGTAGAGGCACACACCTTTGCCCATCATGATTTTATTGTGCCATTCATTAGTTCCACCACCCCAGAAGCCTCTGGGCGATAAGCACAGTGCAATTTTTGTTCAATCTTGAATGCTTTACAGATCAATCAAATTATTTCATTATTAAAGTGAGATCTATCTGATTCCACCATTACTGGAAAACCAAAACGCAGTATAAGTTCCCTCACCAATAATTTGGCAACTGTTATGCTGTCATTTTGTCTGGTCGGATATGCTTCCACCCATCGTGAGAACAAATACACTATGAGAAGGATGAATTTTAGTCATCTACATGGTGGTTGCTGAATGAAATCAACTTGCAACCCTACAAATGGTCCCTCTGCCTTTCCAATTCTTCCCCAGATGACCACTGTCTTCCTACCTGGGTTATTCTGTTGACATATTAAGCACCTCTGGCAAAGGCTCTCTGCGACAGTCCTACATTTCGGGTTAAACCAATCCTGTCTAAAAAGTCTGATCATAGCATCTCTACCTATGTGGGTATCTCCATGGTACATTTTTGCTAGCTGTGAGAGTAAACAGTCTGGCATGACTGGCTAAATCTGAACACCATCTTCTTCTCTTCTTTGGCATCCTCTTTTTATCCACTCTTCCTTTTTACTTATTTCTACTTCATCTTGTAAATTCCTCACTTCATCCCATGTTTCTAGAGCTGAGATAAGCGTAAGTTGGCATCTGATTCCTGCGTTTTAAATTTTCTTGTTCACTGCCATTTTAGTTTTAGCACAGTATTAAGCAACTTGGTCAGCATAATGAATCATGATTACCACCAGTCACATAGTCATTTCTTGACTGATTTGAAGCACATTTGACCACAGCTACTTTTTTTGGCAATTGTATTGGTTCTAAAAGCTCTTTCACGTATTATGTAACAAATGGTGGTGCGCAGCTCAAAATGTCCAATAGGCCAGTGTAGATAGAAAAGTAACTTCTTTATTTGAAAATGTTTCTTATAAAATTCATTAGATTTAGACAATCCAGCCAATGTGTTTCATTCCCACAAAGGGTACTTCTTCAGGGCGATAAAGATATAACATAAGCACATATAAATACAGATAAATAACATATAGACCAAAAGACACAAGGCTATAATACACAACACAAATTGTACACAAGAACACACACAAAGCTAAACCATATTAATACAAATGAAACGAAAAGGACACAAAATTCTGAAGAAATTGACTGCACAACCCTATTACAGAAAGATTAAAAACACATCATATATCAGAACAAGACATGTAATTTACAACATTATTATCAAATGAAATCCACTATTTACACACCATACTAACAGTGTTAATCTAGTATCCAGCAACAAGAATTCATTAACTACTGTGATAAAAGGAAACATGGGAAAGAGAGAAGAAAAAGAGAGACAGGGGACAAAGCAAGAGAATTGGAAGAGCAAATTTAATAGAGTAAAACATGAAAAAAAAATAATAATAGAAAATTGTGCAAATTCTGATTAGACAGCATCCTCGGAAATAAGACAAACTATATATGCTATAATAAAGGGAACCAAATCAAACTGCTTACCAAACAAAGTATCATGTGTAAAAGTACACTGCGAAAGGTGTATCTGCAATAGTTGGTAGAGCTCGTTGTTTAGAAAATGGTGGCCCTTCACAAAGAACAATATATTCCTATGTGACCCTTCAAAACAATATGAAACAAGACATTGGTGATGATAAGCGCACCAATCCCAAACCCAGACATGAACCAACAGTGAAACGGAGGCACAAGATCAAGAACCTAGAATCACAACTGTATCAGTTAATATTGGGCCATAAAGTTACACACACCTGTTTAGGATAGAAAGGAATTTTCCAATTGGTATCTCGAGAAAAGAATGGGATCTAACAATAATACTTTTATTCCCCCAGCAGAATTCAATGACCAGGAGGTAGCTGTGGAACCCAAAACTATAAAAATGAATAAGCAGAAGGCCAGTTTCGTCCTTATAGGTAAAGGATCTGCAAGAAATCGTCATAGTCTTGTGAGTCGGATTCACCACTAGCAATACCCTTTGAGGTAAAATTCCCATATAGACACACATGTCGTGATCACCCAGGACACTCTAGGGTTGGAAGGCGTATTGGGTCAATATGGCAAAGATGAGGCACAGGTCAAATGGAAAGTGCTTGATGTGAGAAAGAGAAAGGTGTCAACAAGTAAATTCAGCATTAGCTGGTCGGAACACCGGGTACACCCAAGTTAACCGCGGCTGGATTTGTAAGCCCCTGCCAGTATGACAAAACCCCAACATCCAGTGAGGGAAAGTGTTCACAAGCATAAACAAACCTCCTCCAAATCGGCAACTAAATGCAAGGGTGCTAATTGGTACAGCGGGTGGTTAAATTCACTCCCACCCAGTGGCTGAATACAATTATACTCATGAGAACAAAAAATGTGTCATCTCATACCTCTTCTAGTTTCCTCTAATCATCATTGAGCTTTCCCAAAAATATAAATCGTCTTAAGGCCAAGTGTATTGCATCATGACCCAAAAGTATAATAGCTAGAAACGCAGAATTCCTGTCAGGTAGGAAAGAAAATATATTGTAAACCAATGAAATCCATTCAGAAAGAGAGACAAGTGAATACCAGATCATAATTGATCATCTGAGTATGGTTGAGTTGTGCCAGCTCATATTTCCCCAATCGATTTGATATGCTCCACAAAATTCAAACCACTTTGAAACTACATATCCCAGTAGTCACCAGCGCACGGACATAAACATGTAAATTAAATTGCACATCAGATGCCCCCCCCCTTTACAGACTGCAAACTGACATATAATAGCCCTCGAAACACTCACAAGCAAAAAGTAACATCAAACCCATTATATACACACTAAGTTGCTGACGAGACATGCAGAGCAGGTCCGAGCAAACTGCAGCGGGCACCAGAGAAGAAATCACATTGAAATCTATGATATGGGCTGTCTGCACACTGACAAGACTTAAAGTGAATTGAATTCCTGCATCACACCACTCATAAGGTCACCCCCGATTCACAGAACCTCCACATCCAGAAATGTTCAGTCTGTTTTCCTCCTATCCAACTCTGGTTCTTCCCACAGCTCAGTCTAAAAACACAAGTCCCCCCCCCCCCCCAATTTTCGTAGGGCAACCAATAGAGCAGATTGCGAAAACAAAAATTCAAATCCTAGTGTAAGGGCCTAGGAAACAGAGCCGCCATCTTTGAATGATCAACCTGTCCGACACAAATTAGAGTGCAGGAGTGATAGAAAATCAATACCCAAATGGTGCGCAAGCAGAAACACTGCGTCCTTCAAAAAATGTAATTAATAACATAGAAAGTACATACGAACAGACGTGATAGCCAAAGTGACAAATATAATATAAGCTCAAAATGAAAATGACATGTTGGGACTATAATTACGCAAGGGAAAAAATATATATATACTATATAACATGTAATACAAGCACCCCCAACAAATGTTATTGACGAAACAATCATACAAATAGACATGGGCAAAGTGATGAAATAATGCCGCCATGTTAAACTGGCCAGAGAAGAATCTCAATCCAGTATTGTCACGGACTGCTGCGTTAAAAAGATATGTCCCAGGGAGGAAACAGACGCAATATCTTATAGAATTCCATATGAGCTGCATACCATGTACTGAGTATGTACCAGATAGGTTGTAACGCTGGTACATTCCACAACATAACCTTCATGTTGACATGCCCCCCCGTCCCTTTCGGGTACTGCGAATTCTTGTTGCTGGAAACTAGATTAACACTGTTAGTATGGTGTGTAAATAGTGGATTTTATTTGACATTAATGTTGTAAATTGCATGTCTTAACCTGATATATCATGTGTTTTTATCTTTCTGTATTAGGATTTTGCAGTCAATTTGTTCAGAATTTTGTGTCCTTTTCAGTTTCGTTTGTATTAATATGGTTTAGCTCTCTGTGTGTTCTTGTGTACAATTCATGTTGTGTATTATAGTCTTGTATCTTTTGGTTTATATGTATTTATATATGCTTATTTTATATCTTTACAGCCATGAAGAAGTTCCCTATATGGGAATGAAAAATGTTGATTGGATTGTCTAAATATAATGAATTTAATGAGAAACATTTCAAATAAAAAAGTTACTTTTCTATCTACACTGGCCCATTATTATTATTATTATTATTATTATTATTAATCGGGTTTTGTAAAGCGCAAACAACCCGGAGGCCTCATAGCGCTGTGTATAGTCAGACTATTGTAAGGAAAGAAAGTTAAATGAACAGATAAGTTTTCAAATCCTTCCGAAATTTTAGAAGGCTGGGTTCACTCCGAAGGGGAGTGGGCAGAGAGTTCCATGCCTTTGCGGCATTCCAAGAGAAGGAACGCCCGCCCCATCTGGTGCGTCTGATCTTGTTGACAGTGGCCAGAAAAGCAGTACTAGATCGCAGCGATCTGTGAGGAAGGTAGGGGTTTGCTAGGGAGCAGATCATGGTAGGGGCAGTCTTCCACATGGCTTTATGCATGATACACAAGGATTTGAACAACACTCTGGCCTTAATGGGAAGCCAGTGCAATTTCCTCAGGGCCATTGTGCCTGATTCCCGTTTGTTGAGGCCTAGTAAAAGGCGGGCTGCAGCATTTTGTGTCACCTGCAACTTCCTTATTGTAGAGGTGGGAGCCCCTAAATATAGGGAGTTCCCATAGTCCAAACGGGACAAAATAATGGCTTGCACCATTATTCTACGGGCTTCGAAGGGGAGAAGTGGTAGCACCTTCCTCAACATACGCATGAGCCCAAAACATGTGGCAGACAGAGTAGTAGCTTGTTGCAAAAAGCTAAGGTTAGTGTCCAGCCAGATGCCTAGACTCTTTATATGGGACTTTGGTTGGGGCGGAGGGCCCATACACGGGGGCCAGTCCGACATAGGACTGGGGATGGTTGAGTTGCCTAGCATCATGAGCTCCGTGTTCTCGCCATTTAGTTTTAAATGCGAGGTAGCCATCCACTGAGCGACCGCTACCAAACAATTACTTAGATTCGAAGGGGAAGAGTCAGACTGGTTCATAGATACAACTAATTGTGTATCATCGGCGTAAGTCACTATGTCAAGGCCGAACGAGTGCACTATATCAGCAAGAGGCTGCATATAAATATTAAAAAGGGTAGGGCTCAAAGCCGAGCCCTGGGGCACACCTTGGTCCAGGGGCCAAATTTTTGAATGGGTGGTGCCCTCAACAACCTCAAAGGAGTGATTCTCCAAAAAAGACTGAAGCCAGTGCATGGCCTTCCCAGAAATTCCCATTTGATAGAGGCGGTGAAGGAGAATCCTGGTGTTGACAGTGTCGAAGGCGGCACTAAGGTCGAGCAGCATGATTGCTGTAGTGCCGCCTTGATCCATTTGTTTCCTGGCCAGCTCAGTTACCGCCAAAAGAGCCGCCTCAGTTCCCAATTTGGGACGGAAGCCAGCTTGGGAATCATGAAGTAGATGATAATTTTCTAAGAATTGGGTAATGGACGTGTTAATGTGTTTTTCTAAAAGTTTGCTGACCCACGGAAGGAGAGAAATAGGTTGATAGTTGGCCATGTTCTCCGGGTCCAAGGTAGGCTTTTTCAGTAGAGCCTTAACTTGGGCACATTTCCAGGCAGTGGGCACTGAGCCTATGGTAATAGAGGCGTTCAAAATATTAAGAATGACAGGTTTGATGGTGTCCTCGATTTTTACTAGCTGGCAGGGGGGAGCAGGGTCCGTAGGAGATCCAGATTAAATTTTCTGCATGAGGGCCCCAAGTGAGTTCTCATCCAGCAATGGAAACTCATCTAATTTTGGAGTCATGGTGTTTAGTAAAGTGGTTCCTGTATCCTGGCACAAATTGGGTGGGTTAAAAACAGAGGCAATTTTCTGTATTTTACTGTGAAAATATTCAGCTTGACTATCACAGCGGGTCTGGGCTTTGCTAGGGTCAATGGGAGTCGGAGGGGTATCAATCAGGAATTTAGCTATCCGAAAGATTTCTCTAGATGAGTTGGAGGCGGTAATAATTTATTCCTCGAAGTATGAGGTTTTAGTACATCTAATTTCTGTTTTGTATTTTTTGATAGCTTCAAGATGACGGGTTTTGTCTACGTTACTGCGGGAAACCCTCCAATTCCTTTCAAGTTTTCCACACACCCTTTTTAGTTCTTTAAGTTGGGGAGTATACCAAGGCGAGTCCTTTGATTTGGTCTTTTCTTTGAGGGCTTTAATGGGTGCGATGGAGTCCAGGGCTGTGCACAACCAATTGATGTAATTCTCATACTGCAATGCAGGGTCTATCTCACTTTGGGGGGGAGCAGAGGAGAGAGAATTGGCCCAATGGTCTGGGGAAATTTTAGACCAGTCTCTCCCTTGTAGGATAGTGCGAGGGGGGCCTGTAGTGGCATAGCTGGTGTCCACTGTATAGGTATTAAATAGTGGTCTGTCCAAGTAAGGGGCAGAGGGGTCCCCACTTCCAGTCTATGATCGTTACTAAGTACCCCATCAAGGAGATGGCCCTTTTCATGTGTGGGCTCAAAGCCCTTCTGTATGATCTGGAGAGCCGCCAGACTGTCCAGAAATGCCCTGGCCGTTGAGTTGTTGGGGTCATCTAAATGAATATTTATGTCTCCTAATAGCGAGAAGTAGGGTCTGCTAACCACTAAGTCAGCTATCTTAGATTGAAGCGAGTCCATAAATTCTCCCAATTGGTTAGGGGGGCGGTAGATAAGAGCACCAGAAAATGAGACTGTAGGTGAGAAATCCAGTGTGAAGAGCATACTCTCACAGTTGGAAATTGCGGCCGCAGAGGTCCTGCAGAGGTAGTGGTTTTTAAAAAGAATGCCTAAGCCTCCTCCTCTGCCTTCCGGTCTGTCTACCCTCTGCAAGATATATCCCATTCGCATGATGGAAGTAATATCAGGGTCAGACGCATCTTTTAACCACGTCTCTGTCAAAAATATTACGTCGGGATTATTGTCCTCTAGCAGGAGGGACATTTGCACAGCGTGTTTGGTTAATGATCGGCAATTTAAAAGAAACATTTTGTAGGTTTTGGCAGGGTGCAATTTACCTTCATGGCTGGGAAGTAGGAATTTGCAGTGAGAACAGATTCCAGTGGTAGTATTAGGATGAATAGAGTGCCGACAGGTGTCGTGAATTGGCGGCATTAGGTTTTTTAATGTAGTAGAGTCATACCGCATCGGTGTGCAGCATTCTGTTCCGCGTTGAGCAGGGGGGGTGGCCCCTGGTCCCGTCCGGTCGCGGACGGGCGCAGACGGGCTCGCCTTTGGCACGCCTTCGGCGCTCCGCCGGCGCGCCCGCTGCGCCCGCCCGCTGCGTGGACTTTTAGAGCTACGCACCCCCATTTGTTACATGATTCTTTGATCTGGAGCACAGCAACGCCACTCAAGAGCTGGTGTAAGGGTTGTTTGCACAGTGTTTCCACATATAGGAACCGGCACGAGGTGCGGCATAGGATGTTCGCCGTTGTTGCTTTGGGTTTCTTGGCTCTGTCACGTATTGTCCATTTTTAATTGGGGTTCCTGAAGAAGTCAGGAAATCCCTTTGCATCCAAAGTTGGCCAAAGTCATGCCCACCCCTTAACCATACTGGCTATCAGTGTAAATGGTTACTCTCCAATTGTTCCCAATTTTACATGCTTTAAATAAAGCAATCAATTTGGCTATTTGTGCAGACCTGACTCCAGGTAAATAGGATGCTTCGACTATTCCAGCCAATGTACAAACAGCATAAGCAGCACTCAACCCTCCTTCCTCATGCACGAGCCATCTATGAATAATTCATTTTCACAATTATTCAAAGGTTCTTCCTGTATGTCTGGGTGAGGTTTGGTACAATATTTTGTTACATCTAGGCAGTCATGATCAACATCATCCCTCACTTCTTCTCCGTTCACATCAGGTAATAAAGTAATTGGATTTAAAACTGTACACCTGAGTACAGTTACATGTTCTGCTCCTAAAATAATTCTCTCATATTTTGTCATTCGACTTGATGTGAGATACTGAGTTCGAGTTCTGGTCAGAAGAATTTCAACTGAATGAGGGACATATACCTTAACATGATGTCCCATCACAATAAGTTCACTTTGTTCAAGACTTGTGCAAGCAGCAGCTAGCGCTTTTAAACAACCAGGTAATGCAGAGGCTACTGGATCTAAAGTAGCAGAAAAATATGCCACTGCATGTCTCATCAAACCATGTCTTTGGGTCAAAACTGACAAGGCGGAATTAGCTAGTTCAACACAAAATAATGCAAATTCTTTTGTGTAATCTGGCATTCCCAGAGCAGGGGCTTCATGTAGACAATTTCTTAATTTTCCAAAAGCTCCCATGCTTTCACTGTCCCATTCTACAGGATCTTTTGCTTGTTTTCTTGTCATGTGTATCAGTGGTTTAGCCAGTAAGGAAAACCCTGCAATCCATTGTCTACAATATCCTACAACACCAAGAAACATTCTCACTTCCTTCTGGGTCTGTGGTAACTGCATCTGTTTTATTTTTGTAATCCTTTCAGATGTCACTCTCCTCACTCCTCTTTCTAATTGATGTCCCAAATATTTAACTCAGGTTTGACAAAACTGGGTTTTTCTGGTAACACCTTGTGCTCTCCATTGGCCAAATGGTTTAACAATGCAATAGAATCTAGGACACAGTCTTCTCGTGTTTTTGTGCCAACTAATAAATCATCTATATATTGGACCGAAACTGAACTTCTGAGCATCACTAATGTTTCGAGACACTTTTTTAGGATCTGATTAAAGTTTGAAGGAATTTCTGTGTACCCTTGAGGAACACAATTCCAAACATAGATACGATTTTTAAATTTAAATGAAAAATGGTATTGACTATCTGGGTGTAACGGGATGGAGAAGAATGCATGACACAAATCAATTACTGTGAACCCTCCTGCATTCCATGGTATTTGATACAGAGCTACTGTTGGATTCGGGAAACATCCTTTACAACGAAACGTTTACAACGCAGTGCTTTTACAACGCAGGTTTTACAACGAAAACCATTACAACGCATTGCACTGGGGGGCGTTCTAGGATAAGGAATAGTTTTAATTTACTATCCAACACCTTCCCTACTATCCACGGGGACTGGAGTTGGAATAGTAAATTAAACTATTCACTATCCAGCAACCCAAAGCGCTATGCGTTGTAACAGCATACGTTGTAAAAACTGCGTTGTAACAGCATGCGTGGTAATAGCATGCGTTGTAATGTCATACATCCGTTGGATTCGGCACTACAGGACAACAAGGCACTACTATTTTATTTATCTTTCTTAGGTCTTGTACTATCCTATATTTCCCTTTAGGTTTCTTAATGCCAAATAAGGGTGAATTACAAGGACTGCTCATGATTTCTTCTAAAATGCCTTGTTGAATCATTCGTTCTATTTCGGCTATGACACCTGATTTAATTTCTGGGCTCATTCTATACTGTCTAGTGTTTGGGTAATTAGCACCTTCCTTTACAGTTACTTTTAATGGGTCTACATCGGCCATTAGTCCTACTTTTTTCCAGTGAAATCCCACACTTTTGGGTTTACTGTCAATTTTAATTTATCTTGTAGGTCATCTTTTGTCACCATGGAATACATTTCATCTACCTCAGTTCCTTGTTTTGCTAGCATTAATTTGTAAATACTATCTTCATCAAGGGTTTGGATTGTCACACCATCCGGTGTAAAATATATGGTGCTGTTCATCTTACATAGTAAATCTCTGCCTAACAAATTTACAGGACTGGAATTACAAACTACGAACTTGTGCATTTCTTTAAAATTTCCTATACACACTTCCATGGGCTCTGTTAACTGGGGTTCTAATCTGTCTATTAGAAATTCCAACTACTTGGATGGCCTCACCTGAGAGGGGCGGGTTTGGGATGTCAGCTGTTCTCATAGTAGAACGGGTAGCACCAGTGTCCAATAAGAAAGTAATATCTTTTCCTTCTACTTTTCCATCAATATATGGACCTGACTGATCTACCAGTAAGGATGCACCAAGTACGCATTCCTCTTCCCCTTCCCCAGGCACTGTCATAATTCATCCTCCGATGAACTATTATTCTGTAAAAGAAATTGTGAAGTTACTGAATTTGGCTTACCACTTTCTCTTTGCAATCCGGTGTCCACACTGTATTTTGCTCTGTTCACAAAATTTGGCATAGGGGCAGGTGGTAACTGATTCTGTGGATTTACAACCAGTTGCGGTTTACTCAATATCACCTCATTTTGCGTATGTGAATTTAAATTTTGATTTGGGCCATTATTAGTTTGAATATTTTTACACTCGTTTTTCCAATGCCCCAATTTTCAGCACCCATGACAAGGAAACTTCTTCTTTGCTTCTTCTCTACTCATTTCCCTCTGGGTTTTCCCCCATTATTTTCATTTTGTCCTGATCCTTTATTTTGTTCATTATTTAATTTGAGTTCTTGTTGTCCTGCCAATTTTACTTGTGCCCACATTACTTTTTCTTATAACTTTTTCCATCTGTTATCTATTTCATCTCCACAATATTTAGCATATTTTAAGACTTCATCTATGGGTTTCATTTGCCAGCACAGCATGTGTGTTTGGATCATCTGACACATCTCTGGTCTTAATCCAGATACAAATCGATATACAAAATGTCCCATACTTTTATCACCAATATTTTCAAATCCACTATACTGCTTGAACACTTGCAACAGACGCTCATAGTAAGCATGAACAGTCTCATTTATTTCTTGTGTAGTTCTATCTATTTTTATCCATTCTGTTTCTTTTGGGGGATTTTTCCTTTTAATAAAGTAATTACTTGGTTACATTTCTTCATTACTTCTTCCGTTGGTGCACCTGTATTCTCATTTCTAGGGTACTCATCACTAGGCCAATCAACTGTGATTTTACATTCTGTCCATAAATCGGCAGGTACTACTATGTCAAACAAACCATCCAAATATTTCAACAAAACTTTTGAAACTTTCACAAACCTTTCAACCTGTCTATACCATTAGACTGGATTCTCTCTTCATTTTGAGAAATCATTTGTAAATGATAAAATATCTTGCCTAGTCCATGGAACATTTATATATCCCCCTCCAGGTACTTCTCTCATATGGCACAATCTTTCTGTCTTTTTAGATTCTCTTATTACATATACTTTGATGCAGTTTTGTTTGCCTGTGCTTCCTCCTTTTTCTTCGTCCACCTTGCCTTCCACCTGTCTAATTCCCCTCACTTCCTGACATGTTCATATTTTCTAAGTCTTTGTCAGTGAATTCTGCTCTGTAAGGTTTCTGCAGTAACTTGGATTTCCCTATTTCAATTCCCATCCCCGAAGCAAGTTCTGTTAATTTCTAATGAAATATTTTTATATTTCTAGTTATGCTTCTACATATGTATAATAATTCTTCTTCACAGTACAAATTTAATCTGTCTATTCCTACATTTCCAGCTATCATTTCCTCCAATTCTTATAATTTATAAATGTCCAAAATCTTTGTTTGTGGAAATGTTTTATCCATTCCCTGTGCCCATCTTTCTAATTCTTCTGGTGACACAATTGTAGCACTTTTAGTTCCTGTGGAGGTTTCCATTCATATTTCTTTTGGACAACTAGGTGTAACTCTTCTTGGAGACTCATTTATCTGTTTTCTTATTGGTAAATCCATTAATGATATTATGGACTCACATTCACTAACTTGATCTTCAATTATTACATCTGTTTTCTTAGTTCTTTTATAGGAGTAGGCATAACTGGTGGGTTTGAACAGTTTCTTTTATCCCCATAGAATGGGACAACAAGACCTATAGTCACCGGTATGGTTAATGATTCTGGCTGTACACTCAATTGGGTTATTTTGTGCATTAATTCTTCTTTATTTTTATGTATTGTTTCTCTTTCTTTTTCCTGTAGTATTCTTCCATTTAATGAATCATGCAAAACTTGAGGAACTAATGGGATTTCTAAATCTGAGGCACTCTGTATATTTCTATTGGGTCCTTCCTGATGTGGTGGAGGATTTTTTGTTAAAATGTCGTCCATGAACTGGGGCGCTAGAGGGCGCACAAGCAGAATGGCTGCCTAGTCGAGCAGCTCTCGCTCCTTGGCAACTTATCCTTCAATTATCCTGTGCCACAGGGTGAGCAATTATTGAATTCACACCCCATCTGATGTAAGGGGGTGCCCTCTACACTCGACCTACGTTTGGGGTCGCTGTGTGGTTCGGAGCCGGCAGTGTCGCCGTTTGAAGTTTCACCGCGGGCTCGCGCGGAGACCGTGGGCGGAGGGGACCAGCTGCAGCAGCCTACGGGACCCCGAGGCTGGCCACGAGGGGACAGGCCGAGATCACGGATGATCGCCCAGAGTCCGGGTGACTCCTGCGTGGGATCTGGCGGCTGAAGTGTGGCGGTATAATCCCTCCATGTGCCTCGATCCTGACTGGTGATACGCGACGCCCGTGTTGGAGGTGAACTGCTGAGCAGAGCGAGAGGACTTTGGGCGGCGTGGCGGCTCCTGAGCTGCGGAGGTGAGCTGGGATGCGGTAGTGCCCTCCGTGAAGCAACGCAAACCGATAGGTGCCCGTACCAAGCGGAGGCGGCTGCTGCTACGATCCCCGCAGGTGGTGGGGCGGCTGAGCTCGGCCGTACTCGCCGGACCACGGGACTGTGTGAAAGCCTCCCGGCGTATTGTTGGCGGTATGCTCCCTCCCTGCCCGCATCAGAGGTGAGACTGCAACCCTGGAACCTTGCGGACCGCTTCGCCCACCACCGGCGATCTCACGGGGCCGGGCCGTGTCCCTCGCTTGTGCCGCGGGGGGGAATATGAGGCCGTAATGATTGCAATGGACACTGCTTCCCCCGTCTGCCGTGTGCTGGTGGCCTGCGCATTTGCCTGTGCAAGGTGGGGCTGATTCTGAAGCTTATTTTTCTCGCAGGGTGACTGAGGCTCGTCCGCTGCTGCTGGGCCTTGGTACCCATTTCCGCCGACGGGCCTGCGGGCGCGAAGAGCGTCGGAGGGCCTATACCCTCCCCCAAGCAACAAATACCACGCATTGGAGGCGCCACACTCGGCGAATACCACACCGGGATATACCTGCACACCCACGCGCCCCCTCCTGGGGCTGCATCTGCACCCACTTGGTGAACCCTTGCGCACAAGGCGTAGATCGGACACGCGGCGACTAAGGGGCTGTGATCGGCTGCCACCATGGTGCGGCCCGAAAATTGCCAAGCGAAACTAAGCTTTGATGGCGCCAAAAAAGGAACAAAATTGGTGCGTGACGATCCCGGGCCAAGTTATGCGTCCTAAAAGGTCGTTACAACTCCTGCTAAAGACCTTGACTTACACAGCCTGTTTCAGGAGATGAGGCAGGGGTTTGCCACTGTGGTTGAAAAGGTTGACGGCGTCACCGCCAGATTAGACGCCCTGGTTCACAAAGTGGATCGCCACGAGGAGAGACTGACGGCCACGGAACAACGCATATTCGATAACGTAGATGTTACCTTGACTCACACCACGCAATTGGCCAGGATGGATGTAGTAAATAGAAAGTTGCTGGAAGCAGGTAGAAGCTTGAAAGTAGCAAGTTTATTTGCAGCACAGGATAAACAGCACAACACCATCTGGCCAAGTACCAACTGGCCAGCCCAGGTGTTCTTAACAAGAACTATTGCATTAAGAACATACTTAAAGTTCTAAGAACTAGACAGAGAAAACAGACTAACACAAAAAGCTATTTACAACATATCTCCCTCCCTTGAACCTATAAACAAAAATTGCAAACAAAAGCGGTTATTGAACATAATCATTGAGATAAGCGGGCGGACGCCGAAATCTAACATTTCTAGAGGAAACCGCATTTGCAGAAATAGATTCATTAGAAAGCATAGGAGTAGAAGAAGAGACAGAATCACCAGAGCACGAAGGTATACAAGTTGGGAGAAGAAAGAGAAGAAGAAGAAGAAGAAAAATCACCACAACCTACCTCCCCCCTACACAGGTTTGAGAACAAGAATTACTATCATACTGGGCAGAAAACAAGTAACCACTACCAGAAGAAACAGAAGAAGGAGGAGAAATTTTCAGAGCAGTCTTCACATCCACCTCACCCAACCTCTTGTATAAAGCCACCCTTCTGAAGTTCCACCACTCACCATTATCAAGAAGAACAGAGTGAGAACAAACACGCATAACAGAAAAAGGACCTCTGAACTTCGAGAGACCCTTACAAAATCTCCCCGGCTTGACTTTGACCAAGTCCCCCTCACAAATTGATGAAGAAGAGCCAACCCCAGGCTTCACCGGGGAAACTTTGTCTTGATTTCTTAACCAAGAAGGTGTTAATTTAGATACAGGTGGGGGACCCCGCATCAATTCAAAAGGAGACTTACAATCACTTTTATGGGGAGTTGAACAATAGGCCCAAACGAGCTCCTGAACTTTATCGTTGGAAAAGCAACCAAACTCAACAGACATCTGAATAATTCCCTTAATCAATCTGTTGACCCTCTCACACATTCCATTACTTTGTGGATTATATAAACTGGTTTTCTGATGACGAATCCCACAGTCTTTTAAAAAGGAAACCATTTTCACAGAAGTTAGTTGTGTGCCATTGTCCGTTATTAATACAGAGGGAAAACCTTCATTCAAAAACACACTTTTCAAAAAACAAATAGTAGAGTCTGTATTGATTTCTTTAACAAACTGAACCATGAGCCACTTAGAAAAACAATCAACAATCACGATGGCAAAGCGCTGACTGAAAGGCAACTCATTCATAGGTCCAATAAAGTCTAGACAAACTGTGTGCCAAGGGAAATTCTCAAAAGAAATATTGTTATCCTTCTGAGAACCGATCACTTTCAAGCGCTTCTCACCTTCCTTACAAAAACAACACTGCACTACACACTCCACAGCATCTGCATCAAGAGAAGGCCACCAAAAATTCTCTTTAACCCTTCGTTGGGTGAGAGTTTGGCCTAGATGACCCTCATGAGCCAAACCAAGAATTTTTCTTCTAAGTGAAGAAGGGGGAATACATTTATCACCTCGCATTAACACATTGTTGTCAGAAATGGACAACTCATCAAGAACTCTAATATAAGGCCTGCCAGAGGGCTCCACAGTACTCTCCCTTCTTGACCCCTTAACAATGAGATCCACAACTTGATTCAACACAACATCATTTTCCATACCTTTGGACCACTCATCAAGCGAAAAAGACTCTGCAGATAGAAACAAAACATCTTGTGTGAAAGCAATTGCACAATCATCCACAGACTTCTCACTAACACTGGACCGGATTGGCAAACAAGATAAACAGTCAGCCTGAATGTTTTTCCACCCTTGAACAAATTGTATTTCGAACTGAAAATCTTGTAGGCGAGAAGCCAACCTTGCTAATCTAGGTGAACCCTTGCCAGTACCACCAGGAGCCAAGATATTAACAAGGGGTTTGTGATCAAAACGCAACACAAATCTTGTGCCCCATAAATATGTCCTGAAGTAATAGGTGCCCCATACCGCTGCAAGTGCTTCGCGTTCAATAACAGAGTAGTTAGATTCAGACACAGTTAAATACCTGGAGGCAAAAGCGATGGTCTTTTCCTCATTCCCATGTTGTTGGAAAAGTACCGCTCCTAAACCAACTGCACTAGCGTCCACCATTAGGATTGACGAACGTTTAGTATCAAACCGAGGGAGGACATTGGCAGAAGAGAGCTCCGTCTTAATTGATTTGAAACAGACCTCTTGTTCATTGGACCAAGAAAATTTTACACCCTTCTTCAATAAACTTCTCAAGGGAGCAGTTTTACTGGAAAAGTCCCTGACAAATTTGGAGTAAAATTCAATTAGACCCATGAAGGATCGCAATTGGTCCTTATCCACGGGAGATGGAGCAAGGTCTATTGCCTCCAATAAATTCTTTTTGGGTTTAACACCATCAGCTGAGAGAGAAAAGCCCAAATACTCAATCTCAGAAAGTAAAAATGCACATTTTTCTTTTCGTAAAGTGAGACCAGCTTCATCTATTCTGTGCAAAACCTTTTGAAGAACAATATTATGTTCCTCAACTGAATCTCCAAAGATTAAAATATCATCTTGGAAATAGATGACTTTCTCCAAACCTTTAAATACTTCAGAGACCATTCTCTGAAAAACACTAGCGGCCGAAATCAGCCCAAAAGGTAATCTCGTGAACTGAAACGTTACCTCACCAGTAATGAAGGCAGTCAGATGTTTAGACCCTTCCTCAAGTTTTATCTGGTGGTAAGCATGTTTCAGATCGAGTTTAATGAAATATTTAGCCCCTTTCAAGGTAGAGACTAGCTCCCCAATGTTTGGCAAAGGAAAAACATCCGCAACAACACATTTATTTAATGACCTAAGGTCCACACAAAATCTAATTTTGTTATCAGGCTTCTGGGAAATAACTACAGGAGAAATCCATGGGGATGCTTCAACTGGTTCAATGATACCGCCCTGCAGCATTTCCTCCAGAACCGCCTTCACTTCCTTCCGAACAGTAAATGGAACCCTTCTAGCTTTATGCTGAATAGGTATACTACCTTCTTTTAACAGTATTCTGTGAGAATAGCCTTGCAATTCACCCAGCTGTTCTCTAAAAACATTGTTGTAACTCAAAAGTATATCATTCACACTAAGGTCATCCACAATCATAACCGGCTCCTCTGCTCTGGGATTAATGACTATGTGAAGATCATATTGATGAACACAACCTAATATCGCCGGTCCATCAACAGATACATAAATTTTGCCAAGTGTAGATCTGTTTTTAAAAAGAATTTCAGCTTTGAAGTATCCAAGTAGGTCTATTTTCTCCCCTTGATACCCAGAAGGAAAAATATCACAGTTTGTTAAAGATTTCTGACTCCAAAGTTGTTTGACTAATGACGAGGGAATAATAGTCCATTTGGAACCTGTATCAACCATAAGACTGATGGATTTATCATCAATAATGAAATCAGCCTTTGCAATCCTTTCTCTTTTGTCTTGACAAACATTGATAGAATCCTGTAAAACAAGCAATTTGTTAACATCACGATTCAAATCACTGTAATCATTTACAACAGTCACTCTAGGGTTGCTTCTATTTTTACACATCTTGGCAAAATGACCTCGTTTGCCACACTTTAAACACTCTTTGTTGTTAGCTAAACAAAATTTCGCATCGGAAGAATGGGTATCACTACCACATATAGAACAAATTTTAGAATGTGATTTAGCATACTGTTGACTGTAATTTTTCTTTTGAAAAACATACCCTTTCTTTCTAACAAGAGCAACAGCACAACTGTCAGTATCACTGTTATCACTAGAAACACTCATCTTGTTAGATACTTCTGCAACTTTAACATCAATACCACTTTTTTGTAATTCTTTCATGCATTTTTCACTTTCTTCAACAATTTTGGCAAGTTCTATGACAACTTTTAAAGTTGGGTTTTTTGCTGCCCATAGACGTTCCTGAATTTTCCGGTTGTTACATTGTACTATTAACTGATCACGAATATGTTCATCTGTCATTTGGCCAAAAAAACACTTTACAGAAAGTTCATGCAAACGTGCGACAAAATCATCTATGCACTCCTCTTCACGTTGTTTGATTTTGTAAAACTTAAACCTCTGCAAGACAAGGTTCTCTTCTTTAGCAAAGCGAGTTTCAAGTCTGGCAATAGCCTCCTTATACTCATCAAGAGGGGACTGTGAACCTGAAGGTAAAACTTGGGGTAAATATTTGAATATGCGCTGACCTTCTTTCCCCAAGGTTGTCATCAATAATGCCTTTTTCCTTTTTGGAGAGAAGTCTTTCCTATCTAATGCCTCTATGTAATTGTAGAACATTACAATCCAATCCTCCCAGGAAGTGGAGGGATTTCCTGGTTCAGAGAGAAATTGTGGTGGAAGTGCAACATTAACTTGTTGTGACATCGTTGCACAAAAATAAATAAGGAAATAAACAAGTAATACAATTATATGAACAAGGTACAGTAAAGTAAATGGAAGGAAGGCTGACTGAAAAGAAATCCAGGCAATGAATTTAAAAAATAAATATACAGTGCTCTTGAAATGAATATCTTACTTATTTCTGTTAATTAGAAGTTATTTTCCTAAACGTGAAGTGAGAATGAAGATCGGTGGCTCCGTAGTAGAGAATGAAGAAGCAACACGGCTTCAAATGCAGTGCGATATTAAGCACGATGTTGCTAGGAAACCGGCAATAACAATTACGTGACTTGTAAGTTTGAAAGCTCCGTTTCAATAGGCCGTTGTAAGGAGACTGAGCGGAAGAGGAGAAGGATGCGCGCGCAGCACGCAACGTCGGGTGACGTGATCTTCACTCTCGTCTCGAGGTAAACACACACGGAGGAGCTTGCACGAGGAGCGCGAAACAGAAGCAAGTCACGAGTCTTTGAAAAGGTTACCAGGCAACAGAGGTAACGGGCGAGAAATTTTTAAAGTATAAATATACTTATTGAAATGTTGACGAAGTCGCTCACCTTGCCGGTTTCGATTTCATAGAAAGAAATATTGATGAAACAAACGATGCACACGGAGTTCGAAGTTCTTTTGTGGTGAAGGGGGAATTTATCCTGTAGATCAGTAAATAATTAAGATCCCACTGCAGTTTTAATCCTCTGGCCAGATACAAGTCCAAAACGTCGCCAAAATGTAGTAAATAGAAAGTTGCTGGAAGCAGGTAGAAGCTTGAAAGTAGCAAGTTTATTTGCAGCACAGGATAAACAGCACAACACCATCTGGCCAAGTACCAACTGACCAGCCCAGGTGTTCTTAACAAGAACTATTGCATTAAGAACATACTTAAAGTTCTAAGAACTAGACAGAGAAAACAGACTAACACAAAAAGCTATTTACAACAATGGACAACCTGCTCAGAGTCATAGCGGCCAAGAACGAGAATTTGGAAGCCCGCAGCCGCCGCAACAACATACGCGTCACGGGCATTCCAGATCCACAGACACGGGCAGGATGGAGCTCTATATTGAAAAACTACTCAAAGGTTCGATTGGTGAGGACGTTTTCTCTCCCCAATTCATCGTCGAGAGAGCACATCGATCATTGGCACATGTGCCTAAGCCCAGACTGCCGCCTAGGCCGATTATTGCTAAATTATTAAACTATTGAGACCGAGATGTCGCGCTGAGGGAGGCCCGGTCTAAGCGAACATTACATTACAATGGCGTTAGCTTCTCCATATACCCGGATTTCACCCCTTTGGTACAGGAAGAGAGACGCAAGTTTATCCCCGTGAAAAAGAAGCTGCGAGAAGCCCAATTGGATTATGCTTTACTTTACCCGGCGAAGCTGCGGATCACACATCAGGGGAAACAACGTTTCTCTACGAACCCTCAAAAAGTGGAGGATTTCCTAAAAATGTTCCGTAAAGCACGTGGGGAAGGGCGCAGTGCTGCGGTGGACCTGGAGGACGGGGCCCGTCTTCGGCAGCGGATGACAACTGAATGCTTACAACTGCTGAACTATTTGCTTCACCTGCACTATCAAACATTGTCTCTCGCTCTGAACGCACGCACGGAGACGACTACATATGACGGACCCACGCTGCCTCACCATTCCTGTAGTAACGTAATCCAAGGGCCACTCTCCTGCCCTAGCCTCTGCCCAGGGCGGTATAGACTCGGAGCTATGGGCGGGTGCAGTGGCTGTGTGTACTCTATGTTATACCCCTATAGGGTGTTCCCCTTGCGAATGTTAATGTTGTTGACGCTGTTGCAGAGGTTGGGGGAGAGGGGGAGGGGGGAGGGACATTGGGTGGGGATCTATGGCTACTGGCATGATTGGGATGCTGGGGTGGGAGGGGGGTTGGGTTGGTTTATAAAGAGGCTCTTATCGCTTGGAATGTGTGTGCGATTAGCGCACTGGTATGAGTACCTATGTCGGCTAGTTGGAGTCAGCTTGGCTGCGTCGCATGGGCAGGCACTGCTGCACTTGTTGTTATCCTATTTATGGCTACTTGGAATGCTAGTACAAAATTGACCTGCATGTCATGGAATGTTAGGGGACTCAATGATGCTAAAAAATGTCGGAATGTCATCGCTTATCTTGATAGACACCATGTTCAGGTGGCCATGTTACAGGAAACCCATTTATCACCACAGGGGAGGACCACCTTTGCGAGCAGATGGGCGGGAGTCCGCACCTTCTCCTCATACTCCACCTATGCGAGAGGAGTTACCATCCTCATTGCTCGCAGGGTGCCATTCCATAAATACGGGGAACTGGTGGATAGCGAGGGGCATTATGCAATATTGTGGGGTAGACTGGGTCGAGACATATACACATTTGTTGTCAGCTATGCGCCAAAACGTGGACACATCTGTTTTCTTTACTACACTGTGGGGCAAGATCATGACCGCTGGCTCACGTCACGTTATCTGGGGTGGTGATTTCAATCTAGCGTTGATACCTCACCTGGATAGGGCAGACGGAGTGTGCTGCTATAAGCCCAGGGCACATGAGGCGCTGGAGGGGGTGATCACGGAGAGAGAGCTAATAGACGCCTGGAGGCACTTCCACTCACATGGCAGGGAAGGCACACACTTTACCTCACACACGGGAACTTGGGCGCGACTGGATCTCTTCCTACTCACCAGAGGGATTACCGCTGAGGTGTTAAGGGTAGCACATCTGCCGAGAACATACTCCGATCATAGTCCAGTCCTGCTACACCTTCGCATACCTGGGTGGGATAGCCCCAGACCACATTGGAGACTCCGCCCTGAGATCCTTTTGGATAATCTGTTTCGAACTGAGTTGGGGGAGGAGATAGCTGCCTTTTTTCCCAGGAATAAGGGGTCGGTGGACTCGGTCGAATACATCTGGGAGGCATTCAAGGTGACCATTAGAGGATATTGCATCTCCAAGAGCTATGGGGTCCTGCGAGATATTCAAAACACTATCTACACCTTGGAGGGGGAGCTACGAGCACTAGAACTCCGCATGGTGGCGGGCGATGGCCCTGATACGCACGCTGCTTTCAGAGACACCCTGTCGAAGTATGAGGAAGAGGCTGCTAGGGAGGCTAAGTTCCGTGGGAAACACTGGCAGGCCAGGAGCTACTGTGAGGGGGATCGGCCAGGGAAGGTGCTTGCAACACTCACACAGGCATCACGAGCACGCAACACCATACTTGAACTTACTGATACACAAGGAACCACGGTCAGGGACTCGGACAAGTTGCTTACTGCATTTACATCCCACTACCACACACTTTATACTTCTAACACAATGTCTGATACATCCTATGCTGCTTATCTAAGGGATGTGGCGCTATGCTGGCTCAGCGATGGGGACAGAGCCTTTCTGGCGGCCCCCTTCGAGCTGGATGAAATTCGCGAAGCAATTATGTCCCTCAAGAATGGCAAGGCCCCTGGCCTCGATGGCATCCCTGCTGAATTCTATAAAGCATACATAGATATTATGGCTCCTGTCCTCTGTGAGGTATACGTGGAATCGCTTGGCGACGGTGTTCTTCCCTGCTCTATGCGTGAGGTAGTTATTACTTCCCTCTTGAAGCCTGATAAGGATCCCGGCTCCTGCAACTCTTACCGCCTGCTCTCCCTCCTAAATTGCGATGTTAAGATACTCGCTAAGGTCCTAGCCACTCGCCTATCACTACTAATGTCCAGGATCGTATTGCCTGATCAATCTGGGTTTGTGGCTGGCCGATCTACCTCGCATAACCTCCGCACCTTATTCTCTTTACTCCGCATGGTACACCCCGACATGCCAGTTGCAGCCGTATTCCTTGATGCCTCCAAGGCATTCGACTCGGTTGAGTGGCCTTACTTGTTCTCTGTGTTGTCCAGTATGGGGTTCCCGAAACTCTTCATATCCTGGGTCCGCCTGCTTTATACTCGACCTACAGCGAGGGTGCTAATAAATGGTCGTCTTTCACACCCTATCGACATTACTAGAGGCACGCACCAGGGATGCCCCCTATCTCCCCTCTTATTCGCTATAGCTGTCGAACCTCTTGCTTGTCGCTTACGTCAACTGCACCGGGAGGGGGTGATACAATGCCTGCAGCGGCAAATCGATGTCTCTCTCTACGCAGACGACATCACGCTGTATGTTAAACACCCTGAGATACACCTTAACCCCTTACTCCGAGAGTTTGTTGTGTTTGGCAGAATGTCAGGCGTCCACATCAATTGGTCAAAGTCGCAATTTTTCCCTTTAACTGAAGTGGTCGCCGATTTTCCCCTTGATTATCCGCTAGAGTGGTGTCGGACCGATCTTCGATACCTGGGGATACAAATTTCCCGAGATAGGAGCGAGACACTACGATCCAATTACGGGGTAGCAATCACTAAGCTAGCGTGGCGTCGCATTGCCAAGAGCTTGTCTTGCCGTCTGCCGTATTCGCCCAAGTTACCGCTCACATTTCATCCTGATCTCACCCTGCTACAGGAACAGGGCTTTCGCAACCTTTGTGCGAGGGTATGAGTTGCTTGTTTTTTTCGACCTGTTCTCGAACGGTCAGTTTAAGACTGCAGAGATGTTCTTTGCGTCTCATAGCCGCACCCCGCTTGAGGTCTTCTATTATATACGCCTACGCGCGGGGATGAGGGACATCCTACCCGACTTCCCTGAAGAACCTGAAATCCTACCCCCACTTCATTTCCTGTTATGCTCACAGGATGGGACACATCTGGTCTCTGGCCTATACCATCAGCTCAGGGCTGCGGCTCCAATGCCTTAAACTAATGCCCGGGCACACTGGACTGCTGAGCTAGCTACTGACCTCACTGACGAGCAATGGCAATACTGCTGTACCCTCACGTCTCGCATATCCGCAAGCAGTAGACTGAAAATCATACATTACAAATTCCTGCAACGGGTGTATTATACGCCAGTGCGGAAACACAGATTCGGCTTGGCGGTCGATGCCGTACTGAACACGCAGACTTCCTGCACCTGGCGTGGGGATGCCCTCAAGTTTTGCACTATTGGCAGCAGGTGACGGACGCCCTCACAGTGATGACGTAGTGCGCCGTGTCCATGGACCCCTTGATGACACTTCTCGGACATACTCCACATATCCCTAACTCTTGTCGAAAATTCGTCGATACTGCACTTCTCTTGGCTAAGAGGCGTGTGGCGTGCCGATGGGGTCGAGGCAGAGCGCCTAAATTTAAGGATTAGTTGGCAGACTTGACCTACTGTCAAGAGCAGCATACCACCTTTGCTGAATTGTTACCGATTTCGAGTCGGCCTAAAGACATTTGGGGTCCCCTAGTGTGCTATTTACTCGCGCAATCGGATGACGAAGATACGCCTGAGGGAAACCGTACTACTGATTAGGGACACTGCATGAGCTTGGAGTTGGGCCATCGTCCTCGCCAATTCATACACATCCCCTCTCTGTTCTACTGGGGGGTGCCACCCCGATCTCGGGCCATGGGGCACCGCCCTGACCAACGCACCCCACATGTTACTCTTCGCTGTGGACCCTCCACCTGGGATCGCCTATTCCCCTTACCCTATCTGGGATCCTCCTGTGCCATTCATGACATATACTCACACCCCTCATATTCAATGACAATCCATGACACTATACACGTTGCTTACCATAGCATTGATACTATGCCACCAGGACTCCTGTTCCTCGACTACTGTGATGAGCACGAACCTGCCTGTCTATGCTACCGTACCGGCTTGAGCCTTTATTTCCAAGCATGTATGTAACGCCTCTTAGTTTCTTGAATGTTGGGAAGTTCTTTCAATCTTAACGAAAAATGAACAATAACTGAAAACACTGTTCTGCTGCAGTCTATCCTCAGATGCTTAGCAACGCCGGATGTACCACTACTATTACCTGATCCTAAGACATGCCGCCGGGCCTCCGGGATGCCGGCCACAAGGCTGTGTTCTATTTGCTTGCTACGCTGCCGGCCTCTGGGTTGTAGGCGCAAGAAGCTGTGTAATGTATTTCCTCCTATGCAATAAAGCAGTTTTGAACACCAAAAAAAAAAAAAAATGTCGTCCATGAACTCATCTTCAGATTCTCCGCAACCTGTCATATTTTTATTTTTTCTAATACACTTTCCTCCAGACTGCTCATCATGTCCTTAATACAGGATACAGTCCTTCTGCAACCAATGCATGTCTCCATTGTTTCATCTGATCTTCACGCTTTATATGCATCATTTTTGGTTAGAATCATCTATGACCCTAGTACTTCTAGATCTGTCTCGATCAAATGCTTCCATTTCCCACACCTCTAGGCCTTCATACTGGATCAACCTAGGTCTAGGCTCCAATTCAGTCATTCTATACCTTAAATTCTGAAGGATTCTACCACCGAATGTACCATGTTCTGGAAAAGCCAATATTCCATCACCTTTTGTATATTCAATCCAATTTTCTTACCATACACAAGTATGATATCCCTTTTCCATCATCATAAATGAGTCAGGAGTCTTAGGCGGTGAGATAAGAATTCCTTCCCTAGTTTTAATAGGTTTATCCTTATTGAAATAATTTTTTACTTTCTGCAAAATTACATTTTTCTATTCTCTCCATACATTTTATACGTTCTTCTCCTTATGAATTCTTGTATAGCAAAACCCAAATACCTTCTATCTGGGTGATTCCCTATTAAGGTTGGATCGTTTTTCCACATACGAATTTCACTTTAAATTAAAATAATTTGTGCCTTTGTTTATACTTCGAGTCTCCAATCGTATTGCCGCTTTTATCCTTTAATCCAATCAAATTTACTTTTATAAAACTCTTTTTATCCAATATTAGCGCGGCTTTAGTGTGACGTCAGTATCCACTCCTCACTACTGACCCCTCCTTCACAATCCTCCGTAATTCACACACCTGCTGTCTCGACCAATCCCAGCGCGGCACTCGATGAGGTCAGCGTGACAACTGACCCCTCCTTTACAATTCCCTGTCTTGTCACCCACACCCGCTGACTCAGCCAACCCCAGCGCGGCACTTTGTGACATCAGTGCAACTCCGGCAGCTGACCCTCCCTTCACAAGGTAATACGAAAACGTATTTTCTTTTATTCTTTCACAAAGATTTTCATTAATAACATCATAAAAACATTTGCTACCCTGTCGGTTTTACAAAACCAATGGTTCATTTCTTTTACTACAAATAAAACCTTCTGCTTACTCTTCATGCACTGCGAGTAAGACCCTTCAGTTTACTCTTCACATAAGCTCAGAAGAACCTGCTACTCTTCCAGTGTTACCCTTTCTAGGTGATATAACACCAAAATTTCACCAGCAAACTATTTGCTAACAATCACTCTCACTATTTCATAAATAAATTTCCCAAACCGACGAGTAACCTTAATGCAGTGTGATTTCCATTCATCACCTGCTATACACATTCCGGTAATTTCCAGACAACATAAAACAATATACAAACAGGTTATTTAATACTTGAATCTATAATCAATATTCACAAAACTAATCAATAAAAACCATACCTCTGCTACCAGCAAACTGATCCAGCGGGACACCATCCTGCGGACAATTATCACTAAACACACATTCAGGCCGATAAACCACACTCACTAATTAGTTCAGTCGATGAAACCTCACTGGGATCAATTGTAGGGCTAACTCTATATGTCTGATTTACCTCTAAAATGTAAGTTTATTTAATTAATAAGCCCTTTCTTTACACATGGGTCTATTTTAGTTGATTACGTTTGATAAATTTAACAATGAAGTATTTACCTGGTTTACTCATTAAATGATCACCAACTCGGTTTTGATTTAAATTTTTATCTGAATTTTTCAAGAGAAACAAAAGACATATTACAGTGTTAACTCCATCATTCTGAAGAGGTAAGATTCGATGTATCTAGATTAGACTATAAATTCAATGACTAGTACCTTAGGAAGAGAGGATAGAGATAAAAGGCACATTGACACAAAACACAGATTTACATTTACCTAGGATGGTGCAAGATCAGACCCCTATGGCCAAGAGTGTGGGCCCCTCGAGAAAAGTTTCAGGTGACAGGTTCAGGACAGGATTAGGACAGGGCAGGTACCCTCTTCTGGATTTGACGCCTGCGTCTGCACCACTCTCTGATGCTAATTTCCGCCTCAATTCTTCCGCAAATCTCCTTCCTAGTTCTATTGTTGAAAAATTCTAAGTCTGCTCTCAGGTATTTCAATCAGCATTCGGACAGCATCTCTATCTCTCAGCGTTCTGGCAGCGATAATGCTTCCTAATCTAACTAACTACCCCAAATATACCTTTTGATGGCATGTTCCACCCCTAAATGTTTCAAACATGTAAAACTCCTAATTCTGATTGGACAAACCAGGGGGATGATCATCACACCATGCTAAGTTTAATACTTTTCTTAAGACCTTTGTCTTATGTTCCCGCCCATTAGATTGTTTCTCCCAAGCTTTATTTCCCACCTATGTTTATATTATATTTATTAACATTGTATACAGTTTATTCATTTGTCCACTGAGTCTTCAGGACTTTCAGCTGGTTCCCAGGACATGAGAAAGGCGTGTCTTTGATCAGGTTCCAACACTTGAGATCATGACTCCAGAGTTGTCTCTATTGTGCATGCGTATGGGGATCACGTGATTATCAGCCCTTAACTCTCTTTAAGACCCAAATACGAACTAACAGAGAAGTCAAACAGACAAGATGCTAGATTCAAATAAAATGATTTCACTGTATACCACTTATATCTACTCTAATCCCAGTTAATTAAAAAAACTATTTATGCATTAGCATTTAGTATATAACGTGGTTTAGTTTCAGACAAAGCAGATGCTGAGCATGTGAGTTCTTAAGCGGCCATCTTGAGTGTCACTGAGCAGAAGCAGAGCTTTCCCACCAAGCATTAAGACATCATGCAGTTGACGCATGCGCTGTATGTTTTCCTGCGTTAGCAGGCATTTTGAGTCGCACTCGGGTTACTTGTGAATAAAACACATATGCAAGCTTCCCTCTTTTCAAATAAATGTAAAATAATGTTGTCTAATATCAGTATTTACAAACAATATTAGTAATTTATTACAATATTATATGAGTGAATTTATCTAGCAAGTTGCTTACATGCAAATCCTTGCTCCATCAGAGGTGAAATCTTAATCTCTTCTACTCGCCCCATATCCCATCATAGCTCAGATTTCAACGTACATGTGAGAGATTAATATTGGATGAGTCTTCAACCGGGAGCAAGGGAGGGTTGTATGTGAATATATAAAATATACCAATATTGGTGAACTGGAATTACAGGTAAGTAACTAACTTCTTATACTCTTTGTAAACAACAAGGGTTCCCTGTATGAAAAATAACAATCAACCCCTAGGTCAGGGAATAAGTCAGTGGAGAAAACTACCTAGGCAGTAATTCTAAATTTAAAAACACAATACGGAAAGGACCAACACTGAGAGTGAACAGTTTCCAATTAGATACATAAGTTTATTACAATCACATAAACATTAGCTAAAAATATACATTTCATAAAAGTTGAATATACATCAATCATAACATAAAAATTCTTGGACATAGAAGAGTAAGTTGTGTGTCGCTGTAAGAGCCTCTCTAATGGGAATGTTACTGTAGAGAGACTCTATGTCAAGAGTAACGAGAAGATCTCGTAACGGGTTAAAACTAATACTTTCCACTTTGTTAATCATAGCACTAGTATCTTTAATGTAGGATGGAACATTAGGTATACAGGGACACAAGAAACTGTCCACATATTTAGAAAGTGCTTCTGTGGGTGTGCCTATCGTCGAGACGATGGGTCTATAAGGGGGATTTTTTTCGTCCTTATGAATCTTTGGTTGTCCATATATGCAAGCAGTCTTGCCCGCATTAGTATTTAAATAGTCAAACTCTTTGGCATTTATTTCACCATTTTCTAATTGGAAACTGTTCACTCTCAGTGTTGGTCCTTTCCGTATTGTGTTTTTAAATTTAGAATTACTGCCTAGGTAGTTTTCTCCACTGACTTATTCCCTGACCTAGGGGTTGATTGTTATTTTTCATACAGGGAACCCTTGTTGTTTACAAAGAGTTTACCCACAGCTTGTCTGTGCAGGGTTGGCATTTCTCATCCTACGTATGATAGTGTGTTTCTAACCTCTATGTGCATTGGTAGCCTAGTCTAGTACCTGTTATAAATATAGTTGCCACTCTCTTCTATCATTTCCATCTAGAACTCTCTCCTTTTGCTTAATTCTCTTAGTAAATAGACATCAATATAAGAATCAAATTTAGGAATGGCACAGATTCAAACTTTTGGCTTCTCTGATGCAGAATTTGCATTATTAATAGGTACATCAAATACCCCATCAGAAGCCACAAACTCCTCGTCCAATACCCAGAGAGGACAAGATGATTACAATAAACTATTTGACCTCAAAAAGAAATTAAGACGAATGGAAGCCCATGGGGAATTTATGTTAGCTTATCTTAAATCAGGCATCATCCCCATGGGTTTGCGAGTAAGAAATATCCCAGGGTTATTTGTACATCATCGTAGCTTTATAGAAAAATGGAGCATGATCGCGAGTCGTTGCTCGCGAGACTTAATGATGCTCATAGTAGCGACTGCTAAAGAACTAGCATTAGATATTCAAAAAGAAATAGATACTCTGGAAGAGGCCATCAAACAATTAGGTAATCTAGAAGAGACGATGAAAAAATTAGAAGATCTCAATAAAGAAGTGGAATCGTTTGTAAACTACTTAGAAAAACGTAAAAATGACAAACTCACAAAAGAGAAAAGATTTTATTCGATAGAACTAGCTTATCCCTATCTCAGATCTGACTTTTACAAGCAAAATCATTATCTGGATACAAATAGAAATCAACAACAGAGAGTTAATAATTTCTCTGTCTCATCTGAGTCAGGAGGAGAAGGAGAAGATGCCTTCTATGAATCAGATAGCAACTACAACTCTGCTCAAGCCAAACGAAATCAAAATCAGACTCCTTTTTTAGGGAACCGCGGTGGTCGCCGCGGACGACCCAGAGTGAGGTTCCAAACACAGACCAGGGGGGGATACAAACCCCAGCATCATTACCAACAAGACCCCAACTACCAACAAGATCCTCAGAACCACTATCAACAGCAGGAGCCTCAGTTTGTCAGAGAGACAAGAAACAGACAGTACTGGAAACCAGGAATGTAATTCCCATATTCAATCTTTCCAGTACCCCTCTAAATGAATCCAGTGTCAATGTTCTATCGAAAGGACCGTCGTTTGTTCCCCATTGTAACACTAATGTTTTTGAGTTATATAGTGACATAATATCTTTCTTTCGGAAGATCCGATTAAAAAAGTTCTTCCAAAATGAAGCAGTTGATTTGTTATCAGCAGAACCTTCCACCCTCAGACTTCCATCGACATTTAGCCCTTCCCTTGATCAGATTGGACCAGAGGTAGCAGCATTTGAGTTGGTTGTTCTCAAAAAACTTGAAAAAACCATTTGTTTCATTCCGAAACCTATCTACAATATGGATAAATTAGAACATGCTGCCCTACATGCACTTGCCTCGGATACATCAATCACAATCAAGAGTTGTGACAAGGGAGGAGGAATAGCAGTACTCGACTCCAAAGTCTATGAGATCAATATGCTAAAAATGCTAGAAGATCAAACTTTTTACCAGCCAGAAAGATATAACCCAATCAACAAAATAACTAGAGACATTCGTCAAATAACTACCAGGGCCTTAGAAAATGGTGAAATAAATGCCAAAGAGTTTGACTATTTAAATACTAATGCGGGCAAGACTGCTTGCATATATGGACAACCAAAGATTCATAAGGACGAAAAAAATCCCCCTTATAGACCCATCGTCTCGACGATAGGCACACCCACAGAAGCACTTTCTAAATATGTGGACAGTTTCTTGTGTCCCTGTATACCTAATGTTCCATCCTACATTAAAGATACTAGTGCTATGATTAACAAAGTGGAAAGTATTAGTTTTAACCCGTTACGAGATCTTCTCGTTACTCTTGTGTAGGAGAGTAGGGTCTGCTATCCTATGGTCACCCCAATTTTTGCTTTTTGCTTCACTGGTTTTCGACTTACTGAGGCTGTGGGCCTGCTAATCAGACCCCCAGCCTGCTGTTCTCTCTCTAAATTTATAATACATGTGCTATAGGTACATACCACAATTGGAAATGGACTCCTTGTCAGCCCCTGTACCATGCACTATAGGTGCCCAGGGCATAGGTGCCACCAAGGCCTACCAGGGGCTGAAGCATAGCTTTTGCCACCCCTGGCTGGTTCTTAAATTGACACAACTGGCTGATCACTCAGCTGGGGCAAGTGGGTGTAATCACCCCTTGCTTAGATATAGTATACCTATATCTAAACCTATATCTGGACACATATATAGCCTGTAAGCCACTCCTATGGAAGGCCTCATCAATCCTGGAGGCAGAGTGCGTGGTTTTATGTGAGATGGTGCTCTGGCATGAGCTGAGCCTGTCTGCAGCTGTCGGGAACAACTCCCTAAGCTGATCCGGGATAATGCCATACCATATACTCTTAAGCGCATTATAATCCTCGCGGTTATATAGCAACTTTGGTTTGGCTTTATCAAAACATGTCGTGTAAGGTGTCATACGAATTGGAATACTATCCCCTCGCCAGTTCTGGCGACGGGGATAGCATTCCACCCTTCTAGAGGGAGAAGACATGTTACTTTACTGAAACGCGGCTGATTTAAAATGAGCCTCAGATCCACAAAATGGATGCCCCTGCCACAGACACGGGTCTGACCTCCTGCTGCTGACCGAAACCCGGCAGAGGAGGCCTGGACAAAGAGTTTCCTGTCACAGGGCGGTGTCAAACCACCCCAGACAGGAGATAGTGGATTGGAGTAGGGAGGTTTCAAAGAAACCAGACACTGCCTGGGGAGCACAAGGCTGCCCCTTGCAGGATCCGGCCAAACCGGTTCTGGGGCCTCCCAGCCCCTGTCCCAGCGCGGCCAGGATCAAAGGAGAGGGGTGTAACCACCCCCTTCCTGGGTCCCACCCATAGGAGGGGACCTAGCAGGATGTCCAACCCCCGAGATTCGAATAAGAGGGGGAGCAGTCCCAACGGACCTCAGATCATCCTGAAGAAACATAAGAAACGAAATCTGGACCCTTCGACTTTCTACACGACGTGAGAAGACTGAAGAATCTCCCTTGTGGTCAAGGAGTGACCACCCTGTGCAAACAGGCACCATCCAGCCCTCGACCCTTGCTTTGTTGCAGTTCCCGCCGGAACTCGAGCGACAGAGATCGACGAGATCAAGCTTGCCTGCCTTCTACCTGCCCGATCCACAGTCCCTGCAGAGCTGGGACCCGTGGAGGCGACCGGAAGCGTGGGGCACGCCATCTTGAAAAGGCCACGAGACGCTGACCGTGCGGCCCACGAGTGACCCTCGAAGCTGTACACCGGGGTTTGAGAAGCCCCAGCCCCGAGCTCCACTTGCACCAAAGCTCACCCCTCCACACTCGACGAGTGCTGCGTGGGGCCCTTCTGCTTGTGTGCGCTCGACGCGTTGGCCCGGTCACTTGCCAGCTGGCTTGTGGCCCCTGTGCCGACGAACTTCGAAATACGACTTGCTTTTCTGGTTGCTCCAGATCTGCACCAGCTCCTGTGAAAAGGAGCACCCACTCTGACCCTCCTGGTTCGAGTGATAAGCAATCTCCCGGTTCCGCGTGGATTGCTTTTGCCAAGTGCTGTTTGCTACAATCTTCAAGCCGACGGTGCTGACGGCGAGAGCCTACGTGGGACAGATCGTGACCTGCTCCTGGACGTCGCAGATGCCCCAGAGCCCACGTGACAGCGGAGAGAAGCCTATCGACAACCGCCTGATTGCGCCCGACATTGCCTGGTTCCGTCCTGGTTCCACCCTGGTCACTGCTGAGTGACCCAGACTCTGTCCCCTCTGCTTTCAGGTACTTTTCTACATCGATCCACCCTTGGATCGCACCGGACACTTCTGCTTCACAGCGCCTGCAGCTGCAACAGCTCCAAGCACCCAGAACCTGCGTGACAGAACCCGACGTCACTTCGACCCTGTGCACCCACGGCCTGTGGGTGAGGTAACTTTGCAACGCCGGTGTCTTTTCACTGGTACACACCTCTAGGGTCTGTGTCTAAAGTTTTGTGTTCCTAGGTTCAGCGGAAGTATCTTTTTATTCACTTTAACTGACTTTTACGCACCATTGACAGTGCATTGGTGCGCGCTGCACTTTCCGTGCTGCATCCGTCTCCTGTGGGCTACTCCCGACTTCTTCATTGCTTGTCCTGACTGCTCCCAGCGAATCTCTAGGCCCTAGGCCTAACCATTGTTCGTAAAGTGTTCCTTATACCACTTTTTTGATATATGGTCTGAGTGGCCCCCCGCCCTCAGCCATAATTGTGCCAACTTTATATGTGTAACAGTGCTTTTGATTTAACGCTTGTGCCCCTTTCCTCATAAAGAGTACTGGGGAATAATTTAGTAATAAATACATATATTTTTATAATATATACTTGTGTGGTGTCCTTTCATTTGATTACAGGATTGTATGTGGTAAAACAAGCTCGCTTAACACGACCTCTTAAGTTAAGCCTTTAAGGCTGCTTAGTCCATGCTACCACTAGGATAGCTTGTCTACAAGGTTGACTTACAACCTGACATCTTTGGGGTTTGCTTGGACTGATAACCAGTGGTTCCAGAATTGGAAACACTACCTATCAGGCCAACTTCTCACATTGGTGTGCAGCGGTGCGGATTTGAGCTTGCTGTTTGTTTTACCATTGCAATCTTTATCAAATTGAAAGATCACATCAAGTACCTCTAGGTACATATAAATCAAAAGCTTAGCATATTAAGTTCTACTGAACTTAGTAGTTGTAGATTAAAGGGATTAGCACACCCTGACTACAACTCACTAGCAAGGTACAGTAGGAAACCACTTAGTGTAGGTAAGTGCACCACTTACACCTCACTAGCAGTCATGTCTGATACAGGTAGAGCTTCAGGCTCTGCTCCTGTAATAGTTGATCCTATAGGGACAACATCCAGATATGACAACCTTAGCCACAAAGACCTGAGTGCCTTGTGCACAGCCAGGGGGCTAAAAAAGGGCAGAGGCCCTACCATTCCTTCCCTAATAGCTCTCCTAGAAAAGGATGACCTAGATAAGGCGATTCAGACTCCCTTAGAAACAGAGGAAGGGATAAACTCCCCTGAGAATGAGGATCTTCAAGAAGGAGTAGAGGAGGAAGAGGAAGACCCAGAGGAAGGCTCTGATGTAGAAGAGCCTGAAGATCAGGATCAGGTGGGAAACCAGGTACAGGTTGCCAGGCTTAACCAGGCCAACTTGGACCTACATGGGAATGGAGGGGGCCAGCACCACTCCAGATCTCATAACCAAATTCTCCCAGGTAATAGAAGGGAGAGATCTCTGTCAAGGGACTCTCACCTTTCTAGTGCCTCAAGAGAATCTCAAAGAGGAATGACTTCCTCCCAGAGAATAGAGCATAGGGCCAGAATGAGGGCTGTCCAACTCCAAATAGAAAGGGAAGAGGTAGCCTTGGCTCAAGCTAAACTTGCTTTAGCAAGAGAAAAAAAATTGTGTGGCTTAGATGCCACTGGTGGCAGCAAAGTTCCTAAAGAAAAAGACAGGGCCTATGACAATAGAAACCTGACAAAAATTGTGCCCCCCTACAAGGAAGGGGATGATATCCACAAATGGATGACTGCTCTTGAGAGGGCCTGCATGGTACAGCAGGTCCCTGAGGATCAGTGGGCAGCAATTTTATGGTACTCCTTTTCTGAGAAAGGGAGGGACAGGCTCCTCACTGTTAGACCTGAGGATGCCAAAAACTACTCTGTTCTGAAGAGTGCTCTTATTGAAGGGTTTGGCCTAACCACTGAACAATACAGGTTGTTGTTCAGAGACACCCAAAAAGCACAGACTCAGGACTGGACTGATTTTGTAGATTGTGCCACTAAGGCTCTGGAGGGTTGGCTGCAGGGAAGTAAAGTTTCAGACTATACAGGATTGTACAATCTTATGATGAGAGAACAGATCCTTAATAACTGTCAGAACCAGCTGTTGCATCAATACCTTGTTGACTCTGATTTGACCTCTCCCCAAGAATTGGGAAAGAAGGCAGACAAATGGGTCAGAACAAGGATTAAGCAGAAAAACCAGAACCAAGGTGACCAGAAGAAAACAGACCAGAAGGGTGGGAATCAGAAAGATAAAGAAAAGGACCAGAAGTCTTCAGGCCCCCAAACTAGCAATAAGGAGGGGGGTTCCCAAAATGGAAACAAGAAAAAGAAGAACGATGGCCCAAAGAAACCTTGGTGTAATACCTGCAAATCAGTTTCACACTGGGGCAGTGAATGCACTAAGAAAAATCCAGTCCCCACCACTGCAGCTCCTAAAGCAACTGCACCCCCTAGTACAGTCAGCAGTGGTGGTACACAGCCAAAGGGTTTAGTAGGGTTGACCCTGGGTACTGAGGTGGAATCTGGCCTAGTCAGAATCCCCACACAGGCAGTTCTCCTATATGATGTGGACATATCTTTGCCCACTGCAGTAAGCCCCAGTAACCTGGGCAAATATAGGCAGACTCCCTTAATTAATGAGAAACTGGCTCAGGCCTACAGGGACACTTGTGCCAGTGTCACAATGGTGGCACCTGGCTTTGTGGACCCTGGACAAATTGTACTAGGTGAAAGTTACCTAGTGACCAATGCAAGCAACTCCACTACTTCCCATAGTGTGGCTGTTGTGAACTTCTCCTGGGGAGGGGTAGATGGCCTAAAGAAAGTTGTTGTGAGTGCAGACCTCCCAGTAGACTGTCTGTTAGGCAATGATCTTGAAAGCTCAGTTTGGTCAGAAGTGGAGTACAGGACTCATGCAGAAATGCTAGGGATTTCAGCTCATGTCCTTGCAGTGACAAGGTCTCAGGCTAAGAAGTGCCTTCCTGAACCAGTGGTGGATCTTGAAACAATAGACCAACCACAACCCAAGAGAAGGAGCAAGAGGGTTAAGGCTGTGCCTTCCCACTTGCCCCAGGTTGAGGATCAGGTTTCACAGGAAACTGATTCTGCAGTCCAAGAGGAGACTGTCTCTGAGGAGCTTGAACCTGATCAGGTTGAGTTTCTGGGGACAGGGGGACCCTCAAGGGCAGACCTGGGGCAGGCCCAATTAGATTGCCCTTCACTTGAACCCCTCAGACAGCAAGCTGCTGCTGAGGCTGCAGGGAATGCTCAAGGTACCCATAAAGTATATTGGGATGAAGGACTCCTTTATTCAGAGGCTAGAGACCCCAAGCCTGGCACAACCAGGAGGTTGGTTATACCTTTGAAGTTTAGGGGCTTCCTTCTTACCTTGGCCCATGATATTCCCCTTGCAGGACACTTAGGCCAGAACAAGACTTGGGACAGGCTTGTTCCACACTTTCACTGGCCTCACATGTCAGAAAATGTCAAGGAGTTTTGTCGCTCCTGTGTCACTTGCCAAGCCAGTGGTAAGTCAGGTGGCACAACAAAGGCCCCCCTGATACCACTACCTGTGGTGGGGGTACCCTTTGAAAGAGTTGGAATAGACATTGTGGGTCCCATGGATCCTCAAACAGCATCTGGGCACAGATTTATACTGGTGGTAGTGGATCATGCCACCAGGTACCCAGAAGCAATTCCCCTGAGGACCACCACAGCTCCTGTGGTGGCAAAAGCCCTCATTGCAGTTTTCTCAAGAGTGGGCTTTCCAAAGGAGGTTCTTTCAGACAGAGGTACCAACTTCATGTCTGGATACTTAAAAGCAATGTGGAAAGAGTGTGGAGTAAACTATAAGTTTACCACACCCTACCATCCACAGTGCAATGGGCTTGTGGAAAGGTTCAACAAGACCCTAAAGGGAATGATAAAAGGGTTACCAGAGAAGCTTAGGCGGAAATGGGACATCCTTTTACCCTGCTTGCTCTTTGCTTACAGAGAGGTCCCACAGAAGGGGGTTGGCTACAGCCCTTTTGAACTTTTGTTTGGCCACCCTGTAAGAGGTCCATTGAGTTTGGTGAAGGAAGGATGGGAGTTACCTCTCAAAAAGCCTAAACTAGACATTGTGGACTATGTACTTGGTCTCCGCTCCAGGATGGCTGAATACATGGAGAGAGCATCCAAAAACCTTGAGGCAAGTCAGGAATTACAGAAAGCCTGGCATGACCAAAAGGCTGTTCTGGTTGAGTACCAGCCAGGGCAGAAGGTGTGGGTGTTGGACCCAGTGGGGCCAGCAGCTCTCCAGGACCAATGGACTGGACCCTACCCTATCATTGAAAAGAAGGGAGAAGTCACCTACTTGGTTGACTTTGGCACCCCTAGGAGCCCCCACAGGGTGCTCCATGTCAATCGTTTGAAAGCATTTGTTGACAGGGAGGACATGAGTCTCCTCATGGCCACAGATGGGGAACAGGAGGAAGAGAGTGACCCTCTCCCAGACCTGCTTTCCCAGAACCCTGATGATGGTTCAGTTGATGGAGTAGCCTTGGCAGGCAGCCTCACTGAGCAGCAACAGGTGGACTGCAGACAGGTGTTGCAGGCCCACAGACACTTGTTTTCACTCACACCCAGTCAGACTAGCTGGTGCACCCATGAGGTGGATACTGGTGACAATCTGCCTGTGAAGAATAAAATCTACAGGCAACCTGACCATGTCAGGGATTGTATAAAGGCTGAGGTGCAAAAGATGTTGGAGCTTGGAGTGATTGAGCCATCAGAGAGCCCATGGGCTAGCCCAGTGGTCCTTGTGCCAAAACCTCATACCAAAGATGGAAAGAGAGAAATGAGGTTTTGTGTGGACTACAGAGGTCTCAATGCTGTCACTAGGACAGATGCTCATCCCATTCCAAGAGCAGATGAGCTCATTGATAAATTGGCTTCTGCCAAGTTTCTGAGCACATTTGATTTGACAGCTGGCTACTGGCAAATCAGACTAGCTGAGGAGTCAAAAGCCAAAACAGCATTCTCTACCCCTAGTGGGCATTATCAGTTTGTGGTAATGCCCTTTGGTTTGAAGAATGCACCTGCCACTTTCCAAAGGTTGGTGAACCAAGTCCTTGCTGGGCTGGATGACTTTTGTGCAGCATATCTAGATGATATTGCTGTCTTTAGCTCCACCTGGGAGGATCACCTGATCCACCTGAAGAAGGTTCTGGAGGCCCTGCAAAAGGCAGGCCTGACTATCAAGGCTACTAAGTGCCAGATAGGGCAGAGCAAGGTTGTGTACTTGGGCCACCTAGTAGGTGGGGGTCAAGTTCAACCACTGGAGAGCAAGATCCAGACCATACAGGACTGGACTCCTCCAACTACCCAGACACAAGTCAGAGCCTTCTTGGGCCTGACTGGGTATTACAGAAAATTTGTAAAGAACTATGGGTCCATTGTGACACCATTGAATGACTTGACATCCAAGAAGATGCCCAAAAAGGTTCAGTGGACAGTTAGCTGTCAAAAGGCATTTGATGACCTGAAGAAGGCCATGTGCTCTGCACCTATCCTGAAGAGTCCTGACTACTCCAAACAGTTCATTGTACAGACAGATGCTTCTGAGTTGGGGGTGGGAGCTGTGCTTTCACAACTTAATCAAGATGGTCAAGACCAGCCCATTGCTTTTATTAGCAGAAGGCTGACCCCCAGGGAGAAACGTTGGTCAGCTATTGAGAGGGAGGCCTTTGCTGTGGTTTGGGCCCTGAAGAAGTTGAGGCCATACTTGTTTGGTACTCACTTCCTAATTCAGACAGACCATAAGCCCCTCTTGTGGCTAAATCAGATGAAGGGTGAAAATCCCAAACTGCTCAGGTGGTCCATTTCCCTACAGGGGATGGACTTTACAGTGGAGCACCGCCCAGGGACTGACCATGGTAATGCAGATGGTCTCTCCAGGTACTTCCACTTAGAACATGAAGACTTATCTGGTCAAGGTTAAGTTTAATGTCCCTGCGTTTGGGGGGGGGTTATGTAGGAGAGTAGGGTCTGCTATCCTATGGTCACCCCAATTTTTGCTTTTTGCTTCACTGGTTTTCGACTTACTGAGGCTGTGGGCCTGCTAATCAGACCCCCAGCCTGCTGTTCTCTCTCTAAATTTATAATACATGTGCTATAGGTACATACCACAATTGGAAATGGACTCCTTGTCAGCCCCTGTACCATGCACTATAGGTGCCCAGGGCATAGGTGCCACCAAGGCCTACCAGGGGCTGAAGCATAGCTTTTGCCACCCCTGGCTGGTTCTTAAATTGACACAACTGGCTGATCACTCAGCTGGGGCAAGTGGGTGTAATCACCCCTTGCTTAGATATAGTATACCTATATCTAAACCTATATCTGGACACATATATAGCCTGTAAGCCACTCCTATGGAAGGCCTCATCAATCCTGGAGGCAGAGTGCGTGGTTTTATGTGAGATGGTGCTCTGGCATGAGCTGAGCCTGTCTGCAGCTGTCGGGAACAACTCCCTAAGCTGATCCGGGATAATGCCATACCATATACTCTTAAGCGCATTATAATCCTCGCGGTTATATAGCAACTTTGGTTTGGCTTTATCAAAACATGTCGTGTAAGGTGTCATACGAATTGGAATACTATCCCCTCGCCAGTTCTGGCGACGGGGATAGCATTCCACCCTTCTAGAGGGAGAAGACATGTTACTTTACTGAAACGCGGCTGATTTAAAATGAGCCTCAGATCCACAAAATGGATGCCCCTGCCACAGACACGGGTCTGACCTCCTGCTGCTGACCGAAACCCGGCAGAGGAGGCCTGGACAAAGAGTTTCCTGTCACAGGGCGGTGTCAAACCACCCCAGACAGGAGATAGTGGATTGGAGTAGGGAGGTTTCAAAGAAACCAGACACTGCCTGGGGAGCACAAGGCTGCCCCTTGCAGGATCCGGCCAAACCGGTTCTGGGGCCTCCCAGCCCCTGTCCCAGCGCGGCCAGGATCAAAGGAGAGGGGTGTAACCACCCCCTTCCTGGGTCCCACCCATAGGAGGGGACCTAGCAGGATGTCCAACCCCCGAGATTCGAATAAGAGGGGGAGCAGTCCCAACGGACCTCAGATCATCCTGAAGAAACATAAGAAACGAAATCTGGACCCTTCGACTTTCTACACGACGTGAGAAGACTGAAGAATCTCCCTTGTGGTCAAGGAGTGACCACCCTGTGCAAACAGGCACCATCCAGCCCTCGACCCTTGCTTTGTTGCAGTTCCCGCCGGAACTCGAGCGACAGAGATCGACGAGATCAAGCTTGCCTGCCTTCTACCTGCCCGATCCACAGTCCCTGCAGAGCTGGGACCCGTGGAGGCGACCGGAAGCGTGGGGCACGCCATCTTGAAAAGGCCACGAGACGCTGACCGTGCGGCCCACGAGTGACCCTCGAAGCTGTACACCGGGGTTTGAGAAGCCCCAGCCCCGAGCTCCACTTGCACCAAAGCTCACCCCTCCACACTCGACGAGTGCTGCGTGGGGCCCTTCTGCTTGTGTGCGCTCGACGCGTTGGCCCGGTCACTTGCCAGCTGGCTTGTGGCCCCTGTGCCGACGAACTTCGAAATACGACTTGCTTTTCTGGTTGCTCCAGATCTGCACCAGCTCCTGTGAAAAGGAGCACCCACTCTGACCCTCCTGGTTCGAGTGATAAGCAATCTCCCGGTTCCGCGTGGATTGCTTTTGCCAAGTGCTGTTTGCTACAATCTTCAAGCCGACGGTGCTGACGGCGAGAGCCTACGTGGGACAGATCGTGACCTGCTCCTGGACGTCGCAGATGCCCCAGAGCCCACGTGACAGCGGAGAGAAGCCTATCGACAACCGCCTGATTGCGCCCGACATTGCCTGGTTCCGTCCTGGTTCCACCCTGGTCACTGCTGAGTGACCCAGACTCTGTCCCCTCTGCTTTCAGGTACTTTTCTACATCGATCCACCCTTGGATCGCACCGGACACTTCTGCTTCACAGCGCCTGCAGCTGCAACAGCTCCAAGCACCCAGAACCTGCGTGACAGAACCCGACGTCACTTCGACCCTGTGCACCCACGGCCTGTGGGTGAGGTAACTTTGCAACGCCGGTGTCTTTTCACTGGTACACACCTCTAGGGTCTGTGTCTAAAGTTTTGTGTTCCTAGGTTCAGCGGAAGTATCTTTTTATTCACTTTAACTGACTTTTACGCACCATTGACAGTGCATTGGTGCGCGCTGCACTTTCCGTGCTGCATCCGTCTCCTGTGGGCTACTCCCGACTTCTTCATTGCTTGTCCTGACTGCTCCCAGCGAATCTCTAGGCCCTAGGCCTAACCATTGTTCGTAAAGTGTTCCTTATACCACTTTTTTGATATATGGTCTGAGTGGCCCCCCGCCCTCAGCCATAATTGTGCCAACTTTATATGTGTAACAGTGCTTTTGATTTAACGCTTGTGCCCCTTTCCTCATAAAGAGTACTGGGGAATAATTTAGTAATAAATACATATATTTTTATAATATATACTTGTGTGGTGTCCTTTCATTTGATTACAGGATTGTATGTGGTAAAACAAGCTCGCTTAACACGACCTCTTAAGTTAAGCCTTTAAGGCTGCTTAGTCCATGCTACCACTAGGATAGCTTGTCTACAAGGTTGACTTACAACCTGACATCTTTGGGGTTTGCTTGGACTGATAACCAGTGGTTCCAGAATTGGAAACACTACCTATCAGGCCAACTTCTCACATCTTGACATAGAGTCTCTCTACAGTAACATTCCCATTAGAGAGGCTCTTACAGCGACACACAACTTACTCTTCTATGTCCAAGAATTTTTATGTTATGATTGATGTATATTCAACTTTTATGAAATGTATATTTTTAGCTAATGTTTATGTGATTGTAATAAACTTATGTATCTAATTGGAAACTGTTCACTCTCAGTGTTGGTCCTTTCCGTATTGTGTTTTTAAATTTAGAATTACTGCCTAGGTAGTTTTCTCCACTGACTTATTCCCTGACCTAGGGGTTGATTGTTATTTTTCATACAGGGAACCCTTGTTGTTTACAAAGAGTTTACCCACAGCTTGTCTGTGCAGGGTTGGCATTTCTCATCCTACGTATGATAGTGTGTTTCTAACCTCTATGTGCATTGGTAGCCTAGTCTAGTACCTGTTATAAATATAGTTGCCACTCTCTTCTATCATTTCCATCTAGAACTCTCTCCTTTTGCTTAATTCTCTTAGTAAATAGACATCAATATAAGAATCAAATTTAGGAATGGCACAGATTCAAACTTTTGGCTTCTCTGATGCAGAATTTGCATTATTAATAGGTACATCAAATACCCCATCAGAAGCCACAAACTCCTCGTCCAATACCCAGAGAGGACAAGATGATTACAATAAACTATTTGACCTCAAAAAGAAATTAAGACGAATGGAAGCCCATGGGGAATTTATGTTAGCTTATCTTAAATCAGGCATCATCCCCATGGGTTTGCGAGTAAGAAATATCCCAGGGTTATTTGTACATCATCGTAGCTTTATAGAAAAATGGAGCATGATCGCGAGTCGTTGCTCGCGAGACTTAATGATGCTCATAGTAGCGACTGCTAAAGAACTAGCATTAGATATTCAAAAAGAAATAGATACTCTGGAAGAGGCCATCAAACAATTAGGTAATCTAGAAGAGACGATGAAAAAATTAGAAGATCTCAATAAAGAAGTGGAATCGTTTGTAAACTACTTAGAAAAACGTAAAAATGACAAACTCACAAAAGAGAAAAGATTTTATTCGATAGAACTAGCTTATCCCTATCTCAGATCTGACTTTTACAAGCAAAATCATTATCTGGATACAAATAGAAATCAACAACAGAGAGTTAATAATTTCTCTGTCTCATCTGAGTCAGGAGGAGAAGGAGAAGATGCCTTCTATGAATCAGATAGCAACTACAACTCTGCTCAAGCCAAACGAAATCAAAATCAGACTCCTTTTTTAGGGAACCGCGGTGGTCGCCGCGGACGACCCAGAGTGAGGTTCCAAACACAGACCAGGGGGGGATACAAACCCCAGCATCATTACCAACAAGACCCCAACTACCAACAAGATCCTCAGAACCACTATCAACAGCAGGAGCCTCAGTTTGTCAGAGAGACAAGAAACAGACAGTACTGGAAACCAGGAATGTAATTCCCATATTCAATCTTTCCAGTACCCCTCTAAATGAATCCAGTGTCAATGTTCTATCGAAAGGACTGTCGTTTGTTCCCCATTGTAACACTAATGTTTTTGAGTTATATAGTGACATAATATCTTTCTTTCGGAAGATCCGATTAAAAAAGTTCTTCCAAAATGAAGCAGTTGATTTGTTATCAGCAGAACCTTCCACCCTCAGACTTCCATCGACATTTAGCCCTTCCCTTGATCAGATTGGACCAGAGGTAGCAGCATTTGAGTTGGTTGTTCTCAAAAAACTTGAAAAAACCATTTGTTTCATTCCGAAACCTATCTACAATATGGATAAATTAGAACATGCTGCCCTACATGCACTTGCCTCGGATACATCAATCACAATCAAGAGTTGTGACAAGGGAGGAGGAATAGCAGTACTCGACTCCAAAGTCTATGAGATCAATATGCTAAAAATGCTAGAAGATCAAACTTTTTACCAGCCAGAAAGATATAACCCAATCAACAAAATAACTAGAGACATTCGTCAAATAACTACCAGGGCCTTAGAAAATGGTGAAATAAATGCCAAAGAGTTTGACTATTTAAATACTAATGCGGGCAAGACTGCTTGCATATATGGACAACCAAAGATTCATAAGGACGAAAAAAATCCCCCTTATAGACCCATCGTCTCGACGATAGGCACACCCACAGAAGCACTTTCTAAATATGTGGACAGTTTCTTGTGTCCCTGTATACCTAATGTTCCATCCTACATTAAAGATACTAGTGCTATGATTAACAAAGTGGAAAGTATTAGTTTTAACCCGTTACGAGATCTTTTCGTTACTCTTGACATAGAGTCTCTCTACAGTAACATTCCCATTAGAGAGGCTCTTACAGCGACACACAACTTACTCTTCTATGTCCAAGAATTTTTATGTTATGATTGATGTATATTCAACTTTTATGAAATGTATATTTTTAGCTAATGTTTATGTGATTGTAATAAACTTATGTATCTAATTGGAAACTGTTCACTCTCAGTGTTGGTCCTTTCCGTATTGTGTTTTTAAATTTAGAATTACTGCCTAGGTAGTTTTCTCCACTGACTAACTTCTTATACAACATGGGATCTTTTGTATTTTTACATGAGAATAGCAAGTAGTACAGACTGTAATACAAAACAAGTGCAGGATGCAGGCTCATCTTTACCGAAACATGTATCTGAGCACTGCCTGTCCCATTGCTGCATCAGCTTTTGCATCCACATCAAGGTAGTACGTCTTTGTGAATGTGTGCTAACTCGAACAGGTGACTGCACAGCAGATGTCTTTTAAGGACAATCGATCATAACAGAGTGCCACAATTGATGCCAGGCTCTTGATGGAATTGACACTCACTCTTCCCTGGAGTGGGCACTTGGCCTTGGCATGACAGAAAGAAATAAAAGCTGAGAACCAACAAGCTATCCCTTGCTTGTGCAGGGGATGACCTGACCTTGGCTGTCCAGAAGACACAAACAGCTGGTCTGATGTGCATATGCCATTCATTTTGTCTAGGTAGAACCTGAGGCATCTACGATAGTCTAATTAATGAAACGATTTTTCAGCTAACGTAGATCGATTTGGTACAAAAAATCAAAGAATGACAGGTTACTTTAAGTGAAAGTCAATATGAACCTTGGGTAGAAACTTGGAGTTAGTTCTCAAAATTAATTTCTCCTTTGCTAATCTAGGGAAAGATTCCTTGATTGCAAATGATTGAATCGTCAAAGCTAGAAGAAGAAAGTTTTCTATTAAACACATTTTAAATGTGCCTTATGATTTGGATAAAACGGAGGCAGCATCAATTAACTGAGGACAGCATTATGTTTGCATGGAACTGGTGGATGTTGACATGTTGGAAAAGCTCTAAAGAGTCTTTTAATGAAATGTTGTATGATGCTTTGGGAGAATGGTTGACTACTGCTGAGTTCTCCTAAATCTGGAAATTGCAGTTAAATGGACATTGACTGAAGAGTAGTTAAGCCCACTGTTCATTAGACTCAATAAATATGGAAGAATGTGTTGGGTTTTATTTTCAGTGGATGAGGACCATTATTTCTGCACCATATACAGAAAAAATTCCAGTTAGCATTGTAGGTCTTTGTGGTTGCTGGAGCTTGAGTCTACTCCAGACTATTCCTACATTCTTGCAACAGATACAAATGGCCAAAATCTGGGTAGTCAGATACCATGCTGTCAAGTTCAGTGACTTGGGATTGTGATGGAGAATCTCTCAGTGAAGTCTGGAAAGAATCCTAGGGATCCACTTTCAGAGGAATGGCTGGATGTGTTCAAAACCACAACAGTTTGCTGTACCAAAATTGGTGTGGCCACACCGGAGCAATGAGGATCAGAGAGCTTGTGATAATATGACATTTGCCCACTGAGTGCATTTGCCTGATTGTTCTGGTAACCTTGCAAGTGTTCCACAGAGAGGTCGATCTTGTGAGAAATGGTCTAATTCCAGGCCTGCTGAGGATCTTCAGAGAGGGATCAGGATCGTGTTTCCCCTTGCTTGGCTACCTAGAACAGGGATGTAGAGTCATCTGTTCTGCCTAGGACAGACTGGCCTATTAACCTAGTAAGAACTTATTGCAGGCCTAGGCGTGTGGTGCAGACTTCCAACACATTGATGTGAAGAGTCTTTTCCATAACCGGCCACAGATACAAATGGCCAAAATCTGGGTAGTCAGATACCATGCTGTCAAGTTCAGTGACTTGGGATTGTGATGGAGAATCTCTCAGTGAAGTCTGGAAAGAATCCTAGGGATCCACTTTCAGAGGAATGGCTGGATGTGTTCAAAACCACAACAGTTTGCTGTACCAAAATTGGTGTGGCCACACCGGAGCAATGAGGATCAGAGAGCTTGTGATAATATGGAGAGGTGTGGCTCACTGGTTAGAGGCGGCAGACCCGAGTGCAGAGAACGGCCCGGGACCAGGGTTCGATTCCCGACGCGGCAGGGTCTTGGACCAGGATCAGCGGACTGATAATTCTCGCATCGGTGCCTACTCCGACCAGGGAGCACACTCGGCAACTCTGGGCATTAGCTTGCCTCATCTCCACAACGGCCCCACACAAACGCCGGGGATGCCTGGTTTCACCTTGGAGACCCCCAGGAGGGACTATCTCACAGGGAAAGCCAGGACGGGTTCCCCAGCGGTCTATAGCGCTACGAGGCCTCCGGGTAGCAGTGCGCTTTACAAGACACAACAATAGGGCTCTGGTAGAGAGTTTCTGAAAGTGAGCTTCACATCCATCCACGGATGCATCTTTTGCAAGTATAATCCTGTTTGACACGGGTAGAAAAGACAGACCTGTATTCCAATCCGTCTAAAGCATCCGTCACAGTAATTCCTGTTTCAGCCTCCTAACAACTGTACTGTATCTCTCCAAGAACCTTCAACTTGCTTTCATTGGGAATCAAGCTCCTGCTGAACAGGCCTCATGTAGAGTCTGCAAAAGGAATAAGGACTAGGCATGACATCATTAAGCACAGTACAGCTATGTATTGCCTCAGTGTTATCGACTGTTTTGTAGAGATGTTTTTGCCACAATTTGTGAATTCTTCACCTTTTCCTGTGATGGAAACACTTTTACCAGTTGAATGCCGAGTAATGCACCCAAAAACTGGATCTTTGTCTGGGGCTCCAAAAAGGATTTTTCTCTGTTCAATGTGAAACCCAATTTCTTGAACAGATTGATGCAGGCCATCATAGACCTTTGCACCCATGCCTTTGATGGTGCCGTGATGAGCCAGTCGTCGAGGTACGGAAACACTTACCAACCTTCTCTTCTGAGGAAGGCAGCTACTGGAGTGAGGCATTTGGTAAAGTGTGAGGAACTGATTTGAGCCCATAAGGAAGCACCTTGAATAATAGTATTGCCCGCTAAGAGGAAATGTAGATGGTTTCTTTGATGTATAGGTTTCTGGAAATACGCATCCTTAAGATCCAGGGAGGTCATGAAATCTTCTCCCTGCATCATCAGGAGGCCTTTCTCTGGGGTAACCAGCCAGAAAGATTGTTTCTTCAGTGACTACTTCAGTTCTCTGAGATCCAGGATTGGTCTCCACCAATGTTCCCTCTAATTTTTTTCCTCTGTGTGCGGCAGTGTGGGGTCTCTGTGCGCTGCAGCCATGGTTATGTGCGCCAGGAACCAGACCGCGCGTGTGGGTGCAGCGCCAAATATCAATCCAAACTCATGTTTAAACAAGTGAAAAGACTGGATTTTCACACATAAATCGCACTAGACAAACCTCTATCTCTTTCCAGCAAGACTATTAATCACCAGAGTATCTAGACATTTTAATTGATGCCTGAAAATAGCTGGAGGCCAGGAACATGCATGACATCCAACTCTTCACACGAGGACAACACCCTCATATATGTATAGTCAGCTGCATGCTGCAAAGCCTTGCAGCAGCCTTCGTCTATCTCCATGCACAGCTCACAATCTGGTAGCCAACTACTGCTGTGTATAACTTTTAAGAGGCTTGGCTGCAGAAAGCCCAAAAGCACGATGTGTGCTTTACACATAGCTGCCAAGGTTTCAGATTGCTTGTTTGTGACATTTTCATAATTACAGTGTAATTATGAGTGACATTTCAACAACTGAGTGACCCTTTCTGGCGAGTAAAATCCAGCCATGAAAAAGAGGAAAAACCTATAAATAAAAGAAATTACAGCTATCTGAGGGGTGTAATGTCTCATCTTTATGTTTCCGTCATCTTCATTGCTTGATTTTGCTTGAAAGTGTCACTCTCATTTGTTGAAATGTCACTCAAGATTACATAGAAATTATAAAAATGTCCCCCATAGCAATCTTAATTTAGTCTCTGCCTGCAAAAGGGTCAAAGTAAGTATAAGCCACCCGAGTGCGTGTGCTTATTTTACCGTGTGAAAACAGTACGTGCTGAAATATGTGACTAACCCCATTTGTTGCCCAAGTAAAACAAAATAAGTAACAATGTTGATTTAAAATTTTAGAAGACCGTTATTGCAAACATTAACAAATTCCATAAATCTGCCTTTGTTTAGATGTCTTCTTTCAATGATTGGCGGGTTTTGTGCAGATTAGTGTCTTTGGAGGGCGTGCGAAAGTTTGCGAGAATGATCTGTACATTGGTCGTACATGCTGCGTTTCAACAAATAACTCCTGTTATGCACGAATCCTGGACGTTTTTTCTGAGGCAGGAAAATGTAACATGCATTTGGTTAAAACCCTATGATGGCTGTAAAATTCTATCGTGAGGTACTAAAAGGGTGGCAACTGTGGTCTAAACTGCAGAGATGGGTGAAAGTAAAGGCTAGTGCCAGTAACTTTTTTTGCAATAATAAATGTGCAATTCCCAATACATCACAGCTTTCGTGCCATCAGGACTGAGCATAATCTTAACAACAGAGCTGGATCGTCGCCTTCTAAGTAAAGTGTTCTGAAACTCTGGTCAGTGAGACTTTGCTATCAGCCTAGCTGTGGCCTAAATGAGCGCCTCCCACGCTCCACTTTCTAATGCAGCGCTACTTACAGCTCATGTGGTCGGCAGCAATCGAGTAAGTCTGCTAACCAATCACCTGACTATAATAAATTATGGACACCTTCCAGTCTGCTTTATCTATTTTCTGAAATGTTGGCTGCAGTCTGATAAAATAGTTGTTTAACTATTATTTCTTATGCTGTGAAGCAGCTAACGTAAACTCTCTCTTTACTCAAATGATTGTAATTTCTGATATTTATGATTCCCTCTTCTTCATTGCTTTATTTTGTCCGCGAGCAAGTGTCACTCATAGTCGCTGAAATGTCACACATAATTTCAGTGAAATTATGAAAATGTCACACATAGCAATCTGAAACCTTGGCAGCTATGCTTAAACATTGGTAGCTATGGCACGAATGCTTTTGGACTTGCTAAATGTCTTCTCTTAAGGGAGCGCGGTTGGGGGCTGATTGTGAGCCATTGTGAAAATGTTTGTTAATTGCAGCGCATGACGGTGCTGCTATTAACAAATGTTTTCACAAAGGGCCACAAACAGCCCGCAGCCACAGCCCATTAGTGCGGAGCAATCTATGATCTTTCCCCCAAACACGGAATTGCCGTTTTCGCGCCGCTCGCGTTTTAAACGCGGGGGCGCGAAAGCACTCACAGGATGGATGTGTGCGCGCTTTCCACGGGACTCTGCGCGCTCGGGGTCAGCAAGCTGCGCGCGCGCGCGCGCGTTAGAGGGAACACTGGTCTCCACTGATAAGTCTTCTTTGTGGTCAGGGAAAACCTGGAATAAAATCCCTGATTACTCTGTTAATTGTGGATAATCTCTATAGCTTCTTTGAGAAATAGTAAGAGAATTTCCTGCTGAAGCTCCTTGAGATGCACATGATGCTTATTTTTGGGTAGGTTGGCAGGGGGGATCTCTGAGTAAACTCCAATGTATGGCCTGAAATAACAATTTGCTGCACCCATTTGCCAACTGTTATAGTTTCTGAGGTGAGAGCAACCAGAGAAAGTCTACCCTCCCCCGAACCACAGTGTAGGAGATAGGAAAAGGGGCAATGGCAAAGAGTCAAGCTGCTTTCTAGTTGTCATTGGTGAGTTATTGGGAAGTACTTCTAATTTTTTCGGATGATCTCCTGTGAGGTTGCCTTTCACTACGGTATAGTAGTTTCTTTGGGCCCGATTCACAGAACTAATATGAGACAAAATCCTAAACTTACTACTTTTGGTATTCACAGAAGGCACTTTCTACTTTTGGTTAAACTTACAACTTTTAGTTAAACTTACTACTTTTGGTATTCACAGAAGGCATTTAGTAGTAGTAAAGTTAGGAGTCCTAACTTTACTACTACTAAATGCCTTCTGTGAATACCAAAAGTAGTAAGTTAAGCAAAAGTAGTAAGTGCTTTCTGTGAATACCAAAAGTAGTAAGTGCCTTCTGTGAATGCCAAAAGTAGTAAGTTTAGGATTTTGTCTCTGATTAGTTCTGTGAATCGGGCCCAATGATCATATCCTGATTGTTTTTGAGGATAATATGATCGTTGATTTCCATACTGGCTGAGTCCTCCCCTAAAACTTTGTGATCTTTGAGAGCAATGAAAACACAGGATCCAAATCTGCGATACTGTAGGATACCCAAAGACTAAGCAGTATATGTATCTGTTTTCAGACCATGAAAAACCTCATCCACATGTTTACTAAAAAGAATATGCCATTGAATGACATGCCACAAATCTTTGATTGCAACTCAGGACCAAAGACTGGGGTTTTAACCAACCTTGCCTTCTCAAAAGTGTTATTCCTGCAAGTTGGTTGAAACCTATATTGGAGACATCCATTGTTTTTTGTTTGTTTTTATATATTTTTATTTGTTTTTTACAGTGCTTAAACACAACTGGCATGTCAGATAAGACCGTCAACCACAACCCTTCGTCTCCCCCCCATCTTCCCCCCTCCCCCAAAATCATATGTTCAGCCTCATTTCCATCCGGCGGCACATTGCCCTCTCCCAGATCCCCAGCGTGACTCTGTTGGCCGACAGCAGCCGTTTCTTCCCCTTGCCCCCATATACATAGACCAGGCCGGTGCGCCGCGCCATGGTTCTCCTCTCTAGTACGTAAGTGGGATGCTCCGCCGGGGCGTGCAACCATTCATTGATAGGGGCAAGATGTTCCGCCCAGTAATAGGCGATGTTTGGCAGCCAAATTCCACCATTATACTGATTCCGCTGCAGGGTCCCCAGGGCTACTCTGGACTGTTTCCCTAGCCACAGCAAGGATCTCAACTCTGCATGTATATCATTAAAAACCTGGCGGGGAGCGGGAAGTATTCATTCTAAAGGGCGTACAAAAACCTCGGTAATGTTATCATTTTAAACATGGCTGCACGGCCCAAAATCATGAGAGCAAGCACCTTCCATCTATCAGCATCCTCAGCAAAATTATCCAACACCCGCTGAACGTTCCTCCTGTAGGAGAGGTTTCTATCTAGTATCATATACACCCCCAAATACACAAACCCCTCATCCGTAATTCTCAGCGTCCCAGGCAGGTAGGACCAGTCCTCTCCCCCCCGGGGGTCGTAGAAGATGGATTTATGCCAGTTAATCTGATAGCAGGACTGGGCACCATAACAGCCCAGTACCGCAAACAAGGCCGGGATTGTGGTGACAGGGTGAGTAATATACAGTAAAACGTCGTCCGCGTACAACAATATTTTTTTCTTCGTGGGAGTCAGACTGATCGATCCTAAAGCCCCGGATATCCTTGCTCTGTCTAATCTCGCATGCCACCACCTCTATGGTTAGGGTAAAGAGCAACGGGGACAGGGGGCACCCCTGTCGGGTCCCCCTTTCTTATAGGAAAATCCTCAGATAACACCCGTTGACTTTAACTCTGGCTCTTGGGTCCGTGTACAATAGCCACACCCAAGCCCTAAACTTGGGTCCAAACCCGAACCTGGACAACACTCCTTCAGGGAAGGGCCAGTGTACCGCGTCATACGCCTTTGCAGCGTCCAGGGATAAAAACAAACGGGGGTCCTGACGAGCATGCACTTCCATCAACCAGTTATTGGTCCTTCTGAGATTCAGTCTGGTTGCCCTATCTGGCAAAAAGCTGGTCTGATCTAAATGGACTAGGTTAGGGATCACCCGCCGTAATCTAAGGGCTAAAAATTTTGCTAGAAGTTTAACCTCCACGTTGAGAAGCGATATGAGGCGGTACGACGGGAAATCCTCTGGGGGCTTACCTGCCTTATATATCGGGATAATTGTGGCCATGCGTAAGTCAGGTGGCAGCATACCCTCCTGGGCCGCACCCTCAAACAGTGCCAAAAGGTGGCGAGCAAGGAGATCTGCTGTTTTCTTGAAGAATTCAGCAGGAAACCCGTTAGGGCCAGGGGACTTTCGCGGACAAAGTTTAGTCAAGGCCTCCTGTTGTACCGTAAATAAAAGAAGTGAGTTTTCCTTCTTTAAGAATAGCTCTCTCTATCTCTTTGCCTTTGGGATGGGTTCAAGCAATGATGCAATATCATGCCACATCTGGTGATCATACCACAATAATATTGCCAAAACATTGGCTTACCTGATAGAGGTCACGGCGATAGAGGAGATTCTCTTGCCAAAATTGTGTATAAGTCGACTAACTTGAACTGGAGGGGCAGAGGATGGTGTAAGTGGATTTTTAGGTCTTCTTCAAGCCGTTGAGGAGATAACTGAATCCGGCTTAGTATGCGCGGTGAGACAAGCTGGAGCGGACTATGGAGCCTTATATTCTTTTCTACAGGTGAGGTAGCACCACTATAATCATTGCCATTGTCTCCATTAACTTTAAACCTTCCGACCAAATAAAATCAAAAATTGGTATTGGTCTTACAGGCTTCCAATGTTGCTTTTCAAAGTTGTAAAGGAAACATTGCTGATCCATGCAGCTCTTTCTATGCGAGAGTAAAATCTGGAAATATCATCTGTATAATTTTGAAGACCGGGTGGGTCATCCCCTTGTCTTGGGTCACAATGTCATCTGCTATATCAGCTTGCTATCTATCATACTGTGGAAGTTCACCTTCTTTGTCAAGATTAAGACCACAGGAAACACTGACTCAGACACACAAAGGAAGAAAACATGAAGAATATTGGCTGTATTCCCTTGGAACCTTCGACCATGGTCTGAGTTAATCTTTACCATGCGAAAAATGCTATCATCTGAATTGTTCCTTGTCTCCTAGACAGAAGTTTTCCTGTCCTCCTGTATATCAGTTCTATTTTTTTCTCTTTTTTCATCCTTATCTTCAAATTTTCTTTATTCCTAGATTTTTCACTTCTATCATCTTCTATCATTTTCCCAGAGAAGCTAGCACCACGCCTAAGAGGAATGCTCTTCACTAGGACTACAGCCGTTGGTCCATTGTTATTAGTCCTTCAGCCTAGTGGATCGTTGATGGTGACATTAACCCTTTTTGAACTTTTATGGATCTCTTTGAACTTATTTGCAGCTCTTTCTATACGAGAGTAAAATCTGGAAATATCATCTGTAAAATTTTGAAGAACCGGTGGGTCACCCCCTTGTCTTGGGTCACAATGTCATCTGCTATATCAGCTTGCTATCTATCATCCTGTGGAAGTTCACCTTTTTTCTCAACCACATCAGAACAAATAGATTGATAAAGATTTGCTTGCCATACCATTACAAACAGCAGGTTTAACAACATAGGGAGAACTAACTGAAGATGGCTCTCTTCTTCCCTGGGCAACATTAGATGAGAAAATGGAAGGAGGCTTGTCAAGATTTAAATACATACAGCTAAAAGGTTGGTCCCAAAATTATAAAAAGCCGATAGGATTGGGTAATGATCTCGAAGAGCTCTTGGTTAAAAAGCCAGTAGACAAAAAAGAGGTAGCTTTGTTTTATTGGGAAATTGAGGGCGCAATAGACGGAGATTTTAGATTGGCTGGAGAATTATGGGATGAGCTGATTGGGGAGGGGGATTGCACTGAGCGATGGCAGGTCTCATATAACACTCTATGTTCAGTTGTGAAGCCAGCTTGGCTGAGAAGAAATCATTATTTCACAACACACAGGGCTTACCTGTCTCCTGCTAGACTCTCGAAATTGTCCAACGATCCACCGGCAAGATGTAAAAAATGTAATATGGTAAAGGCCCTAGATACACACATTTTTTGGACCTGTCCGGCCATTTCAGACTTTTGGCAAAAGGTGTCCTCTACCCGTACATCTATCTTAGGCCAGCAAGTACATATTACCCTAAGTCTAATAATTTTTTTAATTAAAACGGAAATTACCAGGCTCACCAGGAGCTTCCTGTTTTTTGCTATCCTATTGGCCAGGCGAGAAATATGCAAGAAATGGGTAGAAGTTTCCCCTCCCACACATTCGGAATGGCTGTCATCAGTATATAAAACATCTATAATGAACTTGGCCAGACTGAAAAAGAGCAATAAAGCAGCAATTTGGGACTGTCTATTAAAATGGTCTCCAACTCAGACAGTATAAAAATCAAACACGCCCATGTAAATTGTAAAGAACATCTTCGTCTTTTTTGTCCTATGATTAAGCCTCTTGGGAAGCTCTCAGACCAAAATAGATGGATCCCCTTGGTGTCACCGGGTTATCAGGTAATTGTGATCCAAGGAGGGATCTATCGATAACTGTGGTCTCTGGTTTTTCGGCATTGGCAAAGAGCATGACCACCCTCTCATAAACAGTGAGCGGTCAGCAACAAGTAGGATGCAGGTGTACCACTGGTAGGCAGGCAATTTGATAGCATTTCAAAATGGAAAACCTACCTCTCCAATGGGAGTTACAGTGGAGACCAGCAGATTACTAGTTTTCGGGGGTCAGAGGCGAATGACGATAAAAAAAGTGTTTTTAAAAGAACATATAGATTTATTGGAATCATCTCTGGCCATATCTTCAGGTGTTGGTGGGACTAATGGTCTCTATGTAACTCTGGGTGATTCTCTTGGAGGTGGAGGAGGAGGTAGTTGTGACTGCTGTGGAAGAGGATTATCTGGTAAAGAATTAAGCTGTGAGTGGATAGGTGGCTGTTTTTGCACTAACTTTCAAAATGTTTTCATTATTTGCTGTAATATAGCTTAATAGCCCTTAGGCAACTGGACTACTTCAGGCTGTCTAAGATACTTAGGTGGTATGTAAGAAGCATGAGGAATAAAATCCTGTTAGAAATCATAGTCAGAATAATAGCACTTTTCCTCTCTAAAATCCAGGACATACTTAACATTTAGGCTGTGTTGGGCTTCATGCATTTTGTCTCTTCCTGATCAGATTTTGAAATCTGAACTGGCAGCAATGTTGACACCTTCAAAGGTGAAAGAAAAGGTCATAATTGGCGGTACGGTCGTCGGCAGTACAGACATCAACAGCATTGTTTGTACCATTAACGGTGTCATGCCACCGTCAACAGAGCGGTTCCATCATTGACAAAGTTGCTGCAGTCAATGCTGCAGGCCTCATCATCAATGGTTGCGTAGACCAAGAAGTTGTTGTTGAAGGTATTGGCATTAGTAATGAGGTTTGACATTTTGAAGAATTTGATCTTCTTTATGTCCCTTAGATGCATGTTTTACTTTTTTAGTGATAGAAGGTGTGGCTGCAAGTCCAGTTCCAAACAAATACAATTCAGGAAACTGAATAAGTCTCCTTTTGTGTGCTGCCTTCGTTGAAGTGGTTGAAGGAGCATTTTCAAAGAATCTTCCAGTAAAGAAGGGGCATCTCCTTTGGAGGGAAAACATTCTCTTTAGCCATCAGATACAATGCCAACCTACTTTCTTTGTTCTTAAGAGTCTTAGTTGAAAAACGTCTACAAATTTCACATTTGGATGCCTTATGATTAGGAGGAAGGCATTAAATACACCTAACGTTAGGGTCATCAATGTACATCTTTTTTAAGGACACAGGATGTAAAAACATTGAAAACAGATTTATTGTCTCTTTTAGCCATGGTGACAGTAGGAGACAGATGGCTGTCAAGTAAGTAAATCTCCTTGGCCCAGACATTTTATACAAGTTCCACTGCAAACAAATCTCAGTAATTTAGTGCTGAAGATAGGGCTAGTTCAAATCCATGGCAGGTCAATAAAGTAACAAATTTAAGGTTCACTGAAAGGTCAAATCACAGCTTTGTCAAGTGACTCCTTCACACACTCTACGTGTGTTAGAAATCTGAGCAATTGTGGCCTTTGGGCATGTAGGATAGTTTAAACTTCCAAGTCATTGGCTGGATTTTTGGTTCTTTCAAACGAGGTGGATGTGCGTCTAAATAGATACGGTTGTTTCAGACCATTGACCATTTTAACACTGTATATTGCATGCTGTATATTTTACACTGTATTTACTATGTTAATGTGACAGAGATTCCATAAAAGTAACCATCAAAAAACAGGTGTGCAAAAAATAGTGGGAGGAGCCAAGCTCGACATCGTGATGGCCGCACAGTAGCTCGGCTCCGCCGGCCTCCCTGCCCAAACTCATCTATCCTGCCGCCCATCCTGCCCAAAAACGATAACATTTTATAAATGAAGGTCTGCTGATACTTACCACCCATCCTGGTGGCTCCGGCATTCAGGGGGTCCGCAGCGGCGTCCTCCCAGGAAGTGCGGCCTCCGTGGAGTGGAGACCGGGGCCTTGCCTTCAGCGAGTAGCCGGCGAGACGGTGTCGGTGGCGGCCTCGGGTGGAGGACGGAGACCGGCCAGAGGAGGCCGTTGTGCGAAAAAGCCGGAGGCAACTGAACGCGCCTGAGACTACCGTCCGGTGGTCCAAAGGTGAGGTGCGGCAAGTTGTGTGTGGGGGACGCCGTGTTGGTGGCTTCCCCCCTTGTTGCCCTGCCCGGCCATTCCGAATTTCATCGCTCGGGGGCGGAGAGTGGCTCCAGCGGAGCGGTGGCGCCGGCGGGTCCCCCTCTTTTGGTGGCCCTCATTTTTGCATCGAGGTTGCTGTTTGGGTGCTTGAGGGGGATCCCGTGGGGGCCCTGCTTGTGAGCCCGCCCCAGGAGTTGGTTCCAAAAAGACGACGCGGTGATCGCAAACTGGCGACTGAAGCCGTGTGCTGTGGAACGCCCCGGGATGTCGATGCTGTACCTCTGTACTGTGATGGGGCCTGCACTGGGGAGCGTGAACCCACGATTTGCGACATCCTACGAGCGCTGAAGATTTGGCAAGTGACCTTGGCCCGGGATTCTTGTGTGCAAGACAATGTGGTAACCGCCATTGCTCCCGGGCCGTCCCTCAGAGATGCGGATGGGCCCGAGGTGGTTGCTGTTTGTTTCCCTCATTTTGGTGGGGGTAGCGATGTCTTGATTCGCCTGCGGGAAGATTTGCTGGGGATCATTGACACTGATGTACATGACTGCCGTACACAGCTTTTGCATTACCGTCGGCGGAGGAGATCTTATGGGTGGCTTCCATTGGCCGTTCAGCGGCTGCTCCACGGCCTTTTCTCTCCGCTTTGTTTTATGCCCGCTACTTCGACATACATCGTGGCGATAGCCAAGAAAGGACTGGGGTGAGCCCGGTTTTTAATCCGGAGGACTGCTGTTCGGTGCACGGAGTTATGGACTGCCCCTAATTGAGATAATTTGTCAAATCCTTACTATGTATGGCTACCTGAAAAACATGCCAGTTTCGTTTTGGGCTGCACTAATTGTTTGTATGGGCTGGGGGTGGGGGCCATGCGCCTTGTTACATGGTATCCTCCCTCCTGGCTTTCCTTTTTCCCTTTTTATCTGTTTTCTTTCCTTTCCCTATATTATCTCATTCTATATTTCGGGTTCGTGTTTAGGGCGACAGGCACGCTGCTGGGAGGGGTAGGCCATAGCCTTCTGCAGGGGTGCAGGGTGGGGCGGGTGGATTGGGGTCTATTAGATAGTTACTTGTTTCTATGGCTCTTTTGTGTCCTTTTCTTGGGTCTCCATGACTGTGCGTGATTCCCGCGGGGTGAGTGCCTGGGGGGGAGGTTTGGGTATTCCTATATAATATGGTACTTTCAGGTTCTGCTTATCCTGACTTGGCCGCCCCGCCCCTAAGAATGTTTGCTTCTGGATTGTTGATCACCATTATCGCCGTGGGACGGGTACAGTAACGTGGAGTCCCCTTTTCCTTTTTTCTAGTATTTTCGTTTTCTTTTACTCTCCGGGTTGGGCTGTATAATGATTGCAACTTTATCCGTCTCACTGCTAATTTGATTTTCATGAGAGTGATGTTCTGCTTGTATTTGAGCACATGAAGTTGTGGGTGGACACTGACTGAAGAAGAACTGCAAGGGCATCGATGGCTTGAACGCTTTGGACTATTCCGATGACAGATCTATGGATTCCCTATTATAATGTTGTTGGTTCTGTTCCCCGCCATGTGCACCAGGACGCTTATTATACAACCGATCCTCTATTCCTTAACATAAAATTAACCTTCTGTGATCCTGTGCCGGGGGGTTACACTCAATTAGCATTATGGACTCGCAGCATTGTGTAGTATTGCGTAACCACTCCGTACTTTTTATTGACATTGGTGCTTTCCAGTTTGTTCTGTGGCCGGCCTCTGCGTTGTAGGCCCGTATTTGTATGCAACTATCTACACAAATAAAGGTTTTTAAAAATTAAAAAAAACAAAAAAACAGGTGTGCTTCTTTTGGCATGTAAATGCACCCCAATCACTCCCGGATGGACTAAAGTCAAGTATAGGAATATAGTATGGAGCCATTGCCTGCAACTCTTATCTTGATTGGAATGTGCACTTCTCCCAACCAACACTCTACTGTTGTCATTATTTAGACAAATCGGGACTGGACAAGCAGAATGTTAAAGTAATTCAATGACCAGCCTGAGGGGCTTTCTCTCCCTCTTGCAAGGCCCCGCTTTTCTATCTTTCTTTTATTCCACCCTGTATCACCCCTCTTCTCGAACTAACTGAATTCTTACTTTTCCCTTTCTTTTGGCTTCTTTTTCATGTTTTTTTCCAAATATTTGAAACAAGAGTATAAAAGAGGCCAGGGTTGCTGAAATTCTGATGTTTTCAAAATTGCATAAGTTTTAATACCCTGAATTAAGAGATTTAAACCTAAAATGGATTGTGCATTCAGGAGCAACCTTGCAAGTGAAATGCAATCAAGAATAATCCATAAGAAATTATTGATTCACTTCAAAGACCCAGACTCCAGTCTCACGAACATACATACTTGTGACCAACATACTAGGAAAAGAAACACTCCAATATGGGTGTTATGCGTTAAATCATTCATAATTATTTAAAAACAATCTCGCAGAAATCATCTTCCAATCACTCAGTATTGGCATACAGAAAGTAAAGCTAAATGAAATCTTACAATAATATTTTTTTTAAAGATTCAGAAAAAATTACATCTGAAACAGAGAAAATAGAATCAATCAATCTGGATTTCTAAAGCGCATATACCTATGAGGGTATCCAGACACTGAAAGCCAAGCTGCTTGGGTGGAATCAGTTAAACAACCAGGTCTTGAGTCCCTTTCTGAATTTCTGAAGGGTGGGTGAGGTCCGGAAGAGGAGGCTGTTCCAGCACTTCACGGTGAGGTAGTAGAAGGAGCATCCTCCACTGTTACTTAAGCTGTGAGCGAGGGATAGAGAAGCAGACAGCAGATGTCTGGAGGGTTGGTGAAAGCTCAGGCGGTGGTTGATGTATTCTGGTCCTCTATTGTGCAGGGCTTTGTAGGCATGGGTCAGCAGCTTGAATTGACATCTCTTGTGGACAGGGAGACAGTGGGGTTTTTTGAGGTGTGCGGTGATGTGGATCCATCTGGGGAGGTCGAGGAGGAGTCTTGCAACTGAGTTCTGTATAGTCTGTTGTCTTTTCAGGAGTAGTGTTTGTTGCCGTAGTCCAGGTGACTAGTGATGAGTGCTTGAGTGATGGTGTGTCTAGTGCTGACTGCGAGCCATTTGAAGATCTTTTTGAACATGCGAACAGTAAGGAAGCAGGCTGAGGAAACAGCATTGATCTGTGTTTTTATGGTGAGTTTGATGTCCAGGTTTATGTTGTGGTTCAAGGCATGGTCTGTAGGAGCCTGTGAGGGTCCTAATTCAGCCAGCTACCAGGGGTTGTTCCATGGGAGGTGTTGTTCCCGAAGATAAGTACTTATGTTTTGGCTGTGTTGAGTTTAAGACAGCTGTTTTGCATCCAGTTGGCAACACTATTCATACACAGGTGGAGGTTGGCTATCGTTATTACAAGTGTTCCTTCTGTGGATTTATTATTAATAACTTTATTCGGTTATTATGCAGCAAAAAAACAACCATAAAAATCCAATTAAGAAATCACATTTAAAACATATAAAAACAATCATAACACAGTAAGAATATGCTTATTACATTTCATACATAAATTGATTTTCGTGATCTAAAAACATTTTTTTAAACGCAGAAACAGATGCAACAGTTAATATATTATCTAGTTTTTGAATAGCTAAAAAAGCAGGACGACCCTGAATAACTTCCATGATCTTCAATATAGGCACGATCCATCTTTTCCTAGGAATTGTATAAAATTTGCAAAATAACAGGATATGAATGTCTGATTGTTCAGACAAATCATCACATGGGCATTTACTATGTTGCTTTGACCAGTTGTTCATATTGGGGAAACTGAAAAGTCTAAATAAAAGGTTTAACCTAAAACGCGTTAAAAAAACCTTTCAAAATAACTCATGTGCAGCTTAACATATGGTTGCATGTTGCTCGTAGTCATTATTAGTTGATGAGCAACCACTGTCTTTTTTGTCATTTCACCATTGGTTCTGCGGTCTCCCAAGTGCATCATATAAAAATGTCTAAGTTCTTTTCTAGATACATGACACAATAATGAGGGATCATCATAATAATCATGGTGGCCTATATTTGTAAGAAACATCTTTACATTACATAACCATCCCATCTTGCTAACGTTATCAAGACTCATCGCATCCCTCAAAATGGAACGGTTAAAAATGCACTCCTCGGTAGTCCATACCCTATGCCACAGAAGAACTGGTGCTACCTTAATGATGTCTTCAATATAAGGTTGACCAAGTTCTGCGTGACATACATACGTGGAGACACTATCCGGGACTGCTAAAAGATATCTCATAAAAATGATTTCCACCACCTGCAATGATTCCACGTTTGCATATACCCATATTCCTGCACCATATATGGCAGTTGCTACACAAGTCATTCTATAAATGGTTAAAAGTTCCCCAATAGGTTTTTTGACAATCTTTTTACTAAGATTTTTCAAGGCCATTATAGATTTACAAAACAGCAGCTTCCTTGTCTTTATTACACTATTCCATAGGCCAGATTGATCAACAATACACCTAGATATGGGAAAGTTGGGGTTAAATCCAATGGTTTAGAATTAATGTACATTACTTTTTTCTTTTTATCTGCCCCACGGTCTAAAATCTTAATGGATGAGTCTAATAATGATATGTGGATTTACTTCTGTGACCCCGAAATGAAATTCATCCCCAAGACAAGTAAAATCAAGGTCAAATTCCTTGACATCTGGATCTTCCACCATAACAATTTGGTCCAAGTTTCCCTCTTTACTAAACCTACTGCAAGAAACAATTTGCTCCACTTCGACAGTACTACCTGAGATGTCAAAGACCGTTCATTGCCTTCAGTAAGTATCTGCAGTTGCGCAGAAACTGTACTAGTATCCAAGACTATGATACTAATGCTGAACATCTTACAAATACATTTCGGACAAGAGGATACCCTAGACTGCTCATTAGAGAATCTTATAAGAGAGCAAAGTATTACAACACAGAAACCTTATTGCTGGACAAACCAAAAACAAGTGAAGAAAAACTTGTCTGTGTCACTCGACATTCCAACTTGAACAGCAAATGAGACAGATAATAGGATCACAATGGCACATCTTAAACACTAGAAACCATACTACAAAAAAACTACCAAAACCAGTCTATGCGTATAGACGCAATAGGATTCAGAGAAATTCTCTAGTTAAAGCAGCCTGCAAAGAGGAAACCAATCTTGTTCAGAAATTGATCACAGGTACAAAACCGGTCTTTTGTAACCACAAATGTGGTACCTGTACTGCTTGTGCCATTGCTATGGGGACAGATACCTTAACAGAAAATTAAACTCCTGGTAATGACAAACTGCAGGACATCTAACGTTGTGTCATTGATTCAATTCTGTTGCTCTTTAGGCTATGTTGGTGAAACCGGCCCTGGATTCAGCATTCGATTTACTGAACATGAATTGGTCATAAGTAACAGCAAAAAGGGAGCTCCCGTGGCGGAACATTGGACAATCAAAAACCATGGTGAGAGCGACGTTAGTTGGATCATTCTAGAGCAGATTAAGACCGCAGGAAACACTGACTCAGACACACAAAGGAAGAAAACATGAAGTATATTGGATGTATTCCCTTGGAACCTTCGACCATGGTCTGAATGAATCTTTACCATGCGAAAATGCTATAATCTGAATTGTTCCTTGTCTCCTAGACAGAAGTTTTCCTGTCCTCCCGTATATCAGTTCTATTTTTTTCTTTTTTTTCATCCTTATCTTCAATTTTTTTTTATTCCTAGATTTTTCACTTCTATCATTTTCCCAGAGAGGCTAGCACCACGCCTAAGAGGAATGCTCTTCACTAGGACTACAGCCGTTGGTCCATTGTTATTAGTCCTTCAGCCTAGTGGATCGTTGATGGTGACATTAACCCTTTTTGAACTTTTATGGATCTCTATTTCTATATATTATATTTTTTACTTATGCAGCTCTTATTCGTATGTTTGCCCTATTGGACTTTTTTTCTGATAGGCCCATCTGACCCTGTAAGGTTATTCCAAAGAAATTGCTTAGTATTATTCATTTATTCATCTTTTTTGTCTCTATTTCTTCTGTTTTTCATTGGATGATTTCACTTTAAATCAGGCTTTACAATTAACCTATTTCTTTCTTTAGGTTCCCAGAGAGAATATGACCGGCCCTTTTATTTAGTTCTCTTATTTCTGTGCCAGTCAATGACCATGTAAAGATTTTTTTTTTTACTGTCTTTAGCCTAGTGGTTTCTGGTTGAACCTGACCTCTATTGGTTTATACTTATCCTACTAGGTTGTTTGATTTTAGAAAATGTGGCCCGTTCTATCCTGTATATGTACTATATAGATTGCCATAGTTTCTCTTCGTAATTTTTGGGATCTACATATATGTGGATGTCTCTATTTTCCCAATATATTCAAGGGTTGTTTAGCTTACAGCCTTTAGACTCCATTCCAATATCGCTCCTCCTGACGTTATAATTGCCATCTTCAATTTCTATGGGCCTGCGGTTAGGACGGAAACTTTATTCCGATTCCTCCATAGGATGGTTTCTACTTCCCGTTTCGGTGGACTGATCTCTTGGCTCAATCCTCACCTAATGCAGGTGTTGCAGGTCACTTTACTAACTGAATATCTTAAACAGTATATATATTTCAACTATGCCCAAGGATAAACAGAGTACTGATGCTTGACAACATAGGTAACAACTCTCCGTGTGACAGGTCCTGTTCATAATACAATGTATGCCTGGAGAGTGCCTTTTCAGCTGCCCTTTTAATATCAACATCAAGTAATGTTTATTTAGAGATAGCTGTACGAAACTAACTACTTAGCAATAATTTCTTCTATATACATCAGGCTTGTAAGGCGAGAGCTATTAATCAACATCCTAACCCTAGCAGATATTTTTTATCGCGTTCCCCTACAACTTGACTTGGGACACGATTCTTTATATTTACGTTATATTTACACAGTACACTAAGAAAGAAAGGCATACTTGCCTCTTTATGTATAAAAATGACTGTATATATAAATGTAATCCTTGCCTCTATTAACATTGGTTTTATTCCACTTGAAATGCTTATTAACATATGGCTGTCCCATTCATTGACGCTAAATTGATATATTGACACTGAATAGTACATATTAAGAATTAGGCTCACAGTAATATCTATGCTTGGAGACACCCTTGTGGTGTTATATTCATATTATCTCATTGCCAGGACCTTCAGTTCGTTTATTCCTCAGGACCTAATTGTGAAATCTTCTTCCCTAACGATTGGGGGAATGCTGATATTTACGCTTCAGTTCACTTAATTTTGATCCTGCAGTTCTGGGTTCCTCACTTTGGGTACATGTACATTTAGGTAGTATGCAACTTGTTTGCCCCAGTTAAATCAGCTGTATAGTTTGTGGATTCTTTAGCTAACTATGCGCTACTGTGTTTGTTTGTGTTTAGTTTTCTGTCATAAAGTCTTTCAATATCTTAGCCAGGATTTATTATATACTCCTGTTTATTCCACTTCATTTGGAATACGGACGTATCTGTCTACGATCAATCCCATTCGGAAGAAATTAGTCAGATGATTATGCAATAGGTGGGATATGCTGTTTGTTTGTCTAATACTGAGATTCCTCCGCTAACTACAATATATATATATTATGAAATTCATTGCTCTCCTGGGCTATGGTCACTTTGATATCCGCCGCGTAATGCAAAATGCTTGGACGATGTATACATTGAAATTACGATGGGTTCAATGAGAGAATTAAATTCAAAATGGCCCAACATATCAAATACATGATAGTAGGCTCTGGCAGAATTTTGCACAAATGCGTGATTTTGCACATATCTTTCGGACTCAGCATTTAGGCGTGTATTATGTCATTTGTACAAACAATAATCTAATGTGACATCATATTATCTGTCCGATAAGACTATTATGAATAAAGAGTATTTTACTGTTATTTATATATTTATGAATTTTACATATATGTACCCAATTGATTTCAATATTTTTATCCTCCCTGATTACTATGAAACATTTGAATTAATCTTCTATGTCTATGGATGGTTAGGTCACATGATGCACTTTCAAATTTAGCACTGTCACTTTAAAAACTGCAACTTACCAGAGTCACATTGTCATGTGAACAAGCTTCTTAGGAAGCGAAACGTTATGGCGGTTTGCAACTAAATAAATAATCCTGCACAGAAACTTTGGTCCGTGTCTAGGTTGCTGCGGTGGGAGATTGAGTTCCTCTGTCGCTGCTGTGGAAGTGTGGATATATATATATATATATATATATATATATATATATATATATATATATATATATATATATATATATATATATATTCACTAAAAAAACCATAGGTTTCACACCAGTTATAGTTAGGAATTAGCATATAAAAAAACGATTAAATTCACTGAAAAAACCATAGGTTTCACACCAGTTATAGTTAGCTGAAAATTTTACTGACATAAAACCATTGAAATTCCACGTTATAGTTAGTTGGAATCACTATAACTTGCGCGTGTAATGCACTGCTGATGACGTCACATATTACATCACTCATGACATGGTCAGTGACATCACTCATGACATCACTGATGACACCATCCTTGTGACAGAGTGACAGACCTCCTTTCACTGTAACCCTTGAAACACATATTCAAAAATAGAAACAAAATTTTTTCAAAAAAACCCATACCAGTTACAACAACCAATTCAGAAATTCCACCATTTATATACACATCCACTAATTCACCAACAGTTCCATGTAGTCACTCATACATATACTCACTCATCATATGTAGTGATACACCTATACATCCTGTAACACATCGACAGTCATCCAAAAGTTACTCACACACATACTCACACATGCAAATAAACTATTGAACATCCATTTATTTGCATATACAACTATACACACACTACCACCTTACTTCTAAGGAAACTTACACATACTTACTCTCTTAAACAAACACTTATAGAAACACATACTTATTTAAACAGGAACTCTTACAATCTCTCACTCTCACATATACTCACTTATAAACATCAATACTCACATATACTAGATTAAAACATATGTCGTTACTGATAAAGACACTAATGAGACAGTCATTCACTCACTAACACACACATATTGACACTCATCCACCCTTACAGTCCTGCACATATGCTGTCTTCAAAACACATACAAACAGTGAATCAGTCATTGATGCATCTATGTGCTAAGTAATACCCCACCAAATCATAAAGACATTCATACTATACTAAAATAAACATCTAATAACCCATATACACACACATGTAGGTACTCACCAACCCATGCAGCCACTTATACACAAAGTGAAACACTGATACATATATTTAAATATTTAAACATTACTCGCTAATATATGTATTCACTAAGATACACTTAATAAGCCAGTTAACCAATCCATTTTTTTTTAAAACATCCATTTAGATACTTATTTAAACATTTATTCTTCCATCGACCTTTTTCATATACATATAGAAAACATATTTATTTTTCAGAAAGACACACATTCACTGGATGGTGTCATCAGTGATGTCATGAGTGATGTCACTGACCATGTCATGAGTGATGTAATATGTGACGTCATCAGCAGTGCATTACACGCGCAAGTTATAGTGAGTCCAACTAACTATAACGTGGAATTTCAATGGTTTTATGTCAGTAAAATTTTCAGCTAACTATAACTGGTGTGAAACCTATGGTTTTTTCAGTGAATTTAATCGGTTTTTTATATGCTAATTCCTAACTATATATAAGGCCCCAAACCTATGTTTTTTTCTTTGAAGTTCAAAATGTGGTTAATAACAAATGTCTATAGCTATGAAATGTATTTATATATATTTATATATATTTTGTATGTATTTATTTCTATTTTATATTTGTATTTAAAAACATTTTTTTTTTTTACCCTGGGGAGCGCCCCGGTGAGCGCCCCAGAGAGCGTAGTCTTTTGAAGCGCCCCGGGGCGTGCTCCGGAGAGCGTCCCGTTATCGCCAATGTCACGAACGAAAACATCATCGTGACGTATCGCGTAGCCGCGTCCGCGTGATACGCACGGCGTAAGCGCACCCAGAAGCACTCGAGCCACCCAGAAGCACTCGAGCGAATACGATCGCGCAACGTAAACTTCCGACGCGCTTACGCGACGCGACCCGGGGCGTGCCTGTGGGCGCGTCGCGTAAGCGCATCGGTCATGTGACCTGAAAATAACACTTTTAATTGGTGCAGAACACTTTTACTTTCATAATGATGAAATCCCTGGTCTTGTGACCTGAAAATAACACTTCTCATTGGTTCAGGCCTTTTTTTTCCAAATGATGAAAGACCCCACCTTTTTTCCTTATTCTGACTTTGTCCTTTGACTGAGGAAGACCTGATTGTACCTCTCTGTACCTTTTGGATCTATAGAATGGCTTCAGTAGCAGCAGCAGCTGGTGCATCTGCACCACCACCACCACCACCAAAAGGAGCACCACAACAGTACATTGGTGGTCAAGAAGAGGAGGAGGAGGAAGAGGAGGATGGGAGAAGATGGCTGCCTGAACAAAATACCCCATACAAGCCCAAGTCATACATTGTATGGGAGTTTTTTTCACTCCCAGAGGGAAAAAAGAAAGTGAATGCGGCAAAGGTGACTTGCCTTATCTGTAAGGAACAACTCTCAAGGGGCAACCCAAACAAAAAGTATTCCTTTGGTAACAATACCATGATTCGACATATGTTCCGTAAGCACCCAAACAACTATTCTCGTGCAGAACTCAGGGAACTGGCCAGTAACCCCCCCAGTCATCAAGGACCACCTCCCAAAGAAACGAACCCACTTCATCGGGACCAGAAACATCAGAGATGATGCCTTGTATTCAGCAACGATTTGCTGATTTTAAAATCACTTGTACTGCATGTGGCAAGCTTATCGCTTATGGTGAAAAGAGCGTAAAGCTCATCGTCCTTGCAGGTGACAATCACAAGTGCCCCAAAAAGAAGTAATTTTTTTCTTTTTTTGTTTTTTGCTCCAGTTGAGCCAGTTTCAATTCCCTTTTTTTTTGTTTCTCCCCCTAAAAAAATACTAAAAATATATAAAACTGTTTTGAAAAGCCAAAAAAAGTACAAAATGTTCAAAAAACATAAAAAAAATATAAAACAACAAAAAGAAGAAAAAAAAACAGCTCTTTTCAGAACTACCTCCAATTTATAAAAAAAAGGCTTCATTTTTAAAAAACTCTGTCATTCTTTTTCCTCATGGAACGCTCCCCGGTGCGCGTACCGGGCGCTCCCCCTGCGCAAAAACGGAAAAAAAAAACATTTATTGCCCCGCGGGGCCCTTTTAAAGCCCCCACATCAAATCTAGGGGGTCAGGGAGGGTCTACCCTGCCTCTTATGGTCATTTCCCCCTTTGTTTTGGCCACCTATTGTGTCTCGATCCTACCGAGACACAAGATGGAGGACGCTCTGGACTGTTTCGAATGTTTACAGACACCCGAAAGCCAATCAGATTTCCGTGCGCACTTCGCGTGTCGCGCCCGGGGCGCTCCCCGGTGCGCGTACCGGGGCGCTGCCATAGATATATATATTTTTTTTAACCTAAATTACTCAAAATCCACTGGAGCACATATCTTGAGACATAGCAAAGGCACATTGGGCTACCAGTCCCTACAAGTTTGCCAAATTTGGTTGAAATCCATTCAGCCGTTCGGGCTAAAAGTGAAATCGACCGCCCTATGCAAATTAACATGGGTAAAACGCGTTTTGGGACCCCCCTTTTATCTCGGCCCCCGCTTGACGAATCCCCCCCAAACTTTGGACCGGAACGCCGCGAGGCCATTTTGAGGAAATGTTCAGGCAGATTCGTCAACCGGCGCCAAAGTTATTCCAAATAGAATTTTGAGATTTAACATTGAAAAAAATCCTAACTATAACTACCTACTGGCGACCGCCAGTAGGTAAAATATATATAAATATATTCAATGAAAAAACCATTGGTTTTAGGCCATATATAGTTAGGGATTTGCATTTAGAAAACCTTATTTTACTCGCATAAAACCATTGAAATTCCATATATAGTTAGATGCGCTAACTATATATCGCGCACCCGCAATCCACTGCTGATGATGTCACATATTACATCATTCATGACATGGTTAGTGACATCACTGATGACATCACTGATGACAACATCCAGTGACTGTATGTTTCTGTAAAGTTAAAATATGTTTTACATATTGAAGAATGAGTGGATATATAAGTGTCTGGATGAAGGATTTACTAGGTGCATGACTGACTGATTGAGTGAGTGATTAAATGTGTCTCACTGAGTGCATGGGTTAGTGACTAAACTGTTTTAATTTGTGCATCATTATATCTGTTGTTCTACAAACTGCTGCATATGTTGATCAGTAGCTATATGAGTAACTGTATGGGTTATTGATTGGTTGTCCAAGTATTTGTATGGGAAACTGAGTGTGTGTGTATGGGTGGCTGGGAGGTGTGTGACTCTGTACATAGATGTGTGAGTAGTTGATTCACTATATGTATGGATTCAAAAGTGCATGTGGAAACAGTTGTATGGGCGGTTGACTGTGCATGAGTGTATTAGTGAGTGAATGGATATCTCAGTGCTACATGTCAAAGTAAGTACATATGTAAAACACAGTACATGTGAGAGTTGACATCTATAAATAACTGTGCATAAGAGCCAGTGAATGTGTGAGTGGCTGTATGGATCATTGTGAACATGTATCAGAGATTGTATAAGAGAGTAAAGTAAATATGTGTTAGTATATGTTTGAATAAGTAAGGTGTGTATAACTGTATAGTTGAGAAAATGGAGGTGTGATTGATTTTTGTCATAACTGACTAGGTGTGTGAGTAACTCCATGGATGAGTGACAGTCTGTGACTGTCTGTTTACACTGATTGTATCTAAGGTTATATTAGAGTCTGAAGAGGTTCATGGTATTATCACATGAATGATATCATCAGTGATGTGATCAGTCATGTCAAATGAGATGTTATCAGTGATTTTATCAGTGATGTCATTTGAGATGTCATCAGTGATGTCATCAGTGATGTCACTAACCATGTCATGAATGATGTAATATGTGACATCATCAGCAGTGGATTGCGGGTGCGCGATATATAGTTAGCGCATCTAACTATATATGGAATTTCAATGGTTTTATGCGAGTAAAATAAGGTTTTCTAAATGCAAATCCCTAACTATATATGGCCTAAAACCAATGGTTTTTTCATTGAATTTTCAAGGTTTTGTAAATGCAAATTCCTAACTATATATCGACTATAACCTATGGTTTTTTCTGTGAATTTCAATGGTTTTTTAATAGCAAATATCAAAAGCTGTCAAATGTCAAGTACGTGATAGGTAAAAACGTGTTCGTGTTTATGCACGCTGATGTGCTTTGAACGCTGCCCCCCCCCACTCCCCTCTTTTCTCTTAGTAGTACTCTCTCTTTGTAGATAGTGAACGGTAGTTAACGCAGACCTTTACCCCTGTTGTAATCCGTCGTACCTGCTTGTCTCTCCATTTGATTGATTATTATCCAAGCATTTACTGTTTTCGAATTGGTTCTCTTTGGATCATTCTCTATTTACAAACAAGCACAAAGTCGCAATACTCTGTTTAGTCTTTGCAGATAGTGAAAAATCGTGTAAAAAAATAAAAGTAATCGAGCAAAATCAGTAGACCACTAATTCGATCTCTTTTTGACCTCGGTAAAATACAAACATTAGGAACAACCCTTCATGAGAAATACGAAAATAGTGAAATGAACTGAGCTCCACACCATGAGGGCTGCAAGACAGCTCGACTCCGCCACCCACCCCGCCCAAAATAACGACAAACCCTATGCAAATATTATAAATATAGACAACACACCAGCAAAGAAACAGGGTAAAACATTTTATTAAATAACTATTTACATAACTATTTTATACTTTTTATTGCCCAATCCGGCTAGCTCAATCGATCGAGCATGAAACTCATGCACTGATAGCAAGCGTTGAGAGTTTGTAGAACGATGGCTTCAGATTTTCCACATACGGTGTAGTGGCGCGAACTGGGAGGGGGCGTTTGGATTCTACCCCTTCCCCAAATAAGATTTTCATACGTGAATGTTCGTTCATGCTTTTTGTCCCTGAGTTGCTTCCATGTCACTGCCTTACACAAATGGCATAAGTCCTGGTTGTTGAGTGCCATACTTCAGAGTTCTAAGCAGCTCTTGTAACACTGTTTAAACCTTATTTGCACCTGCTGCAGCTTCACTATTCAAAGTAAGTGGGGTCCATTTGTGGACCTGACTGCATTGGAAAACAATGTGATACGGTGCCTCCCTAAACCGCTTGACGGAGGCCCCCGAGGGGCGGTGAGATGGCGCGGACTGAGAGGGGGCGCTTGGCTCCTGCCCCCTCCCCAAGTCGTGTTGCCCTGGTGTGGCCTGAGATCGCCCCCGGCATAGGCGGCCGGCTCCCGGGGTCCGGCGGAATTTTTTCCCTTTTGATGACTCTTCCATTCTGGACCTTGTCCCACAATCCGTTTGACCTGAAGACACGCTGTCGTGGGGCGCCCCTTTACAGTTTTAGTTGCCATTCATCCCGCTTTTGGTACTCTGTGCCTCTTCCGCCATTCAGCTGTTTACCGCCCGCTCTTGCGACTACAACGTCTCGCTCACCATGTAGTTGAGTTGCTCCCGCTCTTAAGATTTAACCGAACTTTTTGGACTGCTGAAAGCGGTTGTATTCCGACCGCTGGTTGGTGGAGACATTTTGACTATATTCTGGACCTGCATTGTCGCGTAATGCGTCATATGACGCGACGCGTTAGCGCACCCGGAAGTGCTCCGGTGCGCAAGGCGCAGCTTCCCGGAAACGATCCAGAGCGCGCCGCGCAGCGCGTAACGTAAGCATAACAGGTCATGTGACTTGTTAATAAAACTTTTCATTGGTTCATTTTACTTTTGTTTTCCTAATGATGTAAGACTAGGTCATGTGACCTAAAAATAACACTTTTCATTGGATTAAAAAAAAAATTTCCAAACGATGAAAGCCCCACCTTGTTTCTGGATGTTTCAGACTGAAGCTGGCGTCACCATGAGAGCACCACCATCTCGTAGCTCCGTCGTGGCCATTCCGCAAGCAATCATGGCAGCCGCTCCCCACCGGAAGCCTGCGGGAGTCGACGGCCCCCAAGACTTTTGTACAATCTTCAAGGCTGAGGGGACGCTTTCGAGAATGGAACCCAAGCCCTGGCAGACAAGCGTCCGAGTTCCAAGGTGTCCCAGGGCCATTTTACTGGACCAGTTCCAAATCCGAAGAGCCGGCCGCCATTTTAAGAGTCCTGTGGAAGCCGCCTATCGCTGCACCGCAAGAGTGGGAGCAACTCAACTACATGGTGAGCGAGACGCTGTAGCTGTAAGAGCGGGCGCTAAACAGCTGAATGGCGGAAAAGGCACAGTGTAGCAAAAGCGGGCGGAATGGCGACTGAAACGATAAAGGGGCGCCCCACTACAGCAGACAAGCCTCCGCCATGTGCTTCAAAACTGCATATGTATCTCGTGATATCAAGGTTGGGCAACCAGTACACAACAAGCAGTTACGAGTCCCATTTACACCGGCACCATTTTGGGCGCGGCCGGGCAGGTCCAGGATCTAGTCAAACATAACATATGAGGCTGACGTCTCTGAAGCAGTTGACGAACAGCAGGACATAGCAAATAAACATGAAGTCTCTAAAGCTGTTAACTCACTGCAGGACAAAACAAGTAAACCTGAAACCTCTGGAATAATTGTCGCTCAAAAGAACAACACACAAAACTCTGTAGAGCCTGAAGAAAAAAAAACTGAAGGGCACTGTAGTTTCAGACACACTTAACACTAATGACTAAACAAAGATATCGTCTGTTTATGAAGCAGTTATCATCTTCACAGAATTGACAAAGAAGTGTGCAGACACCAATGCTATTAAGAAACACAAGGAAATCCTAACGCATCAGCATTCTCGGAAGAGGTTGACACAGATAACATCTTAAGGAACAAAGAAAGACCTGTTCACTCTTGACACCCCAGGTGCTGTGTATGTTGCACTATAGTGCTGCATCGAGAAAACGGACAACCCTATTGATGTGGATTTTTCATTATTGATTATTGTAAAGAAATGGCGACTCCCCCCTTTAGCAGATTAGCTAAATGTTTGCGTAATTTAGGCATAAAAGTTATATTATTGTTGTTGTTGTTGTTATCGTTATAGTTCTGGTTAATTTCAAAAAATGGTTAAATATATTTACAGTTTTTGTTGCGTTCGTTATATTTAAAAGTTAATAAAGTTTTAAAATCTAACTTTGTTGGAGTGCTATGTATGTTTAAAAAATCGGGTGAATGGGGCCTTGAATCGGGTTATTGTCATGTGTGGGCTTTGCAAGTGTACTGCTACAAGATCGGACATTTCAAACTCAAATGCACGTTCTTTTTCTTACCTTTCCGAAGCATGGAGCGCAATAGCAGGCAGAGAAAGGGTGATGCACGTGTTGAACACTGCCTGGCCTGGCAAGTTGCTGGCAGTGCCCCCCCGCCCGCTCCTGAAAAAGGGCACACACACACCGCCGCCCCGAGTACTTCACAAATCTTTAAAAGACCATGCGCTTGTTCATGAGGCTTAAATGGTTTATCACCCCTTCTAGAACCCCTGCATCGACCCTCTGACGTTTCCTGGAAGAATTAGCACGTAACACAATACCAAGCCCTGTCAGCTGAAACCCCCGAGAAATCATGGGGCATATTATCAAGGGGGTTTATTTCCGTTTTTTTGGCTTTAAAAGCCAAAAAAAAAGAGATAAAATTATCTCCCTATTACCAAGCTGTCGCTAACACCAGTTAGTGACAGCTAAAAGGAGATAGCGACCATCTTGGGCCCCGCTTTGCATATCAGTGATATTTATCACTAATGACATGCAAAGTGGGCGTGCCAAGATTTTAGCGACTGGAAACAGTCCCTAACCATCGCTATCTCCTATTACCAACTTTTGGAGATATTCGCGCTAAGCGCGAATATCTCCAAAAGCTAACACCTGCCCTGAGCAGTTCTTAGCCATGTTATCCAATGGGAAGTGGATAACATGGCTAAGAGCATTTGCTGGATAATGCATGAATATCGCTGACTTTTCAACGATATTCATGCATTGCGGCCGTTTTTTATCGCATTTGCGATAAACCTTGCTAATAGCAAGGTTTATGTGCGATAAAATTCGCCGATGTGCGGCGATAATTTTTGTCTCTAAACAAGTTAGAGACAAAAATTATCGCTAGTTGTTGGTAATATGCCCCCGGATTTTTCCTTGCAGGAATCGGGAGGCGAAAGACTGAAATCAGTAGTCTCACGCCTGAATCGGGAGGGTTGGCATGTCTGGATACTCTACAGCTGGGGCCATAAACTACATCCGCAGGGCTAGGTGATAGCCTAGGTCCGGCCTGGACAATCGGACACAGAGGAAGAGGAGTGTCAGAGGGTGCGTTAGTGAATAGGGTGAAAGGGAGGTGTCGGGCGGGCACAGGGTGTGATTCTCAGAGAAGAGCAGCGCAGATGGGGGGAAGTATATGGCCCATACATGAGAGAGAGAGCGGGGGTGACCAGTGCGTGGGGGAGATGCTTGCGAGGGTGGGGGGCCATGCTGAGGATCGGCGGCGTGCAGAGAGTGGGCCTGGTCAAGGCATCTAAAATGGCTGCCGTGCACGACAAAATTGTGGCATTGGACAAAAACGCAAGATGGCGCAGACAATGTTTATCATTAAGGATTCATTTATAACAAAATATTTACTCGCAGTGACAAAATGGTGGTCAACACTTCCTGATTTCCATCGAATCGAACGTTAACAAACGTCACGCAGCAAAAAAAAAAAAAAAAAGCTCACGCACAGAGCAGTTTTTAGCCATGTTATCCAATGGAAGGTGGATAACATGGCTAAGAGCATTTGCTGGATAATGCATGAATATCGCTGACTTTTCAGCGATATTCATGCATTGCGGCCGTTTTTTACCGCATTTGCGATAAACCTTGCTAATAGCAAGGTTTATGTGCGATAAAATTCGCCGATGTGCGGCGATAATTTTTGTCTCTAAACAAGTTAGAGACAAACATTATCGCTAGTTGTTGGTAATATGCCCCCGGATTTTTCCTTGCAGGAATCGGGAGGCGAAAGACTAGCACTGAAATCAGTAGTCTCACGCCTGAATCGGGAGGGTTGGCATGTCTAGATACTCTACACCTGGGGCCATAAACTACATCCGCAGGGCTAGATGATAGCCTGGGTCCGGCCTGGACAATCGGACACAGAGGAAGAGGAGTGTCAGAGGGTGCGGTAGTGAATAGGGTGAAAGGGAGGTGTTGGGCGGGCACAGGGTGTGATTCTCAGGGAAGAGCAGCGGAGATTGGGGGAAGTATATGGCCGATGCACGAGAGAGAGAGCGGGGGTGACCAGTGCGTGGGGGAGATGCTTGCGAGGGTGGGGAGCCGTGCTGAGAATCGACGGCGTGCAGAGAGTGGGCCTGGTCAAGGCATCTAAAATGGCTGCCGTGCACGACAAAATTGTGGCATTGTAAAAAAGGCAAGATGGCGCAGACAATGTTTATCAATAAGGATTCATTTATAACAAAATATTTTATCGCAGTGACAAATTGGCGGTCAACACTTCCTGATTTCCATCGAATCGAACATTAACAGACGTCACGCAGCAAAAAAAAAAAAAAAGCTCACGCACAGCCGCTGGAAGAGATGTATCAACATATATGAGCCTCCTCAGCCACCCTCAGGAAACATAGGGGATTAGGATACGTCTCCCGCACCCCCTTATACCTAGTAATTTAATTAAAACGAAGCACAAAATGGCGAATTCCCGTTTCGCTACCAGTTTGCGGCCCAGTTCGCGGCCCGTGAAGCGCTTCTACCGTGAAAAATCATTTTTTTTTTATTTTCCCCACGGGACCCTTTAATAACCCCAACAACATTCCTAGGGGGTCAAGAGGGGTATACCTTGCCCCCTTTCAATAAATTCCCCCTTCGTTTTTCACCTCTTCTTCTCTCTCGATCCTACCGAGAGATAAGATGGCGGCCGCTCCGGACTGTTTAGAATGTTGACAGACACCGGAGAGCCAATCAGCTTTCTGCGCGCAAAGTTCCGTTTCGCGAAAAGTAAGCGAACCGGACCGCAGCCCGGAGCGCTGTTACAGATATATATCTTGTTTTGAACGTTAATTTCTCAAAAACTACTGGAGCACATATCTTGAGACCTAGCACAGGCACATCGGGCTAACAGTCCCTACAATTTTGCCAAGTTTCGTGCAAATCCATTCAGCCGTTCGAGCTAAAAGTGAGTCCAACCGCCCTATGGAAATTAACATGGGAAAAACGCGTTTTGGGACCCCCCTTTTTTCTCGGCCCCCCCTCGACAAAACCCCCCCAAATTTTCAAGGGCTGCTCAGAAACAAAATGTGCCATTTTCCTGAAAATTTCAGCCGATTCCGTCCACAAACGCCAAAGTTATTAGACATAGAATTTTCAAAAATCCCCTAGGGAAAAAATCCTAACTATATATACCTACTGGCGAGACGCCAGTAGGTAATATATATATATATATATATATATATATATATATATATATATATATATATATATATATATATATATATATATATATATATATATATGTATATGTATATATATATATGTATATATATATATATATATTCACTGAAAAAACCATAGGTTTGACACCAGTTATAGTTAGCTGGAAATTTTACTGACATAAAACCAATGAAATTCCACGTTATAGTTAGTTGGACTCACTATAACTTGCGCGTGTAATGCACTGCTGATGACATTACATATTACATCACTCATGACATGGTCAGTGACATCACTTATGACACCATCCAGTGAATGTGTGTCTTTCTAAAAAATAAATATGTTTTATATATGTATATGTAAAGGTCGAGGGAAGAATAAATGTTTAAATTATTGTCTTAATGAATGTTTTTTTCAAAAAGAAATGATTGGATAACTGGCTTATTAAGTGTACCTTAGCGAATACATATATTAGCGAGTAATGTTTAAATATTTAAATATATGTATCAGTGTTTCACTTTGTGAATAACTGGCTGCATGGGTTGATGAGTACCTACATGTGTAGGTATTTGGGTTCTTAGATGTTTTTTTAGTATCAGTATGAGTGTTTCTATGGTTTCATGGGGGTATTACTAATCACATAGATGCATGAATGACTAACTCTCTCTTTGTATGTGTTTAGAAGACACCATATGTGCAGGACTGTATGGGTGGTTGAGTGTGTATAGTTTTATATGCAAATAAATGGATGTTTAATAGTTTATTTACATGTGTGAGTATGTGTGTGAGTAACTTTTGGATGATTGTCGTGTGTAACAGAATGTATAGGTGTATCACTACATATGATGCGTGAGTATATGTATGAGTGACTATATAGAACTGTTGGTGAATGAGAGAATGTGTATATAGATGGTGGAATTACTGAATTGGTTGTTGTAACTGGTATGGGTATGTCCATTTTTTTGAAAATGTTAATTTCTATTTTCCAATATGTGTTTTAAGGGTTACATTACACTTAAAGGAGGTCTGTCATCAGTGATGTCATAAGTGATGTCACTGACCATGTCATGAGTGATGTAATATGTAATGTCATCAGCAGTGCATTACACGCGCAAGTTATAGTGAGTCCAACTAACTATAACGTGGAATTTCATTGGTTTTATGTCAGTAAAATTTCCAGCTAACTATAACTGGTGTCAAACCTATGGTTTTTTCAGTGAATTTCATAGGTTTTTCAAATGCTACTTCCTAACTATAACGTGTGTAAAACCTATGGTTTTTTCAGTGAATTTCATAGTTTTTTTGAATGCTAGTTCCTAAGTATGTAATCACGTTCGTAACTACATAGTGTCACCGCCTACACGTCCTGAGAAGCGCATGTGAAGTCACGTGACTTGAAAACAAAACTTCCAATTGGTTATTAGTAGTTTCTGTTCTGGAATATACACGAAGCACTCCACCCACTTTCCTCACAATCATTTCTACTCTCAAGAGACAACAACGTCGAGCATCTTCCGGAAGTCTTTGCTGAAATGGCTTCCCTACCAGATTCATCTTCCGAATCTGAAGGAAATGAGCGACCACCGTTAAGAAGAAAAAAGGAATCTTTCATTTGGCAATTTTTCACTTATCCTGAAGATCAAAAGAAAGTGAATGCGCCAAAAGTAACCTGCACGATATGCAATTCGGAGCTCTCAAGAGGAAATCCAAATAAAAAATATTCCTTTTCTGCACACACCATGCAGCGGCATGTTAAACAAAGGCATCCTGAGCATTATGCAAAAGCATCGACAAGAGCCCTGGCCACGCTATTACCATCAGAGGTGGCCAGCACATCTTCTGGTGTACGACCTGTATCTCCATCGAGTGCTGAAATGAACTTGAGACCATATCTTGCGAAGGTGCATATGAAATGCAACAAGTGTGGAGAAATTCTTTTATATGGAGAGCAGAGCCTCGTTCTTATTAAACTCAAAATTGACAGTCACAAATGCCCCAAGAAAAGATACATTTCTTCACTTCATTTTCAAACTATTACATACTGAAAAATGTAGTAGCAACTTTAAGAAATCGAAAGCATTATAACACTTCTTTCCCCAAAAAAAAAAAAAAAAAAAAGTTCTTTTCAGAACTAACTCTTTCTACCAAAACGTGCTCCAAGAGCATATTATGAGATATTTTTTCGCCGCTTTATTTTAGTGCGAGACCGGGTGCACGCACCCTCCTATCGCGTACAGGACCTGACACTTGCATATGAAGTCATGTGACTTCAAAACAACACTTCCAATTGGTTCTTGGTAGTTTCTATTCTGGAATTTACACGCAGCACTCCACCCACTTCCATCACTTTCTATTCTACTCTCAAGAGACAACAACGTCGAACATCTTCCCGAAGACTTCGGTACAATGGCTACCGTTCCGCATTCATCTTCCGAATCTGATGAAAATGAGCGACCACCTTTCACAAGAAAAACGGAGGCCACGCTATTACCATCAGAAGTAATCAACACATCTTCCGGTGGACGACCTGTATCTCCATCGAGTGCTGAGATGGGCTTGAGACCATATCTGGCGAACGTGCACATGAAATGCAACAACTGTGGAGAACTTCTTGTATACGGAGAGCAAAGCTTTACTCTAATTAAACACAAAATTGAGAGTCATAAATGCTCCAAGACAAGTTAAATTTCTTCACTTTATTTGGATAGTATGACATACTGAAAAATATCATAGCAACTTTAAGAAATCATATGCATCAAAACACTTGTTTCCAAAAAAAAAAAAGCTCTTTTCAGATCTAACTCTTTCCACCAAAACATGCTCGAAGAGCATATTATAAGATGTTTTTTCGCCGCTTTATTTTAGTGCGAGGCCGGGTGCGCGCACCCTTCTATCGCGTACAGGACCTGACACTCCCATGTGAAGTCATGTGACTTCTAAACAACACTTCTAATTGGTTCTTGGTAGTTTCTATTCTGCAATTTACACGCAGCACTCCACCCACTACCATCACTTTCTTTTCTACTCTCAAGAGACAACAACGTCGAACATCTTCCCGAAGACTTCGATACAATGACTACCGTTCCGCATTCATCTTCCGAATCTGATGAAAATGAGCGACCACCTTTCACAAGAAAAACGGAGGCCACGCTATTACCATCAGAAGTAATCAACACATCTTCCGGTGGACGACCTGTATCTCCATCGAGTGCTGAGATGGACTTGAGACCATATCTGGCGAACGTGCACATGAAATGCACGAACTGTGGCGAACTTCTTGTATACGGAGAGCAAAGCTTTACTCTAATTAAACAAATAATTGAGAGTCATAAATGCTCCAAGAAAAGTTACATTTCTTCACTTTATTTGGATAGTATGACATACTGAAAAATGTCGTCGCAACTTTAAGAAATAAAAAGCATCATAACACTTGTTTCCAAAAAAAAACGAAAAAAAAAAAAAAAGTTCTTTTCAGAACTAACTCTTTGTACCAAAACAAGCTTGAAGAGCATATTAGCTGATATTTTCTCGCCGCTTTCTTATGGTGCGCGACCGGGTGCGCGCACCCACCTATCGCGTCGAGACACGCATGTGCAGTCATGTGACTTTAAAACAACACTTCCAATTGCTTCTTACTAGTTTCTATTCTGCAATTTACACGAAACACTCCACCCACTTCCCTAGAAAACCAGTTTATCGTAAATCTTTTAAAGCCTCCTCTTATGAAATATTCGACATCAATCACATAGCAGAGTACTAAATAGCACTATATACACTCCGTCCCTTAATTATAAGAGACTTATTGCTATGTAAAATCAACTTTTGTTTTCCAAGATAATGTAAAATGCTGAGCCTATTACATAATTTTATTACACATATATGTTACTAGTCTCCTTCGAGTACTAACACCGTAGAAAATACCACCAATAGCGGTGATATTTTTTACACCGAGAACGGGCGATTTCTATCGCTTACAGCCCTTACAATTATAAAGTTTTATTTCCTAAGTCTCTGATCTCCAACTGTGCAACGTAGATCCCCTGTGTGTCGCAATAAGGTCCATAAACAAAAACTACAGAGCCAGCATTATAAACATACACAAAACAACAAAACGACAAGAGCCACCATGCTAATATATATCCTTAATATAATAAACCTCTGAGAATAAATACATATTTCCGTGGCAGCCCATAACACAAATGTGGCGTCCTCTGACTCTGCTCCATTACCAAACACCGTAACTCCCTGCCCCCCTCACTTTTCACTAAACTCCGCACTCCACCCCAGCCAAACCCCCTATTACAAACCCCCAACCTACCCTCCCTGCCCAAACCCACCATGAACCTCAAACCGCCCCTAGAAAACTTATAAGACACAGGATTACTAAAACTCAAAGAATACGCAACAGGCACATAATGTAAATAGTACATAAAGACACATATTTTTTCCAAAATACTATTTAAAAACATGTTCTATTTTTAATAAATCTATCATGCATCTGACCCTCTACAACTGCTTTCAAAACGTGAACTATAAACCTCTACTTTTCATTTTCAAACCATACACTTTCTTCTGACCCTCTAGAACTGCTTTCAAAACATGAACTATAAACCTCTACTTTTCATTTTCAAACCATACACTTTCAATTACATTATTTTTTTTCCACAATTCATGTAATGTTACAAACCTTTTCTAAAATACACCAGTCCGTATCATTTATAAGGATTTTTTTTTTATTTTTTTTTTAAGCCGAACTTTTTGAGCGCACGGCTACCCCAAAAGGGTGTCCCGGCGCTTTAGCAAAGAGGCCCAGAGAGACAGGAAACCAAAGGCAAACCTACTACAGTCACAGCGGATTACTTGGTAAAGAGCAGAGAGCTCTTTACCAGCTTTCAGTCTTCATCAGTGACACTTTCTTCACATACAATAGAAATCACTATAACTTTTTAAACGACAATGCTAACGCGGTAAAAATAACCCTTCATTTACTTTCCTTTAAGAATGCACACTATGTACCCCACGCATGCGTTTCTTAATCTTTGTATTTGGCAGCGAATACCGACCTTGAATCGGAAGACATGAACAAGAGCGCCATTGTCACATTTAAAACTGAACGCTGCATCTGCTCACACACATATCTTTCACTAAGCTAATATTCACAGAAAACAGCATTGATGTAAAAAAAAATTGACCTTGCTTTACAACTCCCTCAAATCACTCCCTTATTTTTTAACGCATCCTCCAGTTCAAAAAAAGCTACTTTTTTTAATAACCACTAAGCAATATATAAGTGACTAGACTCCTAGAAAATTTATCAAGTCATTCTGCTCCTCTCCACTGCATAGCCGGCGACCTAATTCTGTGGAGTTGCTATACAACCGGCAGTGCTGCGCCGTTTCCTGTACCATCTTGGGAAATTCAAAATGGATGTCCCTCCTGCCTTCGCAAACGAGCCGGGCCACTTAGAACTATTTCGCCAGAGGATGCTTGACTACTACGGCATCTTACCACTCTCAACTTTGAATACTTCATATCGATTATCATTTCGATATTCGCATTTCACCTGTGTGCAGCCTGTATTTCATTGCCTGAGCTGTGATTTCACGTGGGCCCTGGATTTATGTCTCTGCAATTTGGTACCTCCTGAACCAAATTACAATCACCTCTGAATCCGTTACTTGATCATGAACAGCTTTGTTACAACGGAGGGTTTATGGCCTTTGCAGCGATACAAGGAGTTCTGGGTCATTGGAATATATTCGCAGCGGCGCAAGATTTCCTAACAGAGAGCTACATCGAAAACCCACCGAGCTGCCCTATGATGGTAAAAGACACTCCAATAATGACAGATCATGAATGCTCCTTTCATCTTCTCAATTGGATGGCTGACATGTTTTCAGATGATAACAATGATTTCATGTTAGAGGCACTTGCTGCATACTTTGCCTACACAATGGACGCTTAACTCTTTCCTAACAGCGAGCTACATCGAAAACCCACCGACCTGCCCTCTGATGGTAAAAGAGGCTCCGATTATAACAGATCATGAGTACTGCTTTACTCTTTTCCATTGGATAGCTGACATACTTTCAAATGATAAAACTGATTTCCTGTTACAAGCAGAAGCTACCTATTTTGCCTAAACAATGCTTCAATAACTCTCAAACAAGCCATTGACGTCCTCATTTCCTTTTGGTTTTCTATATTCTTCACGTTCTTTTCCATATTTTCTTTTGAAGAACAGACCTATTTGCTTTACTAACAGTGGACATTATGATTTCGTGTTGTTTGACAGCTGATTCATAAAGTAATGATGTATAACCACTTGCATTTTCATATATCGTTCCTAAACTGAAAGGCCAGAAACCTTCTTCCATTTATTAAAATATAGTATACTTCCTTATAAGAGTGTACAATGTTTTTTTCCAACTATATTCATTTTTCTTCAACTATAGCGTTTGTATTCCATGTACTACTGACAATACCAATTACTGTGTTTTTTGCAATTTCTGTACTCATATTACATAATGATTTGCCTTTAAAACAGTACATTTCTAAATAAACATTTCAAATATTCACGGTTTCTCTTTTAATCCATAATCTCAACTGAAATGATTTCATATTGAAAAACTATTCATGGGTTCCACATAACCTTAACTGTAGTCACTGGGGACCTTATTTATGAAGACCTTCCGCCGCCAGTGCCTCATTTTTTAAAATGGGAAAAAGTAACGCACCGGTGGCGCAAGGCCTTCATAAATAAAGTCCTGAATGTTTTCTTTTCTCGACCTCACTTACTGATACTAGAACCTGCAAGCCAATTACGGCCCGTGAACTCTTTCTTAGTAGGTCGCGCACCGTAAAGACAGTTATACCACTGTTAAAATTTTTTTTTTTACTGTTACTAAGCACCGACACAGTTCCGCTTCACTCAGAGTTAATCACTGCTCCCACGCTTCTACAGGCCAGACGCTATGTCGTATTTCTCTCCTTATCACCCTTTCATCTCCACAATAGCAAACAGTTGTCCGCCAGCCACCAGAGAACAGACTCAGATGCAGAGGCACCAAAGAGTGAACCCATCACCAACTGCCATCTCCGGCTGTTTCCATGGTTACACCTCATTCTGCACCTTGCTGAAGGCACAGGTCAAAAGTTCATCTCTCAACGTTCTACAGCTAACTAAGAAGACTATTTTCCCTCCAGAAACACCTGCCAATCCACAACTCTGTTACATGTCTTGTTTTTTCACACCCAATAGTACTTTTCGTTTAACATAAACATTGACCTGTTCACTCTCCACTTGTTACAATCAACCAATCATTTTTATTTTTTTAACCACACCCAGCCTCTTCCTTTTTCTTTATTTAAAATTTCAACTTCTAACTACCATTCCACTTCCAGAACCGATCGGAGACGACTACAAATCCCTTGAAAATGAAGGTCTGGCTAATAGGACACAGTTATATTCACTGGAGTGAAAAATATGCAGTAAGCAGACGAATTTGCAACCTCAGCTTACCAAATGTACACATAACATGGATTTCCAAAAGAGGATTGAAATGTCACCAATTAATTCCATTGGTGAAAACTTTTATGCATCTCCCAGAACCAGACCTTATAATTGTGCACTGTGGTGGGAACGATCTAGGCACAATCACTGGGGTAGGTCTGGAAATGCTACTAAAAGACACCTTTCGACAATTGATGACACTTTTTCCTCGATCTGCCTTGGTATATTCCAATATATGCCAAAGACAGAAATGGAATTGGTCCAATCACCATTGTGCACAATTTGAGAAAGCAAGGAGACATGTAAATAAATCTGTTTCTGTGTTCCTCAGAGATTATAGCATGGGTTCTATTTACCACAACAACTTGCGATACCACATGCAAGACGTCTATAGGAGAGACGGTGTTCATTTCACGAATGAGGGAAACAGAATCTTCCTCTGCAACATCAGGCTCTGCATCGGTACTTACTTATAAATGCAGAAAACACTCAATTAACACAAGGGCTCTTTTCAGAGCCACCTTATATCTAAGCACTCAAACTTCTGATTTACCTCCACTTTCACACTCTTGTAAATAGGTGTGCGCGACCGGGTGCGCGCACCCCGTATTTTTTTTCGGGGGAAAATTATATCTTTTCGCGTTTAAGGGCCTTACTGCACACCCTGAGAAAACCTACGCAGGAAGACAATCTCTACCTTCTCCCCTTTCCATGTTTCAACGCTTTGAAATGAACAATATATTTACTCGCAGTGACAAAATGGTGGACAAAACTTCCTGATTTCCTTCGAATCGAACGTTAACAGACGTCACGCAGCCAAAAAAAATCCGCTCACGCGCAGCCGCTTGGGTGCGCGCACGTGTGCGCGCCTATAGATATATAATTGACTTTAACTTTAATTTTCTCAACAACTACTGAACGGATTTACACCATTCCAAAAAAAGCGTAATCTGCGAACAAGACTCTACAGTTTTAGCAAATTTCTTATAAATTCATTCACCCGTTCGAACGGTAGCCGAGTCTAAAGGTCCTATGGAAAATAACATTGAGAAAACACGTTTTGGGACCCCCCTTATATCTCAGCCCCCACTTGACCAATCCCCCCCAAACTTTCAGGGAAGGAGTGCAGCGAACCTAGCCATCTTCTTTGAGAAATTCGCAAAGACTCATCCACCAGGGCCAAAGTTATTCCAAATAGAATGTTGAGGATTTCCTATGGAAAACAATCCTAACTATAACTACCTACTGGCGACCGCCAGTAGGTAATATATATATATATATATATATATATATATATATATATATATATATATATATATATATATATACATTTATATACTCGTTCCAAACAAAACCATCCGTTACAGGAAGAAACTAGGACTCTCAGAGCTTCTTGCAGAAAACATTTATTGTGCAAGTGGTAAAACGACGCGTTTCGCCATTACAGCGTGATCAAGCCGTAATGGCGAAACGCATCGTTTTTCCACTTACACAATAAATTTTTCCTGCAAGAAACTCTGAGAGTCCTAGTTTACCATCAAGAAAGAGGTGTGGCTATGGGCTCATGCTTCTCCCCCAGCTACTCATGTTTACATGTTGGCTGGTGGGAGGAGCACGTGCTACACAAAGCCCACCGCCAGTGGCTTCCACATCTAATCCACTACTGGCGCTTCATAGATGACATATGTGTTATCTGGAGAGGCTCACAGGAACAAGCCCAAATGTTTGTGAATGAGATCAATATCAATACTCGTAATTTAAGATTCACCGCAACAATTACATCAAACTCGGCTGAGTTTCTAGATGTACAGATTTATGTTGAGCAGGGCCAGCTTCACACTAAGCTACATAGGAAAACAACGGCTGGGAATTCTATTCTCCACGCCCGTAGTGCCCATCCGTCCCATACTATAAACAGCATTCCCTTTGGCGAATTCATTCGCATTAGGAGAATCTGCAGTGATCTTGAAACATCCAACCATTGCTTAGCAGAGTCAGTGCAGAGGTTCCTGCAGCGCGGTTACAAATTAGATCTTTTAAACCGTGCGCTCTAGAGAGCATCATTACGCTCGAGAGATGAATTACTAGCTCCTAACAATGTGGCCATCTCTGAATCTAATTCTACTTGTTCTGTCCGTCTCATCACCAATTTCTGTGTACAAGAACGTAAACTTAGACGGATTATCAATTCTGAATGGCCCATCATTCTAACAGATGTCATCTTGGGCCCGATTCTGACAAAGCTACCTGCTATAACCTTTAGGAGGGCTCCCTCCATGAAGGATGCACTGGATCAGTCTCAGCCTGAGTTAACCCTCAAATCCAACTGGTTGGTGAAAACAGGTTTTTTCAAATGTACCTCATTCCATGCATGTTCTTTTGCAAAAAACGGAACGCACTATAAATCTGCGTTTAGTGACAAACCGATTGCTATAAATGAACATCTAACATGTCGCAGTGAGTTTGTCATTTACCAACTAACTTGCACTTGCAATTTATCTTACATCGGTAGCACGAAGTTGCCAGCAAACCAACGCATTTTGCAACACGTGCGAGCCATAGTTAACTTGGATAGTAATTATCCAGTGGCTCGCCATTTTAAAGCTATCCATGATAATAAACTTAAAGACCTGCACTACACACTTTTAGGTTCGGTCCCCAAATCCGGACGGGGAGGTGATCGCGAAAAACTTCTCAGGCAAAAAGAGACTTACTTTATTTTACTGTTAGATTCACGAGCCCCAAATGGATTAAATGTAATTGATGAATTGCACAATTTTTTGTAAATAGGACATTATTGATGAACTGTAACCATTCTATTTTGTTTCTGTGGTGTTATTTCCTTTAGTTAAATTGCTGTTGTAAATAGTTTTTGTATAACATGCTAAGATCTTGATACATAAAATGAAAAAAATTGATAGGTTGCTCAATATGTGGTGCAACTGCCATAGCCACACTCTTTTTTATAGAGATTCCTTTCACCCTTTAGGCACCAGCACTTTAGTGAATCAGCCCCGTAGCATACTGTAAAAAACACTTGATTATAAAACCGGTGACATCGTGAATTCTTGGCCAAAGTGAATGTATTTACATTCTTATTATGTTTTGCAAAAGTAATACATAGCGTAACTTGTGTATATATCTTCATATATCTTACAATTGCACTTCATTTCAACGTTCACTTTGAATTTGAAGGTATTTTTTTTGTGTACATATTCCAATGTGACATTGCACTTGCACTTTATTCTAACGAATATTTGTGGATAACGCTATTAACCTTCCATGGGTAATTTGGCCTTTGCCATGTATTATTTGATGTTTTGTCGCGGATATAAGAATCAAGATAGGAGCACTATGCTCGCATTGTTGTCTTTGCATTGATTAACTCGTCAATGTTCTTTTACAAAAGCTACCGCGCTGTCACGTTTATGAATGCCTTTCATCTGCTTTTTTATGGGTATTAGGGCTTTTAATGCACTTTTAAAGGTAACACCTACTCCTGACGCGTCATGTGATCAAGCTCCGCCTGCGGAGCGAAACGCGTCGAGGAGAGCACTTGCTCTAAGATGGCTATTTAATAAATCTTCACTGCTTACACGATTGACGATGTGATGGCGTTCTTTTAATCATCGTAACTTCAAGGGAGAGGTGGTCTTCGCCTGCTTGTGTCCGCGCTGATAGCGGTCAGGATTTTCTTCATATATATATATTTATATACTCGTTCCAAACAAAACCTCCCGTTACAGGAAGAAACTAGGACTCCACTTGCACAATAAATATTTTCTGCAAGAAGCTCTGAGAGTCCTAGTTTCTTCCTGTAACGGGAGGTTTTGTTTGGAACGAATACGTTGGTCTGCCGGTGACCATACTGGGACCGCCCACAACAGCCGAAGATCTCTCACCGGACCTTGTGAAATATATTTATATACATTTATTTTTTTGTGACCAGAATATGGGTTTTGTTTTTGAACATTGATCATTTGGCTCTGGGACTCTTCCTCAACAAATGGACTCTCTTTACTGTCCTTTCTTCTGTAAGATATCTATGGTACATTGGTTTCTACTTTTTTAAATATATTTTAATCTAAATTCTGCAATTAAAATCTTCTGATCTTTTCTATTTAAGTCACCGATGTGAACTCTGTTCCCTCATTCATTGTTTTTCCTACCAGTAGGATTTCCCGGTCATTCTCGGGACACACCTTATCTTCTCACTTTGGTACTGTTTATCCTGAAAATTGCCTAACGCTTATTTTGTCATGTTTCATACTACACTTATATTGGATCTGAGCTTCCTTATGTTTCTCAAACGTTCAAATTGGATGGCCTCAGCCACCTTGGAAATTCTACATTCTTCGCCCTGATGAAGGTGTCACAACCAACGGAGTGGTCTCTTTTTTACGGAAACGTGCGTTGACACAACTGTCAGTCTCGGACCACATTTTTGTAATTATGAATTATTACTGACATGTATAGATGGAGTACTTGGTTATATTGATTAATTGATCTAAGGAAATAATATACCTATTCACACTGATGTTTATTGACAATAGGCTTTATAACTGAGCAATATAATAAATATATATATATATATATATATATTACCTACTGGCGGTCGCCAGTAGGTAGTTATAGTTAGGATTTTTTTCAATGTTAAATCTGAAAATTCTATTTGGAATAACTTTGGCGCCGGTTGACGAATCTGCCTGAAAATTTCCTGAAAATGGCCTCGCGGGGTTCCGGTCCTTCCCTGAAAGTTTGGGGGGGATACGTTAAGCGGGGGCCGAGATAAAAGGGGGGTCCCAAAACGCGTTTTCCCCATGTTAATTTCCATAGGGCGGTCGATTTCACTTTTAGCCCGAACGGCTGAATGGATTTCCACCAAACTTGGCAAAATTGTAGGGACTGGTAGCCCGATGTGCCTTTGCTATGTCTCAAGATATGTGCTTCAGTGGATTTTGAGAAATTAACGTTCAAAAAAATATATATATCTATAGGCGCTCTCCGGTGCGCGCACCGGTGAGCGCTCCCGGCGCGACACGCGACTTGCGCGCAGAAAGCTGATTGGCTCTCAGTTGTCTGTAAACATTCTAAACAGTCCGGAGCGGCCGCCATCTTGTCTATCGGTAAAATCTAGTCATAAGAGGTGGCAAAAACAAAGGGTGGAATTGACCATAAGGGGGCAGGGTAGACCCCCCCTGACCCCCTAGGTTTGATATGGGGGCCATTAAAGGGCCCCGCGGGGCCTCAAAAAAAATTTTTTTTTTGCGTTTTTCGCGGGGGGAGCGCCCGGTGCGCGCACCGGGAAGCGCTCCAAGGAGGGTACTATGGAAAAATAATCACTTTAAAAAATTGTATGTTTATTAATTGTTTTTTTTTATTTTATGTAAGTACCTACATGTAGGTACCAATGCAGAGACTTTCATTTAATGTACACCATCTCCTCTGTAGATATCTTGCATGTTGTTATTGTATGTTTTTGTGGTATATGGAATTCATAACATAGTCTGTCTGGAAAGGAGAAACAGATCTTTTAAGCACTCCCTGAGAATTTCTAGGGGATCATGAGTAGTCTATCCTGCTCACTTATGAAAATGAGGTGTAAATCTTGTGTCTCGGTAGGATCGAGACACAAGAGGTGGCCAAAACAAAGGGGGAAATGACCATAATGGGGCAGAGTAGACCCCCCTTGACCCCCTAGGTTTGATGTGGGGGCCATAAAAGGGCCCCACGGGGCAAAAAAAAAAAAATATTTTTTTTTTTATTTTCGCGGGGGGAGCGCCCGGTACGCGCACCGGGGAGCGTACCGGGGAGCATACCATGGGGAAAAAGAATGACAGTTTTAAAAGTAGCTGATTAGAAAAAAAAATGTTTAGTTGTTTTTTTTATACATACACATACATATATATAAATGCATATGCACATATATATATATATGCATATATGTCTATATGTGTGCGTGTAGAGAGAGGTAGAGAGGTAGAGGTGTAGAGGTAGAGAGGTAGAGAGGTAGAGAGTAGAGAGTGAGTAATAGAGAGTAGAGAGTGAGTAGTAGAGAGTAGTAGAGAGCAGTAGAGAGAGTAGCAGAGTGAGTAGTAGAGAGTAGTAGAGTGAATAGTAGAGTGAGTAGTAGAGAGTAGTAGAGAGTGAGTAGTAGAGACTGAGTAGTAGAGAGTAGTAGAGAGTAAGTAGTAGAGTGAGTAGTAGAGAGCAGTAGAGAGTGAGTAGTAGAGAGTGGGAGAGAGTAAGTAGTAGAGAGTAGTGGAGAATATTCCAAAGTTTGGCACAGCACCACTTTCACAATGAGTCCAATCAAATCATATCACTTAGAGTACTTATTGAAGCGCTGATTCTTGGTGTATATTCAAATGCTTTTATTTTCCTTAAGTTTATGTACCACAGCCAGCCGAAACGTTTCGTTCTGTACAACAGAACTTCTTCAGGGCGTTCTTATTTCCTTCAAGTTATGTCGGTATCCCGTTGTCATATAACTAGATATTTCTTCCAAATGTTAGACGAGACATAAGTATATTCTTATTAAAAGTGACTAGGTATCAATTTTACCCACACAATTCGGGCAGACTTGAGTAATTTATAGCATCCTCAAAGTCAGTCTTTCAAAAATTCCAAAGTATAGGACATGATAATCCAAATCCAAATGTTTCTCAAGAAAAGTCATTTACAATCGTTCGGAATATCGGTGTTTGGGCAGATATGATCCAGGGACCCCCAGTATGCAAGGGGAATTAGTCCCCCCTCTGCAAAGGCGCCAGTGGCCTGCATTGCAGAGAGGTGTAACAAGGGTGTGGCCTCATTACACTTCTCTGCAATGCAGCTCCCTCGCGCATACTGGAGGCTCCTGGTGGACTAGTTGACCCCAGGGACCCCCAGTATGCAAGGGGAATTAGTTCCCCCTCTGCAAACGCGGCAGTGGGCTGCGTTGCAGAGAGGTGTAACAAGGGGCATAGTCTCATTACACCTCTGCAATGCAGCCCCAGGCGCATACTGGAGGTTCCAGGTGGGCTAATTGGCCCCCAGGGGCCCCCAGTATGCAAGGGGAATTAGTTTCCCCTCTTCAAACATGCACGGGGGCTGCGTTGCAGAGAGGTGTAAAAAGGGTTGTGGCTTCATTACACCTCTCTGCAATGCAGTCCCCTGGCGCATACTGGAGATTCCTGGTGGGCTTTCAGGTCTTATATAGTTAGGAATTAGCATTAAAAAAACCTTTGAAATTCACTGAAAAAACCACAGGTTTCACACCAGTTATAGTTAGGAATTAGCATTTAAAAAACCTTTGAAATTCACTGAAAAAACCATAGGTTTCACACCAGTTATAGTTAGGAATTAGCATTTAAAAAACCTATTAAATTCACTGACAAAACCAGTTATAGTTAGCTGGAAATTTTACTGATATAAAACCAATGAAATTCCACGTTATAGTTAGTTGGACTCACTATAACTTGCGCGTGCAATGCACTGCTGATGACGTCACATATTACATCACTCATGACATGGTCACTGACATCACTCATGACATCACTGATGACACCATCCTTGTGACATAGTGACAGACCTCCTTTCACTGTAATGTAACCCTTGAAACACATATTCAAAAATAGAAACTGACATTTAAAAAAAAATTGAGATACCCATATCAGTTACAACAAGCAATTCAGTAATTCCACCATCTATATGCACATCCAGTCATTCACCAACAGTTCTATATAGTCACTCATACATATACTCACTCATCATATGAAGTGATACACCTATACATCCTGTTACACACCGACAGTCATCCAAAAGTTACTCACACACATACTCACACGTGCAAATAAACTATTGAACATCCATTTATTTGAATATAGAGTTATACACACACTTCCACCTTACTTGTATTGAAAATTACACATATTTATTCTCTTAAACAATCACTTATAGAAACACATACTTATTTAAACAGGAACTCTTACAATCTCTTACTCTCACATATACTCACTTATATACATCAATATTCACATATACTAGATTAAAACATATGTAGTTACTGATAAAGACACTAGTGAGACAGTCATTCACTCACTAACAAACACATATACACACTCATCCACCCATACAGTCCTGCACATATGCTGTCTTCAAAACACATACAAACAGAGAGTCAGTCACTCATGCATCTATGTGCTAAGTAATACCCCCACCAAACCATATAGATACTCATACTGATACTAAGAGAAACATCTAATAACCCATATACATACGCATGTAGCTACTTACCAACACATGTAGCCACTTATACACAAAGTGAAACACTAATATATATATTTAAACATTTAAACATTACTCACTAATATTTATTTTTCAGAAAGACACATATTCAATGGATGGTGTCATCAGTGATGTCATGAGTGATGTCACTGACCATGTCATGAGTGATGTAATATGTGACGTCATCAGCAGTGCATTGCACGCGCAAGTTATAGTGAGTCCAACTAACTATAACGTGGAATATATATATATATATATATATATATATATATATATATATATATATATATATATATACGCTGACGCTCCCACAGCGCACCGCACAAACCAGCACTCTCCAGGAGAAGAACGGACACCAGAATCCGGTAATGAATGCAGCAGAGTTTTTTTATTAGATTTTCAGTGAATCAGGGGTGCCACGATCTATATATATATATATATATATATATATATATATATATATATATATATATATATATATATATATATATGTGTATCCAGCCCGTCTACACGAGTGCTTAGCTGCACAGAAAGGCACATAGACCAAGAATCAGCACGCCCAGGCGAGGTCAGATATCCAACTGTTTTTTATTGTTCATCGTGTGGGTGAAAAGCTGTCATCAGACGCGTTTCGGGCACGTCCGTGCCCTTGCTCACTGACAAATGACAGAATGAAATAACACACTATTTAAAATCATGTCAGTTACACATTTTCACGCCAAGAGGGTCATAAACATAGTAAACGGATTCATAGTTCACTTGCTACGTTATTTGGTTGCAAATGTGGGCGCCATCTTAGGACATGCAAAATGTGCTGTGACAAGTCTATCATTGAACATCGATGTGTAACAAAAATGGGGCTATGCGATTAAATGATATTCAATAATATTGTACAGTATGTGTACATAAATGAAATCCTTTGATCCGAATATTCGATCTTCGCTAGCTTTCAACACGAATTCCATCGATGTCAGTCAATACCACAAATAATTAGTAACTTAGACGTTGGCCCTTTGTTACCCACTGGCTAGAGTGTACACATTAGATATTACATTATTAGAATTCGTACATTTCTGAATTTATCGAGATTTTAACAATCATAATGATGGCAATGAGGGTCCTATGATCTTATATTAGTATTTATGTGAAACCATCCATTTCAATAAATTGATATATCTTATCATATAAGTTGGTGTCATAAAAAACAGCTAATGCCGTAGATATCATTTGTGCAAATACGCTAATGAATAACATCACCATATGAAAAAGTGCACGCTAAACATAGATTGAAACGAACAGGTTGATTTCCTGTTGTCATATTATGAATGAACAAAAGGATTCAAAAGGACTCACTAGGAATGTGACGATATACACATAGAATCGTTGTACACTATTGACATGCTGGGTATCAGTTATGTCTCCTCTACACTAGGCGACTTAGATTGCTGACATGAATAATAGGTGTGTAGCGTTCATTGAGGTGCATAAATAGTGTTGGTGTTGACTTGAGGAAAAATAAATGAATGCCGGTTAAAGTGCATATAGTGCTCTAAACATATAAAGTGAAAAAAATATATATCGTCATCTTATCGACTGTGGGGTTGAAGGTTTCCTCACATGTATGTACAGATAGGTGGACGTGAGATCTCTTCTCTGATAGTATAAAGATTATTATTAATGCCCTTACTAATATGGCTGGTAGTAGTATAAACAGCTGGGGACAGCTCACAAGAAATTGTGTAAGTCTTCCCCCATGTTCAAACCTCCCGGGCTCTTGCTGTTGAGGAGAACTATGTAACGTGACTCAAGTTGTCGCAGTTGTTTCTCATGGTCCCCTCCTCTCCTATTGGTTGCTACAGCATCGATGACATAATATTTCAAATGCGCTAAGTTTTTATTATGTGCAATTTGAAAATGTCGGGCCACCGGATAGCTCTTATCGGCATGTAAAATTGCACGAAGATGCTGCAATATTCGTTGATGCACCGGTAGTTTGGTGCTACCTACATACCGCAGATTGCAGCTACAGGTGAGGACATATACTGCTAATTCTGTGCGGCAAGTAAAATGGTCACGTAGGGAGATGGGGTTGACTTCAAAAGGGGTGGTGTATGTTCTTGTATTTACGCCAAATTTGCAAGCTCTGCATGAGCTGCAACAATAGAAACCCCTGTGTGGGGACAACCATTTGTTGGCCTTTGTGGTCTCTGGACTGTTCTTTACCAAGTCATTGCGCATGGTATATGCTCGCCTAAATGTCACAGTTGGTGTTACAGGCATGATGTCTCTGAGCACCTGATCTGATAAAATAATGGGCCACTGCTGTTTGATGATTTTAGTTATTTGTTTAGATTGGCGGCTATATCCTGTAACAAGTCTAGAAGTGTTGGTATCTCCTGACTGTGTAGCATTGACATTGTTGTCTCTATCAGGCTGCAATAGATCCAATCTCACAAGTTGGTTGGCTCTCCTCATAGCTGAATCTAACAAAGCTGTTTTGTATCCACGGCAGATCAAACGTGCCCTAGCTTCTTGTTGGCATTTATTTCTCAAATTGGAGCAACTACAAGCTCTGTGGATGCGTAAGAACTCTCCATAGGGGATGCTCCTGATGGTATGATTGGGGTGAAAACTTGACGCATGTAGGATTGAGTTGCCGGAAGTTTCCTTCCTGAATAGGCTGGTGACAATCTCATTCCCCATGATGTCAATTTTCACATCCAAAAAACTAGCTGTGGTGTTGCTAATGTTTGCTGTAAAATGGAGATTCAATTGATTCACATTGATGTTATCAACAAACTGCTTGGCCAATTTCTCAGTCCCTCTCCAAATGATGAAAATATCAACAATATATCTCCAGTATTGTTGTACATTATTGGACCACATTTCTTTGTATTTCACCTTGAGGACATGTTCCTCCCACCAGCCTACGTGGAGCCCCGCGTAGCTGGGGGAGAAACATGACCCCATGGCGACCCCTCTTGTTTGGTGAAACACATCATTGTTGAACAGGAAAGTATTATTGTTCAAACATTTCTCTGTCATATGCATGAGCGTTAAGCTGTGCTCCATTAATTCAACAGGGCGTTTGTCCAAATATATATATATATATGTGTGTGGGATCTTGAATAATGTTTTTAATATGTGGAAAGTTTGGTTTTTTCTTATTTCTTTCTCCTTTTTCTGTCAGTATGACTGTATGTGAGTAATCTCAATTGTGAGTATGTGATCATTTTACTTAGTTACTGTTTAGGGAGCTCAATTTAATTTTGAAATGTATGAATGAAATATTTGATATGAATCCATACCTAAAAATAATAAATCAATTATTTAACAGCCTGATTCATGACCGTTATTGATGGAGTTTCACCTATTTGGAAAATAGTGGAGAAGCGCAATGATCGTTGTTTGTTGATCAATTAGTTTCTCCTGGTTTTAGATTTCTCTTATAACTATTCTTAGGGGCCCTGTTGTTACCGGATATCGTGTTAGATGGGTCTTCAGATAGAGAGAGGATGAGCAGGTGTTGTCTGCATAGGATATGTTGTTCAGTCCATGGGCTCTGAAGATGTTGGCCAGAGGGATTCTTTCGGCGTTGAACAGAGTCGGGCTGATGGATGAACCTTGAGTGAAGCCACAGATGATGTTCTTCGGTTCTGAGGTGAATGGCGAAAGGAGGATTGTCTGGGTTCTTCTGGTGAGGAAGGATACGATCTATTTGAGGTCGTCCTCTTGGATTCCGATCTGATGAAGCATCTTGAGCAAAATGTGGTGGGACACAATGCTAAAGGCTGCTGAGAGGTCTAGGAGGATCAGGGTGGCCATTTCTCCCCAGTATTGGAGGATTCTGATGTCGTCAGTGGCTGTGATCAGGGCAATTTCGGTGGTGTGGTTCATGTGGAATCCAGATTAGGATGAGTGCAGAACATTGTTGCTCCCCAGGTATTTCATGAGTTGACGGTTGATGGCCTTTCCAAGGACCTTGGCGGGAAAGGAAGCAGAGAGATGGGCTTGTAGTTTTTTAGCTCGTTGGGGTCGGTGGGAGGTTTATTGATTTGAGTGTGTTTCCATGCTTCTGGGAAGGTGGCCGAGGTGATGGATGTGTTGAAGATAGTGGTGAGCTTGTTGCCGATTGTCTTGATTCTGAAGTTGAACATGTGGTGGTGACTGGGCTCTGTGGGTGCTCCTTGGTGGATGGATATGCATGATGGCTGTGGTGCTGTGTGTGGTGAGCTATCGTGATAGATGGGGCTCTTGATCCGGTGGTCGGGGTTTGATTATGTGGGGACGAGGAGGCTGAGGATGTTGGTAGCAGTGGATTTGGGTTCATAGTGTTTGTAGATAGAGGAGATCTTGTCATGGAAGAAGTCTGCCAGAGTGTCGCAGAGATCTTGGGAAGGGGTGATGATGTTATTAGTTGCTATGGGGATGAAGAACTCCTGATGATGCTGAAGAGTTCTTTGCTGTGGGTAGAGCTGGCGTTGATGCGGTCGGCGAAGGTGTTGTTTCTTTCAGGAGTTGGTGGTAGTGGTTGATTGCTTTATTAAAGATGGCGCAATTTGTGGGCCATTTCCTTTTTTATTTGCTTGGAGTTGCGTTTCGTGGTTCTCATTTTCGAGGCGTACCAACTGGCATGTTTTGCAGGTTTCTTGAGCTTGGTGTGCTTGATGGGGTAACTTTGTCTGCACAGTTGGTGATCTAGGTAGTAAAGATCTTGGAAGCCTGTTCGAGGCTGGTAGTGCTGTCAGGATGGGAGGTGTTGAGAGAGTTGACCCATTGGCTTTTGGATACTTTGTTCCAGCTGTGGTGTGGGGTGATGGGCCGCTTGGTGGCGCTATTAGGGGATACTGTGATGGTGAAGTGGACAATTTAGCAGTCCATCCAGATGAGCTTGGTGACGTAGCTGTATTGTACTCCTTTACTGGCTGTGGATATAGGGTCAAACATGTGTCCTGCATTGTGTGTGGAGTTGGTGACTAGTTATGTGAGGCTGATGTTGTTCATGATTTTAAGGATTTTGAGGAGGTTGGCTGTGTTGGTGTCGTAGGGGTCATCGAGATGAAAGTTGAGATTGCAGAGGAAGATGTAGAGTTCGGGTTTGATGCCTTGTGGTGTAATGAATTCAGGGATGAGGGCACAGAATCCAGGGCAGGGTCCTGGGGTTCTGTATGCGAGGTGCCTCCAATGGTGGTTTTGCCATCTGTTTTGAGTTGGAAGTTGAGGTGTTCCATGATTGGGGTGGTGTCGTCTGCAGTGGTGTTGCAATGGATGTTCTCTTTGTGGAAGATGGCGATTCCACCTCCATGTTTGTTAGTGCAGTCCCGGTATGCTATCATGCAGCTGTTGGGTGTGGCGATGTTGGGCACGAATGACGGGTTGAGCCAGGTCTCAGCGAGGAAGATGACATTAGGGATAATGAAGGTGATGGTGTACCAGATCTAATGTGGTGTGTTTGCAGAGTGATCGGACGTTGAGCAGGTGGCAGTGGTGTTGTCCAGGGACAGTCAGGGTTAGCATAGTATTGGCGATTGCATGTACAGGTGCTCAGGAGTTGCAGAAGAAGCGACAGCGGTGGCATGTGAAGGGCCCTACAGCATGGCGTGGAGAGGTGTCGCAGTAGGTGTTGCTGCAGTCTGTGGTCCAGGGCTCTGAGTTCAGCGCAGGGGTAGCTGTGGGTCATAGGAGATCCAGGGATCCTAGCACTGGATGCACTTGGTTCACCGGTAGCACAGCCATGCTGCACCCTCTATTAAGTAGGTCCTGGGAGGGGCGTGGCAAGCAACGAGGCACTGCTGTTCGCAATAACAATAAAAACAGGCACAGAGATAAAATTACCAAAAGCACAGGTCACAATACTAGAAAGCACATGATAAATTAACTAAAATCAGAGCCACTGGAATTATGCGATTGTGTGCCCATGGCAATTTGAGCATGTATATAGATTTGCCACATAAACCATCATCTATCACATAATCTGCACATTTTAACAAAATAATTTAGTTTCTATCTCAAAGGGTCTAAAAGTTACAAAAAATGCAGCGATAAGTGGTGCTGTGCAGTGGAAGACCCTTCGCAAAGCCGAACTGGTCACCTTTCTGATGCTTATTGCTATATTTGGGTGTTAAACTGATACTAATGAGGTGCAACCAATGCTCATACATTGTTACCAAGTTTAAAAATTATGAGATACTATTACAAAAAGTGCTGCATTATCCTGCATAATTTGCCTTTTCTTGCCGCATAATTTAATCAACCCTGACACATAATGTGGCCCTCTCTTGTGGCATAATTCCATTGACCCTGGCCAAAGGGCACAAAATAACAGCAATGCTCGGCACAGCATTAACAGAAACAGATACAACAAAAGGAAACAGAGGGCAAAACTTAGTCAGTAAGGGGGAGTTGGCACAGAAACCGCCTGTCTTCTATTTATTTTATTTATTTTTATTTAATACGATTTTATTTAGTACAAACATTACCCAAAGGTGTCAGAGCGCTTTACATAAGAACCAGTTGCGATACATAAGGACTTAGGATTACACGAGTTACATAAAAGATGCAAACAGAAAAAAATAGCAAATGTACAAGTGGTAAAGTCACACAAGGAAGAGATACAAGCAGAAAAAATTGCAAATGTACAAGTTGTAGCGTCACTCAAGGAAGAGATAGAAATGGATAAACTCTCTAAGAGTCACATACGAATGGTAAAGAGTACAGGTCTACTACATATACTAGTGGTTAGAGTTATCTCTATATACATGTATATACAAATCGTAGAATTTCTGAGGTCAAGGCCCAAAAAAATTAAATTAAATTAACAAAACCAGGAGAGCAGAGTTCCATTAAGGGGGTCAGAGGGGGGGGACGTAGTCACAGCACCAAGAGAGGGTGGGAGGGATACACTATCGTTGTTGCAGGGATGATTAATGTTTAACTACACAGCCAGGAACACATGTGCAAATGACTGAATGAATGAAGCGATAATCTAAGAAGCTTTTGAAGAAATAGACTTTTACTTCTAGAAGTGCTGGAAGTATGTGGAAAACAATTGAGTCACCTGCCTCTGCCTGCCGGTATAGACAACCTTGTGATATGTGTTAAAACCTAAAAAGATGGCTTATCGTAGAAAGCATCACAAAAGGAGACCCATGGCAATAAAGGTTCAGCATACATGCCCCAACGTATGAATTATAAATAAAGAGGGATGCTGTTCCTAATAATGAGAGAAAATTAGAAAGGGGAGTGGTTCCTATAAGGAGCAAGGGCCCTCACACACACCAAGAGGTGTCATGCTTCATCATAGGGCAGCTCCTCATTGGGTCGGCACTCCAATGTCCAACGGGCCACGCAGGGAGCCTCTTTGCCAGAGATCTTTTATAGAAAGTGGTCTTAGTTGTAGATGAAGTGGGTGTGTGTGGGACGTGTGGTGTATATAACAAGTCAATAGAGTGTATGGGGTGTGTGGATTAAAAACCACTATGGAAGCCAACTGAACTAACTTTAATTAGTGGGTTCCTTGCCATGATTAAAAGCAAGTAATACTTAGGTATGGAGACGCTAATAGTCTCGTCAAGTATTTAAGTGCAAGGACATGTTTCATGCCCTAAATTATCAAAAATTACCGTTGCATTTCTTCAGGACCTAAAACAACTACTAACTACTCATAAACAAGCATTTGCAATGCAATAGGTCTCGCATTTGTGAGAGTTAGAGCTATTGGCGTTGTGCTTTTTTATGCAGTTTGGAGTGGATGCATGTGGTGTGGAGTGGAATTATGTGGGTTGGTTTGCAATTGTTAGTTGTGGAATTCTGTGTGGTGTAACAATCTGAATGAAAAGAAGACCAGAGGGGTGGGGGCGAAGGGGTCAGCAACATGGAAAGTGGTGGGTGGGAGAGGAAAGCAACAACCCATGTACAAAAATTGCACTTCAATTAAATAGCACTTGAATGAAGGCGCAAACGAATGGACACCAATTACATGTAATGAATCTGTGCCTGGTCCCTGCGCCAGAGAAAGGGATGGAAGTGACACATGGGATCTGGTGGCCTTTTAGGATGCAGTAAAGTAGAATGACAGATTCCAACAAAGGGCTTAGCAATGGCTAGGTTGCCAGCCCTATATTATATACAATAGAGGTAATCATGTTCTGATATGTTACCAATTAATATAGGCCACACTCCTAGAGCTGCCAACTTTGGAACTGAGAATCCGATTGATTCACAGCATCAGTTGAATATCCTGTGATTGTGGGCAAATCACTTAATCTCCCAGGGCTCACTCAGATTATTATCCTCTTTACGGTGATAAAACCGGTACAGTTGAGAGTAGTAATAATAACATGTGCTATTAAATGTGAAGAGTACCGGAATAGCTTTTAGTGAGCCTCTACTTACAAGGAGATAAAATATCCCTGACCTTCGACAAGTATTTTGCTGTAAATGTGTGCTCTAAGCAAACACGTTTAAGCTAAAGCATCCCTGCTACTCTACCTTTCCGTATATACAAGTGAAGGATTAGCGCATTATTTAGTTCAGCAGCAGGCCGCCCAGGGCTCCTATAATAAATGGGAAAGGTGGCGCTCCGGTTTGGTATAGTGCCCTGTGTAATGTCAAAAAAACACGAAAAGAAGGCGGGGTACAATTTCCATTGAGTAATGACAAATATTTTACTGGCAGTGCTACAAAAAACAGATGAGACGTTAGTTTAACACCTTATGTTTCTGGGGCAAATCACATAATCTCTGTTACCCAAAAATATAAAATCTGACACTATGCAGTGCAATCTGGTACTCCTGTTAAGTGCTCTAATACCGTTGGTGCACTTTTGAGCGATATAAAACTGTGATGACAAAAAAAAGGTAAAGAATGGACCGGAAAACTCGAGTGCTTTTAATTAAGATGCCAGCTACATGCATGCAATTTGTAGGTGGTTACGTAACATTTATAAAAATGTCTTAACTGCATCTATCTGTATCGAACAAGTACACTAGGGCTGTTATATTGTAACACACAAGTTGTGCAATGGCATGGGGAGTAGCACACATAAAAGGTGAATCAAATAATACAAAAGGCACTGCAGGCACCTGTCTTTTCGCTGAACTCATTACCGCGGTACTGTTGTGTTTTGCAGGCAGATAAACGAACATTTTCACTTCAAGTCAGTGATCAAATTATACTACTCGAGTCAACAGCAATTGTTTCCTGTTGGCACTTTTTGATAAAACTCTTCTGTAAGTAATGTCAAACGTGGCGCCGCCATGGAGTGAAAGAAAACAAAGCGAGCAAGGTCCGCTAAACCAACGTTAGACCTTCCCCTTGTGTGCATAGCTCCACACCATGATGAGTAAATTGCATTCTAGGACTTGTAGTCCCGCTGTTTAAACAGGCCCTGCTAGCATATGCAACTACATGGAAGAGGGTACGACAGAAGCAGTGTAAGCATCCGAGTCACGAGCAGGCGGTTGAAAAATGCTGACTCAGCTTTTAATTAAAAAGCACCCATTGCACTGTAACGTATTCAAGACATATTAAGGCATGTTTACAAAATCCTTTGCGGCTCGACAACCCTGTAGTCTTTTTAACAGGCGTTTAACAGCATGTATACTTCGTGTACATAAACTTGCTGATCTAGCCCCAACAAAAACGTGCAAACATGCTCGAAGGGCCTGCAGCATAAACCTTCTCCCTACATTTAACAAGAACACCACGCCCCCGAACCGCGCCTGCAAAGCCGCATGCCCCCGTCTGGAATCCACAGAAAGGCCTTTTCGGGCCTGGAACTGTTTGCGCACTTGCCGTGGGCAGCATTCCCTAAGACAGGTGATGCCTCGCACCCGCCAGGCAGGGACAGCTGAGGCAGCCTCTCCCAATTCCGTCGTGGGCACATAACGAGAGGATGAGTTTATATAGTGCGCTTTGTGTAAAGTGAACCGCCGTAGTACAGCAGGGTGAGTGTGTCCCCGCCCTAGACCTCTCTTGCTCTGCCAGGGCCAGGGTGCCTCTCCGCAGCTGCAGTGACAAGCTCATCCTGAGTATGCCACGCAGCCAACAAACGGGCCTATGATTTACTGCGTCATCAAACGAGAACACTTCCATAGCTAATAAAAATAGTTCACGGGAATGAGCGTGTCCTCTGAGGGCTTATTCTATGGTATCTCTTAAATTGCATTCTCCAACTAATTATTCTCCTCATTTCAGAATAAAAACATAAAGTAACACAAGCACCGTTTCTCTCCTACCTCCTCCACCGCCGAGGAACGCTCTGGAATGACGGCACAAAAAAACAAGATGACGCACTCCATTCTACGTCTTCCGGAGACGAGCACACGCACACAAGCTGTTCCAATGTGAAGCGCGGGAAGCGCGTTCACGGATTCCAATGTGAAGAGCGGGAAGCGCGTTCACGGACGTGAATCGGCTCGTGCACCGAACTGTAGCTGGTCTATACTCCCTTCCCAGCCAACGTAGCAGCTATAATACTCGCTGCCGGCGGCAGCGCTTCGCGCTGCGAACGGCAGCGAGCCCTAAAAAGGGAGTTGGTACACATCTGTATAGTAGAGTCTATTCACCATACCCTTACTAAATACACCATCTGCAGTCAGTACGTCTTCAACAAGCAGGCTCCTCTTCAGTAGGGACCTGCATCAAAAAAGGAGTAAAAAAGGTAGAGAAAATGGGAAAAGGGAAGAAGGAAAGGAAATGGAATAAAATAAATACAGAGGACGGTGTAGAGGCATGCTCTACACCGTCCCTAGTTGGTAGAGGGTGGTAACAGAGTGGTACCGATTGCCACCCTTCAGTCCTATAATACCCATGGTACATGTCCCGTGAAGATTGAAGGGGACATTGTGACTTTGATGCTCTTTTCACTACAGACCCTCTCTGGAACCCCAAGCAGACTTTAGGAATCAACTAAAAATAATGAAGACAGGTAATGTTTTCTTAATGTTCATGGACCATTAGCATGAAACCAAAGCGCTCTTAATCTGGGCAACTTTTTAGTACAGTTCTGGTATTTTCATTCGCTAGTTGTGTTTGTTTAGCATACCTCTGCCAAGCGCCTAGCTTGGTAAGGCACAGGGTGCCTAATGTTACAGTAAAATGAGTTTGCTGCTGCTCAAGATCTTGTCTGTTATGTGCAGATATGGATGTGATGAAGAACTTTCCATGTCTTTTATTTGCACTGGGTGATCGGTTAATTTTGCTCAGCCAAAGTAGTTTGATTCTAGATAGCACTACTAGCCAATAAAATAACTACGGTTAATGTGTGGGTTTTGTTGTGGTGCGTTTAAGTAAGCTATCTGAATAATGGTGGTGGTGGTGGTGGTGGGGGGTGGTGGTGAAGTGCTGTTGTGCAGGCAGTGTACTGCCAACTATACGACTTTGGTGCCATGGTTTGTGCATGAGTGTGTCGGGGGATCTCTAGCATGTTCTGTTTGAGAAGGGCAAATTATATGCTTACTTTGATATGTGCTATGTAGTGAATATTGTTAGGGCAAAGGAGCAAGTGCTGCTGGGTACCACAGTAGTCTCCCTGCCATATTTGGTTCACTTTGGACCTACATTAAGAGTTTTTTCCAATTTGTTCTATTGATATCAGCGCGTGGCATGCCATAGTGGTAAATGGTGCTGCAGGTTGAGGGGCAACCAACTATGGCTAATCTGTGCCACATTGGATGTATGCAAGACAGACTGCCTAAAATCCTGAAAATGTGTGTTTTAGTTCTTACTCGAGGGTGTGTGCCCCAGAAGACAGTAGGCCTGGCACTCTAGATGGTGCCAGTTGCAGAACCTATGCAACCTCAACAGGCAGGGAGCGGTTCTCCTACTGTGCATGCATGTGAACTTATCGAAAAGTTGTGAAAAAGAATATCAAAAGCAGTATCCTGAGCAGAGCCTACTGAAGACCCACACTAGTACTCTTCCTGGGATGGAAGTGGACAATCATGAGCAAAGCTTGTGTGCCAATCCCCTCTAATGTGCCAGAAGGAGGAGACGTGCATCTGGGCAAGCTCAAACCCTAGACAAACTGACATGGTGGACATGCATCGGTGAGAGACAAAACGGTCGGTAGCTTTCGGTCTTCACAGAACAAAACTGTAGACACCATGCTCCCATCATGTCCTCAAAATTCCATACTTAATCAAACCTTACTTTTTGATCTTGTTTTTTTTTTAAAATACATGAGATGTCAAACACCTTCCCCACTAATATTTCCTCATTTCCACTTTTCAATTCAAGACAAAAAACAGGAAGCCAAGGGCAATCAAAGCTTCCAGCAAATGACATTTAACTGCTTCCTCCAAAAGCATTTATTTGTTATTTGGTAGAAGACTTCTTTTTTTTTTAAACTTAACCCACCTGTGCTTTGAAAGATTCAGTAACCTAAGGTTCCAACAGTCCTGGGCACTGCACACTGCACACAAAAACCTGCAAAATACCAGCGTGCAAAAACAAATAAATTGGTGGGCTAAAAGAGCTTCTGCCAGCTGGGCTGAATGGCATTCGACCTGTACCAATGATAGGGCAGAGGTATAAAGCCAGGTCCCATCTGATGCAAGGGACTGGTGTGAAAAAGTGCCCTCTTTTTGCATGGTTGCAACCACTTTTTGAACTGCTGATGTGCTTTGACTAAGGGTGCCCTGGGTTCCTGCCAATCAGGTACTCAGGGCCTATGTTCTTTCCCTAAATCTGCATTGAAAACCAAACCCAATTGGCACTCTCTGGCCAGAGGTCAGTCCCTGGTAAATGGTACCACAGGTACTCAGGGCACTGTGACCAGGTAAGACCTCCAAGGGCTGCAGCACTTATTGTGCGACCCTTAGAGACCCTGTACCTTTACACTCACACACTGCCTTTAAAAGACTGCATGTTTAGGTGCAGAACAAAGTAAAGAGTCGACATGGCACACAACCCTGCGTGCCATGCCTACAACCCATTGCCCTGGCATAGATTAGCCCCTCTCTAGCTGGGTGCACTATACCAGTGGTGAGGGTAAAGGTGCATGAACCCTGTACCCCTACAGTGTCTATGTCCATTATTAGACATTGTGAGTGGAGTGCTGCCATTAAGAGTATATGGTGCTGGGAGTTTGTCATTACGAACTTCACAGTATCATAATGGCTGTACTGAAAACTGAGAAGTTTGGTATCAAACTTCTCAGCACATTAAACCCACACTGACGCCAGTGTGGGATTTAATGAAAAATGCACAGAGTGAATCTTAGAGATGCCCCCTGAAATCGACCTACCACTAGTGTCCAGGCTGAGTGACTGCTTTCAGCTGCAAACACCATACATGTTTCTGGACCCCTGGATCGAGAGTCTGCTGCTCTTGTGGGCTTGAAACAATGCACATCCTGAGACAAGGGGGAAGCTTCAAAGGCTTGCCGCCTTTGTGCACTACCCCAGGCCTGTTGCTGCTTTCAGGAACTGGCCCCCACCAGTTCTGATCCCCACTTTGGGCGAGTAAAACATGTGAGGAAGAGAGGTGTGCCCACCTTTGCCAACGCCACCCCTCAGCTTGGGGAGGCGAGGTGAAGCACAACTCTCAGTCCCCGCCATCTTGCAGATGGGGGGATCCAGCCAACTAGAGTGAGGCATATGCCCCCCTGTCACTGGAGGGTGGCATAATAGGGGGTGTACCCACCCCAAGGAAGGGACCCATTGGTTCCAACTTTTTTACTTACCTGTAACGCCCCAAAATCTAGTATTTAGGGGCACCCCCCGAACCTTGCTTCCTCAGGAAAGAAACCACAAGAAGAAAAGAAAAAGAAGGATCGAACAGCCATGCTGGAGCTAACAAGATGAGGACGCCCACTAACTTGGCCCGAGCCCTACTGGCCTGTCCCCACCTTGAATCTGCAGAGGCAAAACTCTGGTGTGTCCTGCAGCCATCAGCTTCAAAGACCCTGAGGACCTGCCCTGCCTTAAAAAAGAAAAGACTTTGTCTCCCGTGAACACCGGATTTGTTCCCCAACAGACTCCAGGTCCGGCAAAGTCCACGAGTCTGCACCACTCTGCACCGAACACCCATGGCCCGAGTTATAGTGACCCAACACCACGGGAAAGTCTCCCCGGTGACCCCTGACCCTAGATCCTGTGACCCCTGGCCTGCCTCAAGCCTCCAGCCGACACCTGCAGCCTTAGACAGGAAGGTCCTCCCAACCATGAACAGGAGCTGGTAAGAAGATCTGATCCAAAAAGGCACCCCTGCACCTGACACCCCACTGCCTTGGGTGGCCCAACTGACAGTGCCTAACCAACCCCCAGCATCCTAAACTTTCCTCTTCAAGTGGTGGTCACTCTCAGAAGACCTTCGTCCCTGAGCCTGTAGTGTGTTTGCAAACCGGAGGCTCCCCATTAAAAGCTACAGGGCGCCCAACGCCAAAACAGCACTCTGCACCCGGCTGCCCCAGTACCGCTGAGGGTGCATCTTTTGTGCTGGCTTGAACCCCCATTCGCCCTAAGCTTAGGTCCGGGAGCTTTGCTTCCACAACCTAGTGACCCGCTCGTAAGCAGCCATCAACCGGAGGTAACCTATCCCCATTCGATAACAATTGGCCTCAGGACTCTGTACACAGTCACCCTAGTGCCACAGAGGGTGTAACAAGAGACTATCCCTGATCCTGGGGGACCCCTGAGTCTACCCTCAGAATACCAACTCACACAACTGACTACTTACCGTTGAACCGATAACGCTATTTTCCTCCATAGGATAACATTGACTGTTTTTCTGTGAAAAGTTTTTAAGTGTTGAGTTGGAAAACCTTTGAAAATCTTTAAAACTGAAACAAAATAACCAAAACGCTTTTACTTACCTGTTTACAGGAAATGTCCCAGTGCAGTATCCAGGTATACTGCACTGTGTAAGAAAAGTTAACTGTAAAGTAAACTACTTGACATTCTACTAAAAAGCCAATACAAAGTATATGTACAATATTTCAAAGCATTGCATTACTATTAGTTCTACTGTAATAAAAAGAAAACTATATATACATCTGCAATACAAACGGTTTACAAACTGTATCATTACTGCAAAGTACTTATCACTTACCTGTGTCAGGCTTGCTTGGTTCTAGAAAATAAAATAACTAAAAGAATATTTTTATACAAACCAAATTAATCTGAGTTTAGTCTGTGAGTGTGTGACAATCATTTGCTGAATGAGTGTGAACAAATGCTTAACACTACCCTCTGATAAAGCCTTACCGCTCACCTACACTACCACAAATAGAAAGTAAGGTGGTATCTACTTTTACCTCTGCCTATCTTTGGGGTTCCACTGGACTTTGTGCACACTATACCTCACTTTGGTATAGTATATACAGAGCCAGCTTCCTACAACTTTAATCTTTTACCTCTTTTTGCGCTGGGCCAAAACGGTGTTCGGTCACCTCAGCTGCTTTGACGGGTATCAAAAACTGTACGAATGCACCATCCAAGTCTACTTGCACAATAGTGTGAAGTCAAGAGCCCCAAAGAAGCCTAGTCTTCTAAGATCTACACTTGAGGTCTCCCAACCTTTTCACCAGAGCAGAAGAAAACACACTGCAGTCAGAGGCCTTACACCATCACTGTACGTAGCAAACTGGGCAAACAGATGTTCCTTCGCTTAACACATCTACGGACGAAGTACTATTGTTGGATCTTTGGACCACGAATGATACTACACACAAAATAAAAATCACTACATAACTAAATAACTCTCATAATAAATCCAATTTAAATGTAACAGGTGCAGCGGAGGGAGTTCAGACCAAGCTTACTCATGACTTCCAATCTGCTTTCCATGGCTTTGTATTCATCAAGAGCACACGTTGAATTACCCTTTCATGAGTTTTATCTCCTATGCTGTAACTTTATGCGTTTTATATTTGGGCAAATTGGGTGGCTACCCTTTGAACTTACATGTCAGCCTCATAATGAAAAATGGATCGTACTTTGCTTTGTAATTCATACTATGAGGTAACCTTCAAGAGTATTGTTAGACTTGGCATCTTTTGGCATGTTTACCCTGTCTTTTTGCTTTCTGACCTCCCGGTGTTTACTCTGTTTTTGCTGGTTTAGTGTCTTTGCGCACTTTCTAACAGCTGTCCAGTGTTAAAGCACAAGTGCTCCTATTGTAAATTGTTATTATGATTTGGTGTTTCATGGTTGGCATATTTGATTTACTGTTAAGTTCCTAATAAAGTGCACTGAGCGTGTCAGGGCCTGTAAATCGAGTGCTGCTAGTGGGCCTGCCGCACCAATAGTGCCACCCACACGAGCAGCTTTTCAAGTGGTTTTCAGACCTGCCACAGCAGTGTCTGCGTGCAGTTTTTACTGCCATGTCGACTTGGCAAGTGCACCCACTTGCCAAGCCCTAACCTTCCCTTTTATTACATGTGAGTCACCACTAAGGTAGGTCCAAGGTACCCTATGGGCAGGGTGCGGTGTATTTGAAAGGTAGGACATGTACTGGTGTGTGTGACATGTCCTGATAGTGAAATACAGTACATTTCTTTTTTCACTTTTTAAAGGCTATCAGTCCCATAGGATAGAACGGGAAGTACTAGGTAACAACTTACAAGTATATCTTCCCATTTGGGACAAGATAGAGAAATGGAGTTTAGTATGCCTGAACTCAGAATGTAGAAATACATATTTTAGTAAAGATGATTTTATGTTCAGTGTTTGAGAAACACCACATTTAGAAAGTAAGTATTTTCATGCTTAGACATCCTGGGTGCCTCAGCTGGGTTATGGTTGACACTCTGGCTTTGGAGTGACAGGGGTTGGGGATATGCATTCTCTTCAGACAGCCACGGGGGGTAGAGGTGTGTCCTGCCTTTCCTTCATGAGTCAGGGCAGAGCGGAATAGACCTGGGCTGCATTTTGAGTAGTGGGAGGGGATTTCTGCCAGAATAAGTACTGCCCCTTTGCTGTGTTGTTGCTTTGTTGGGTTGGCCTGCTGTTGCTGCTTCTGCCTTGGGCAATGAAAGGACCGGACTGAAGTTCCTTCACTTGCTGCTGAGTATCTCCAAGGGCTTGAGATAGAGCTTGCCTCCTGTTCACGAAGTCTCAGGGACAGCAAAGACTTCACTTACCTCTAGGTACCGCCTCTGGAACAGTGAGTTTCAGTTTCCACAGAGGGAGAAAGGAGCAGACACTGACACCGCTGCTGGCTCCATGGCCTGAAGGCACTGCAGAAGGCACTTCCACACTTCAACCCTGGTCACACAAACGAAGGCTTCCGCCACCAAGCAGCTGCTTGCACCGCGAAATGTGGGCACCGCATTTCGCACCGCCTCGCAACACTCCACCACCCTGGTCTCACCGACGACGTCGCTCCATGCTGACCTCAACACCCGTGACGGGGTTTGGGGGGACAGCTCGTAAGTCACATGACGCATAGCTCCATCCCACACTGCAGTCTGGGCCAACCAATGCCAGTGCCCTTCATCTGGCACTGTTGTTTGCACCGTGACCTGTCAGCACCGCAACGAGCACTGCCCCGCTTAAAACCGCAGCCCTGGTCTCACCAACACCGCTGGACATCCGTCACTGAGACGCAGCCTGCACCGTGACTTGAGGGCACCGTATGCCACACTGCTATGTTTCACATCGCAACCGCAACGGTTGCCATGATGGCCGCACCAACGCGCTTGGTCAGAACTAAAGGTACTGTTTACGAGTCTGCTGACCCTAACGCCAGTCCACACTGACGCAGTCGGCCAGAACTGTGGGATTCTGTTTCCAACACTGCGGTAGCCCCGGACAGAGCTCCCGGCTTTAAGAAACTGCATTTTAAAGTCATTCCTACAAATTGCATCTTTTGATTACTGTATGTTGGTCTTCTATCGTTTTGGTCTTGTTTGCACAGATAAATATTAGTTATTTTTCTAAAATTGGTGTGCTGTTTTTTTGTAGTGTTTTAACTGTATTGCTGTTGGCTATGTGCAAATGCTTTACACACTGCCTCTGCGATAAGCCTGACTGCTCGTGCCAAGCAACCAAGGGGGTGAGAAGGATATTTCAGTAGTGTATCCCCCTTATCCTGACTAGAAGGAAGGGTCCCTATTTCGGCAAAGGTGCAAACCATTGCCAACTAGAGACCCCATTTCTAACAAGTATCCTCAGAAGACATCTGCTCCAGCACTTGAAGAATGCGCTTTTCAATGTTTGCATTCTTCCCCATGTTGTCCCACATTGCGATGACCTTAATGCTTCCTTTGAGTGTAGCCTAACCCTCCATATTTGCCTCAATATGCAGCCAGCGTCCGTTTTTCCGGCTTCCAATCCCTGAGCTGGTCAGCAGTGCTTGCTGGTGGTGACCGAGCACTGGAAAGGCTGTTTGCCCGATTCTATTGCCTATCAAAGCTACCTAGTATAGCTGTAGCTCCAAATGCTAATCATGTTTTTCTCTACAGCCTTTTATCCGCGAATTGCATGCTATATCAAAAGGCATCCTCTACATTCCTAACATCCGGCATGAAAAGCTTCAGATTGTCCCCTCTACTTTCTCTTTCACATGGCCCTCTCCTCTGAGCAAAACCATCTACAAGTCAAATGCATGTTTGCCCCAGTCTCGAATAATATAGTTGTGCAAACTGTCCACAGCTCACTTCAAAAGGTCACAACCTCTCCTCAGAAAGTCATGCCGTCCAATGCAGCATTACCTAATCGACTCTGGTTCATCGTTTGTCCCCTCTTGCCACCACTAATACTCACACATTACTCATCTTAATTTAATCTACGACAAAGAAATGTGAGTACATTTATGGAATGGAACGGAATGGAGTGCACCAGGCTAATCCTATAAGCACCAATACCAATAATGCTGCACTACTACTGACCTTGGGTTCTGGAGCAGCATGCTACCTAGCATAAAGCGCTTCAAGCGTCTTCGGGGGTCGCAAGCGCTATATAAATGCAATTACAATTGCGCATTTATTTTTCCTGAATAAGGTCATATGGTCTAGCGATACAGTGCCCAGCTCTCCCCGCGGGGAACATTGTAAAACTGTGAGGAAGCCCCTTTTTGAAGACTTAAAAAAATGAAGGCTTTCGTCGGTAGTTCAGTCATTTCTGGGCATTGGGTCAACCTGCATCTCCCGACCCTACCTCTGCAGAGGAATCCGATCCAGGCATTTACTGCTGCCCGGGTTTTATCTCCACATAAGGGGAGGACGTTAGATGCGTTCTATCGATTCTCGGCAGAATTATTTCCAAAAACGAAATAAGGTGTTTTCTACCACTAGAGGGCAGCCCAACAAAGCAAATTGATTTTGCTGCCCGGCTCCTCGTTAAGGGACTGCAAATTCTGTTCAGTCTGTAGGGCTGACAATTTGTTGCATCATCGATCGAGTTTAAGGAACCAGAACTCCGTCTCCAATCGAAAATTCAGTTGAATCAACATTTATTCAAAGGTTTTTTTCCAGTTGCATCGATCTAAGACAAAAGTACAAACCGGCCCTACAAAATGGGCAGAAAAAATACGTTTTCCCTCTAGATATACCCAACCAACCTCAACAAAATAAATGCCACTTTAATGGATCCGAGATTCAGGTTTACACATTATATCGTCCCTTCTAGATCTGAAGAAAAAAAAAGAAAATAGGAAAAGACAAGCCTGCAACACCAACCAAGCAAGTGATAGATAATGTAAAGGGCGGTGGACTAGGGGGGTCTTGGCCTACTGGCAGCGCTCAACACAGGACACATGCACTCTGGATTGATACCCGGCCTAAGGTCACGTGCGACCTCAAGCCCATTTATTTATGACCTCGGTCCGAGCCCGGTCACGAGGGGTGAGGTGCTGATACATTGTCTCGTAGAGGCCGGGTGGCCCTCTGCATCCCTCCTTTCCTTTAGATTGAGATTAAGAGAAAACATGAAGATAGGAACATTAGAACAGAAGTGTTAACTCAGTATACTTTTGACGAGATGATCGTGGCCAAGTTCGCCAACCCCCAGGGCTCAGCATGGGTGCGGGGTTGGGTTTGAGCCGGTACCGTTGGCTGCGAGATACATTATGCCAGGTCCATTGAGACGCTCTCCTGGGACCTCTCGGTGTCTCCACTCCCAGGTGAGCCCTGAGGACCTTCCCTTGGTGCACTCACCCCATCCTGGACAGATGACGGCGCCGGAGTCGCCCTCAGACTTGCAGTCGGTCCCATGGACATAGCCATGGGTCCCTCCGATGCGGTTCTGTTGGGGTGTGGGACACCGACTAGGATACATTTCGTGCCTCTGTGTGTCGGCCTTGCTGACCCGTGACCATCATGCCATCCACCCTGGTGACCATCCACACCTCCAGGTCGTAAGGTGTGCAAAACTCCCAGCCTGGGTGATGATCTTTAAGGACCACTCGGGATCCTACACTCATGGATGGAGTCTTGGCCCCTCTGTTGGTGCTGGCCTTTTCATTGGTGACTTTACATTTCTGCTGGGCTCGGTCTATGTACAGACTTGGCGGTACCCAGTTGGGGTCTTCTGGGATGAAATCCCTTGGGGAGCGTATCCAAGGCGCACCTGTGGTTGAATGAGGTGTCTGCCGGTAGGTGAGCAGGAATTGGTGGAGACATGTCTCCGGGTCCTGTTGCTGGTCCACTCCAATTCATAGTGCCCGGTTCAGGGTCCTCATGAAGTGCTCTACCTCGCCATTGGTTTGAGGCCACTGGGTTGTGATCCGGCGGTCTCGGATGGCTCGCCGTTCCTGAAAGAAGTGGAAGCCCTGACCCTGGAAGGGCAGTCCGTTGTCAGATTTTACTTCCTCTGGCAAACCAAAAGTGGCAAAGTTCTTTTCTAGGGCCGGTTGAACGTGTGTGAACGCCATGGAGGGTACCAACTCAACCACTGGAAATTTGGAGGAGTCCATGACGACCATGGTGTGCAGCCCGTCCGGTAAGCTTCTAAAGTCGACGCTGACCTTGGTTCAAGGCGTGTCGCAGGGTTCTTCGGTGATCACCGGTGGAGGCGCAAGATCCGCACCAGTGATGGTGCAGGGATGGCACTTCCTTACTTCTTTGTCCACCAAATTGTCCATGCCATGAAATCACACCTTTGCCTGGAGCTAGGCCTTTGTCTTGGCTGTACCTTGGTGGCCCTGGTGGGCTAGGGTGACCATCCGTAGGTGTAGGCCTTTGGGGATTACAATTCTCTGCCCTTTAAGAACCAGCACGGACCCGCCGATGCTGAGTTCGTGCCTTACCCTCCATATTTGTTGCTGGGAATTCTGCTCCTCGCCGTGAGTGCGGCTAGAGCATCCAGGAATCAATGCAACCGTCCATTTTCCAGTGCTTCCTTAACCTTTGTCAGGGTGTTGTCCGCTTCCGTGGCATTGCACAAGTCGTCCTTGTTGACGGCTAGAGGGCAGGCCTTGTCTTCGATCATGCATATCAAAGCCTCGGTGCTAATGCTGTCATCATGGACTTGGTTTCCTTCCCTTTGCGTGGGATGTCTCGACAGAAAATCAGCTGGGTTATCCGCTCCCAGTTGATAAAACAGATGGAATGAGTACACCTGCAGTTGTACTGCCCATCTTTCAATCCTCGTGGTGCCAGTCTGGAGGACACACTGAAGGACTTGGCCAAATTACAACAGTTTTCATTGATGGTGGCTTCAGACTACCTGGAGAGTATTGCATACATGCTATACTATTAACACTACTGCCCTTACCAGAAAATACTTGCTTGTTTTCAGAACTCCTCACAATTAAATTGTCATTTTAAGATTATTTTTTTTTTAAACCAAATTCATATCTTTTTATTAGTGGTTTACATCTCCCCTATATTTTTAGTTCTTGTGTATGTGCATTGTAAAAAAAAGTCATTAAGCTCAGTTGTGAGGGTGAACTGCTACAACATGCATGGGATGTTACTTTATAGTTATGACAATTCACATATTTTTATAACACACTGACAAGGTAAATACCTCCTCACTTCTGCCTTACAGTAAAGATAGTCAGTAATGTACTATAATTATGTGCCTCAACATTTTCTACCCTACCACCACTGTTGTTTGCCTTATTTTGATGTTGAAAGCATCCCCTTTTGAAGTATTTAAAGTGTGTAACCGTTATTTAGGCACGTTTATGTTTGAAAAAGACTATTTATCATTTGATGCAAGAGAACTTGTTTTTTTAATGACGTTTTTTAATATTGTTCACGTATTGTAAATAAAATATTCACTTTAAATGATAGACTTCTTTCATGAAAATAAATTTCACATCTTACTTTTTACTTCTAAAATGTATTAGTCAATAAAAAATTTGACTTGCAAACCATGTATCTTTGTTCATGCCAAAATTGATGATCTTCTGAAAATGTACTTGTTCTTGTAAATATAAGTGTGTTGAAAGGATGAGTTAATTATAGTTAGTATTTAATTGTGGAAAAGTGTAATTTGTTTTGCTTATATTTTTACTTTTCATTTATAGACTGCAAAAGTAATCATTTAGGTAATTTAAAAAGGAAACTGTAAGCATTTGTAACAATCCAAAATCCCTCTTGCCTGAAGTATCCCGACTCAGAATGTATGTTGCAATATTTTGGCTCATAGGTTATGTCAGGCCTGGCATCCTTGGCGTGGTTTCCCCCTATCTTTTTGCCTCTACCTCCTGTATTTTTGATGCTGTGCTGGATTTCGTTTTTACTGGTTTAGCTGCTTTGGACACTCTGCCACTGCTGATCAGTGTCAGAGTGTAAGTGCTCCCTGTGTAAATTGTTATTGTGATTGGATATACATGATTGGCATGTTTGTATCACCAAGAAGTCCCTAGTAAAGTGCACTGGGTGTGCCAGGGCTGGTGATTACAAATGCTACTAAGTGGGCCTGCAGCACTGATTGTGCCACCCACATGAGTAGCCCTAAAATGGTGTCTCAGGCCTGCCACCGCAGTGCCTGTGTGCAGTCAGTTAACTGCCATGTCCTCCTGGTCAGTGTCCCCACTGACCAGGCCTAACCCTTTCCTTTCTGTGCACATTGGTCACCCCTATGGAAGGCCCAAGGTAACCCCTTGGGCATGGTGCATGGAATGTGAAAGGTAGAGCACATATAGTGCAGGTGACATGCTCTGGTAGTGAATGGCAGCCATTTTAGTTTTTCGCTATTGTAAGGCTACCTTGCCCATAGGCTATCATGGGGAATGCTGGCTACCGTGGATAACAGCATATCTTTCCATAGGAGCAAGGTAGGACATAAAAGTCTGGTATCCCTGAATTCAGAATTTAATAACACATTTTTTAGGAAGGGTGGGTTTAACTCCTGTGTTTGAGAACGGCACTTTTAGAAAGTTGCTGTTCTCTTGTCTGACCTTTCTGTGTGCCTTGGCCTGTTTATGAATTGACGGTCTGGTTTGAGAGTGGCAGAGGCTGGGGAGCCCCCAGGAGGCTGGCTTGGTCAGCCCTGGATTGAATGACTGCATTTGCAACTTGAGCGGTGGGAGGAGATAGCACCTGGGCCTGAATAGGGCTGTGCCTGCCTTCCACAATGCTGGCTCCACCTCCTGCTGAGCGGCTGACGACCCTGCCCATCACTCTGAAAGGAAAGGAGAAGCCAGGAAAACAAAGTGCTCAAGGAACACCCAGAACTGGTTCAGATCGGGCCCAGGGTCCACTTGCACAAAGAGAACAAAGACTTTTAGGGGTATAAGTACAGGACCCCTGACAACAGAAAAGTAGATCATCCAGGAATCAAGAAGGAACCTCTGCCAAGGAGAAAGCTGAAACTGAAGAAGGAAGACTGTCCTGCTGTTTCTGTGCTGGACTGACCTGCTGTTGCTTTGCTACCAAGGAGAGGAGAAGGACTTTGCTTTGTGCTTTGTCCCCTTGCTTGAAGGAATCTCCAAGGACATGAGAGAGAGCTGGCTCTCTGTTATGAAGTCTCAAGAACAAAAGGACTTGACCCCCAGCTTCCCTAAACTCTGCTGAGAGTTCCATCTTCCTAGAGTGATTGGGCCAGTTATGGCACCTCTGGAAGTTGTACCTGTGTTGGGAAGCTGGAAACCAAGCTTTTAAAGACTTTCTGCAAGTTTTGTCGCATCGCTCGCTTGCGGAGCGCATCTCCGACAGTGCAAGGAAATTCCCGCCGCTACGAAGGTTGAGATCGTCGCAGCGCCTGTTGCCGCTGCCAGAGCCGTCGCATCCTTCGTTTGCGGGACGCACCAGACCGGTGCGGGAAGATTACCATTGTGGTGAGATCACCGCACCGCTTGCTTGCAGGCGCATCACGCCGCTGCTAGTGTCGCCGCAGAAGCCATCGCATCGAGGAGCTGCAAGAGAGAGATCACCGCTGGTCCGCGCATCGTGGCCCCGGAGATCATCGCAACTCCAAAGATCATCGCATCATGCCTTTGCTAAAGAAAACTTCCTACGGAACCTATGCAACGGAATCCATACAAGTCCGCCTTCCTCCCCATACAGACCGCATTCGTCGCAACACGCCCACTGCTGCAGCGGGGTAGTTGCATCGCCTCCACAGGGTCTCAGGAGCAACGCATCGCTTGTTTTCCACTAAGCATGGGCGAATTTTGCGAATCTGGCGTTCGCGAATTTTGCGAATTTGCGAACTTGCAATCCGCAAAATCCGCGAATTCTCGCAAATTTGCGGATTTTTTTGTGTGTGTTCGCAAGGGTTTCTGCCAGTTCGCGAGGGTTTGGTACCAGTTCGCAATCGCAAACTTACTTGTCGGCTCGCAACGGTCGCGACTATGTTGTTTCTACGTCTGGTTCATCATCACAGCCTCCCAGCACCCTCTGTTTCACCACTGCCACCCTCTCTTTCACCCATGCCACCCTCTGTTACATCAATGCCACCCTCTGGTTCATCATCACTGTAAATTATGGGGGGGGAAAGCAAGCACACCTGCCCTGCTTCAACTGACATGAATTAATTTGGGGTTAGTTTATTAATGTGTCACTGTTTTAAAATTCCAGGTCTGGCACCTGCTTCCTTATCAGTAATTTGCTTTCTGTTGCAGTGCAATTTTTTTTCCAGGACCTTTGTGGCCTACTTGTAGCTATTCTATGAGCCTGCTGTGAGGGTCAGAGCAGGGTCATACAATTGTTGCAACTAGCAACTGAACTCTGGAGGGGCCCCAGTCAGGAAGCACTACAGGGAATGGTTACTAATGATGAGTTTGAACTCTTGCACCTGCCGAGTGCTTTCAGTTTTGCAAAACTCGTTTTTCTGCAATTTCGCGGGATTCGCAGGGCGCGAACACGCGCGAGATCGGATTCGGAAGCCGCGAATTCGTGCGAATATGCGATTTCTTTTTTTGCGGTGTGTTAGTTCGCAAGGTTTTGTGCGTTTTCGCGAGCCGCTTGTAGCGCAAGGCGCGAAGTTACCCTCGCGGTCGTTCAAGGGCGCGGCCATCTTGTTTGCATGACGTATTTCCGTTTCCGGGCGCGAAGTTTAATCTCGCTAAGTGTGCGGCTCGCCAGTACAATTTCGCGAGTGTTCGCGAGGAACATCTCGCGCGAACTTACCCGCGCAGTCGTGAACGGGCGCGGCCATCTTGTTTCTCATTCATTGCTATGGTTCTGGGCATGCTTCTTGTATCCTCTCTAAATCTCTGCCATCCTTTGCTTGTTTGAAGTTTTTTTTGATCTATTTTACTTATTATCTATCCCTCTATTTTTCTAGCCCTATATTTTTGTGTTTACTGCTACTTTTTGTTATTTTTAAACTACTTTTTTAAACTCTTTTCTTTTCTTCTCTTCCCTATTCTATTTTCTTTATTCCTTTCCGCCCAGACCATGGTGAAGGGAGCCGGGAAGCATCCTGAGAAGGGGAAGGGTCCCGCACCCCGTGCCCGGCTCCCGTGCGGGCGTTTGAGGGGGGAGACAGTCGCACCCCGGGAGATTTTCAGCCCGGAGGAGGTGGGCGCACTAGTGTTCTATGTACAGCGCCACCTCCCCAGGACCATAATGGCAGGCGGCAAGATCGGAGCCGGGTACGGGATGCGGGATCGCCGGAAGCGGTGGGATAAGGTGTGCCGGGCCATGTACCACCACTCTCGGGTCCGGCGCACCTACAACCAGGCCACCCACCGCTGGACGGATGTCCTGACCCGTGAACGAGATCTGCTCGACCTGCTTGGCCTCGAGATCCCCGGGCTTGGTGAGTAGTAGTAGTAGCTATTTCTTTACTACTCTGTTTTCTCCTGCTTTGCTATTATATTGCAATTTTTTTTTTACCAAGAGCAATAATGCTGCTCATTACATTGTAGGTATATTATATTTCAAAATCTTCTGTGCATTTCAGTTGCACTGCTCTCCTTCTCAGTAGTGTTGCTACTATGCTTATTTGTTTTCGATTTTGTGTTCATTTCATTGGCCTGTGAAATTATGTATGAGTGTAGTTTAAAGAACTGCGTAATGCTACACACAAACCCCCACATGCATCAAACTCCCGTTTTGCGTTTCCAAATTTGCGATTTTTACCGAATCGCAAATATGGATTCGCAAAACGGGATGCATCATAGAAAGTGCATAATATTTCCGATTCGGTAAAAATCGAAATTTTTACCGAATCGCAAATATCATGCGAATTCAAAATTGCGAATTCGCTATTCCCATTGATTCCTATGGGCCAAAAGGCCCATAGGAATCAATGGAAATTGCGAATTCGCAATTTTGAATTCGCATAATGTTGATGCATTCCATGGGTGCAGGGGGGGGTCCAAAGGACCCCCCCCCTGCACCCCTGAAATGTTTTTTAAAATGGATGTTTCACACACACATGTCCTAAGGACATGTGTGTCTGTAATATGACATTGTTTAAAATGTAAATTAGAACATTTTAAACATTTTTCGCAATTTACCACGAGGTTCAACCTCGTGGTAATTTGCACTTGCAATCTTCAAAATCGCAATTTTTTAAAGAATGATGCATTGCATTTAAGGAATCGCAAATTTGCGATTCCTTAAATGCAATCGCATTCTGGAAAGTCGCAAAATTAGCGATTTCCATCAAAAAATAATGATGCATCTGAAAAAGCATTTTTGGAATCGCAAACGGCCGATTTTAAGGAATCGCACCGTTTGCGACTCAAAAAATGCTTGATGCATGTGGGGGTAAGGTTCAGATGTTTAATTACCGGCGCATCCCTGCAAAGTAGCAGTGATGCACCAGTAATTGTGCGCCACGCCACTATCACCCATGGTGCGCCGTATTTACAATGCGGCGCACCATGGGCCCAAAACGTCACCAAAGCGTTACGCATCTGTGCCATAAGGGCGGCGCATTGCTGGAGTTGCGTCGCAATGATGGCACAGCACCATCAATGCTCTGGGGTGCCCTATCTCCCCAATGCTGCGTCAAGCCGTACGTCTGCTTCAAGCTGGCGCAGGGTTTGAGTCACGCATCATTGTCGTTAAAGTGAGTGATTGAAATCTTGAAGATTTCCCTCAGCCACTTTTAGGATGCGTTCCTGCGCAGGAACGCCCTCCCTTGCGCCGGAACGCCCCCTGATGGCGCAGGGCTTTACAACGTGATGCATCTCCCATATGCGTCACGTTGTTAATATACGCCGCACCATTGCGCCTCTTTTGTGCTGCCGCTGCGTCACAAAAGTCACGCAACAATGGAGCAAAAGAGCCGCAAGGGGCTTCTAAATCAGCCCCTACAGACTCAAGTCCAGTCCTTCCTTTGTACAAATGGCGATAAGAAGAAATAGTGGTGGTGGATTGATAGTTTGAGTATTTTAATGACTGGTTAATGTAGTAGGAAACTTTAGTGTTGTCGCTGATCTGCAATCACGATGGACTTTGGCTGTCACTTCGCGTGCTGCGGACTGCTGCCTGCCAATCCTAGGCAAACCTTTTTAGTACTTTGTGTAGTGAGTTACATAAGAAGTTTCCAATTCGACGGTCCAAGCAATACTAATAATGTAGTAGACCACATGAGATTGGTCAATAATATATCCCGTTGAATAGTTGTCTATTTGCCATTTCGCCAAAATATTTTGTTAGTTCTTTTGAAATGTTTGATTTGGTTGACAAATATCATCCATGTTTTCTGTTTTTCTTTCTTTCATGTTGTACATCAGCTTCCCCCAGGGGCAAGGGGAGGACACAGGAGGAGGAGGAGGGTGCTGTTGAGGATGCAGGCCAGGATCGGGCAGGCGAGGGCTCCTTTGCTGGCCCCAGTAAGTTTTAATTTTAATATAGAGTACTTATTTTTTCCCAGCGTTCCTCATTCGATTTTTTCTAAATCGTCTTTGATATTCTTGTAGACTGGATCTAAATTCTTATCCTGCCTCGACTATGACTCCGTGTGATATTACTAGATTATTCTTATTAGTCTGTCTGTGTAGCTAACTAAGATTGCACATTTGGCAATTCCATTGGACTCCCATTCTAGTCAGCAATAGCTCTATGCACAGAGTGCAGTCCTCTGGGATTGTCCATAATGTCTTTTCAAGTCTTCTAAATGTTTATGCTTTGACAGTTGCCAACAATAAAAAGGTGAATGACCACCAAGAAAGAATAAGATACTACTTTACTTTTGGTTTGGATAGGAGGATAATCCATTCTACTACTGTTGCAGGGACAAATCTGCACAAATAGAACTATGGACACTAAATAATGCATTGCTTAGCTTATCAATTATAATAGGTGCTGTTAGACTTTCCACATACCTCAGTGATAACAGACTTTGTAGTTGAACCCCCAATCTCCTTACTGACTAGATAGTGTGGCAGAGTCATTTAGCTCCCAAAGTCACCGATGATTATGATTATTCCCCAATGATGTCAGAGGCACGGACTCATGCTTGCAAAACTTGCAAAACCTTTAGCTCATCCACTCTAGTCTGGAGGACCAAAATACCACAGAGTCTATTTAAGTTTAAAAGCTTTATTAAAAGTAAACACATTTATTAAAATCAAGTTTGTCATAAAAGTAAACGTTTAACTGAAAATGGAAAAGTGCTTAGTGCTGACGATTAATTGGACACATTTCTTGTGGTCGAGCCGAGCTCTCACCTGGTTTGAACTTGATCCTGCTCGTGTTCTTAGAAGTCAAGCTTCTGTCTGTTAGGAGAAAAAGTGGTGCGTGTTAAAAATAAAAAGCAAGCATTCATCAGTTGTGCCAAAAAGTGCAGCAAGACAACAGCCTTCCCTGGAAAAAGGGACATTTTTACTTTAGAGTAGACAGTCACAAATTATTACATTGTATACTGTTTTTTTCACATTTCTTTCTTCCTCCTAGACCAAATATTATATAGTAGTGAGTGGTGTATTCTAACATTATTAAATGTACTTTGTAGGTGGAACATCTGGAGGCGGGGCCAGCGCGGAGGTGGAGGTGGCATTGGACGAGGACAACTCTGGGGAGGAGGCGGTGGAAGTGCCGGACAATTCTGTGGGGGATGAGACAGTGGTGGCGGGCAGAGGTAAGCTATATCTTGCTTACTTATTGAGATTGAAGACTGCAGAGTGTGCTTTCTGCACGGGTGTATTATAAATAAACCAGGCAGTAGCCTCCTCTAAATGTACTTTGACTTAGCTGTGAAGTTTTTGGCAAGAAGAATCCCAATCAGATCTGAGATGAACTTGATGGATGGGATGAACGAAAAGCGAAAGAAGGGTGTAAGTAAGTGTGGAAGGACGAGAAATGTAATGATGACTGGCAAAGAAGAATGATATGTGTTTGCTTGGTCCCCGAGGTGGCTGGGAAGGAAAGAATATGGTATGGTGCATGGCTGGGTGAATGATGAAGCAAGGATGGGTGGAAGGAGAACAGCCTGGGTGGGTGAAACAGAAACTGTATGTGTGCATATACTTTGAATGGATGGATGCCTGGATCATTCATGGTACTATCTGACTCTTAGATAGCATATGTGTATCTAGAGAGATTAGACGGTCACTGGATGAACTAAGTGTTACTTTGAAGAGCATGTAACACCGCACCCGCACGTCCGTTCCAGTGTAGGAAAGGCAAGGAAAAGAAGTTGTAATTTTGTCCAAATACTACCATGAATAGTAGCAGTAGTTTGTATTGCAACTGCAAGCACAGCATATATCCGGTTATTACGGTGGACACTCCCTACCTCTCTTAATAACTTTATTTTAGTAGTAGTACGTCATTCATGTGTGGGTGTATCACTGTTCACTCAATAATAAGCAAAGCACCTAAAGTCATCCCATATGTCATCAAATACATCCCATGTGAAGTGATAGATAATCAGATTATTTAGCTTCTTCATTTTCCTTTTCTAATACTCATTTGCACTGTAGGGTGAAAGCTAAATTAATTAAGCAGTAGCCCTTTTAACAGAGTATTCTCAGTGCCACCCGTAATAGAAAAGTAAGAGCTTCACCACCTGCATGTACTGGACCGGTACAGTAACGCAAGTCTGTCTCACTCACCATGGTGTGCGTCTGTTTTTCTCGGGTGCAAGTTCACTGCGCTGGCATTATGCCGGCTTGCATAAGATAACGTACCAATTTTCCTAAACAAGAGAGAAGAAGAAGAATAAGACTGGTGTACTGTCATAGTCGACTGTAATGAAGTCCATAGTACTCGTAGAATTTGTTCCTTAAACTCCCACTAATGTTAGAGCAAGGATGAAGAAGTCGGAGGTTACATAGATACTGTCCTCAATAGTTATGTACTGTGCTTTCAATTTGCTACTTGTACTGTGACAACTTTCTGCTCAATCATTTTGTGTTAATCTTAAGGAGCATTGGTTACAGACTATGTCTTTCTTTCTTCATGTAGTTGCTCCTTCCAAATCCAAGAGACCATCAAGAAGGAGCTGGCTCGAATGGCCCGGCAACGGAGGCTGGATGCCACTGTCGCTGAATATCGGCGGCTGGTGGCCCTGGAGGAGGAGGAGACGCAGTCTGCTACTACAACAAAGTCCACTGGGACAGCTGCATCCTCTTCCGTGCGGGCTGCCAGCCAGCGCAGTGCTCCAGCGGTACGGAGCCGGGCTACCAAAGCCAAACGCCACCGCCGAGCAGCAAAGACAGCAGCTGCCCCCCAGAGGATTTGCAAGGCACGCCGGCGCCGCTTATCCCTCAGACTGTCCTACCTGGAGCAGGAGGTCCTGAACTATAAGAACTTGGTGGAGGGCCTCCGCTTCGAACATGCCACCCTCCGCAAGGAGCATGATGCCCTGGCTGCTAAAGTCAACAGCACCCTGCCATAGTGTCCCTTGCCCCTTTTTTAGAGACTTTTGGGGGGTGGGAATTGGGAGTTGGGTTTTTTGGGGACTTTTGAAGGACAATCGTTGGGGTTAGGGAGGGTCTTGCGGGAGATTATTTTGTTAGGGCTATAAAAATATACTTTTTGAAACTTTATCTGACCATACCTGTTTTTTACTGCTTTTGAGTCTGGTGGGTGGGGGTTTAACAGTAAGTTTGTTTTCCTGAATAGTCCTAGGACTTTAGTAGTACTACCGTCAATCTCTCGTCTCTCCTAATACTCCATTATACTACCTCCAACCAAATGCTTATCTTACCTGTAATTTCTGTTTGAAAGTAGGGCTAGGCCCAGGGCTGGCTCCACGGGAAATGGCAATTAAGGTTGCAATCCAGGGCGGCTGAAATTTCCTCCTCATTGCGGTGCTACTAGTGGTGTGACACAGTGGCAGTTGCATGGCTATGGAAAAAAAGAAAATGAAACCTGGTTTGTCCTTACTGTTGCATTACAACGGTACGATAGAGAATATAGCAGGTGACAGTACACTAGACTACAACAGTGCCACAATGCAGCCTAACAAATGGTAAAGTATTTATAGTATAACTTGTACTTGTGTAGGATTTCTTTGACATTGGCTAATACTACAAGAAATAGTACTGAAGCTGAGTAAGTCTAGAATATATCCTCGGATTCCTTCACCAGCCTTTTGCTATGACCTTATCCTCCCCAGCAAGTGTGTGGAATTATTGATGTCATTTAGTCACACATCAAGCAAAACCACACAACCCGGGGGAAGAGGGTTAGGGTTTGTAAAATGGATAGGAATGGGGGTTTCTTTTTGGGTAGGTTTTGTTGAGAGAAAAAAAAAAGCACAGCATGGACAAACAAGAATTGAACATAAAGAAATTTTTGGCTACAAAGCTAACCATAATTCTTTTACGTGACATAAAGGAAGTGCATGCACTACTGAATGCATTGTTACAGAAAAGTAAGTAGTACTTTCGACAACCGTGAATGACAGAATGCGACAGTACAGGGCTACATTAAATTAGGTTTAAAAAATAGCCGAAGTAAAACCTATAGAATGGCTGTAGGGATCAATTTAGAAGCAGAGAGAGATCCAAGAAATGCAGTCACACACACTCATTGAATAAAAGAATGGATACTGTATCTGTATTGTTGTAGTTGTCCTGTTGAATTTGGTAAGTAAGTTGCATGCAGCAAACAATTCCTCTTATCAGCGGCACTCCTCCATTCCAGCTGACGCTTCGTCCATCAATGTTGGTGACCAGAAGACACCCTGTCCACTGCCTGCCTGGCGGATTCTGAATTGCGGCTCGCTAATGTGAAGCCTGACTCCATCCTTTTTTCCCTATTGCACAGACTGAAACCCGGCCTGTAATTATTGTACGAAAAACAGCACTGATACATAAATATAAGGTATGTACGCTGTGTAGTGCAAAAAGTCACACTTTGATTTTCCTAATAGACAGTACAACATTTTTTAAAGTGCGTACTCTGTCTGAGTCACCTTTTCAAGGATAAATAAGTATGGGCAAATTAATTTAGCGGATCTTTCCCCTCAAGCTAGGTGTACTGTAAACTGTGTTTTAGAACAAAATTAGACCTTCCCAGCAGTGCTTCCACCCAGACCCTTACTAAAGCCAGTTGCAAAAATGTAGAAGACCCCCAATCAGATCTCAAAAAACGAGGCCTAGCAGAAAACTGGTGGCAAAACGTACTTCGAAAGTAAAAGTAGGCCCAAATACCCCCTTACCCACCGTGGAGTGTATTCAAACCACTTGCAAGCAAGCAAAAGTATCCATAGCCAGCATCGCTCCAAGACTCGAAAACCCCCCCACCCAAACACATGCAATAGAAATACTGCTAACCCTAACGAGCCATAAGTTAAGAATAGTGACAGAGGCTTTCTTTAACTATGCCAAATCCCCCCTTTCCCACCATGGATTTTCTTCAAATGACTTGCAACCAAAATTACACATTCTCACGAGTGCTCTAAGACCCCAGAACTCAGTTGCAAAAATCTAGAATACCCCAAAGCACATGCAATCCTGCTGCTAGGGCTAACCCTAACGAACCCTAAGTTACAAAAAGTGCCAAAAGGCTTTTCCTTATGGATTTTGTCCCAACCACTTCTATCCGGTATTAGACCTTCCCAGGAATGCCCCAAGACCCGCCAACCCACCCGCCAAAAAGCACAACACCCCCAAACAGCCCAAAAGCAAAATCTCATACTTACAATATTTCTCGGCCTTCGGTCCAAACGCGCTGTGTAGCTAGGCCATAACTCCGGTTTACCACCACGGATTTCCTGAAAAGCAAATGCAATCAAGATTAGAGTGTCCCAGCAGTGCTCCCAGACCCCGAAACTCACCCACAAACAGCCGTAACCCTCCCAAAGAGCTCCTCAAAGGCAAGCAAGTCAGCAAAAACACAAACAAATTTCCGCCTCCGATTTGGTCCAAACCACTTTTATCCGGTATTAGAGCTTCCCAGCAATGGCCCCAGAGCCGTCAACCCAGGAGAAAACAAGTAGAAGACCCCCAAACAGCCAAAGAGCAAAAGTACAAAAATGGGGACAGTCATTTTTTTGCCAATTTCCCAAATCACTCCGCGCGCGCTCTGCAGCTAGGCCCTAACTCCCCTCTGCCACCATGGATTTGCTTCAAACCTCTTGCAAAGTAAAGTATCCATAGCCAGCAGTGCTCCCAGACCCCGAAACCCACCCACAAACACCAGGAAGCCCCCCAAACAGGCCCCCGAAAACGCTACATTGAGCAAAATGTCAGAAATAGCAAAAAAAAAATCTGCGTGGATTTTGTCCCAACCACTTCTATCCGGTATTAGACCTTCCCAGGAATGCCCCAAGACCCGCCAACCCACCCGCCAAAAAGCACAACACCCCCAAACAGCCCAAAAGCAAAATCTCATACTTACAATATTTCTCGGCCTTCGGTCCAAACGCGCTGTGTAGGTAGGCCATAACTCCAGTTTACCACCACGGATTTCCTGAAAAGCAAATGCAATCAAGATTAGAGTGCCCCAGCAGTGCTCCCAGACCCCGAAACCCACCCACAAACACCAGGAAGCCCCCCAAACAGGCCCCCGAAAACGCTACATTGAGCAAAATGTCAGAAATAGCAACAAAAAAAATCAGCGTGGATTTTGTCCCAACCACTTCTATCCGGTATTAGACCTTCCCAGGAATGCCCCAAGACCCACCAACCCACCCGCCAAAAAGCACAACACCCCCAAACAGCCCAAAAGCAAAATCTCATACTTACAATATTTCTCGGCCTTCGGTCCAAACGCGCTGTGTAGCTAGGCCATAACTCCAGTTTACCACCACGGATTTCCTGAAAAGCAAATGCAATCAAGATTAGAGTGTCCCAGCAGTGCTCCCAGACCCCGAAACCCACCCACAAACACCAGGAAGCCCCCCAAACAGGCCCCTGAAAACGCTACATTGAGCAAAATGTCAGAAATAGCACAAAAAAAATCAGCGTGGATTTTGTCCCAACCACTTCTATCCGGTATTAGACCTTCCCAGGAATGCCCCAAGACCCGCCAACTCACCCGTCAAAAAGCACAACACCCCCAAACAGCCCAAAAGCAAAATCTCATACTTACAATATTTCTCGGCCTTCGGTCCAAACGCGCTGTGTAGCTAGGCCAGAACTCCGGTTAACCACCACGGATTTCCTGAAAAGCAAATGCAATCAAGATTAGAGTGTCCCAGCAGTGCTCCCAGACCCCGAAACTCACCCACAAACAGCCGGAACCCCCCCAAAGAGCTCCTCAAAGGCAAGCAAGTCAGCAAAAACACAAAAAAAATTCCGCCTCCGATTTGGTCCAAACCACTTTTATCCGGTATTGGAGCTTCCCAGCAATGGCCCCAGAGCCGTCAACTCACCCGCAAAGAAGTAGAACACCCCCACAAGTGCTGAGTCTTTCTTCATTGGGCGTAATCCAGCCCTCTGCTTTGATGGAAATAGGAGTCTGGAGGAGGAGGATAGAGGAGCATGTTCTTCTGAACTTGTGAACCTGAGGAATGCAGACTGCGGCACCTTCAAATCAATAAGCAAACAAAGTGAAGACAGTTCTGCTGATGGGCTTGTTTTTGTGATTAGGTGATTAAAGTTTGAATTATATTAACTGTGCACAACAAAGAAAGACAGACACACAGGAATGAAAGTGAATAAGGACGAAAAAGAAAGTTATTGATTCATTGTCTCATTTTCAGGGCTCGGTGTTAAGGTCCAGGAATAAGAATAAGGCTTCGTCATCATACTCTGCGAATTCAGGCAGGGTGAGCTCAGTGTCACCTGACAGAGTAGAAATTCCCTCATCTACGTTGCTGTCCACCTCGTCTTCATCCGGCGCGCTTTCTCGTACTCTGTAATCTGGTGGTATGAGGTGCTGATTCATTTTGATCATTGTTAACCTCTCCACATTTTTGGGCGAGAGGCGGCTCCGTTTGGGAGTTACAATGGCACCAGCAGCACTGAAAACACGTTCAGAAGACACGCTTGCGAGTGGGCAAGACAAGTAGTTTAAAGCCAGGTTGGAGAGCTGTGGCCACAATTCTTTTTTCCCATGCCAATACGCCAATGGGTCAGCATTAACATAGACCTCTGTTGAGTCATTCAGATAGTCCTTCACCATCGACTCAGGGTCCTCCTCCAAGGTTCCTCCACTTTGCTTAGCTGTTGCTGTGACCTTTTGAGAACCAAACCCAAGCCGAGCTAGCCAATCCTCTTCAGCCTCCAATGTTTCTGTTGTGTCTGGTGCAGATGATCTGGTTGCCGGTGTCTTTAATGGCTGAGAGGTCACTTGTGCCACATCCACAGGTGCAGAAGTGGATTGTTTTGACTGGGGATGGCCTGCTGATGCTGATGTACTGCCTTTTCCTTCAATTTTCTGCCGTTCTCTTTCAAACCTCTTGGCTGACAAGGCTAGCCAACGTTTGTACTTTGTAACATGTTCATCATCAAAAGGAAAGAATGCTCGGCCTGCCAGCGCCTTTTTGTAGCGTGGATCCAGAATAGTAGCACAAATGTAATGCTGGTATGAGTGGATCATTTTAAGACGTTCATCACCTTGTAGGCGCTCTAATAATTTCTCCGCCAAAACAAAAGGGTCTTTGTTTTTTTCATCTTTTTGAAACACAGAACACACCTCCTTCAGTTGGTGCTCCAGCATGTACAACAATGGGATAGCTTTTCCCAAATTACAGTCCTCCTTGCTGACTGCACGCGTGAAGACCTCAAAAGGACGAAGCATGTGTGTCAGGCTTTTAACTATGTCCCATTGCGCCGCACCCATTCTCAGGTCCTTCTGAGCTGTACCCTGTTTTAAGAAATAGTGATCGAGTACCGTATACTGCTCATACAGACGCTCAAGCATGTAGAAGGTTGAGTTCCAACGTGTTGCCACCTCCTGGATGAGTGCTTTCACTGGCATTCGACGTTCATATAGCAGGCTCCTCAGATGCTTCCGGGCCTTAAAAGAATGGCTGAAATGGTTGCCCATTTTTCGGCAGGTCTCCACTACCTCGTACGCTGGACTGTCTTTATCACTCAAGAATTTTTTGACAACCAGGTTTATACAGTGCGCCAAACACGGCACTCTGAAATACTGACCCAGCTCCATGGCCTTAACTACATTGGCGCCATTATCCGTGGAAACATAACCAATCTGGCATTTTTTTGGGGACAGCCAGTTAAGGACCTTTGTGTTAAACTCATCCAAAATGTTTTGTGCTGTGTGACGTTTCTCCAAACCAAACATAGCTAGTGTTGCATGTTTCCGAGCAGCTTTAAAAACTTGGTCCGGGTCAACACCTGCGTTTAGCTTTGCTTTAACCCCTGAAAAAGAGACCCAGTGTGCAGTGATGCACATGTAATCAGCGCCTGCGCCACTGGTCCACATGTCTGTTGTCAGATGTATAGTGTGAACAGCACTCTTCTGCAAAGCTGCCCCAATCACCTCCAGCACATCTTCATGTAGTGCTGGAACCGCAACTCTGACAAAATAGAACCGGCTAGGAACCTTCCATTTAGGGCAGAGCGCTGCCACTAATTCTAGAAAACCAACCCCTTCTACAAAAGAAAAAGGGAGAAGGTCCAGAGCTAGCATTTTAGCCAACTTAGTGTTATACAGACGCGTCAGTGGGTGGTTGCATTCATATTGCCGTTCTGTAAACAACATCTTTTTAATGTTGCCCTGGACCAAGCATTTACGGGATGATGATGATATCTTCAACCCAGTTACGCTCGCTGATGAACTTTTTCGCATTGGTGTTTCACTCTCTCCCACACTCTTAGTGTGGCTCACATGGGGTGTGCTGCTGACAGGGGTACTGGGTGTAAGAGAAGTGTTTGACACGTCTTCTTCCTCCTCGTCATCATCAGATGAAAAATCAACGTTTTCATTACGTGCAATTAGGGCTTCCTTGATCGCCTGTAGGTGCGCAAACCATTGGACAGGGTGCTGTCTCTTAAGATGACCTCTCTGGCCTCCGGTACCATAGTTGGTACCAAACTTACCACGACTAACTGCAACCTTACAAATGGCGAAGTTTTCCCTTTTTGGGCAAACACTAAAGAAGTCCCAAGCTGGGGACTTGAATTGTTTGTGGGGGCCGGAGGAGGCGGCGATACTGGTGGCGGTGGTCTTGCTGCTAATGCCAGATGAAGTGGAGGATGTGGATTGCCGAACTTTAGTACGTTGTGCACTTTCACCACCACTAATTGAGGTCGAGGTGGATGGAGGTCCCTTCTTGCGAGGAAGAAATATGGAAGCGGTAGGTGTTGGTGTACTAGTTAACTCCAATGATTGTTGTGTTTCCATTGCCTCCTCGTCGACATCATCATCACGCTCAGCAGCTTCTCGGGCTAGGGTCAAAATGTCTCTTTGCTGCATGCCCGCTGGGGCTGCAGTGACCTGTATGATGACTGGCTCGTCGTCGTGAGAGGCTTCATCAGCAGCAGTATCCGCCACTTCTTGTTGAGCCTCATCACACTCCATAACTATGAGTTTTTCGACAACCTTCCTTTTACGCTTAAGTACCTTTGTCAGATCATGGTGTGCCTCACTCTCAAACGGCCATGATGGTTCCCAATCTTCATCCAGATCATCAGAAGGAGGTGGGCTTGAAGAAGATGTAGACACCCCCCTTGATCTCTCCTTGCTAGGGATGTGGAAGACAATGAATGATCATCAGGAGGAGTGGCTTCCTCAAATGATACCTCGGTTTGATTATCGATTTCCTGATGTGCCCCTACTTCGGGAGGAACAACTATTGTGGGCACTTGTGACCCTCCATGCACCTCTGCTTGCGCATCTCCTTGCGCTGCCTCTCCTTCCACATGTACTTGGGCTTGTACTTGCACATGTGGTTGTTGTTGCGGCTGTGGTTGTTCAACACTTGTCAGATGAGTTACAACAACCTGTGTTGATTCAGGGACATTGCTGCTACTTTCTTGCGATGAGCCAACATCACTGGTCGATGGTGATTGAAGAAGTACACTGACTGCCTCTACAGCACTCAAGGGCTTGGACTTAAGTTGTCATGGTGGTGGTGGTGGCGGCACTGAGCCCAATGGAGCGGGGGTGCTGCTCCCAGCTTGGTCCCCAGCAGATCCCGCTGCTGCTGCAGGCGTACTTTTTTTTTACTCCCAAAAAACGTGGCGGCCGGCACACCAGCCTCCTTGGTAACTTGCTTCTTCTGCTCCTTACTGGCAACTTTCTTGCTAGAGGAGCTATGGGGAACTCTTTTTGGGGCCATCTTCTTCAGAGCAGGTCAGAACAGCAGCCCGCAGTTGCACGAGTTGCAGAGTTGTCTGTGGCCAGACGTGACGTCGCGTGACGTTATGCTGCACACACACACCGCTGCAGGACTTCTTCCTGGCACTGGTGGTTCTCTTGAGTCTTGTGCACCTAAAAGCAATGGAAGACAGAGGAACATCAGTTCAGTTAGACACCCCAAAAACAAAATCGAAAAAACACAGAAAAATCAGCACAATCCCATGCCCTCCATGATGTTTAAATTCAAGACACCCCACAGAAAGACTAGGCACATGCAACACTCACTACCCCTGGGCATAAAGGTTGAAAAGTAGGCAAAATGGTTGCAGGCCTAACAACACTGACTGCATTCAAAATGGCCACTTGCCTCCCAGCACATGGCCTGCCTGTACCAGCACTCAAAATGGCCCCACCCACATGGCCTGTCCCCATGAACACCTCAAAAAATCGAAAAACACAGAAAAATCAGCACAATCCCAAGCCATCTAGGCCCTCCATGATGTTTAAATTCAAGACACCCCACAGAAAGACTAGGCCCATGCAACACTCACTACCCCTGGTGAAAAGGCCACAACAACAGGCCAAAAAAACGAAAATCACAGAAAAATCAGCACAATCCCAAACCATCCAGGCCCTCCATGATGTTTAAATTCAAGACACCCCACAGAAAGACTAGGCCCATGCAACACTCACTACCCCTGGTGAAAAGGCCACAACAACAGGCCAAATAAAACGAAAATCACAGAAAAATCAGCACAATCCCAAGCCATCCAGCCCCTCCATGATGTTTAAATTAATTCAAAACACCCCACAGAAAGACTCTGTGCACCCACCACTGAGTACCCCTGGGCAAAAGGCCCCAAAACAGCCCAAAAATCGAAAATTCCAAAATTGTAGTTGCAGCAACTGTAATGCCCCAAACAAACTTACTTGTGAAATTTCTAATCCAAAAGTGATCCAAAGAAAGTCAAAAAGGCCTCAAATCCAAATATCCAGCAGCATCCACAAAAAGTAATCCTTCCAGCTCCAGATCCAAATGAAAAGTGACCAGGAGATGGACAAAGCACTGGGAGGAGCCCGCTGGACAGGAACAGGAAGTTGAAGACTGTGGGGCACTTCCTTCCTCCCACCCCCTCCCCCTCCCCAAAATGGACTCCTCGCAAAAAAAGTGCAGGCAAATGTCAACCTGAGGAGTTATTCAGATAAAAATCATCATTTCCAGAAGGTTTATGCTGCTTGCTGGTGGATTTCTTGTGCAGAATTGCAAATTTTGTATTTTTGCGAGTGCGAGATTGTTGCTGCTCGCCGCATCTACAAGCTCGCAATTGCGAAGTACCGCGATACGTGATCACGGCGTACTCGCGTTGACAAACTCTCGCTGTGCAAGTTGGCAAGCCGCGAATACGTAATCGCGCTCGCCAAATTCCCGCAGGATCCCGCAGCAAGATCCAAAATGGCGCAGCACTCGCAAAATATCAAGAAAAACAACTCGGCAAACGTTGAATGACGGTAAGTAAACGCCGCGCGCCGCAAAATTGTATCACCAAGAAAAAAAAATCCGCTGCATGCGAATTTGCGGATTTTCGGTAAATTCGCGAGCGTTCGCGGATTGCGAATTTACCGAAAATCCGCAAAATCCGCGAGCGTAACGGATTTTGCGCCCATGCTTATTTTCCACCACACCAGCTTTGGAACTTTGTCGCATTTAAAAGGTACTGTTGGCCAAACGTGACGCAACTGTGACTTTTCACGCAACTGTGGATTATTTTTATCGCAACCTTAAGAACTCTTTTGCAACCATATTCTTGAACTGTATATGTTGGATTTTTGTCGTTTTGGTCTTGTGTAGTTTAGATTAAATACCTTTATTTTTCTAAAGTGTTGTGGAGTCAGTTTGTGGTGTTTTCACTGTGTTACTCTGAGTGCTGGTACAAATACTTTACACATTGCTTTTGGATAAGCCTGACTGCTTGTGCCAAGCTACCAAGGGGGTGAGCAGAGGTTATCTGAAGAGTGTTTCCTCCTTACCCTGACTAGAAGCAAGGGTTCCTATTTGGACAGTGGTACCTACCTCTGCCAACTAGAGACCCCCAGTTCTAATAGGTTAACAGTTGCTTAGTTTTGAAATCATAGGTAATAAATATTTTACATTAATATCCAGGTATTTAAATTAAAACCCAAGTATTAATACACTTCCCACCCACAAATTCTTTTTCGTTTGGCATCCCGCTCCTAAAAGCAAGTGTTTCAACCTTCATAGCAAGTGTTTCCATTCATTTTTAAATTTTTTGCTCTTACTTTAATTCTAGTTTTAAAGCCCCAAAAATAATTTGTTAATATGCACCTACAATAATAAGTATCCAAGTATTAATATACTTCACTACACCAAACCCCTTATTCCTGTAGCATCCATTCCCTAAAAGCAAGGGTCTAATGCAGTGCTTTCCAAACTGTGCGTCGCAACACAGTAGTGTGTTGCCTTCCATTTGTGGATGTGTTGCGCAAATGCTCTCTTGGGCCGAAAGTATTCGGTGACGCAGATGCAGTACAGCTGAGTAGCCGGAGGAGGAAGGAGAAGTGAAAGGCGAGCGTGCGGCCTTGTTTATTTTGCAACACAGTGACGAGGAACTGCCTCTGCACCCCATCCCAGGCGCTCAGTAAGGGAAATTTCCGAAATTGTTAAAACACTGTTGGCATCCCTCTCTACTTTTCTCCTCTTTCGCTTCACCTGCTCGCTCTCTCCCATCGTCTCTTTTTCCCTCTTCTCATTCTGTTGTCTAAACATATGACCAAGTTCATGGAGTGATCGCCGCTGGCTGGAGGCAGTCATTACAAGGGCCATTTGGGCAGCGTGTGGTCAGGGAGGCTCGGAACACCGGCCCTCAGTGGGGGGCACGATTCAGTGTGTGAAGCGAGGCATACGGACATCAAAGGCAGCCCCCCTGTGTGCTGCGATAGCTCTACACAGGACATCAGGCCTGGCTGTGCTGGGGGTTGGGGGGACATGCCTTGAAAGACCAGTGGTGTTTTCTACCTCATGAAGCCTCAGGGGGGCTTTTTACCTCACGGAAGGACGGCCCACTGCTAAAGATATCCCATTGTCACGTTAAGCGAGTGGGCGGAAGACCCCAAGGGGCCCAGGGCCGTCTTGGAAACTGAAATCAAGATAGCAGGTTACGGGAGGACGACCTTCGCCCTCTACTTACCCACTCTCAGCTTTAGGCCTGGAAAGTGATGTGAAAGGCGCTATATTAATAACAATAGATGCGTTTCAGCTTTTAATGCAAGGGGTATTTAGCTGCTAATTGGCCAATGTCATGTGTGGCATCTTCCAGGCAAATCTGCCTTAGTTACTAAGAGCACTTTGCACGCTGGTATTTCCAAGCCCTTGCCACTGCAATGCATTTACTTTGAGGCTTTTGTAAAGCGCTGCAGATCATAGCTTTGGAGCCTCAGAGCACTAATAGAACAATAGAAACTAGAAATTCTAGAATTCAAAGTCCCATGTTAAAAAACTTCAACCCGTATTTATGATGGTTTTGCATCGCCCTTCCGTCACGCAAGGTAGCACAAGGGCGACGCAATACCTAAAATGACATTTACCAAACACAAGGCCAACTTGCATGGCCCTGTGTGGCTTTGGAATTGTGGAGTAACCCAAGCCAGCGCAGGTCGCTGCTTGGCATTACCCTGCCCTAGGGAGTTATTCCATGGGTGGATGTGTGGGTGTTACTGCGCATCCACCCATGGATTTTGGCGCATTTCCAGATTTACCTTTAGTGGTGGACCTGGGAATTTGTCAAAATGCTGCACCTCCCAGGAGAGGTGTAACCAGGAGAAATAGGTTTATTTCTCCTTCTTTTTTCCTCTTTCTACGTAGAACCGCCTGCCCTGTATGGAAATAGGCAGATGTAGCTGCTGGAGTCCCTTCTGCGACGTTAGAGAGTTGACAGCAAGTCTTTCAAGTCGGGTCATGTCGGCTACCCTCATAATTCCTGATCCATAATTTCAGATTTAAATAGTTTTGAAAGCAAAATATCTGATTTTCTACATCTATCGATCCTTTAATTTTGAGGACATGAGTATAATATGTCTAGATGTGGAGTACGATACAGGAATAATCAAGAAAAACTGAAATATAATAAGTACTGAGTACTCCCTAATTAGCAGGATAACTCCTCTTAGGTGGTTCGGGCTCGCGCGCTGAGAGCGCTCGCATTACTGTGTCCCTAAAAGAAGATTACCAAAAAATGTGTGTCACCAACATGAAAAGTTTGGAAAGCTGTGGTCTAATGTTATAGCACGCGTTACCTTTTCTTTAACATTTAACAACTCACTTTATTTCTAAATTCCTTGCCATATGAATTTTCAGATTAAAACCTAAGTATTTACATTAGTACCAGAGTATTAACACACTCCCCCACCCAAAACCCATTTTTTCCTCTGGCACCCATCCCTAAAAGGAAGGGTGTAAACCGTTATTGCGAGTGTTTCCAATAAACAACTTTATTTCTAAATTGCATGCCATTTAAAATGTGCGATTAATACCCGGTATTTAAATAAGTACTCACATATTAATGTACATTCCCACCCTAAACCCCAAACTCCTCTGGAATCATGTCCCTAAAACTAATGCCCCCATTAGGATGGCGGGCGGACTTTGCCTGCCCGCCATCCCAGTGCAAAACGGGACTGCCCGCCATAGGAGCGGCGGTTCCGCCTTGACAATTAGGATGCGCCCGCCACACTGGCGGGCGCATCCTGTATTTTTACCATTGTGGCGGGCGGTGCTGAAAGCACCGCCCGCCACAATGGTAAAAATGCATGTTGTGCATTTCAAAGCACAACATGACAGGCACCGCTCGGTACCTGCCATGTTGTGCTTTGAAATGCACAACGTGCATTTTTACCATTTGAAATGCGGGGGGTACCATAGGCACCCCCACCTCCTCGGAGTCCCAGGGAGCCCTCAACGGGTCCCCGCAGGGAGTCTCCGCATGCCTTTCCGTGGCGGTATTGCCGCCACGGAAAGGCATGGCTGCAAGCCCATCCTAATATGGCTGGCGGTGTCTAATAGACACCGCCACCATATTAAACATTTTCCGCCCCGGCCGCAAGGCAACCAGGGCGGAAAAGCAGCAGACGGTGTTTACGTCCGCCGCGGTCCCCCCGCCATAGTAATATGGCGGGGGGAAATGGGTGGCGGGCGGGTCTCACCGCCACCATGACGGTGGCGATCTGCCTGACATCGTAATGGACCCCTAAGTGTGTACTCAGTTAAAACAAGTGTTTTTAAACTATTCAAAATGTACAGTTTTTTTATTTTGAAAGAAAACATTATTTTCAGATTAACACTCCTGTATTAAAACTACTACCTGAATATTAATGCACTTCCAGAGTCAAAACACCTTTTTCCTCAGGCATCCCACCGCAAAAGTAAGTGTCCTTTTTTTAATACTTCTAAAACACCTTGATGACCAATAATAGCACACTGTACTATATACATTTTTTGTTTGTTTTTTTAAGCTTTATTTCGACAACGTGTCATAAAAGCAAAAAAGACAGACAGGCATAAAATGTGCTCAAGAGAGTATAAAAGAGAGAGTATACAATCCTTTGTACACATGCCATGGGGTGTGCAGAGCTTCTTCCTAATGAGGGAACTTGATCGGTGTAGTACGGAGACTGTTTGAATATTTGTCAGAATACAGTCTCTTTGACAGTGTCCATAAGGGTTACCAGGTGTCAGTGCTGGAGTTGACCAGGAATAAAATTGAGTCCGGCCGTTGTGCATTGCAAGAGCCCGCCTGTCATGACCGAAATACAATTGATCTTACAGAAAACATTCAAATACATGTACTTGATGATCTGCATGTTGCACATGCTTTGCACCAGACAACTCTGTGCTATTTTATGAACAGTCGCAAATTTCACTGCACCTAACTCATCTCTTTCCAGCAGCCTCATTAATTCACCAGATTTATTTTGACACTTATTTAATACTTTGAATTTTGCTAGAGGCATGGGACACATCCGCAAGTAATTTAAAACCCAGAATATCCAGGAATTCAACACCCGGTGCTCAGTAGCTGTAAAGTGCTTGTTTTAGTTGGAACACTGCCCTTCTTTCAATGCTTTACCAAAACTCTGAACACCTCTAAACTGCTAGGCCCCCTCTGTGTGAAGCCTTTTTTGGGCTATTTGGGGTAGTTTGCGCTTAGGTTAGGCCCCTGTTAAGTTTTGCCCACATAACTATTCACACCAAATTTGAGTCCTTTTCTTCCAACATCATGAGGACTTTAAAGGTACCCAGGGTTTGTGGATTCCACTGGAGGGGACCCAGAAATTTGCCAAAATACAGCTACATTTTTGGAGGGTGTGGGGGGGGGGGGGGGGGGAATTGGGTAAAAGTGCTGCAGAACAAAGCGTCAATTTTTTTTACCAGCACCCAGCAAATGGTATCAACAAATCTTCCCAACTTTCAGGGACAGGCAGACTTTTGTCAGAAAACTAACATTTTCTACACAGTTTTGGCATTTTACTGGGACACCGCCTATTTTTGGTACTTTTTGTGCTTTCAACCTCATTCCAGTTAGTGGTAAAAATGTGTGTGAAAGCAATAATGGATCCCGGTAAGCTATACATTTCTGGAAAGTAGACAACATTCTGAATTCAGCAAGGGGTCATTTGTGTAGGTCCTTCAAGGTTTTTTTTTAAATATAAACTAACAGTTGAACACAAAAAATATTGAAAATGAGTTGAAAAAAATAGCCATTTGTGCCAACGTTTTCACCTGTAACTTCTTCGAGGTATGACAGATTTTAAAACAATATACTGTTACATTTGCTGGACCATTCTGGTTGTGGGATATATAGGACTTAGAGGTTCACCAAGAATCCGAGTAACCCAGAGCCAATAACGAAGCTGCATCTTGCCATGGTTTTTCGTTGTGCCCCGGTGTATAGTAATTCATTTTGTAAAATATAAAGAGTGAAAAATAGGTATAAAGACACCTATATATTTCCGTAATGGGAACAAAATATAGAATTTAGAAGCAGTAGTTATTTGCACATCTCCAAAATTGTGGGTACCTATAGTAGCATGTGAATTATATAACATTTTACAAAGTGACTTTATTTATTACACATTGTTTTACATTTGGAAGGCATAAATGCATAGATAGTCAATAGGTAATAGCAGTTGATACACAATTCTGTGTCCCCTAAGTCTCCCAATACAAATAGTACCTAACTTGTGTGGGAAGGCCGAGTGCCCGCGACAGGAAACAGCCAGAAACGCAACATAGATATATCACACTTTTCCAGTGAAAAACGGACCCATTTTCGCAATGTGCCTAGCTGTGGATTTTGGACCCTAGCTTAACCGGCACCTGGGTAAAGAGTGCAAACCTGTACATTTTTTTTTAAACTAGACACTTAGCAAACCTGAATTTTTTTTTAAACTAGATACTCAGGGGAATTCAGGATGGGGCGACTTTTGTGACTCTCACATGGTTCTGTTACCCAGAATCCCTTGCAGAACTCAAATTTTGAATAAAAAACCCAACAGGTTTTCCTCACATTTCTGTTATAGAAAGTTCTGGAACATGCATGGATCCACAATCTTCCACAAACCCCTCATTACCCATAGTCTCCCGATAAAATGGTACCTCACTTGTGTGGGTAGGCCTAGTGCCTGCTACAGGAAACGGGCCAAAAGTAATGCGGACCCATCACCTTTCTTCCATGAAAACTGACCCTTTTTTGCAATGTGCCTAGCTCTGGATTTTGAACCCTGGGTGAAAGTTTGTGGATCCACACAGATTCCAGAACTTTCCATCACAGAAATGTGAGGAAAATGTGATTTATTTCAGCTAAATTTGAGGTTTGCAGGGGATTCTGGGTAGGTAAATGCTGGGGGATCCATGCAAGCCACATCTCCCTGAACTCCCCTGGGTGTCTAGTTTTCAGAAATGTCTAGGTTTGGTAGGTTTCCCTAAATTGTGAAGAGAAACCGCAGTTTTGATCCTCCTCGGTATCTCAGCAATCTTCGATACCGTATCCCACCACACACTGATCGAAAGACTCCACAATATCGCCATCCAAGGGGATGCACTCAGATGGATCACCACCTTCCTCACCGGAAGAACCCAGAGGATCCACCTTTCACCTCTGAACCCAAGGAGATCACCTGCAGTGTCCCCCATGGCTCATCCTTCAGCTCTACGCTCCTCAATCCATCCATGACCCTGCTGGTCAACATAGTCTCAACATAATTTTGCAGACAAAATCAAACACCACCACCAAAACCAGCTCCACATATGCATGACAAACTTAACATACTGGATAAAGAACAACTGCCTGCAGCTGAACACAGATACGACAGAAGTACTGATCTTTGGCAACAGCAGTAACACTTAGAACGGTGTATAGTAATTCATGTTGTAAAATATAAAGAGTGAAAAATAGGTATAAAGACACCTATATATTTCCGTAATGGGAACAAAATATAGAATTTAGAAGCAGTAGTTATTTGCACATCTCCAAAATTGTGGGTACCTATAGTAGCATGTGAATTATATAACATTTTACAAAGTGACTTTATTTATTACACATTGTTTTACATTTGGAAGGCATAAATGCATAGATAGTCAATAGGTAATAACAGTTGATACACAATTCTGTGCCCCCTAAGTCTCCCAATACAAATAGTACCTAACTTGTGTGGGAAGGCCGAGTGCCCGCGACAGGAAATAACCCGAAACGCAACATAGATATATCACACTTTTCCAGTGAAAAACGGACCCATTTTCGCAATGTGCCTAGCTGTGGATTTTGGACCCTAGCTTAACCGGCACCTGGGTAAAGAGTGCAAACCTGTACATTTTTTTTTATACTAGACACTTAGCAAACCTGAACATTTGTTTAAACTAGATACTCAGGGGAATCCAGGATGGGGCGACTTTTGTGACTCTCACATGGTTCTGTTTTCCAGAATCCCTTGCAGAACTCAAATTTTGAATAAAAAACCCAACAGGTTTTCCTCACATTTCTGTTATAGAAAGTTCTGGAACCTGCATGGATCCACAATCTTCCACAAACCCCTCATTACCCATAGTCTCCCAATAAAAATGGTACCTCACACAATAAAGACAGGACGCTGTATATACTTGTACGCTGTATTTATTCAACTTCTTCTATACAGAGAGCGCCGAGCCCGTGCAACCGTGCTCCCGGGTTCGCGCCGTTTCACTCGCTTGCTGCGCGCGCATCCTATAAGATGGCCGCCGGCACGTCACGTCATGACGCGACGTGCAACCACTGTAACGCCAACTCTACATATCTCACTTTTTTCCCAAACAATGAAACGTATAACTCACAGTCCGCCGCTCATATCAAAGTCTCGAAACCTGGCTGGTCTTGTCACTGTTCTTCCCCTTCGGGTCAGTCTCGCCGGGGTAGTCAGAGCTTCTCACTCCAAAGTCTCTGCCCTGCTCCCCTTTTTGTTCATTACAGCTTGATTTTTCATCAACCCGTTTCCGTTCATCTCTCTCTTTGTTCCCGGGCTGCCTCCATTGTCTTGTTCCTTACTGACTTCTTCACTTCCTAAGTCCATCTCTACATCGAATTGTTCATCTCTTGCTTCAGACTCCTCCACACTTTCTAGGTCCTGTCTTCCTTGGTCCCACTGCAGTACCTTGTTGCATCTCGCCATGCGGTCCTGGGACCAAATGTTGCCATCACTCAACAGAGATGCTCTGTCATACACCTTCTTCACTTGCAGGGCTTTGCTGTACTTGCTATCTCCTTTCCTTTGCATCGTCGCCAACTTAACTCGCACCAATTCACCTTCTTCCAATCCAGTATCCTTCACATTCCTCCGTCTATTGTAGTGCTTTGCTTAGACATCTTGTGCCTTTTCCAAGTTTGCTTGCACCACTGCAGGAGACCATTTGCTCATTATTGTTTTTTCCTTCCACACTCTATTGTCCTTCGTGAAGGGATCACGTCCTCTCAATATTTGGAAGGGACTGTATCCAGTTCCTGTGGGGGTAATCCTGTACGCCCATATAATTTGCCATATTTCCTTCTCCCAGTCCTTGTTGTTGGATATCGCAGCTTGCACGGATCCCATCACCACACGGTTAAACCGTTCTACTAGTCCGTTTCCCGCCGGGTGATAGATCGACGTGTGCTTGGAGAGGATACCATTCCTTTCCATGAAGTTGGTCCATTTATCTAAGGTGAACTGAGGGCCATTGTCGCTCAAAATGGATTTAGGTATGCCCTCCCTCACGAACGTGTCGCTTAAAAACTTTAGAATAGTTTCTGTATCCATCACCTCTTTCACTTTCATCTCCGGCCATTTCGAGTATCTATCCACAAGGACACATACGTACTTCTGTACACCTTGTCTGTCCAAGATGGGGCCTAGTATGTCGATGGACAACTCCTATCATGGGTTCTGTGGAGGATCAAACCTTCCTAGTGCTGGGCGCAATGGTTTGAGTGTCTTATCTGCCCCTTGGCACTGCGGGCAATCTCTGACGTGCCTTTCCGCTCTTAGATCCATACCTGGCCACCAATAGCCTTGTTTGGTCCTTAGCTTCATCTTGACTATTCCCAAATGTCCATCAGGGAGTAAAGCCAGTAGGTTTGGGGCTATGTCAGCTGGGGGAATTACCTTGTCCCCTCTGTACGTGAACACTCCTTGGTCATCCACCGATAGTTCCTCCCGGACTTCGTAGTACATTTTTAGATTCTCGCTGATGTGTTTTTTCTCTGGCCATCCCTGTACTATGCACCGTTTCACTTCCTGCAGGGTAGGGTCCTGCTCATATGCTCTTTCCACTCCTGATTGCTGACAACCCTCTCTTGGTCATCTGTCAGTGCCACCATCTCTTCTCCTCCTATCTGGTCTTCTTCTCCGGGTTCCATGGCCGCCGCCCTGCTCAGATAGTCCGCTACCTTGTTCCGGTTTCCAGGGATATATTCCACATCATATCTAAATTCCAGTAGCTTTAATGTCATTTTCGAGATCCTGGGGGTGGCACTCGCATGCCCACTTGATGTTAGGACCTTCACTAAGGGCTTGTGATCTATTTTTAATGTGAATCGTGTGCCCCACAAGAACTGTCTGAATCTTGTCATCGCCCACACCACAGCTAACATCTCCTTCTCGATGACGCTATACTTCTTCTCTGTATCGCTTAAGGAGCGAGACGCAAAATTCAGCGTGTCCATTGTTCCTTGTCCCCGGTCTTGCATCTGTCGTGAGCACAGTCTTTCCACGGGGATCGTATCCTTGCAAGGGTATTGCTCCTACCACACACTTCTTTATGCACTCAAATTCCTTTTGTGCATCCTTCGTCCAGCTGAACACTGAGCTCTCCCTTGTTAATTTCCTCATGTGGTGTGTCTTTGTTGCGAAATGCTGCACAAATTTACCATAATATTCGGCCATTCCTAGGAAGGACCGTACTTCTTCTTTGTTGGTCGGTGGTAGTGCTTCACAGATCGCCTTCACGGTGTCCGCCTTGGGAGTAATTCCTTGCACTCCGATCTCGTGCCCCAAGTAGGTCACTGAGTCCATGCCCAGGCGGCATTTCTCCCACTCCGCCGTGAAGCCTTTCTCTTCCAGCACCTTCAACACCTTGGTCAGTTTGGCGTTGTGGTCTAGTTTGTCTCGCCCCATCACCAGGATGTCATCCTGGAAATACTGGATGCCGTCCATCTTCTGAAACAGCTGGTGCATCAATTTCTGGAATACCGCAGCCGCCGATACTAGTCCAAACGGCATGCCTCGAAATTGGTAGCACCCAAAGGGGGTAATGAATGAAGTTAACCTCCTGCTCTCCGGGTGCAGTGCGATTTGATGATACGCTGAGGTCAGGTCAATGGTGGAGTACCACTTGACCCCTCTCGTCTTAGCCAGCATCTCTTCTATTCTTGGTAAGGGAAACTTCTCTACCACGATATTCTTATTCAGTTCGCGTAGGTCCACGCATAGCCTGACCTTTCCGTTTGGTTTCATGACTACCACTAGTGGCGCCAGCCACTCTGCGCATGTGATTGGTTCAATGATTCCTCTTCTTTCTAGTCCTTGCAGTTCTTCCTGTACGGCATCTCTGACTGCCAGGGGCCGGTTCCTCACCTTGTGGGAGACCGGTATAGGGCCTTCCTTGAGGATAATTCTGTGTGCAAACTTCTCGAGCTTGCCCACCGTTCCTCCAAACACCTTGGGGTACTCCTCCTTCCACTTATCCAGGTTTGGCCACACCTCCGGCTCGGTGAGGAGGATCTGTTCCTTGCCTCCCGGGTCCAGCTTGATGCCTAGATCGCCCTGGTCTAGCCATCCCAGTACCAATGGGCCCTTTTCAGAAATGTACAGCTTGCAGTTGGCCGATCGTCCTCTGAATTCAAATCTCAACGGCCGGAATCCTAGCATGGGTATGCGGTCTCCGTTGTACGTGACCGGCCGTTTGTCCAGTCTCTCCAACCCTGGACCTAGCTTTGGCTCAAATGTTTCTATCCATACCGTTCTCTGGACTATGGTGTAAGGCGAACCAGAGCCGGCCACCATACTTATCGGCACTCCTCCAATCGTCATGTCCAATACTGGTTTAGTTGACCTTTTTCCGTCTACGCTCAACACTAGGTCATAGATGCAAAGAACGGTGTCTCCTTCCTCCTGGTCATCTTCCTCCCCCATCTCCTGTTCTTGGTCGATGTACTTGACCACGCTTCTGGAGGATTTCCTGCGGCACACCTTCTCATAGTGCCCTACGATTCCGCAGTACATACATTTGGCGCGAAACGCCGGGCAATTCCTGTCGTGGACTTCATGCGCCCAACTTCCGCATCTGTTGCAAGATTTCCTACTGTTTCCCGCCTGTTTTCCTGGTTGCCCCGGGTTCCCTTGCCACCTATTTGGTCCTTTCAGCATGGCTCCTTTGCTCCTTCCGTCCTTGCGGGGCTCTTCTTCCCCTATTCTGTTCACCATTGGACTTGTTACTGCCTCTCTTTTCGCTGCTTCTGCGCATCTCCGCGCCAATTCCGCTCTCTTGACCACTACCATTACTTCTTGTAATGTGACGTCCCCACTGGCCCACAGCTTGTCCTGCACCGCGGTGCTCATGGTGTGCTTCACGATCTGATCCTTGATAAATTCATCCTGGAACGTGTCATACCTACACGTTGATGCCAACTTTCTTAGTGCCTTACTTATACAAAGAATTACCAGCTGCACATTTCTTTCATGTCTCACATTTAAGAACTACAAACCAATATCAATTGGAGTTTGCAAGGTATACTTTGTTCATACCTATTTTATTTCATTATTTTTAAATGTTTCTGTATTGTTTCAACTAAGAAAAAACTCTATACATACATATTTACAATTTGTACAAAGCAACATATATATTCTACAACATTAAACAATATATAGAGATAGAATTCATCACATAGAGACAATTTCATCAACAGACATCAATTATTGTGGGGTGCCCTATCTTGACACCAAGTTCATTTACTATCCATAACAGCTTAATGCAAGGGAAAAAGTGAAAAATACTCTAAGCAACAAATCGCTCTATAAGACCACACATAAATTAATTAGTCTAAAGGACTTCCAAGTCAATTGCTTCTCAATGTGCCCGGAAAAAAAAAAACGTTCTTAGTGCCGTCACGTACTCTTCCACGGACTCCCCTTGTTTTTGCTTCCGCTGCTGAAAGTTATACCTGTCTATCGAAACGCACACCGTTGGTTTATAATGTTCGTTCAATTCCTCGATTGCATGGGCATACACGTCATCATCAGTGCTCGCTCGTTGTTTGGGTGTCAGATTCTTGAAGATCCTGAGTCCCTCCAGGCCTAAATTATGCAACAATATTCGCCTCTTTCTTATGCTTGAGAATTTCTCTTCGTTCTCGTCCTCTAACACCTCTATGAAGTTATCGATATAGTCTCTCCAGTGGTTCCCCTGGCTTGGGTAAGAATTGCACCGAGGCCGTCGCTGCTGACGCTTGCGCACTCATCTTTTCGCGCTTTACCGTGGGTGCAGTGTTGCTGGGGCCTCTGGGGCTGCCTGATGCACTGTTTTCTTCTGGTTCCTCTGTTTGGTTTGGGGGATCTCTATGTCTGCCCCTTCGCTCTTCCCAGGGGTCGCCAGTGCTCCTGCCCTTGGTTGGCTAGCGTAGCTGGTGGTAGGGTGTGCTATTTCCCCAGGTGATTAGACTGATTGCACTTTTGTGCTTGTGGGCTCTGCCACGCTCTCTGATGTCCACTTGCCTGTTAGCGTAGCGATTACAGGTGGCCCGCTCCTGTGGTGCTTCTGGCTCGTGGATTCTGGCTGAGGCTTGTCTGCTGTGCAGTTCTGCAACTTCCGTTTTTTTTTCCAAGGTAGGTCTCATCCCACCCTCGTCGCCATTGTAAAGTTGCTTTGCCTCCAATAAAGACAGGATGCTGTATATAGTTGTACGCTGTATTCATTTAACTTCTTCTATACAGAGAGCGCTGAGCCCGTGCAACCGTGCTCCCGGGTTCGCGCCGTTTCACTCGCTTGCTGCGCGTGCGTCCTATAAGATGGCCGCCGGCACGTCGCGTCATGACACGACGTACAACCACTGTAACGCCAACTCTACAACAAAGAGGTTTTTTTTTTTTTAAAAAGGTATTAAAACGTGAATAATTAATCTAAGGATTTCAAGGAATTCGGAAATCATACTGCCAATATGTGTGGGGGTCGGTAGTCTCCCTATGTAAGTTATGGGCATGTAAATCAGAATGTTAAAATTATAGGATACCTGGCGAGATCGGTACACTGTAGGGAATATTGTGAGACACTTAGTAATAAGAGGGATATGTCAGTCTCTGATTGGACTTGTAGAGAATTTGAACCTAAATAATATTTCTAACAACCCCATAATTGAGTAAGAAAGTTAAACTGAAATGTGTAGGGTAGTCAATAAAGTTTTCAACATTTGAACATATTTGTTAGCATTAAATGCAGAGTCGTGTAAAACAGTAAATGGATGTATATATCCCTTTTGTCAGAAAACGTAAACAACGTTGTGGAGAGGCTTAGTACCCATGCAAAGGTGATCCACTTTTGTTTCAATTAATTCCAAGGGATGTTATCATTTAACCCTTCTTATGCCGCTGCTCAGGTTTGAGCCTTGTGCTCGCTCTGCCCCCTTGTGTCATGATTGTGCTTCTGCCTGCATTTTTCTGATTTGTCTCTAGTGCATTGTCCTTTGTGTACGTATTGTGATTTTTTCAACCCCTTTTGCCCTGATTGTGCCCTCGTTTGCCTTCTGTAACCCCGCACGCTCTCCCTTTATTTTGTCTCCCACTGCTGCGTCCCCAGCGGCGTTGCCCCCCATCGCCCATTCGCCGCCCCGCACCCGCCTCCCAGCTACTCCTCCCTCCCACTTCCCCTTATATGGCGGCCGCTGCGCGGTGAAGAGAGAGAACCTTGACCGTCATCAGGCAGGTCGCTCTCCCTGCCGCACAGCACAACCTCTTTGCAGCTGCCCCTGAGCCCGCTGCTGCCGCTGCTCAGTTCGAGCCTTACGCTCGCTCTGACCCCTCGTGCTGCGATTGTGCTTCTGCCTGCATTTTGCTGATTTGTCTCTAGTGCATTGTCCTTTGTGTACGTATTGTGACTTTTCACCCTCATTTGCACTGATTGTGCCCTTGTTTGCCTTCTGTACCCCCGCCCGCTCTCCCCTTCGTTTTGTCTGCCGCCGCTGCATCCCCTGTGTCACCACCCCCCTATCGCCGATTCTCCGCCCCGCTCCCGCCTCCCAACTGCTCCTCCCTCCCACCTCCCCTTATATGGCGGCCGCTGTGCTGTGAAGAGATCGGCTCTGTCATCAGGAAGATCATTCTCCACTCCGCACAGCACCACCTCTGTGCTGCTGCCCCTGAGCCCGCTGCTGCCGCTGCTCAGGTTCTAGCCTTGCACTCGTTCTGCCCCCTTGTGCCGGGATTGTGCTTCTGCCTGCATCTTGCTGATTTTCCTCTAGTGCATTGTCCTATGTGTACGTATTGTGATTTGTCACCCCCATTTGCCCTGATTGTGCCTTCGTTTGCCTTCTCTACCCCCGCCCGTTCTCCCATTCGTTTTTTCTCCTGCCCCTGTGGCCCCACCCCTATCACCCATTTGCTGCCCCTCTCCCGCCTCCCAGCTGCTCCTCCCTCCCACCTCCCCTTATATGGCAGCTGCTGCACGGTGAAGAGAGCGACCCATGACCCTGTCATCAGGCAGGTCGCTCTCCACGTCGCACAGCACCACCTCTGTGCCGCTGCCCCTGAGCCCGCTGCTGGCGAAGGCGCGCCTAAGGCAAGCCCGTCTGCGCCCATCCGCACCAGAACCCGCCCAGCTCCAGACCCCATGGCTCCCACGAACACCACAACGCCTGACACCGCTACAATGCCAGCTCCCTCCACGCACTCAACACCAGACGATCACACACCTGCTTCCTGGCTGCCCGAAGCGCACCAAAGGACCCTTCTCCTGCCGGAGCTGCTGCTTCACCAGCTTCCAAGCCACTAACCCACCCACCATGATAGGACGCAACCACCTCAGATGCATACTACTGAACACCCGCTACGCACGCATATATACGCCGTCGAACTCTGGGACCTGCTTGACACATCCTCCCCGGACGTCGCCTTCCTGGATGAACTACTCCTCGGCACCCAACATCGCCATTGCCATCCTGGACGGCTACAAGATCACCCGCAGAGACCGCACTAACGGAGTAGGAGGTGGATTCGCCATCATCCACAAGTCCACCCTCAAGGTCTCGGCCAACTCTGACAACACCCTCAGCACTGCCAAACACCTGCACTTCCAGATCCACACTGATCCCAACACCGCCCTAAGAGGAACCTTGATCTAGCAAACCCCCTGGACCCCGGCCTCGGTTCTGTGACTCCATCACCGACTTCGTCAGCATGCACGCCCTCGCCTCCACAGACTACATCCTCCTTGGGGACCTTAACTTCCACCTCGAGAACAACAACAACACCAACTCCACCACCCTGATCGACAACCTCGGACTCAGACAGCTCGTCACAACGCCCACCCATTCCGCCGGCCACACGCTTGACCCCATCTTGTACGCAAGCTCCCACGTCTCCTTCAGCCACACCACCGAACTTCACTGGACCGACCATCGCTACATCCACTTAACCTTCCAGAAACCCACCACGCACACCACAGCCAACAGATCCCCCGCCGCAGCTGGAGTAAAATCACCGAAAAGCAGCTAAACACCGCCCGAAGCCCACCTGCCGACACCGATGCTGCCGCCAGCAACCTCAGGCACTGGATCAACGACTGTGCCAACACTCTCACCCCGATCAAGAAACCCTCCAACAGACGCACCAACAAGAAAGCCAACTGGTTCTCCGTGGATCTTCAGACCTCCAAACAAACGTGCCGAAAACTAGAGAAGAAATGGCACTGTGAACAGACACCGGAGAACCACGCAGCCCAAAAGAACGCCATGCGCCAACACCATCACCTCATCAGAGCCGCCAAAAAGACCTCCTTCAAGGACCACCTCGACAACAATGCACACAACAGCAAAGAGCTCTTCAACATCATGAAGAAACTCTCCAATCCCAGCTCCAACACAAATGACATCCTACCATCGAAAGACCGGTGCATCTCCCTTGCCACCTTCCTCCATCGCAAGATCGCAGACATCCAAGACAGCTTCGACAACCAGACCACCCCAACAGCCAACGACACCTCAGACCCCCCGGCCACCACCCACAGCAACCCACTGCTCACCTGGACTCCGACACCATCAAAATCATAAACACCATCCACTCCGGCCCCCGTCAGACCAGTGCCCACACCACATATTCAACAAAGCCAGCACCACCATTGCACCCCATCTCCTCAAGGCCATCAACCTCTCCTTCAAGATCCGACCTTCCCGGTGAGCTGGAATCACGCCGAAATCAAAGCCTTGCTCAAGAAACCCAAGGCAGATCTGAGGGACCTCAAGAACTTCCGGCCGATCTCACTGCTCCCGTTCCCGGTGAAGGTCATCGAGAAAACCGTCAACAAACAGCTAACCCGCTACCTTGAGGAGAACAACATCCTGGACCTGTCCCAGTCCGGGTTCCATAGCAATCACAGTACAAAAACTGCCCTCATCGTCGCCACAGACGACATCAGGGCCCTGCTGGACAAAGGTGAAACTGCGGCCCTCATCCTCCTGGACCTATCAGCTGCCTTCGCCACGGTCTGCCAACACACCCTACGCACACGCCTCCACGACGCAGGGATTCGAGACAAGGCGCTGTAATGGACCACCTCCTTCCTCACCGGCAGAACCCAGAGCGTCTGCCTCCCCCATTCCGTTCCCGAAGCCTCCAAGATAGTCTGCGGCATACCTCAAGGATCATCATTCAGCCCGACATTGTTCAACATCTACATGGCCCTGCTCGCCCACGTGGCCAGTCTGCAAAACCTCAACATCATCCCCTACGCTGACGACACACAGCTGATCCTCTCCCTCACCAAGGACCCCCTCACTGCCAAAACCAACCTCCACGAAGGAATAAAAGCTGTCGCCGAATGGATGAAGAATAGCCGTCTGAAGCTGAACTCGGACAAGACGGAGGTCCTCATCCTCGCCTCCACCCCCTCAGCCTGAAATGACTCCTGGTGGCCAACCGACCTGGGAGCAGCACCGACACCCACCGACCATGCACGCAACCTGCAATTCATCCTCGACCCAACGCTCTCCATGACCAAGCAAGTCAACGCTGTCTCATCCTCCTGCTTCAACACCCTCCGCAAGATCTACAAGTGGATCCCCACTGACACAAGAAGAACGGTCACCCGGGTCCTCGTCAGCAGCAGACTGGATCACGGAAACACCCTCTACGCAGGAGCCCTGGCCACACTGCTGAAACGACTGCAACGCATTCAGAACGCCTCTGCCCACCTGATCCTCGACATCCCCTGACACAGCCACATCACATCCCACCTGAGAGACCTGCACTGGCTGCCAGTCAACAAGAGGATCACCTACAAGCTCCTCACCCATGCACACAAGGCACTCCACGACACTGGACCAGCATACCTCAACAGACGACTCACCTTCTACACCCCGAACCACCTGCTCCGCTCCGCCAACCGCGCCCTTGCTACCATCCCCCACATCCGAAGAGTGACCTCCGGTGGCAGATCATTCTCCTACCACGCCGCCAAGACCTGAAACACCCTCCATATCCTCCTACTGCAGACCCAAGCCCTACTAACCTTCAGGAGGCTACTCAAGACCTGGCTATTCGAGCAGTAGCAGCACCCCCCAGCGCCTTGAGACCCTCACGGGTGAGCAGTGCGCTCTACAAATTTCATGATTGATTGATTGATTGATTGTTGGATATTGTCCCTGGTTCTGACTAGTTCTATGACTGCCCACCTCATGTCGTTGGTGGTATGGTTAGCCTGGAGGATGTGTTCCGTGAGTTTAGTCATGATTTTCCTGCACCTAATAGTGCTGCGATGCTCACATATCCTCTGGTTGACTTTCCTTCCTGTCATGCCTACATATTGTAGGTTGCATGGGCATGTTATTAGATATACAACATTCATGCTATTGCAATTTGTGTGTGCCCTTTGGGTGCAGACTTTACCGGGTTCCAGGTTGAGTGTCTTAGTTGCAGTTGTTAAATGGCACAAGCTGCAATTTCCGCAGGGCTAGTAACCCGTGATGTTAGTAGGCCCCATTCGTTCAGTACAGTAGCTGTTTTCTCTTGTTACCCTTTTCTCGGGCGGGTAGCCACAAGGGTATCTTTTAAACTCCTCGCTTTTTTTAATGAAAATAGAGGTTTTTCCCAGCATAGATTGCCCATCTGGAGGATTCTGCAGTGTTTATTGATGGAATTTGTCACCTGGTTTGAGCCTTAGCAGAGTCCACCAGAGATTGTATTTCTTTTTTCAATTCCTGTGCAGGATTAGTGGTCAAAGGGGTGTAATTCCTTCTGTCAGTTAATAATCGGCGACATTCAGTTTGGTAAGATACCTTGTTCCTGCATCACCACTCCTCCTCCTTTGTCTGCCTGTTATATGACAATTGTGTCACAATTTCTCAGTTTTTCCAGATCCAGATTCTCCTATTTGCTCATATTGAAGAATTGTTGTTTATCCTCCATTTGAAAACATCTTGTTTAAATGACATCACCTCCACCGGAAAAGAGGGGGGGGGTGAATGTAGACTTTAAGCGTAAACCTGTCTCACATTGGTCAGAGGTATTTTCCCTTTGACTAAGTCGCTCAAAAAAAGCTTTTAGCTTCAACTTCTGAAAGAATTCGGCAAGTTCGCAATGGAGTCTGAATTTATCTAGTCTGGCTGTTGGGACAAAAACCAGCTCTTTCTGTAGAACTCTTTCTTCTGTTGGGGTTGGGGGCCTAGTGGACACATTTGTGACTAAACTCTGCTGTTGTTCATCCCCGTCTGTGAGTCCCGACCGGTGGAACTCCATTACTTTAATAACAGTAGTACGACGGTGCTGGCAGGGAGGGATTCCTCATACTTAACAAGGAGAAAGAACTAGCAAGTGAGAATATTCTGTAGTGTAGTTCCTATATTCCCAATAGGCTCCGCGCATCGGAAAAACATAAACGACAGTGTAGAGATAGGACTGAGGTCGACTAGGTCTCTATTGAATATGTTAGACTTAATTATGTGTGCCAGCTAGCTCAGAGGTCACTAGAAACTTTCTCGAGTAAACATGAAGGTGTTAACTTTCCTGGATAGACAAGAAGGGATTAGTTTCTGACAACTGCATAAACATGACAACTTTGCTCCCCCAGAATAAGGAGTATAGCTCCAGAGTCGCGAAAACAATAGATAGCTATTTCACCCTAGTCAATCGTGCATGCTTAGTTTCACCAGAAGTGCAGAGAAATAGAGAGACGGGCGTTTTCAATAAAAGTGGTTATTTATTGAGCAGTCTACTTTCTCATGCAAGAGAAGTGAATTGCCAAAATTGCAATACTTGTCATAAAGTAAAGTGCGTACAGTAAAATGAGTATTATGAGATAATACTGTAAAAGCATTTATATGGTTTCTAAGCCATAAGATACTTAAAATGGATAAAATACATACAACGATAAAATAATGACTAAACGTACTCAACTAGTATTTCTAAGATACGCCTACCCCGGTGTACCTAACCTAAGCCTAGTACAGAGAAGGAGTAGATGAGTTATAGTTTTTGCCAAGAATCTGAATCAAGAATTCTCTGTGGGTCTAATCAGCTCCGTACCTTGGTTATAGAATGAAGGAGGTCTTGTATCTCTTTCTCAGGACTCAATCTCCCAGCAACCCGCAAGGGTGACCGGAAAACAATGGAGCTGGATTTCTCTGCAGGAGAAAAGACAGCGTCTCTCCCAGTGCGTCAATGGGAGGGTGTGCTTCCTTTGGCACTCGCATCAGCAGGGCGTCGGGCAAGTAGATAGCCGATCTGCTCCAAACCACCGCGTGTTGCTTAAGGCAGAAGCTGGTATATTTATACCTGGAAGTTGCAGAGTTTGACGTAAGGTTGGACATAAGATGCCACTAAGAACTCGCAGTTCTTTCAGGACTCCAGGAGTTCTAGGACAAATCAATACAGAAGCAGGGGGAATTCCCGGGTTGCTGGAGGCTTGCTTTGTTTAAGAACACGTTGTGCTTTCTAGGATTCTATGGGAGTAGCCTTGCCGTATTTGGACTGCATTGGCTATGTCTTAATATGGGTATGATTCTTATGCCTGTATAAGGGTATGATTTGATATAACCACATAAGGGCATGAAATCGGAAATATTAACTAGAGTCCTAGAATCATCTACAACAATTCTTTATAAATCCATCTATGCCCGGTGCTTTATCCACCGGCATGCCTAGGGGCTAAAGTGCATGGAACAGCGACCATGATCCTCTATCAGATGAACAATGGAGGCGCTGCTGCACTCAATCGCATATGCTCTCCCATGTTGACTGCGACTAGTACACTTTAAGTAGCTACATAGGCTATATCACACCCCGACAAGAATGGGCCTCTTTGATGATGCTCACTTGGCAGTGCCCTGGTGTGCAGATGTAATGTTATGTTATGTTACGGCTACTTTTATAGCCCACAACTCACCCTGGGGCATCTTGGCGCTTGCTTAGAGATAACATCTGAGAGCAGAAATCAGACCAACAGCAAAATTAAAACAGGCAAGTGTAGGAAGGTGGATACCTGACTATGGTTACCCCAGATGTTTTGCCTAGTGTGTAGCTGGTTTTCGACTTAGTTGGCCTGGGATCCTGCTAATCAGGGCCCCAGGCTACCTGCTCTCTCTTTAAAATGGACTCTATGTACCCTAGATACATCTCCAATTGGATACTGGGTCACCTTATGAGCCCATGTACAGTGTACTATAGGTACCCAGGGCATAGGTGCATCCAAGGCCTACCAGGGGCTGCAGCATGTATTATGCCACCCCTGGCTGGCCATTCACATTAACACAACTGGCTGATCACTCAGCTGTGGCAAGGTCGTGTAATCACCCCTTGCTTAGATATAGTGTACCTATATCTAACCGTATATCTAGACACATATACACCTATAAATCACTCCTATGGCAGGCCTTAACAATCCCGGAGGCAGAGTGCTTGGTTTTATGTGAGATGGTGCTCTAGCATGAGCTGAGCCTGTCTGCAGCTTTCGGAACCATGTCCTTATAGCTGTTCTAGGATATTGCCATACCATATACTCTTAAGTGCATTATGAACCTCCCGGTTAAATGCTAACTATGGTTTGGCTTTATCAAAACATGTCGAGTAAGGTGTCATACGATTTGGAATACTACCCCCTCGCCAGTCCTGGCGACGGGGATAGCATTCCACCCTTCTAGAGGGAGAAGACATGTTGTACCTACTATTCCCGGTTAAAGTTAACCAGAGCCTCAGCATCACAAAATGGATGCTGCTGCCACAGACACAAGTCTGACCTCCTGCTGCTGGGAGTCCTTCCAGCGAGGGAGGCTTGGACAATAGGTTTCCTGCCTTGGGAGGTGCTAGCACCACCCCAGACAGGACTTTGTGTATTGGGACAGGGAGGGCTGAAAGGACTGAGACACTGCTTGGGGCACACAAGGTGTCCCATGCATAGTCCAGTTCAAACCGGTGCTGGGGCTTCCCTGCTCCAGCTCTGGCGCAAAACTGGACAAAGGGAAAGGGGTGTAACCGCCCCCTTCTCTGGTCTCACCCATAGGAGGGACCTTGCAGGTAATCCAGCCCCTAAGATTCGTATATAGGTAGGAGCTGAGTCTAGAGACTTTAGATTATCCTGACTGAAACAAAACTCTGGACCTTCATCACTCTACTTTGGAAGAAGACGACTGAAGAATCTTCATTGTGGTCAAGGAGTGACCACCCTGCACAAGCAGGCACCATCCAGCGATTGACGACTTGCTTTGCTGCCGCCTCTTGCCGGAGCCCAGGACCAGAGCCTGACAAGAACTGGATTCCCAGACATCCAACAGCCTGATCCACAGTCCCTGCAAAGCTGAGACCCCTGGAGGCGAAGAGAGACGTGGGACCGGCCATCTTGAAAAGTCTGCGACCTGCTAACTGTGCAGCCCCGAGGCCTCCTCGAAGCTGTGCATTGGGGATTGAGAAGCACCAGCCCCGAGCAGCATCTGCACCGAAGATCAGCCCTACACACTCCACGAGTTCTGCGTGGGGCCCTTTTGCATTTTCCTGTTTGATTCATCTGCCTGGTCACTTGCCTGTTGGCTTGTGGCCATCTTGGCGATGATCCCGTGAAACTACACCACTGGTCTGGTTGCTCCAGACTGGCCCTTGCTTCCCGCAAAAGAAGCAGCCCCTCAGACCTTGCTGGTCTGAGTAAGAAGCAAACATCTTCTCCTGCGTGGGTTGCTTTTGCCAAGGCTTGTTGTCTCCAATCTTGAAGCCGACACCGCCGACAGCGAGAGCCTTTGTGGGACAGTCCGTGCCTCCATCCTGGTCGTCGTTGACGCCTCCTGATCCACGTGGCTGCAGAGACCAGCTTCCCATCAGCACCTGATTGCAAGGCCACCACCTGGTTCCATCCTGGTCACTGGCTAGTGACCCAGACTCTGTCCCCTCTGCTTTCAGGTCCTCTACATCTTCGATCCACCCTTGGATCCACCCGGACTCTTCTCTTCTGGCCGCCTGCACCATCTTTTCTCCAAGGCTCCATAGATCTCCACGACGAAACCCGACACACTTTGGGACCTATGCACCCACTTCCTGTGGGTTAGGTAATGCGAGTACGACGGTGCTCCTGTAGAGGTTTACACTCCTAGTGTCCTAGTTTCAAGTGGTTAAGTTCTATTCCAGTCGGAAGACTCCTAAATCTTTGACTTTATAACTTTTACGCACCCATTGACTTCTATGTGTGAACGCGTGTGCCTTTAGACACTGCACACGCATCCCGTGGGCCTCCTGCTTCCTAACATTTGTTAGTCCAGTGTAGCCCCAGTGATTCCCAAGGCCCTAGGCCTTACCATTGTTCGTGACGTGGTACTTATACCACTTTTTTAATATATGGTTTGACGGGCCACCCTGCCCTATCCATAATTGTGCAATTTTTGTCTATTCTATTAAATTACTTGTTTTGCACTTGTGCTTCTGTGCTCATAAAGAATTCTGGGGTTTGTTTAGAAATAAATACATATATATTTTGAATATATATCCTGTGTGGTGTCCTTTCATTTGGTATTAAAGGGATTACATATGGTAAAACAGCTGGCTTCACATGCCCTCTTGAGTTTAGCCTAAGACTGCTTGGTCCATGCTACCCCTAGGATAGCTGGTCTATAAGGTTGACTTTACAACAATCGCCATAAGGGTTGTTTGGACTGGTGCAAGGTGCTCACTAGAATAGTGAACATCATATACCAGGCCAACTTCTTACAGTAAGCTTTTAGTGGTTTCCTGAAAGTACTATATTTGGAAATTTCACGCAGAGCCATAGGTAATTTATTTCAGTATCTTGGGGCAATATAATAAAAAGCTTTGCCCCCTGTGCGACTGACATATACGGGGTACCTCAGTTCACAAACTTCATTCGGATAAACATTGTGTCCATAAAAGTGCAACAATGGTTAAAAATAACAGAAAAGAATGGCAATACATAATAGTAAGAATTACAGTTGTATAAACATGATATCATGAAATTTAGATGGCAAATTGAAACAAAAATCATCAATGATAAATAGATCAATGATATATAAAACCAATCCATTCAGTAATTATGAGATATCTGAGCATAATTAAAACTCAGTGATTAAGCATTGTCTTGCACGCCCTGGTAGCAGTTCTCAAAAATGTGCTTAGACGAAAAACCAGCTCTTCATCAGCCTAGGCAAGCATACATGAATAAGAAAAAAACAAACTGATAGGCCTGCTCTTGCTAAAAAATGGGAGAAGAAGCCACTTGATATATTTCATGTAGTATTTGCAGAAAAACAAGAAGTGCTGGATTGATTGGCCACTCACCCAGTCACATGGACAGGGTAGTGAATCAAGTTTCGGGTGGTAACCCAAAGGGAAACACAATGCAACTGTAACTGTCCCAGCCTTCAGGAGGAATAAGCGGCTCCTTTCCCAGCGACCCATGGGTAGGGTGAGATAGTTTGGTAGGTGGTAGCAGTGCCGTTCGTAGGCCATATAACTGGAAACAGAGGGCTTCTTTGATTCCAACACAGTTCTTGCAACGCTATATGACGAATAGAGAGCGCTTCAGAGTTCTTTTTTATTTATATTTTTGGCTTTGCTAGGATTTAAGAAAATGCAGCCCTTATTAACTCTGCATAAGCTCTGATACACCCCAGATAACGTCCATCTCCTTCTCACACTTCAAACAGTCTGTTATAATATTTTTTGTTAAGGTAGCTACCTGATTCTTCCAAACTGATAGCCAGAAAAGTGTTGGGCGGGCACGTACAAAATCGGATATATAATTTACATGTATTTCCTTGTGGCAAATGTATTGTGGGTTTGAGATTGGGATACTCAACAACTTTCTGCAGAACCGGTTTTCTTCCTGCTGAATACAGGAGATATCTGCGGTACCCCAGATCTCAGCTCCGTACGTGGACACAATGTAGTTTAAAAAAAAAATTAAATGGCTAAAACAGCACCTGTGTTCTTTGGGCGGGGAAAAGTTAAAATAGAGTTAATAGTCTTTGAGAACTTGCTCCTGGAGTGAGTAAGGTGCTCAGTCCAGAAGCCGTTCGCAGCAAAGACAACTCCAAGGTAAAGGAATTTACAGGTACTTATAGATAATAGAACTAAGTGTTTTCTGGGGCCACAGGACATTAAAAAATTCTTTTTTTTTAAATGAACGCACAAGTCCAAACTAGCCATATATTTAATGAAGGACTGTACTAGGATACGCAGAGAATTAGGAGTGCGGCCTATGAGAACCGCATCATCTGTGTAAAATAGTACTGGGAGGGGTTTCCCATGAATCATGAGGACATCTTGTGTCATGGGTGCCAGTGACTTATTTAGACCATTAATCTATATATATAAAAACAAATGTATGTCTGTCTGTTTGTTTGTCCTTTACGCATCACTACACCATTCATCCGATCGGCATGAAACTTTGGGAAGTTGTTGAGTACACTCCCGCGAAGGTTTCTGTCAAGAAAAAAAAAAAGAAAAAAAATATTTGTTAAATATCGGCCCCCCAGGGCCCTCAAAATCTTTCCAATACTGAACGTTTACAGTTTCCGGTGCGACTCGCTTTTGCAATGACCATCAACAAAGCACAAGGACAATCGCTGCAAGTGTGTGGACTAGATTTGGAGAATCCATGCTTCTCACATGGACAACTGTATGTGGCCAGCTCACGCGTCGGAAAACCTTCTGATTTATTCGTGTACGCACCAGACGGAAAACCAAAAAATACTGTGTATCCACAAGCACTCTAATAAATAAACAGAATTAAAACAACACTTTAAAATGTTTTCCATATTAAAATGAATACGTTTCAATAAAAATGACAATGTAAATTGAATGTTAATAATAACAAGTTTCCTTAAATTTCCTTTCTTCTGAGATCGCAGCAACGCGCAACGGGTAAGCTAGTATAAATAATAAAAAGGAAGGGGGCCAAGACACATCCCTGCCAGACCCCACTTCCAACCTAATGGCTCCCGATACCTCTCAAACCACTACTTATCCTCACCTGTGCCTGGAGGTCTTTATGGCAGTATGCCAGAAAGTGAACCAATGGCTCATCCAACCCATAAGCCAATAGGATGGCCCACAGCCTTGACCTGTTCACAAGGTCAAATGCTGAGGACAAATCCATAAAGGTTGAATAGACCAGGGAATTCCGATCGATACTGTATTTCCCAATTACAAAGTTGAGGTTAAGGCATTGTTCGTTCGTGCCAACCTTGCTACGGAATCCTAGCTGGCAGGGCTCTAGAATACTGCATTCCTCTGACTATTCCAGGATTTTGTTTATAAGACTCTGTCCATAATATTAAGGGTATTATCAATTAATGAGATCGGCCTATAGTTACTAGGCTGTGACCAATCCCCCTTTTTAAACATTGGGACAATGATACTCTTTGCCCAGGTACTAGGTAGCGGGCGTACATTAGATTGCTGAAAACGTTCAAAAGGAGCGAGGTACCTCTAAGAGGGCTAGTGTACTTGATCTAAGATTTCGACAAGGTACATGTCTTGTGAGTTTCTTTTGCAAACAGCAAGGACCTTTGCCTTTCAAGGCATTGTAGGTGAGACAGCAGATTTTGAAGTATAATCGCTTCCTCACAGATAGCCAGTGTAACTCTCTCAGCAGGAGACCAGAGGGAGAGCCTACTAGGCGATTCAGGATCATTCTTGCCGCAGTATTCTGGATCACCTGTAACTTAGGAAGGAAGGTTTCTGCCACTTCGGCCATCGGAGAGTTACCATAGTCTAATCTGCTAATTACCATGGTTGGAACCAGAGTTCTACGATGATTAATGGGCAGATAAGAAAGAATTTTGCAAAGTACATGCAGGCTATAATAATAAGAACTGGTAGTGGCCATTGTTAATTGTAAATGTCTGATCCAGTTTTACACCTAGGTATTTTACACATTGTTTGGGAACATGAGCTGCTCCCAGCTGTCGAGCCGCCATTCATCCAACCAAATAGCTGAGGTTTTCCCCATTAGCATGACCTCAGTTTTTCCAGGGTTCAGCTGAAGGCAGATCTCCGTCATCCAGGTGGAGATTGCAGGCATACCAACGGAGAACCAAATTTTCTCTGCTTCTAGATTGGGGCTGATAGTAAACATAAGCTGAGTATCATCAGCATACGATATTATTTCAAAGCCTAGCTGCTCTACAATTTTTGCCACAGGGGCCATATATATATATTGAATAATTTCGGGCTTAGACAGGAGCCCTTAGGTACGCCCTTGTCTAGACACATTTTTTCTGAAAAGTAAGGCCCTAACATAATGGTATGAAGTCTATCCTACAAAGTGCTGCAGCCATTTTAAGGTTGTCCCTTGAATGCCACAGGAATATAATCTCTCCACGAGCATGGAGTGTGAAATGGTATCAAACGCCGCGGAGAGATCTAAGAGGATCAGTGCTACTGATCCTCCTGCTTCCATTACCTGCCTCAGGGAGTCAGTCATGGCCAGAATAGCGGTCTCAGTACTGAAACCCGGTCAAAAGTCCGATTGCGAGGGATCCATAATTTTATTGGATTCAATTGGTAGGCTTAACTGCCTGTTTACTATACTTTCCAGTTGCTTATCCAGTAAGGGTAGCAAGGAAATGCGATGGTAATTACTAAGTACTTGAGGATCAGCCGTGGGTTTTTTTCAATAATGATCGTACAAACGCTTCCTTCCATGTTTTGGAATAATACCAGTTTGTATCGAACGATTAAAGATATTTCGAATTACTGGGGCACAACTAGTGGCTAGGAGAGCCATTGTCTTTGGGGGACAGAGAAATTGAGGTGAGCCAGATTTAGCAAGGGACAGCAAATTAGAAACCTCCTCAAACGTGCCGGTTTCAAAGCAGTCTAGGGTACTGTGTGCCACCTTTCCTGATTCTCCTACTCTAGAGAAGGATTCAAGGTTCTGAGAAGCGGTAGATGGAAAATTCGCATAGATGTTAAATATCTTTTCTTGAAAATAGATCGCTACTGAATTGCAGAACTCTTGGAATTCCACTGTGGATTGTCTACAGACTTGTGGGGACACAAAGTCCATTACTATATTAACAAGCATTTACAATGCAACGGTTTCGCCTTTGCCAAAGTTAGAGCTATTGGCATTGTAAATGACAACATTTTTATTTGTGTGTCTATCGCATCACCACAGCATCACTCAGCACCACCACAGCATCACTCAGGGGCACCACAACATCACTATGCGCTACCACAGCATCACTCAGCGCCACCACGGCATCACTCAGCGCCACCACAGCATCAATCAGTGCAACCATTCAACAACAACTGGTTCAAATATGTTCTCTCAATGTTTCAAGCTTTATTACAAATGTCACAAAAAAATGTTAATATTTCACTTCTGTTCTTGGATTTTCGTCACAATAAAATACATTGAACATAATCTTCACAAAAGTTCTTTACAAAAGTTTAAGCTATTGCCATTATAAATTACAATAACTTTTATTTAAGTATTAATTATTTTAAAAAAAACAAAAGCAATTGTTAATTGTAATATCAATACATCTAAGTCACGTAAATATGACACATATTGCATTACAAAGGCTGTAGCTGTCACATTTGCGAAAGTTATAACTATTGGCATTGTAAATGACAAAGCTATTAATTTCCCTATTTTCAAAACCAACACAACTAAAAAAAGGTGTCATTTACAATACCAATAGCTCAAACTTTCTTAATGTGAGACCTATTGCATTGCTTGTTATCTTGGGAGTTTATTTTAAGGAGCAGGGGAAGATACAATGAGGGGGCAGAAATGTCAGAAGAGAGGGCTGCAATGTTTATGTTGTGCACTAACAGGAGACATTACAAATAATGCATCTTGATTATGTTGCTAAAAGCTTTAGACAAAGGAGGATATATGCCCTAATGGCTACATCTGCGGCTTTGCCACCTGGAGACCAGTAGCGTATTCTCGCGGATTTCCCTCAACTAAGCTGGGTCATCCTGGACCTATCACAATTTCCACCTTAGTCGGCAATCTAGTCCCTACAGAAATAGGGGCCCTTAGAAACAAACAAAAAAAATCACATTTTAAGCATTTTTTAGAAACCGGTCAAATGTACACTTGTTTTTCTGAGGAAAAGTCCATTCCTCCGGGACAGGGGTGTGATGCAGTGTTCTCCAGGCCGCCTCTCATTGGTTCCCACAATCCCCCTCTCTCCTTTTTCTCAACACCCGTTCACCTCCCCCATCGCTCGCAGAAGCGACAGGGCCAGTGGACTCCATCTCACTTATGCAGAAAGCGGAATCAGGTTGAAAGTGAAACACAATAACAGCGAACGGAATTTTTCAACTTTTTTCCCCCTAAAAGATAGTTTGATCACGGGCGCAAGCAACCATGGAGAAACGAACCCTGCGCCAGCCGAGGGTGTCAGGCCCCTGAAGTCCTGATCGAGCCAGGCCCCAGAGGTCGAGTGCAGAGAAGGGCGCCTAAGGGATACACTTCTCACCTAATCTCTAGAAAACAACTTGCCTGTTTCTCCAACACCACATCAGATAAAGGGACGCTCGTTAGTACTTGCACAAACACTGTTTAAAGAGCATGCAGTCAGAACACTTTACGAGGTAGGCGACTCCACGGCCACTTAGTGAAAGGGGCGAAACCATGCTTTATTCAAAACTAAAGTTTTTGGATAACTGGGTGTTTTTATTAATACTTGTTCGCAGGTTGCTATGGTCACGTGGGCTCTTAATATTATCAATTTTACCAGGAGATATTACAGGAAAGGGTCACTGGGTTCTATTGTACTCACTTTCTGAGTGAGACAATGGTGAACGCCGAGTCTGTCTTGGCGGAAGTTGATCCTGTAACCTGAAGATTTTATCAGAGATCTCTGCAGCAAATGCACTAGACCACCGAGCTAAGTGGGCTCGGACTCTACGGGACTCGACTCTGTACCGTGCGCACATATTTCTACTGTCACTGTCTCGTACCCCAGAGCTGTCGGAGGTTTTATCCCGTGTCCCACGGTTTCAAAACAGATACATGGCCGCCACCAGCCTGCTTCACTCTGTTAACAATTGTTTGGAACTCACACCCCAGGGAGTGCTTTGAGGGTTCTGGCAGTGTGTGAATCTGATACAAGTACCGAGGAGGCACACCACCCGCCGAATTAACCAGACAATAAAGTTCAGGTGCCGGGATCTTACCTGGCTCATGCCACCTCCCATGGCTGCCAGAGGTACCTGGTAACCAGGCGCACCGGGTGCAAACAGCACAAGAAGGCGGGCGCTGCAAGGCCCCGTCCCAAGCACCCTGCTGACAGCAGAGAACACGTGAGGAGGTGACAGGAAAAGAGCAGAAGGAGGAGTCGATGTGAGGGATCTCGACCTACGAGCAGCGCTGCCACTGACAAAAAGCTTGGTGGGCTAGTGCACCTGATGCAGAGATCTCTGATGGTCTCACGGTGGGTTGGGTGCCTGCTGCAAATGTCCTGCAGTGAAACGAAAAAAAATATATATATATACTATCCATAAACTTTACGTTTCACAAAAGGGAGCATAGGATAGAATTGTGAGAACTGTCCCGGATGTCCGTTGTCAGAGTATGCTTATTAATTTTCTCATCGTTAAACCCATCTATACGTTAATACTTGATTAATACTGTTAAATGTGATACAAATCAAATACTGTTAAATGTGATACAAACCAATGCACATAAACCTTTGGTGACTTGGGGGGCTGGCAGCGGTCTTTTTGCCCTGAATGTGTACACTGCCTAGAATTTACTATCTTGCCAGATGGTCATCAAATATTGATATATTGTCTCAGGCATGATGCACGGGGAGGGAAGAGGGGCTGCCACGAGAAATTTACTCATCAAGCAGAGCAATGCATCAGGTCCAGCATTCTAAACGGTGCCGCTCTCACGTGCTTCTGTTCTCGCGCGAGGGAGCCCCGAATACACTTTGCGCCTTACAATAAGTGGCCCTGACTTCCCGCCATTGTCATACGTTCGCTGGGCAAGCGGGAAATGCCATCTAACCTGGCAGCCGATGTCCGCACTTTTTAGTGGTCCCTTCTCGCGCGCCCAGTTAGGTCTCAGACATCCGGCGGTTCAGAAGCATTCAGAGGAAGCCGGGTGAAGGCGCTTGTCTTCAGCGGGGCACACGTGGGAGCAGTGCCGGTATTGTGAGCGAAGAGTAACCCTAGGAGGCCCTGATCAGCTGGGGCGGCTGCGACACGCCTACACTCCGACCCCAGCGAATCAACTGGCAGCACTAGGTGGGTCTCGCGGGGCTGCACTTCCCATTAAGCTCTGTGATTGGCTAGAAAGACATGACCCGCCATAAACCCACGCCCAGAAAGAAACAATTCTTCACCTTTCCCCAGAGAAGGACCGCCCTGCTGCTGCTGCACTGAAAGTGAAGACCCAGCCGCACATGTGCATTCACGATTTGCACGCTGTCGTCCATGATAAAAGGAGCCTACGTAAAACTTGACCTGGAAGTTCTAGAGACTGACACACACGCCAGAGAGCGCCACCTGCGAGGAAAAAATACAGAAAACTGAGTGATCATCAAAGCGTGTACCGACAGCGCTGTGGGCCTGGAGGTGGCTGCGACGGGTCGGAGAGTGAGCTTCTCCTTTGGTGTAGGGATGTACGTTAGGACCGTTATTTACCTCGTAGTCCATAGTAGGTGACCGTCCTTGTTAGCAGAGCGTAGAAGTTTTAGGACGGTTGGTGGCATTGCCCACAGTTACCTGTGAAGTGTGCAGTATTACGGAGTTGGTCTCTAGGCCCAGAGAAACGTGGGAGTGCACGTCTTATTTATTTTTTTATGCAATTTTATATAGCGCGGACTTTACCCAAAGATTTCAGAGCGCTTTACAATAGAATCAAGTGCGTTACACGAGGAGTTTCACGAACTTCCACATTACAGAAAAAGTAAATAAGAGATGGCTATCACAGCTAAAAACAAGTCAGGTCCCGGGCCGGCAGCCAATCACAGCGCGGCCCGGGAATGACGTCACGGGGGTGTCCCAGGCCGGCAGCCAATCGCAGCGCGGCCCGGGACAAAGGGGCGGGGCTTAAAAAAAGCACCAGAAACGCCCCCGAATCGCGTTTTCGGGAGAAAGCGCGATTGACAGCCTCTGTCTCCCAATGGCTAGCCTCCATTTATGGAGCTAGCCAATGAGAGGCAGAGGCGGGTCATCGATCATATATAGAACTCAATAGGTTTTTTAGCGAATGCTCACTACGTGAGCATTTGCAGGCAAAACCTAAAAAAACAACAGTGCATGCAATGATCTGTCAAACCAGCCCTTCAGGCATTGTCAGATTGCCTTTTCGGCCAGACTCTGCTGCCACGTTTTCGTCATAATTATGGATTAAATGACGTTGAAACAAAATTCAAGATCAGAAACATACATTTTAGATTAACCAAAAACAAAGTGTGCATCTAGTTCAACTTGATCACTAAATACATAAACAGAGGCAATGTCTTTGCAAAGGTTAATTGGTCACCATTCGTTTGCTGAATTCAGTTCTTAAAATTGTATAAGGAGGTGAAACTTTTGCCCGCACAGTATTGTGTCTTGAAGTAGCAAACTAATTATACTATTGAATGTACCACTTTATACCGCATAATTGACCTTTTCTTGCCACATCATTTAGTCAACTCTGTCACATAGTTTGGTCATGCACTATCACAAAATTCCATTGCCCTGGCATTGCAATAAGATAACATAAAATGGGCGCCAGTGCTCCTGGAGGCCTTGTGTGACTCTTCTGCCTGGCCCTTTATTCTGGTCAAGCTACAGGTGTTTTTGGTACAAGCTCCCTCCATGTGCAGAGGGGCTACGTGACAACTTTCCACAGTAATGGGGCACTCGGAGGATGCAATTTACAGCCATCAGCGAGGGCTGTAATAAGGGATCTTTAAAGAGGAGGGACAAGATAAGTGTTCCACGGACAAGCCATCGGTGGGCAGCCTGCAGCTGCACTGACTCACATCGCCACCGCTGGGGGCGGGCGGGAGCACACAGTGGGCTGCGCGCGCTCACACGTCACGGGCTTTCCAAGATGTGAACGTCCTCGTGCTGCACAGGGCGCGCGTGACCTACACGCAGAAAAAAAACTCAACATTACTACACAGCAGTGTCAAGCGAGGTGAGGGGCCCCACCGAGAAGTGCAGGGTTAACTTAAAAGCACTTACAAATCAATTCAATGCTTCTTGTGATTTACCATCCAAACCCCCGGCTGTCTACTACACCTTGCGCCTTTTTGCCTTGTGACTTATTATCAAGCTAAATAAACCCGTAATATCAATAAGTAAAATAATTAAACTCATGTTTTAGAGTACCAAGTACTGTCTATAAAAGCACCTTTTGAGTTTCGGTTGTGTTTACAATATTTGCTTTTAGACAACCACCACGGCGGTACTAAACTCCGATTATATGTAAAGAATGACATGTCTCCGGCGCGCAATAATGAACGTGAGGCGTTCTGGTGAAAAAATAGAAGGCTGAATGTTCTGCAAACATCTAAGGAACCCTAAGATGGCCTGTGAAAGCACTGTTTGCGCAGTAACACGGCCACGCGTGTAATGACTCCCCCACACGCCCTTGAGTCGGGCCGCTCTCCTTCATTCTGCTATAAAACGCGTACGAAGCCCGGCTAGAGAGCCGCTGTGAACTCGAACCAGGCATTGATTGCGCAGGTGAACACCGCCCTCGCGAACGCCCTCGACCACCCCCGGCGCGAGGCGCCCTCTGCCACGGGAGGCCGCGTGCTAGCTCAGTGGCCGCCCGCGGGGCGCACTACTGCAATGGAGTCCATTAAGCACACCTTGTCAGGAGCTAAATAAGCATTAAATACCGCGAAGCCATCTTCCGGTCATTATCCTTGGCCGAGGCGACCCCTCCAGTGGCCGCCCGCGGGGCGCACTACTGCAATGGAGTCCATTAAGCACACCTTGTCAGGAGCTAGGTAAGCATTAAATACTTATCCTTGGCCGAGGCGACCCCTCTGGCTCTCAACCAAGCAGAGGGTCGAGCTGGAGACCCTCGGCCTTCATGCACCACAGATCACGAGGCAGAGGCCTCTCACCTCTCCAACCTGCTGATGGCCAAATGTTGTGGCATCCTAAAACAGACATCCACTGGACAAAACGCGAACGGTTTGTGGGCGGAACATGCCTCCTCTGCCACCAGGTCATTAATTGATCTATTCTCCAGTGTTACTAAAAAAAAAAAGGCCTCGCATACTGCCACTGCCCAACCCGGGACAAACCGTACACACTCTGCATTTCAGAACTGTCCATCCTTACTCTCCTTTAAGTTTAGTAGTGAGCAAGGTCTGGAGTGTGAACCATCCGCATGAATAAATCACGTACGGAGTTGGTCTCTAGGCCCAGAGAAACGTGGGAGTGCACGTCTTATTTATTTTTTTATGCAATTTTATATAGCGCGGACTTTACCCAAAGGTTTCAGAGCGCTTTACAATAGAATCAAGTGCGTTACACGAGGAGTTTCACGAACTTCCACATTACAGAGAAAGTAAATAAGAGATGGCTATCACAGCTAAAAACAAGTCAGGTCCGGGCCGGCAGCCAATCACAGCGCGGCCCGGGAATGACGTCACGGGGGTGTCCCGGGCCGGCAGCCAATCGCAGCGCGGCCCGGGACAAAGGGGCGGGGCTTAAAAAAAGCACCAGAAACGCCCCCGAATCGCGTTTTCGGGAGAAAGCGCGATTGACAGCCTCTGTCTCCCAATGGCTAGCCTCTATTTATGGAGCTAGCCAATGAGAGGCAGAGGCGGGTCATCGATCATATATAGAACTCAATAGGTTTTTTAGCGAATGCTCACTACGTGAGCATTTGCAGGCAAAACCTAAAAAGGGATTTTGAGGAATTACTAGCATGTTCTATTTGATTCATGAAGAAAATACGTCTGGCTGTTATCATATTTTGATGATAACTGGACAAAGACTGTTTGTACCTTAGTCTGTTTTGAGGGTAATTGCTAGATCGCCAGAGTCTCTCCAATATCTTACATTTGGATTTTTCAGTCTTTAGCTCAGGAGTATACCAGGGGGCTGATGGCCGCCACTGAAGAGAGCCATAGATTTTTTGGTGAATTACTATGTCCAATGCTGTCACAAAGGCAGAGTTAAAACCTTCCAACATCTTGGATACTTCCATGTCACTCTCTGGTGGCTCAGGATGGAAAGCCTCTTTAAAAGCTTCCAGAGACAGGTCGCGCCATGGTCTACGCACCTCTTTTTTTCGTCCTGCGTTCACTTCTAAGCTCGTCAGGCACGGTGATTGAATAGAAAACATAATCATGGAATGGTCTGTTCATGTGAGAGGGTTACAGGTCAGATGATCTATGTTTGAGAAAATTAAGTCAAGCGAGTGGCCAGCCTGATGTGTTGGGCCATTAACTCATTGAGTAAGTCCAATTAAGTCTAGGCTAGAAAGAAGTTTATTGACTTCAGGGTTGGTGCGGTCTTCACCATGAAAGTTAAAATCACCCAATAAAAGAAATGTATTTAATGCGAGCACATGCATGGCTATTTGTTCTATCAGTTGATCAGTAAAATTGGCTCTAGATCTTGGGGCACGATAGATCAGTGCTCCTTTCCAGCTATCTGTAAGTGATATATTGATCTTAAAGATTCCCAGTTCCATGCTGTCATTACCCGAGGTAGAAATCCAGTTCACATTAAGATGATTTTTTAAGGCAATGGCAATGCCACCCCCCATTTTCCCTTCCCTATCCAGATGTATAAATGTATTACTGTCTGGAATAGCTAAATGTATCAGTGGGTGGTTTGTAGGATTTAACCAAGTTTCTGTAAGAAAACAGATTTCTGGGGAGTGTGAGGTGATCAGATCCCATATTTCAAAGAGGTGCTTTACTAGAGATCTTACATTGCACAATATATTATTTAGACCAACTAAATCTCGATCCATACTCTTCCAAAATTCAATGAACTAAGCATTGTCAAATTTCTTTGAAAAAACAGTGCCTACAGGCTACTGGACCCTCCAGCACATTGGAAACTTCCAGGGACAGCACATATGAGCTGAGCGCTTAGCTTGTTCGTCTGTTCTAATCATAAACAAGGATTTAGCAGAGTATGTTATACGGCTCAAATTTGGGTTATTTACCTTATTTGGGGCAGAATTTCTGGCCTCAGTTCTCGGTAAGGCGCGGACGGACGCAGAGGGGCTTGCCTTTGGCGCGCCCGCTGTGCGTTCTCGTTAGCACGAGCATTTATGGCGTCAGGATTAAAAGAACTAGCATGCTACCCATAGATTTCTCCCAAGATGTTGGCTCACTCCGCCGACAGTCTCTGTGGTAGCAACGAATCCTCCCCTCCCAGCACCTATCTCGGCTGAGTTGCGTTAAATGTAGATTTCAACAACTAAGCAGGGTAAAATTAATTTTCCAACAGTTGTCAAACAAAGGTACAGAATGTGCAAAGAAGCAAGTGTGTTAAGCTTTAGCTCCCGGCTTTCTGCCTCAGGAGTCTCTAGTGCTGCTCGTTCATGTTAGCGCGAGCATTTATGGCATCAGGATTAAACGAACTAGCCCGCTACCCTTAGATTTTCCCCAAGATGGCGGCTCGCTCCACTGGCAGTCTCCAGGGTAGCAATATCTCCTCCCCTCTCAGCACCTATCTGGGCTGAGTTGCAGTAAATGTAGATTTCAACAATCAAGCGGGGTAAAATTAATTTTCCAACAGTTTTAAAACAAAGGTACAAAATGTGAAGAGAAACAAGTACGTTAAGATTTAGCTCCTGGTTTTCCACCTCAGGAGTCTCTAGTCACCCAGATATTGGTGTGAAGTCCCTGCAGTGCTTCTTGCAATACTTGAACATGCACTGGAGAATTACCTTCGGGTTGCACTCCTGCGATATGTAAAAGTTGCGCCGTCGGAAGCCACAGATTAATGGCGCTCCTACTTGCTAAACGCCATGTGGCAATGTGCTGGGGATGACGCAGAGTGCCGCACATTGCAGACTGGCTCAAAGATGAGGCTACTGCCAAGAACAATTGAATGCCTACTGGGAGCTATTTCCGGAGCACACCTGCTCCAAAGGTATCTGGTACTTATTAGAGATGTATCTTTCTGCTCTGCCAGAACTGTGTGACTGGGAGGCAGTGGAGGAAAAGTCAGCGTCATCTGAACTTGACGCAGCAGCGGATTTCCTCATAGGAGGAGACCTGCTGGCACTGCATGCAACGTGTATGGCTGTCATGTAGTAATCCATGGCTTGCACATCATTATAGCAACAGCTCATCTGACTGAGTAGCCCTCTTCCCATCCAGCCTTCCCCTTTTTCTACTATGTTCTGTCTTCATGTACTGATCAGAACAGCACATCTGTCCTTGTAATGATGATACCTGCGGTCCTGTACTTTTGTTGAATTGAAATGGCAAGTACCGTATATATTTGTACTGTTAAAAAAAAACAAACATTTTTCAAAAAAGAAACCAAGTTAAGGTTCCATTGAGGCATAAAAAAATGGAGCTGGAAGAAATAAATCTTGCAACCCTTTAAGGAACCTATTTACAATCGGGGACTTCAAGAGAGAAGGCTGATCTGGCAGCCGAAGGAAAGCAGAAATGACAGACAAAAAAAACCCTAACATACCTAATGCAGAGCCCTGTTGGGCCAGGGTGAGGATAAACAAAAGTACTTGGTAAAGGCAGGCAGACAAAGAGTCCGCCTCTTTGGCTGTACACCATACCACAAACTTGCTCCAATGACTAACATCTACCATCTTGGTGGAGGTGCCAAGATTATAGTACACAATTCGGACGGAAGGTCAAAAGCTGTTAACTGTTGCCGCTCAATCTCGATGCATGAAGGCAGAGCATTGACCGGTTTGGGTGGAGAACCTACCCCTGCTGCTACGACAGAAGATCCTCCCGAAGGAGCAGCCTAATCAGAGGGCTGGTGGCCATGCTCAACAGCTATGGATACCAGACTGAGTCCCACCCAGAGTCACAAGGATAACTTGAGCCCGGTGGTTCCTGATCTTCTTGAGCACTCTGGGCAGAAGTGATATGGGCGGAAAGGTGTACAGGAGACTGGAGCTCCACTCGAGACAAAAAGTAACCAAGAGAATGTAGACTTGGAAATTCCAGCATACAGAACTGCTAATATTGCACGCTCAGTGGTGGCGAACAGATCTAGCCAAGCCTCTCTCCACTGCTGAAAGATACCTTGCACTACCTCCAGATGGAGACATCATTTGTGATCCGCTAGGCATCTTCATCTAAGTTCGTCCACCCTGGGTGCTCAGAGATCCTGCCAGGTGTTGAACCAGGAAGGAAATGCCTGATTTTCCAGCCATGTCCAGAGAGATAGGGCCTCTTGTCAAAGGGTCCACGACCCCACCCCGCCCGGTTTGTCACAGTACCACGTCGGTGGTGTTGTCCGTGAACACCTTTACTAGCCTTCTCTGAAGGCAGGTAGAAAGGGTTTCAATACCAGATGGATTACTCAGAGTTCCAATAGGTTGATGTGGAGCCCCAATTCATCCGGAGACATGAGGTCTCACATCTCCACCTCTCCCAGATGGCCGCCCCATCCCAGGAGTGACACATCAGTCACTACTGTCAGATCTGGCTGACAAATGGAGAGGGGTCTGGCGCTGATCCAATCGTGGTTTGTTAACCCCACTGCAGAACCTTTGTAGTGCCCTCCTAGATCTGGACCATGTCACTGAGGTTTCCCTGATGCTGCACCCGTTGGAACTTCAGGTCCCACTGCAGAGCCTGCATATGCCAACAGGCATGTGTCACAAGCAGGATGCATGGGGCCATGAAGCCCACCAGCCTCACAGTCAGTCTCACCGAAAACGAGGACAGAGGCTGAAACATGGGCATCATAGCTTGAATTTCCTGGACACATTGTTCAGAAGAATAAGTCCAAATCTACACTGTGTCAAGAGCAGTTCTGATGCAAGGGAGTGTTTGAGAAGGGGTCAGGTGCAACTTCAGCAAGTTTATATTGAACCCCAGTGAGTTTAGGAGGTTCACCGTAGTCTGGAGGTGGGAGACTACCGTCTCGGATGAGCCTGCCTTAAACAGCCAGACGTACAGATAGGGGGGAAGACTGACACCCCTGACCATTCCAGAAGAGCTGCAACCACTGCTATCACTTTAGTGAACACCAGAGGGGCACTGGTAAGGCCAAAGGGAAGCATGGTGAACTGAAAATGTTCATGGCCTACCATGAACCGCAGGTAAGGACTGTGGTCAGGCGAGATGGGTATGTGGAAGCATGCATCTTGCAAGTCCAACACTACCTTCAAGTCTCCTGGGTAGACTGGACTTGAGCGAGCATGGGCACCTTGAACTTTTACTTTTTTGTGTGGAATTTATTAAGAAGGCACAGGTCTAGGATAGGGCGGAGGCCTCCCTCGTTCTTAGGCAACAGAAAATAGCAGGAATAGCAAGCACGACCTACTTCTGATGCCAATACCCTCTCCATAGCTCCCATGAACTAGGAGCTGCCTCCACTTCATGGCAGAAAAAAAGGAGATTTGGTCCTCTTCCTCCCTGTTGCAAGTGTGTGGCATGAGTGGAGGGGCAGTCACGAAATGGAGAGAGTAGCCCCGTCGGTCAATCTGAAGAACCCAGCAGTCGGAGGTTATCAACCTCCAGTGGTGTAGATGATGGTGTATACTACCTCCCACTTGGTGCCTATCATGGTCAGAGGGAAAATTACAGAGGGTAGAGGCTGAGTCTGTGGCTGCAAGGGGTATGGGGGTGGACTGGCCCAACCTCAGCCATGCAGGGACTGGGAGGCTTGCATGCTGTGGTGGCTGGGGGGGTAGAGAAGCAGCTGGAAGCCCTTTCCGTGGCCCTGAAAGTTAGACTGGGACTGGCTAGGGGTCATGAACAGGACCAAGAACCTGGCCGTAGGTCTCCCCTCCTCGAAGAACTCCACCTTATAGCCCACCCTCTCACCAAAGAGATGGAAGCCATCAAACTGCATGGCCATTAGCGAGGCCTTGACAGGCCCCGAAAAGCTAGTGATTCTCAACCAGGCATGGCGTCTAAGGGCCACCGACTAAGAAACTGCTCTGCCTAGTGAATCGTAGTATCCAGCCCACAGTGCAAAGTGAACTTAACTGTGGCCCTCCCGTCAGCAATAGCTTGGGAGAGTATGGCTCAGGCCTCCTCCGAGACCATAGACCGCACCTGTGCAACAGAGTCCTAAAGCAAATGAGAGAATCAGCCAAAAAAACATGCAGTGTTCACTGACGGCAGTGCCAGGCTAGTGGAATAAAACTTCTACAGTAAGGTATCCAGCCTCTTGGATACCGTCTGATGGACTGGTAGGTAATGCACCAGGATTTACTCTGGAAGTGGAGGTTTGGACCACCAAGTTCTCCAGGGTGGGGGTGTTGGTTCAGGAAACTTAAGGTCCCCCAGGGCGCCGCGATGGCGGCAGGTAGTTGTCCTATTCACAGTAGAATCTGGGCTTGGAGCAGGCTCCAAGTAGGAATTCAGTGAGGGATTCATTAAATGGTATGAGCAGTTCGAAGGGTTGACTCACTGTTGAAGAACCTCCTTCAAGACCTTGGTCTCAACAGCCACAGAGGGCAGCAGAAGGTCTAGGAGTACGGTCAGCCTCCTCACTACCAAAGCAAATGTGACTCCCTCCTCTGTAGCCAAGGAGAGACCATGCCAGTATCTGGGTAGGAATGCAGTCCTAAATCCTCACACCGGGTGTCCTTGATAAGACATAGGGCTTGGTATTTCTCACGGTCCAGTGGTCTTTCCCATCCAACCCCAATCCTAGCCCATAGAAATAGGCTCCGGCCTGGATGGCATGGCTCCAGTCAGACTATGTCCATCTGGCTCCATGTCCAAGGCAGGATGAGAATGGGGACAAAGCTGCCAGTTGACACCGGGAACGTCAGCAGTGGGGCCGGCGCAGGTTGAGGCTGCTCATAAGGCACGTTTCCATATCGATCCATGGATGCAAGGGGCCAGACTAGTATGTGTAAACCTACCGGTGGAAGACCAGTAGTGGCCACTCCCACAGCTATAGGGCCTGAAACGGCTCCATGGGGGCCATGCCGACATATTATGAGATGCACAGCCTCATAAAATTCTGAGCCTGGCTCCTGGAAATTTGGGTCAGTGTGGAGACGGCCAAGGTGCAGGCTTAACCTCGGAGGCAGGTCTCGAATGCCAACGATCGCTTGTCTCGTCCAATGACTTCAACTGACGGTGTGAACACCTCTTCGACTTCTTGTTCTTTTTCTGTTCGTGTGATTTATCCGAAAGTCCAGACGACTGATTCCAATGACAATCCCAGGACCTTCCGAGCGACCAGGATCAAGATTGTTGCAGCTTGGCACATCGAGTGGCAAGGAGCTTGCGGGAGCACTCCCTCAAGGCCCTGCAGGGCATGGTGCAACGATCACATGCAGGTTTAGGCAGCGTGGTCAAGCTCAATGAACCAGAGGCAGACGAGGTGAGGGTCCATTTGCAAATGACAATCGCCAAAAGGCTTAAAATCAGTCTTCCTTGCAGACAACCAAGCCATACTAGGAGACAATGTCTGAAACAAATGTCAACATACGGTCCAAAAAGGGAAGCTCTTCTAGGGATATGCATTGACTGAAGCAGAAAGAAAAGAACTTACATTAGCACACTGCAGTGGCACCTATATAGGCACCACACACATCACTTACAGCACTGCCATGGGGAGCTGAGCTATGCCACCTACCTGCATGCAGAGGTACTGCTCATGAAAACGATTCTTGACACCAGGGGATAATTCCAAGGTACGGATTCGGAGTCTAGAAGTCTAACAAATTGTAGAGGTTCAAAACTAGGGCCCGTGAACCTAGTAAGGACAAGCTCAGGGTTGCAGATGGGTGAGGATACCATGGGTAGAATAACCCATTGAGCCCTTCCATAAAAGTTTTGATGACAGATTCTAAATGAGGAAGACTATCTCCTGTTCTGCATGTAGGCTGCAATAGTGGCTATGTGAAGGTAAAACTATACAACTGGCAGTAGTGGGCTAAGAACAAGAGCGCACTGGTGTAATATTAAGACCCTTCTATAGGCACACTTTTATTCTCAACTTTATGTGGTCCTACAGCCCCTGGGCCACATTAATGCAAAGTCCAGCTTTAGAAGAAAAGGAGCATGTACAAGTCTATCAATGGGGGGCGTGGCTTCGGCGCCGACAGAGATGGCCGCTTGAGTCAAGGCTCCGCCGCACCGGGACGGACTTCTGAATACGGGTACATGTTTCTGTGCCCTTCTGCCAGACCACCGTCATTTCCTGGTGTCGGTACATGATGCGCACCTAGTGAGCATTTTTATTCCCTGAAACAAACTCAAATTGGCCCTCTTTATACCACGGACATAATCTCCTCAGAGTGCCAGCCATTTTGTGCGCTGCGCCGCGCTGATGCCCATTAAGGATTATTCAGGCTCCGGAGTTGTTTAATGAGGTTTCTTCTTGCAATGGGGGCCTCTTTCTACAAAACAACGCATACTTGTTTTACTTGGTGGCATGCTGCTGATTTTTCTGACAATTTTATACCATAAGATACCTACTGTTATGGGTACTTATTCAACTTCAAAGTCCCATCTAACCCAGCTACATTTTTAATATGTAATTTGGGTAAATGTCTCTTCTGAATTACACAATGCACCATTTTTAAGGCGTACTCTTGGATATCTCTACATTAATGCATGTCAAAAAACTGCTATGTTTAAACATAAGCCAGGCTATATCAGTCTTGCGACATTCAAACAGCACCACAGTTGGAGATGTTTTCTCTAAGACGACAACAGCTTTTCCTTTGGAGGAAATAATACCCCAGCCGCGTCACAGAGCTGGTCATCATTAATTTTTATGTGCATCTCACCTTTATCATTTTCACATTGATGCCTCGCCTGATGAAGTATCTTAAAAGCATTTTCACTTGACGTCATTGCTTTTAATTGTAATGGAAGCTTTTTGAATTCTCAAGTGCCTGTTTTTGTTTGTCTTCTGTGAGGATTACAGCCTACAATTGCCTATTGAACGTACGTACTACATTTTATGTGCTTACATAGCATCTATATATGGGAAAGTACACTACAATTTGTGTTTCTACCTAAACTTCATCCTACTTTGTCAACACCAACTTCTTCTTCATCAAATATTTCCCCTCATAACGCAGAAAAGATGGCAGGCGTTTCCTCTAACCGCTCTACTCCATCACAATCGAATTTCACAAAATCCTCACCACCTTTATCATCATCCAAGCGTCTGAAGCAAAATCCTCCATCTCCTGACAAATCATCACCTTCTTCTATCTCTATAAAAATATTACTGGACGAAATTCGAGCTCTCTGTCCTTTTGTAGAGGAAGCCAATAGTAAAATGCAACTCTTGGAGGAGAAGTGGTCTACAATGGAGAACATAGTATCCTTGGTAGAGCAACAACGCAAGATAGTGCATGATACATCCCAGAGACTCTTCCTTAGAGCAAGAGGTTAGTGACCTCCGGCTACATACAGAGAATTTGAAAAACAGGAACAGAAGGAACAATCTACGTATTTACGGTCTTCCTGAAACCGGGTGAGGATCCTGTCGCCTTCTTTCCCTCCTTCTTACCGAAGCTCCTGGATAATTCCTCCTTCTACATCTCTCAACATTCAGAGAGCTCATAGACTGGGCCCACGTCTCTCGAGCTCTACGACTCCCGCAAAGCCAAGAGGAGTCATTATTCTCTTTTTGAAGTTTACCGACTTGCTTTCAGTTCTCTCGGCAGCTAGATCCAAACAACAGCTTTCTTCGCTTGGCCAGAGGGTATACATTTCTCAAGACGTATCCATTGCTACAGCAACAAGAAGAAAGGAATTCCTTAATCTTCAAGCCCCTCTGTGATATCTTGGTTCTCGTTATGGTCTTTTCCACCCAAGCATCTTCACGGTAACATACCAAAATCAGTCTCGGTCTATCCAAGACCCAGCAGATCTTAAGAAATTCATCCACTCTCATACTGCAACTGTCATGGATACAGCTGGGTCTTCCAATGGTTGACTTTCCGACATTCTTCTTCTTCTAACTCATTAGCCATTCTACAGTCATGGCATAGTTTTGTTTTCAATTGTCCTTGTTATTGTTCTTAGACTTGTTTACTATGCGGTTTGTTTCTTCTCTCTGAAAATTTATTTATGCTCAATGATATTAGGTGTTTGTATTTTTATCACATGCTTATTTCTTCATATCATCTCAATGTTAATTATTTCTTTTCTATTCCATATAGGTTTATTTGTCTCAGTAACCCATAAGGTCCTTACCTTTTTCCTCCCCCGTCCTGATGCGGTCCGGATGTCTTTGGTTTAGGTGATCCGTCTTGTCATGTGTTGTCCTTGCCCTGATGTTTCCCCCTCGATATGTATGATCAGTCATCCTTTCTGGATATGTACTGTCTCTTCTTTTTCCTTTTCCTTCTTACTCTCTTATAATCATACTATTCTCCTATCTGCTGTCTCCTGATTCTTTCTTTTCCTTCTCATATCTTCCTTTTCAGTTCCTTCTTCTTTCTTACTTCTCTCTCTTGTATTACTGCAGGAATGTATTTTCTTAGCTCTTATTTTTCCTATCCAGTTCTTATTGTATACTCATTTGTATTTTTTACTTTATACTGTTTACACTGTTACATAATGTTAATTCTTTCCATTTAGAGTTATCACATGGAATGTAAAAGGTTTTAATAATCCCATAAACAAGCAGAGAATTGAGGAGGAGGAGCTTTGCGCTCAACAACCAAGATGGCCGCGTGAACACAGGGTTCCCGAGACCCTCGCAACCTCCCGCATCTATCCTGAAAATTATCCCGATTACATTGACGGGCTATTGAAGATGAGCCATGGCTGAGGCGGACACTGTTGTCCAAATTTGAATCGGACTTCGGGAACCGGAATAACAACGATTTGAATATTGTGGCCTGCCCCTCGGAGATGCCCGGAGCTCGAGTTCGTATGGTGCCCGGGCAGTAGTTGAACAACAGCGGCCTGAGGAAACACAAACTTGTTCTTTCACTTTAGTTTTCGAGGCTCCAGTCTGACCCTATCTGAGAGAGAGCCTGCGACTAGCAGAAGCTATTTGATGACTTAGCGATCATAAGGTGATATCCTGACTGCGTATACTGGGCCCGGACTGACTGAGTCCTCTGGTTTCCGCTGATGCTTTGATCGCAGCAACTTTCTCTCGAGATACGCCATTTTGGAAGGCCTTCTGGTCTGTAATGGCGACCAAACCTGATGGCGACAAGCAAAAATACACGGCCACTCGGCGAGGTGGCTACACCCAAGCAAACAATATGGATCGGTATGCCCATTCTAAAGGATCCCCTGGTGGACCGAGCAGATCAAGGACCCGTCCTCATCGGCTGAATTGACTTTACAAGACGTCATGGGCGCCCTAGATGGGATGAAGGCGTCCATCGGCCAACAATTTGAGACTCTCGCCCACAAGCTGGACACTGTTTTGATCGATGTGAATTTGATCCGTACGGATTTATCAAAAACCAATGAAAAGGTCAAATCTTTAGATCTGAAAACTTCCAGCCTAACGGGTGATGTGTCCGACCTGCGAACCTCGAATGATCTTTTTGAGCGCCGGTTGGATGACTTTGAAGGTAGGGCCCGGCGTAACAACGTACGCATTATTGGAGTCCCGGAAAAGTCAGAGGATCCGGCAGCTGATCTGTTTGTGGAAGATCTTATCACCAAACACCTCGCTCCTAAGGGTCTGAGCAAGTTCTTCGCAGTTGGACGAGCTCACAGAGTACCGGGTGGTAAACCGAAGGTGGGTGCCCCGCCGAGGCCTCTCATCGCCAGAATCTTTAACTTCCGGGATAGAGACGCTATCCTGCAGGCCTCACGGATGAGTGGACCCTACGAAATATGAAAATACCACTAAGTTTCTACCTGGATTTTACATAGGCAGTCCAAAAGCAAAGACTTGGTTTTCTGGGTCTAAAACGACGACTGAAGGAGATGGAACTAAAATACGCTATGTTATTTCCAGCAAGGCTGCGCGTGGAATTCAAGGAACGTACATATTTTTTTGATCATCCAGAGATGGCAGGAGAATGGCTCGACACTTTCCCACACCAACTTGGCCGGGAGGAGCGGAAGGCGGCCCGATGGAGCAGGAATAGGAGCATGGTATCCGGCCCCTGAACTTTACTGATAACCCCGACTATGGTTCGATGACTTTTACTGTATGATTTGATGAGTCATACCCGGGAGTGGCGGGGCGACGGGTTGACTCTCTTCCTCCTCGGGAGTTTCTTTTTGTAGACTTGTTTGATATAAGGGCGACAGGCACACTGCAAGTTGGGGTGGATATTTAGTCTTACGCAGGGGTGCAGGGTGGTGGGAGTTGTAACAGGCTTCTGGTTTGTGGGTGGGGGGTATGTTCCAGTGGGTGTGTTTTGGTTCAATGCAAGGCAACGTATTGTTTTAACATTTGATTTGGATGTTGAGTTCTGAGGGGGGATGGATCTGCTTTCACTTTTGGGATGGGGGGTAGGGGATTGAGACTAATGAGTTGGAATGTCAATGGGTTGGGGGATAAGATAAAATGAGGGGTTGCGTTACAACTGTTGAAGCGACTGTCTCCTGATGTGGTATTGTTGCAAGAAACGCATTTGATCGGTAATACTTGTCGCGCCATGAACCGGAGAGGGTATCACACGGTTGCCCATGCGGGGTTCACTTCTGGATCCAGAGGGGTGGGTATCCTAGTTAGGAATTCTCTCCCCTTAGAAATAGATGCAATGGACCTGGATGATAGGGGGGTTACGTAGCTCTTACTGGACGGTGGGAGGGTAGAACTATATCCTTGCTCTCGGTTTATGTCCCCTGGGGTCTACAGTCGACAACTTTTGCTGACCTGGGGCGAATAGTATTGGGACTTCCTGAGGGAATTCTCGTCATGGGCAGAGATTTTAACTCGGTTGCCTCTGGCAGGGAGGATCGGCACCCACCCAGGGACCTTACTGGGTCACAGAATTGGCTTAGTGGCTTTATAGACACACTGGGGTTGGTGGACTGTTGGAGATTGTTACACCCAGCCCAGAATCAATGCACTTTCCACTCGGGTGCACAAGGTAGCCTTTCCAGGATTGATTACATTTTGATGCCAGCTGCACATGCCCCCTCCGTAACGGAGGTGCGACATCTAGCGCGGGGGATATCCGACCACTCTCCACTGTGGATTCGGATAGACGTGCGTGTTGGGTCAGAGGGGCGGGTAGCCCCAATTAATCTGTGGTATCTACGTAACCCTAAGACCCGCGCGGAGTTGGTCAAATCTCTTGACCAGTATTTTGTTGAGAATTTGGGATCGGTCTCCTCTGCAGTATCGCTCTGGGTGGCCTTTAAGACAGTCATCTGAGGTCAGGCGTTATCATTGATTGCTGGTGCGAAGAAGCGTAGAAACTAGGAGGTAGTTAGACTCGAGACAGAGATCCCCGAGCTGGAGCGTGATCTGGAATTGGGCATCACCCGTGAGAGGACAAATGTTATGCTTCTTAAACAGCTTGACTATAGGGCGTTGGTTACGGATGCCGCAGCAGGGTCGATTGTATGATGTCGGGGATAAAGCTGGCAAGCTGATAGCATGGTTAGATAAAAAAAGAGAGGGCTAGTCGTGTGGTTCCTGTGGTTGAGAAAATGAATGGTATGCGTGTGACTGAACCCAAGGAGATCGTCCAGAGTTTTGCGGAACATCTCCAGGAAGTGTATTCCCCCGTATCTGATAGGCCGGAAGAAGACTCCCATTTATTGTTGTGCGACATTGCATTGCCCAGCTTATCTGATTCTGATAGAGAGTTTCTAGATGCCGTGATAACCGCGGACGAGGTGGCTCTCGCTATTCACTCTATTCGTTCGGGGAAGGCAATGGGCCCTAATGGTCTCCCCATTGAACTTTATAAACTGCGCCCCGATAAAATCGCGCCATATCTTCGTGACATGTTCCTGGAATCGCGAGATAGTGGCACCCTTCCCCGTGATCAGCGTCTTGCGACCATAGTGGTGATTCATAAGGAAGGGAAGCCAAGGGACCGCTGCACCTCTTATAGGCCTATATCACTCTTAATGCGGAACCCAAGATTCTTGCTAAGTTATTGGCCAATCGTGTAATAAAGGTGATTAGTGACTTGATTCATCCAGACCAGTCCAGTTTCATCCCGCATGGGAATACGGCCCTGAATCTGCGACGTTTGCATGGTGTTCTCGCGAGGACTGCGTCGTTGCGTGAGACTGCCATCTTGGCCTCTTTAGATACCACGATGGCTTTTGATACGGTGGAGTGGCGGTATTTGTGGGCTGTACTTTCCAAGTTTGGTTTTGGTCCTGGCTTCATTGGCTGGGTCAGGCTCCTCTATGAAGACCCGTTGCCGCAGGTGGTGGTGAATGGTCGGGTCTCTAAGCCCTTCGTCTCGGAAGGGGCACAAGACAGAGTTGTCCATTATCTCCGCTCTTATTTGCTCTTGAGCCCCTTGCTGCCTGGTTTAGATGGGAACCGTCGGTGAAGGGTATTCGGTGGGCCCCAGATCTCGAGGATCGTATTTCACTTTACACGGACGATATATTGTTGTACCGGACTTCGCCCCGGAAGTCGTTAATCGTTTTCTTTGATGTCCTCACCTCCTTTGGTAGGAGCTCAGGTCTGTTCATTAATTGGACTGTCTTACTTATACGTCCTCTCGGGAGATGTCCCTCTTCTGCCGCGTGATTGTCCCATCCAGGTTACACAGACAGGTTTTAAGTATCTCGGGGTTTATGTATCGTTGAACCCGGCTGCCCGATATGAACAGAATTTGCTCCCACCGCTAACCTGGCTGAAGCTGGACGTGGTGCGCTGGCGTAAGCTGCCGCTTTCGCCGCTTGGCCGTGCGGCGCTCTTTAAGATGATGTCGCTGCCACGCTTTGTGTATGCTCTTCAAAACACCTTTGATGTAATTCCTGCGAGCTATTTTCGGACTATTGAGGGTCTCCAGAGTAAGTTGATCTGGGATGGGCGTTCGCGTATCACCCTCACCAAGTTGACGCTTCCATGGTATGACGGTGGCATCGCTCTCCCTGACATCAAACGGTTTTACTGGGCGTCTCAATTGGGAGCCATTAATCATGGCATGTATGGTCCCGGATTGAACCCTGCGTTTGCCATGGACAGGTGGCTGTGGCCGGGGGGCGATTACTATAGAGCGCTTTATTCTAGATTGGATAGAGGGAAGCTTTCCGGGCCCACAAAGATTGCTGTACGGGTTTGGCACTGCTATGGGATGGAAGGATCGACTGACCCGTGCGACCCCGCTTTTTGCTTGCAAGAAGCTGGGCAACTTGTGGAAAACGAAAGGATTTGAGAAATGGGATATGATCGGTATCAGTAAGGTAGGTGACCTCTGAGTAAAAGGCAAGTTTAAAACCTTTGAGGAATTGAAGACCAAGTTCAACCTTAGTGACAGGGAATATTTTCGATATGCTCAGGTCCGCCATGCCTTGCACTCGGTTTTTACTGAGAGTGCAGATATTCCGGAGTCCTCTCCACTTGAGGATAGAATACTGGATGGATATGTGCCAGATAGTACTATCTCTTTGATCTATAAAAAACTGATTAATGGTAGGACTGACCTGTTGGTATTCCTCCGGGACGTATGGACCTGAGACGGTCTTGAATTAGACGATGAGGATTGGCAGTCTGCGATCTCTTCTCCCAAGGAGGTCGCGATTCCGGCCCGTCTCCGGTTTGTGCAACTGAAAATCCTACATAGAGTCTATGTGACTGGCCCACGCTTGATTAGAATGGGTTATTCAGAAGATGGTCTCTGTAAACATGGCTGTGGGCTGCTTGGGACGTTTCTACATATAATTTCAGTGTCCTGCAGTAGCTGCATTTTGGACTGGGATACACAATAAGATAAAGGAGGCTACTGGTATTGATCTGCTGCCCGAGGCTAGACGTTGTCTACTGTATGTTTGGGAACCAACCGACTATAATGTTGCACAGACGCAGTGGGCAACCCTGGGAAATATGGTGGCTAAAAGAGATATAGCGCAGTTGTGGGGTTCCCGAAGGCCACCCACGGTCGAGGTTTGGATGGAAAACATGGATTGGTGCATGTTCAGGGAGAAAACGGTCTATGTAGCATGGGAGCGACCCAGGAAATGGGGTAAGGTATGGGGTCATTGGAACACTTACCATGGAGATATTTGCACTCCGCCTTTAATGGATGTCTCTGAAGTTCCATTTTCCCCCTGACCTGCCATACCTCGTAATGTAACAGATATAATCGATTTTGTATTCATCTCTCCCCTGCTCCCATCCCCTAATATGACTTGTACACCTTATTGTATGGTATTTTTATTCCTCCTTCCACACTCGGACTGGTATCCTATTGTATTGTGTTTATTGCCTTGTTTGTTTTTATTTTCAATAAAAAGATTTACAAGAAAAGAAAACAAAAGAGAAGCAGAGAATTCTCTCCCATCTAGCCTCATATAAATCTGATTTAGTTTTTCTCCAAGAAACTCATTTGTCTGAGGCCGAAGCTCTTAATCTTAAGAATAACTGGGTGGGCTCAGTATTGATATCTCCCACTGATACAAAAAAGAATGGGGTTGTTATACTAGGTCATAAAAAGTTTAATTGTTCTGTTGTAACGCAAGATATCAATCCTGATGGTAGGTGGACTGTAGTTAAATTACTCATTAATAATGTTCCTCTCACTGTTTAACATTTATGGCCCAACTCAACCTGACCCCACTTTTCGGCCTGCCATTACAGATACATTTCTTCAACATAAGGATGATTTTTTTATATTGGGAGGCGATTGTAATCAAGTTATGGACCCTTTTATTGATCGCAAATCCCAGGTTTGTTTTATTCCCCATAAAACTCAAACAATTTCTTCCTACTATTGACTCAACTAGTTGATACCTGGAGGCTATGTAACTCAGATAAATTAGAATTCTCCTTTTTTTCCCCCTCCTCATGGATCCTTATCTCAGATAATTGCATTTTTCTTTCAAAATCCTTGGCCCAGAATCTTACTTCTTCCTCGATTGAGCCCACCTTGATTTTGGATCATGCTCCAGTAATCACTGACTTCGATTTACTTCCTCCTCCCTCTAAAACTTCTAGATGGAGATTTAATAATTACTTATTACAGGATCCAGTTTTTTCCTCTTCTTTTATATCCTCTGCGGAAGAATTTTTTATATTAAGGAAGATCCCTCTTTATCTCCTGTTACGGTATGGGACAGTCTTAAAGCAACAGCCTCCAATAAACAAAGCCTTACTATCTTCCATTAAACATTTGGAACATCAATTCTACACTTCATCGTCGGACTCAATCCTGCAGGATTTCAACTGTGCTAAGATGGAATTTATTAAAATTTCTTCTGATAAGGATTCCTTTACTTTGCTTTGCAGTAGCACTCAATACTATGGAGGTCGTAATAAAGTTGGCTCATGAACACAGCCGCCGGGACGTCGCAACTTGGGACAAGTCCGAGAACACGCTCGGGAATCTCCCGATTACGTGTAACGCACAAACGCCATTGCATAGGAAACTTTACAATATATTGCTCAAGCGCATCACCAATCCCCAAATTTTAATTACGGAATCCAATTTTATTAAGCGACCCCGGCACCATCCAAACGTACACCCCTCCTGGCTCCAATTGAGGACCCGAGGAAACCCCGTTCACCGCATTGGCGAGATTATCTCGTACTGCCATCCATACCGGCCGTTCACTACACCTATTGTTGAAAGTGCACAGCGCTTAACTATTGTATTGAGCCATATGTACACAGGCATGTAAATATAAGTCCTGAAGATGATCCCCTTTACCTCTCTCACAGAGATCGAAACGTCATCGACAGTCTATACACTATATGCATGTAATATATTGTAAAATTTCCTACACAATGGTGTTTGTGCATTACCTAAGTCTGCTATAACATTATATTACGCAGACACTTTTTCCTTTGCCGGAAACCTGCCTTTATTGTTTTTTTCCCCCCTGTCCTTCCCTTGTGACAGTAGGACGCTGGATGTGTCCCACTTGAATTGGTGTCAATTCGATGTTATTTGTTTATTTGATATTAAATCCTGTCCGGCTGGACAAAGAATATAGCACCTATTCAGTCTATATTTATTATATTACAGGAATTCCTTTTCGGTTAGGTACCACTGCCTTTAGAAAAAGTTGTACTTCAGGAGGCACAAATTACACCCCCCGTAGGGTCTCTCTGTACCAACGTGTGATGGCAGTTGGGGCAAAATTTAAATAGGATGTTCTCCGTGCCTTTGCATTTTCCCGACCACATGTTCTACAGCGGGATCCCCTGTCATAGGTTGGGAAGGTTTCCCTTTCTCCATTCTTCTAGCATCTTCTGTCCAAGTGATGTTTGGTGTTTCTTGGTGGGAAACTTTGGTGTTTTTCAATGTTTAAGAAAACCTTCCTAGCTCCCCCATCATGCTTCCAGACCAAACAGCATTAAAAAGAATGTGAAGGCACGACCATGGGACTGCGTAGCCACAGAAATATTGTGCCCCCTTGTTGCGTATGGTTCCGGGGTGGGAAGGGATCCTTTGGTGTGGATATGGGGGGCCCCGTTGGGGGTCTCAGATGTCACACACCGTGACAAATACTCCTATTTCTTGGCGGTGGGGGGGGTGTTATGGAAATTTAGTCTGGATGTGTTTGAGCCAATATGTTTTTCTTCGCAGGCAGTCCACGATATCCTCGCTCTTCTACCTGTAACTTCAAGGGGTTATGTCAGGTGATGCTATTTTGGTTGGGGATCTAACCGTAGTGTCTTAGAATGTCAGAGGTCTTCTTATCAAGGTGAAACGGGGTGCAATCTTGCGCCAAGCAAAAAGATATGGGGCAGACAACCTACTCTTACAGGAAACCCACTTAATACGCACAAAGGCCCCTTGTCTAGCTCGATTTGGTTTTCACTATGTGTACCATGCTGGGTTTACTCGGGGTTCCAGAGGGGTGGCTATTCTCATTCACCGCAGGGTCCAATTTCAATACATTACACAGCAGTCGGATCTGGGATTACAGTTCCTCTTTGTCACATGCACACTGTCCAGGGAGCGGGTAACCATAGGCAACATTTATGCACTTCCCCCTCTGGGAACTGCATTGATTGATAAACTGGTCGCAACATGGGGTGGAGTACACAAGAACTTGACCCTACCAGGGGGCGACTGGAATGACACCATTGGACCACTGGACCGCCAACTTAGCCCAGACAGCACACCTTTACAGGGACAAACTAAGCTGCATCCCTTAGTCACTACCTTGGGATGGGCTGACGTGTGGCGCGAATATCATCCCACCAAACTTAACTTTAACTCATCTTTTCAGTGGTGCATGTGTCACAATCGCGATTAGACTATTTCTTTGCCCCACATATACATCTCCATAGGTTCTACCGTGTGACCCACCTGCCCCGTGGGCTCTCCAATCACTCTCCAATTAGTCTACAGTTCCATACCCACTCCTGTAAACCCCCTTCGGCTGGCGAATATGTCACAGCGGTCACAACATATTCAGAAGATAACAGCCCCACAGCCCCCTCTCGAACTATTCTATGGGAAGCCCTAAAACCAACTATCTGCGGTGTCGCGATTAGTTACCATTGAAGGAAAAGCGGCCGCAATGGAATCAGTTGGAGGCTCTAGAGACACGTCAAACGATATTGGCCTCCCAGTTCAATATCGATCCTAACCCTACTATTTATCAGAACCTGCTGCAGGCGCAACAGGATCTTCATTAACAACTTATGGGCCAAGCAAAGGAGATCTGGGAAGAGTCACAGCACTGAATCTACCAATGGAGTGATAAGTTCAGTAAGATGCTCCATAGACTGAAAGGCGGATGCTTTCCTGGCGGTTGTCCCTGCCATTCGCGGCACTAACGGGTCCCTTCAAACTGCACCACAGGGAGTCGCAGCAGAATTTGCTAGCCACTTTACTGCCAGGGCAGCACTGGGAACCAAAACTGGCTCTGGCAAAGAGCTCAGATGGCCCCCCTGGGAGCAGCCGAGCTGTTTGCCAGGGCTGGTTTCGCCCATTTTTGTTACAGGGCCGATTGTTCAACTTTGCTGCAAAAATGGCCCTGTAATAGAAACGGTCCGCAGGGGTCCAAAATCGGCCCCCACCCTATATGCCCACTGGGGAAACGCCCAGTGCCCGCTATGGCCAGTCCGGCCCGGTTTACTGCCCTCTATAACAAACATGAACAAATTTTGTCGAAGCTGATTGCCGAATTCTTGGTAGATATTCCTCCCAGCTGACTACCTGATCATCTCCGTGAACAGTTAGACGCTCCTATTACAACAGATAAGCTTACTGGGGCCCTAACGGGCTCCATCTTGGCCACGCACCTGGACCTAACTGGTTCCCAATGGAATTCCTAAGGCCGACCATACACACCTTGGGGCCCCATCTCTTGGCGACCATTCTGAAGGCCGCGGAGTCCACCATTTTGCCAAGGGATTGGCGCCACGCAGAACTAGTACTCTTCCATAAGCCCGGCCGGCCCCCGGATGAACACTCCTCATATTGCCCCATCTCCCTTATAAATTTTGAACCAAAATTGTTAGGGAAGGCGTTAGCCGATCGCCTGCGGAGTTGTATCGGTGAACTGATCCACCAGGATCAGTCGGGCTTTATGCCACACAGGGCTACTCGACATAATATTAGACGGGTACACAATGCCATTGTGGCAGCCCCCACGCTGGGCCAAACAGCCGCTCTGCTTCTCGCCAACAGACAAGGCGTTAGACTCCCTAAGCTGGGTGTATTTATTCCAGCTCCTCGAGGCGATAAACTTAGGGCCTCGCTTCTTGACCTCTGTACACCTGCTCTACGGCATCGGTCCGGGTTGCGGGGCACCACTCAGCCTTACTCCATCCAGCGGGGCACTAGGCAGGGCTGTCCCCTGTCTCCATTATTGTTTGCTCTTGCGATTGAGCCCCTGGCGGCGTGGGTTAGGAGCGACCCGGTCCTTCAAGGGTTCTACTGGTCGCACTCGGACCATAGAGCTTTATACGCAGACGATGTCCTTTTTTTGGGGAAGCATCCTAAACAACGAAGTCAGAACAACGACTAACTGGAACAACGAAGCTTGAACAACGAAGTCTGGAACAACGAAGTCTGGAACAACGAAGACTGGAACAACGACTTTTCAGAACACCGAAGAATTTCAGTGTTGAAAAACGTCTGTTAAAGTCCAGCACAGAGGATAATTGTCAAAGCTGTGGCAGGATTGCAGTCGGGTCGCGGACAGTAAAAGTAGCATCAATGATAGAGATAAGCTCCTATTTCAAACCATTATCTGTGATATTGTTTGGGCTTGTGTTGAAAAAAGGCTACTAAAGTGCCATAAAGAGGAAAAGGATACTTGTTAACGCTGTGGGCAGAATTGAATTTGGTTCGCGGACCACACTGGTAACGTAAATTCTATTTTACATCACAGCCGATAAAACTGTGCCCGCCTGGAATGAAGTTCAACAGGGTTGTGTGCTGGACCGAGAATATAAAGAAGGAACGCACTGCGTGAAGCGTACACGGCAGTGACAGCATGTTGCTCCTCGTAAAACAGCAGATAAATGCATGGCATGAGTAACAAAGAAGAGAGTCAAGACTAACCTCAACGAGTAGAGAACATCTTTTATGAAAAACAAACATGAAAGAAAGTCACAGGGGATCAAGTCAACCATAACAAACAAGCATTGGAAATGCAATAGGTCTCGCATTAGAAAAGTTGGAGTTATTGGTATTGTAAATGACATATGTTATTTATTTGTTGGTTTTTAAAATTGCTAAATTGATGGCTTTGTCATTTACAATGCCAATAGTTATAACTTTTGCGAATGTGACACCTATAGCATTTGGAATGCAACATATTTTGTATTTACGTGACTTAGATGGCAGCTCTTGTCGTTAGGCCACATCTCTAGAGAGCAGGAGAGTGCAGCAGGGGAGAGAAGCACAGCAATGCAATAGGTCTTGCATTAGGAAAGTTTGAGCTATTGGTATTGTAAAGGACACATTTTTTATTTATGTGCTTGTTTTGAAAATAGCGAATTAATAGCTTTGTTATTTACAATGCCAATAGTTTTATCTTTTGCAAATGTGACACCTATTGTAACACAATATGTGTTGTGAGGGTGAGTGAGGGTGAGGGTGAGGGGTTGAGGGTGAGGTGTTGAGGGTGAGTGAGGGTGAGGTGTTGAGGGTGAGTGAGGGTGAGGTGTTGAGGGTGAGTGAGGCTGAGTGAGGGTGAGGGGTTGAGGGGGAGGGGTCGAGGGGGAGGGGTTGAGGGTGAGGGGTTGAGGGTGAGGGTGAGGGGTTGAGGGTGAGGGAGGGTGAGGGGTTGAGGGTGAGGGAGGGTGAGGGGTTGAGGGTGAGTGAGGGTGAGGTGTTGAGGGTGAGTGAGGGTGAGGGTGGGTGAGGGGTTGAGAGTGAGTGAGGGTGAGTGAGGGTGAGGTGTTGAGGGTGAGTGAGGGTGAGGGTGAGGGTGAGTGAGGGTGAGGGTGAGGGTGAGGCTGAGGGGTTGAGGGTGAGTGAGGGTGAGTGAGGGTGAGTGAGGGTGAGTGAGGGGTTGAGGGTGAGGGAGGGTGAGGGGTTGAGGGTGAGGGAGGGTGAGGGGTTGAGGGTGAGTGAGGGTGAGGTGTTGAGGGCGAGTGAGGGTGAGGGTGGGTGAGGGGTTGAGAGTGAGTGAGGGTGAGGTGTTGAGGGTGAGAGAGGGTGAGGGTGAGTGAGGGTGAGGGGTTGAGGGTGAGTGAGGGTGAGGTGTTGAGGGTGAGAGAGGGTGAGTGAGGGTGAGTGAGGGTGAGTGAGGGTGAGTGAGGGTGAGTGATGGTGAGGGTGAGTGATGGTGAGGGTGAGGGGTTGAGGGTGAGTGAGGGTGAGGGGTTGTGAGTGAGGATGGGTGAGGGGTTGAGGGTGAGGGGTTGAGGGTGAGTGAGGGTGAGGGTGAGTGAGGGTGAGGTGTTGAGGGTGAGTGAGGGTGAGGGGTTGAGGGTGAGGGTGAGTGAGGATGAGGGTGAGTGAGGATGAGGGGTTGAGGGTGGGTGAGGGTGAGTGAGGGTGGGTGAGGGTGAGGGAGGGTGAGGGTGAGTGAGAGTGAGGGTGAGTGAGGGTGAGTGAGGGTGAGTGAGGGTGAGTGAGGGTGAGGGTGAATGTGAGTGAGGGTGAGTGAGGGTGAGGGTGAGTGAGGGTGAGTGAGGGTGAGTGAGGGTGAGGATGAGGGGTTGAGGGTGAGTGAGGGTGAGGGGTTGAGGGTGAGTGAGGGTGAGGGGTTGAGGGTGAGTGAGGGTGAGTGAGAGTGAGTGAGAGTGAGTGAGAGTGAGTGAGGATGAGGGGTTGAGGGTGAGTGAGGTTGAGGGTGAGTGAGGGTGAGTGAGGGTGAGGGTGGGTGAGGGTGGGTGAGGGTGAGGGTGAGTGAGGGTGAGTGAGTGTGAGTGAGGGTGAGGGTGAGTGAGGATGAGGGGTTGAGGGTGGGTGAGGGTGAGTGAGGTTGAGGGTGAGTGAGGGTGAGTGAGGGTGAGGGTGAGTGAGGGTGAGGGTGGGTGAGGGTGAGGGTGAGTGAGGGTGAGTGAGGGTGAGTGAGGGTGAGTGAGGGTGAGTGAGGGTGAGTGAGGGTGAGTGAGAGTGAGGGTGAGGATGAGGGGTTGAGGGTGAGTGAGGGTGAGTGAGGGTGAGGATGAGGGGTTGAGGGTGAGTGAGGGTGAGGGGTTGAGGGTGAGTGAGGGTGAGGGGTTGAGGGTGAGTGAGGGTGAGGGTGAGTTAGGGTGAGGGGTTGAGGGTGGGTGAGGGTGAGTGAGGGTGAGGGAGGTGTTGAGGGTGAGTGAGGGTGAGTTAGAGTGAGGGTGAGTTAGAGTGAGGGTGAGTTAGGGGTTGAGGGTGAGGTGTTGAGGGTGAGTGAGGGTGAGGCATTGAGGGTGAGTGAGGGTGAGGTGTTGAGGGTGAGTGAGGGTGAGGGTGAGTGAGGGTGAGTGAGGGTGAGTGAGGGCGAGTGAGGGCGAGTGAGGGCGAGTGAGGGCGAGTGAGGGCGAGTGAGGGTGAGTGAGGGTGAGTGAGGGTGAGTGATGGTGTGGGTGAGGGGTTGAGGGTGAGTGAGGGTGAGGGGGTTGAGGGTGAGTGAGGGTGAGGGGTTGAGGGTGAGTGAGGGTGAGGGTGAGGTGACTGAGGGTGAGGGATTGAGGGTGAGGGATGGAGGGTGAGGGGTTGAGGGTGAGTGAGGGTGAGGGTGAGTGAGGGTGAGGGGTTGAGGGTGAGTGAGGGTGAGGGGTTGAGGGTGAGTGAGGGTGAGGGTGAGTGAGGATGAGGGGTTGAGGCTGGGTGAGGGTGAGTGAGGTTGAGGGTGAGTGAGGGTGAGTGAGGGTGAGTGAGGGCGTGTGAGGGCGAGTGAGGGTGAGTGATGGTGTGGGTGAGGGGTTGAGGGTGAGTGAGGGTGAGGGGTTGAGGGTGAGTGAGGGTGAGTGAGGGTGAGGTATTGAGGGTGAGGGGTTGGGTGAGGGTGAGGGTGAGTGAGGGTGAGGTATTGAGGGTGAGGGGTTGAGTGAGGGTGAGGGTGAGTGAGGGTGAGGGTGAGGGGTTGAGGGTGAGTGAGAGTGAGGGTGAGTGAGGATGAGGGGTTGAGGGTGGGTGAGGGTGAGTGAGGTTGAGGGTGAGTGAGGGTGAGGGTGAGTGAGGGTGAGGGTGAGTGAGGGTGAGGGTGAGTGAGGGTGGGTGAGGGTGAGTGAGGGTGAGGGGTTGAGGGTGAGTGAGGGTGAGGGTGAGTGAGGGTGGGTGAGGGTGAGTGAGGGTGAGGGGTTGAGGGTGAGTGAGGGTGAGTGAGGGTGAGTGAGGGTGAGTTAGGGGTTGAGGGTGAGTGAGGGTGAGGGTGAGTTAGGGTGAGGGGTTGAGGGTGGGTGAGGGTGAGTGAGGGTGAGGGGTTGAGGGTGAGTGAGGATGAGTGAGAGTGAGGGTGAGTGAGGGGTTGAGGGTGAGTGAGGGTGAGGGTGAGGGTGAGGGGTTGAGGGTGAGTGAGGGTGAGGGGTTGAGGGTGAGTGAGGGTGAGTGAGGGTGAGGGTGAGTGAGGGTGAGGGTGAGTGAGGGTGAGTGGTTGAGGGTGAGTGAGGGTGAGTGAGGGTGAGTGAGGGTGGGTGAGGGTGAGTGAGGGTGAGTGAGGGTGAGTGCGGGTGAGTGAGGGTGAGGGTGAGTGAGGGTGAGGTGTTGAGGGTGAGTGAGGGTGAGTGAGGGTGAGGGGTTGAGGGTGGGTGAGTGGTTGAGGGTGAGTGAGGGTGAGTGAGGGTATGTATGTATGTATGTTGAGTTTGAGGGTGAGTGAGGGTGAGGTGTTGAGGGTGAGGGGTTGAGGGTGAGTGAGGGTGAGGGGTTGAGGGTGAGTGAGGGTGAGTGAGGGTGAGTGAGGGTGAGGGGTTGAGGGTGAGGGGTTGAGGGTGAGTGAGGGTGAGTGAGGGTGAGTGAATGTGAGGGTGAGGGGTTGAGGGTGACTGAGGGTGAGTGAGGGTGAGTGAGGGTGAGTGAGGGTGAGGGTGAGGTGTTGAGGGTGAGTGAGGGTGGGTGAGGGTGAGTGAGGGTGAGGGGTTGAGGGTGAGTGAGGGTGAGGGTGAGGGGTTGAGGGTGAGGGGCTGAGGGTGAGTGAGGGTGAGGGGTTGAGGGTGAGTGAGGGTGAGGGGTTGAGGGTGAGTGAGGGTGAGAGGTTGAGGGTGAGTGAGGGGTTGAGGGTGATAGAGGATGAGTGAGAGTGAGGGTGAGTGAGGGGTTGAGGGTGAGGGGTTGAGGGTGAGTGAGGGTGAGGGGTTGAGGGTGATTGAGGGTGAGGTGTTGAGGGTGAGGGTGGGTGAGCGTGAGGGTGAGCGTGAGGGTGAGTGAGGTGTTGAGGGTGAGGGGTTGAGGGTGAGTGAGGGTGAGGGGTTGAGGGTGAGTGAGGGTGAGGGGTTGAGGGTGAGGGGTTGAGGGTGAGTGAGGGTGAGGGGTTGAGGGTGAGTGAGGGTGAGGGTGGGTGAGCGTGAGGGAGGGGTTGAGGGTGAGGTGTTGAGGGTGAGTGAGGGTGTGGGTGAGGGGTTGAGGGTGAGTGAGGGTGAGGGGTTGAGGGTGAGTGAGGGTGTGACCATATCCATTCCAGACACTGATAATTAATTGGCGACAAAAGTTATTATTTGACGTGGCATATCTTAATTGCTAGGTTTTTTAATTACTAGTTGATGTTTAATTTTTGTAATCATTTTTTTAAGTATGCACCTCTTAAAAAATAAATAAAAATATTGCTTGTTATGTATTTCCATTTGTAGACCTAGAATAGTTATGGTGCATTGTATGTAGCTTTAAAAAATAAAAATGTAGACTGCTCAATGTATTTCCGTGAATAGATGCAGGTTGCCTCTTTCTGTCAAATAATATCCCTTGTTCAACTTACTATAGTGGCGCGGCATACTATGAAGCAGAGGAGGACTGACTGTCAGAGCCTTGCTCTTTCCTCTCTTGCCAACAGGGCTACTCCAGAATAAGACCACGAAAACCATAATTTGTGAAACATGGCAATTTGACTCGCAGCCCGGTCAGTGGGGGGGCTCCGCTTTCTGATCCGTAGAGGCTGATGCGCAGTCACTTTCTTGAAGAGGAAATGGGGAATAAAAACTTTACTTTTGCAGTGATGTCGATGAACCTGGCTTGATGTCACACTGCTGCATTGTGCTGATTTTTTAAGTAAAAACATGCATAGTGAGGAGCACTAATACGGGTTTGAGATGGTGGAAGAGCTGCTTATCTCTTATGGAGATAGCTTATCTGGGGGGAGGAAGGGCTCCTAATGGGAAGTGTAGACGGGGAGAAATTGAGAAAAAAAGCGGAGCAGGGAGGGTGTTATTGTGGCTATCTGTTTGCCCGAGGGGAGGAGAAATGCCGGCCTGAGGCAGAGCACACGCTGAGAAGCTTGTGGGAGGGGGGCTGGGCTGCCTTTGATCTGGTAATGCGAGGCAGGCAGGCAGGCGGCTGGTGGCATTGTGCACGCGCTTTTTAGGGCTTGCGCTTGCGCAATGACCTAAAAAGCACATGCACTTGAAGAAATCGCCACTGGAATCGCCAGTGGTGGATCAACACTGGATAAGCCGTAATAGAGCTTCGCCAGCGATGCGCAGAAGCGCATCAGCAGGCGAGCCCTAAAAATAGTTATACGGTAATACAAACATTACTTGCATAGTAAGTAAATAGGTCAAAACAAGGTCACAGTTAAAGTTAGAGGTTAATTAACATTAATACGGGCGTGTGTGGAAAAAAAAAAGACTATACATTAAAATATATGTAGAATAAAATATAAAAAAATGGGTAAAGAGCAATTTAAAAATATATTGTGGAAGTATTGTTATTACAATACTGCCATCTAATGGCCAGTCACGAGGTGAAACTTTTCGTGTTTTAGGAAGTCGTTGAAAAAACTTGTGGTTTAGTATAGCACGTTGTAAAGATTTCGTGGATAATGAAGTTGTGGTTAAGGAAGTAGTTGTTTTGACATACAACCCTTTTTTTATGACAGATCCTTGGTACTCGGGACCGGGTATATTGGAAATCCTCAGGGTTTTGGGGGAACTACGGGCTTCCATGCTAACACCGCCAAATCTATATTATTTCCGGTATGCGGGCATCAGTGACGTGACACCTGGGCATCGCAACTCTCCAGGCGACTGATGGCTTCAAATATCTCAGAATCTATATCTCCCCGTGTCCGGTCTCCTGGGCACCAATATTACTCCAATCTTGGCTGACCTTAGCAGCGAAACCGCTGTGTGGTCTCCTTCTCTCCTTATAGGGGTGCTCCACCATCTTTAAAATGGTGTCGCTGTCCCAGATCCTGTATCAACTCCAGAACTACTCGTACCCCATTCAACACTCAAGGTTCGCACAAGTAGCAGCCATACAAAATAAATGTATGTGGGGCGGTCAGAGTGGCACTCCGTACATGTACACTATCCACATATTGCAGAGGGATCGCCGCAGCAGATTATATATATATATATATATATATATATATATATATATATATATATCGAACAAATGCAATCTCCCGAGCTCCGACCACAGCGACCCAGGAAATCACGCGGATCCAATAATTGTAAAGCACAGGTTTTATTCAAAAGCTGAACCAAGCAATCTGACGCGTTTCGGGCATCCGCCCTTGCTCACAGACAGTCAGAGTTGGAAATGCATGCGTTTTAAATAGTAACCACTGAGCAGTGAAAAAAGTGCATTTTTTTCTCTTTTTTTCAACATACACCTCGTGATAATAGACAGCGAGGACAAACTACTAGTAAAAATAGCCTAGTCTGTTTTCCAAACAGTTTTAAAATGGCAACAGTTCAAAAAATTCATTAACAGGTTTGAATCCATATGTTAAATAGACAAAGATAAAAACCCATGATATAAAAGTTAAAAAGATTTTAGAAAACTTTTTTTATAAAAAGCATAAAATGCAAATACCAAAGAATTGTATATAACAATTATATATACATATAAGTAGCCCTTGCCTATAGTTGATATTGATAGTGCAAAATAGCATATTAAAGTGCTAGGTGCATTATTAAAATTAATGATTGTTGTTATAACAGATGCAATAAAAAACCAGCAATAATACTATTGGTTATGTGCAAAATATGCTTAAGTGTAAACAATCTAATGTTACATCTGTATCTATCAAAAGTGCAAAACAGCATAATAAGTAAACATATGACTGTAGCAGCATAGTTGTAAGGCATGGGCTATTTGGCATATAATCATGGGAATATCATAGTCAAAAAAACGAACTGTAGCAAAAACATGTTTCCACATGAATCACAGAAAAAAACTTATGTCTATGTCCTCGAATGAGTGTACCTAAAAAGACAAATGCAAATACCTAAATAATAAATCACCGTGAAATAATATATATAACTGATACGTGCAACAACCCAACAAGGAGACAAATTATTAAACACGTGGGGGGGGGGGGCATCAGCCAACTAAACCCCACCACCCAAAGTAATGCAAAACGGAGTGGACAAAGCAGGGCTTAATTTACAAGAACACATGTAGGTCTTCCGTGTTATTAAGACCATTGGGGGATCTACTGTCTAATTCAAGAATGAAATGAGATTCCATTCTTCTCAGCATCTTAACCCTATCTCCGCCTCTTCTGGGTTTGTCTATTGTGGAGATAACAAAGTAAGAAAGGCACTCCAGATTATTGTTATGTATTGCCTTGAAGTGCCTGGCTACAGGGTAGGCTGGGTCGTTATTGACAATGGCACGTAGATGCTGGAGGATCCTAACGTGTACTGGTTGTCGTGTACTGCCGACATACCTAAGTGCACATGTGCAAGTTAAGACATAAATGGCAAATTCAGTCTTGCAATTGTATTGGCCCTTGATTTGAATAGGATCTGGACTGAATGGCGTGTTGTATTGCCTAGTACTTTTGCCAAATTTACAAGCCCTGCAGGAGGTGCAGCGTATAAAGCCTGATCTAGTTCTCATCCATTCCTGCTTTTTTCTTAGTTCAGGAAATTCATGGCAGACGTGGGATCTGAGTGAGGGACCCTTCCTAAAGGTGACAATAGGGGCTTCTGCTAATTGAGGTTTGAGTACAGGGTCTGTAGCAAGGACTGGCCATCTTTTAGACAAAATAGATTTTATTTGCCTGGCCGGTCTGCTGTATGGTGTAAGGAACCTGGGGTTCGTGGTATCCTCATCTGAAGTGCAAGATGTATTAGCACTTCTGTTGGTTTCAAGTAAAGAAGCACGGGATCTAGTCTTAGCTTTGGCCATAGCTGTTTTAAGGACTGATTCACGGTACCCCCTGGCACGAAACCTATTTAAGGCTTCATTAGTGCAGGAAACCAAATCAGAGTCTGTACTGCAGATTCTCTTAATTCTTAAGAGTTCACCTAGGGGAATGTTATCTACCACATGGCGCGGATGTGCACTGCTAGCGTGCAAAATACTATTGCCCGCAGTGCTTTTTCGATGTAATTTGGTGGTAAACTGGCCATTGTGGATCTGGATTTTAACATCCAAAAATTCTGCCTCACAATCACTGATAGAGCTAGTGAATTTCAGATTTTCATTATTAACATTGATAGAATCAATGAACAGTTGTGCACTGTGTTTGTCACCCTGCCATAACAGAAAAACGTCATCAATATAACGAAGCCAAAGTAAAACATGATCAGAATAGATTTGAGCATGTTGCCGTCTGAGGACATGTTCCTCCCACCAGCCCACGTGCAAGCACGCGTAGCTGGGAGAGAAACATGCCCCCATCGCGACCCCACGCGTCTGCAGATATAGATCACTCCCAAAAAGAAAGAAATTGTTGTTGAGACACCATGATGTAAGCTCGATCAATACTTTGTTGTGCTGGTAACAATTTATGGGCCTTTTACCAAGAAAAAACTCAAGAGCTTTGATACCACACACATGCTCTATGCTCGTATAGAGCGATTCTATGTCCAAAGTGATCATGAGCATTTGTTCAGTCCACTGGATATTTTGGATTTTGGCTAGAAAATCGCCAGTGTCTCTAACATACGTAGGTAGTTCTTGGACCAGGTTTTGCAGGAAGTAATCGATGTATTCAGTGACATGTTCAGCCACTCCTGCAATAGCCGAAATGATGGGTCGGCCTGGCACCGGTCTTGATAGTTTGTGTATCTTTGGGAGTAAATAAAGTTTGGGCAATACAGGAAACTCGACGTGGAGGAATTCGAATTCTTGTGAGGAAATCATACTTTCCCTTTTATATTTGAAAAGTAATTTCTTGAGTGATTCCCTGGAAGTTTCAAAGTGTCTCATGTTGGTGATCAAGTAGCAAGTATCATCACCAAGCTGTCGCTTTGCTTCCTTGATATATTCCTCCTGGGGCCAAATGACCACATTGCCCCCCTTGTCGGCCATGGTCACTATGATATTGTGATCACTGCTTAATTTTTTGACCAAAGCATGATAGTCCGTTTCTTGTTTGCTTCTATATCGCTTTTTATGCTTAATCTGATGATGTAGTCGCTTCAGATCTTCTACTACCACGTCCTGAAAAACATCAATGGAGTCTCTGGGCATGGTAGGATTGAATTTAGACGTTTGTTTAAAAGGACTGGTGTTGGCTCCAATTTGGGGAATGTCAGCTGCCCTCAATTCATCCTGTGTGGATGCAAATTCGTTAGTGAGAGCGTCATTGCCCAAAAGATTCAATACAGTAAGTGCTGTTCGAGTGTCACTGGCTGGAAGCATGGGCATATTTGGAAGAACATTAATGGTCGTTCCAATTCCTTGTGTTGTTTTATTATTCAGACCTTCCTTGATCTCAAAGAATTTCTTGAGCTTCCATTTTCTTATGTACATGTAGACATCTATGCGGGTCTTAGCATAGTTAAAATCAGTAGCTGGGCAATATGAGAGACCAAGGCTTAAAAGTTGTTGCTCAGCCTTGGTAAGGTCAACAGAAGAAAGATTTACTACAGTATTATCACTCACTTGTTTTTGCGCCAATATTGCCGCTTTGGTTTTTTGGGCACTTTTGTGTTTTTTCCGGCGCTGGCCCCGTCTTCTGTTGTTCCTGGCACGCTTTGCTGCTGCTGCTGCCCCTTTGTCTGCTGTTTGTTCCGGGGCCTTAGTGACTGTAGTCTCTCGTTGGATAAAAAATCCACATCCTCACCTAAATCTAGAATGACCGAGCTTGCCTCCCAAGTGCTACTGGCATCGTCATCCGAGGTGGGGGCACTTGTCAATGACTCGTTGTCACTATGTATTTGGCTTGTTCCAGCTATTGTTGGGCCCTGAGCTTGTACAGAGGTAGATATTTGTCCATCCGGTTTCCCCTGTTTAGCCTGCTGTGTTTGTTGTGCAAATTTAGAGCGCTTCACATTGTCAAATTTGCGCGCGAATGTGAATATTCTCCCCTGCGCGTAGTCTTCCTTATCACGCGCAAACTTGTAAATCTTGCGGGCTTTGATTTTTTCCTCTTGCTTGGCAATGCGCTCATCGATTTCCTTTCTCGATTTGGTTATTAGATCATGTGGTTCAAATTTACCTAGCTCCTCATTGATTTCTGAGATTTCTTTCATGAGCTGTTCACGATCTATTACTGCGTATTTAACCAAAATTTGCAACAATTTTGCGGATGATTCCAGATTGGTTTGACCCCATTCTTTGAGCATATTAGGGTTAGGTCTGTCGTAACTTGGTGCCAATAAGATAAGCAAACCTCTGGGAACTCTATTTTCTTCCAAATACATGGTCAAAGATTTATGCTCCCACCATTTGGACATTTCCGAATACATGCATTTCTCAAGTCTTTTTAACGCAGCACGTATTTGAGTCTCTATTGTATTGGAGCCGCCAGTATGATCGGCTTTGTTGCTGCCTCCTCCCACACCCGTTGTATATATATATATATGCCTTCTAGGTTACCTGTCGCACGTTGCTGCGATCTCAGAAGAAAGGAAATTTAAGGAAACTTGTTATAACATTCAATTTACATTGTGTCATTTTTATTGAAACTTATTCATTTTAATATGGAAAACATTTTAAAGTGTTTTAATTCTGTTTATTTATTCGAGTGCTTGTGGATACACTATTTTTTGTTTTTCCGTGTGGTGCGTACACGAATAAATCAGAAGGTTTCCCGAAGCGTGAGCTGGCCACATACAGTTGTCCATATGAGAAGCACGGATTCTCCAAATATAGTCCACACACTTACAGCGATTGTCCTTGTGCTTTGTTGATGGTCATTGCAAAAGCGAGTTGCACCGTAAACTGTAAACGTTCAGTTTTGGAAAGATTATGAGGGCCCTGGGGGGCCGGGGGCGATATTTAACAAATGTTTTCTTCTTGCCAGAAACCTCCGCGGGAGTGTACTCAACAACTTTTAACAATTATCTTTTTTTTTTGCCTGAAACCTTCACAGGAGTGTACTCAACAACTGCCCAAAGTTTCATGGCGATCGGATGAATGGTGTAGTAATGCATAAAGGACAAACAGACATACTTTCGTTTTTATATATAGATTATGTAGCGTCCCATATTCTTGAAATAAACGAATGACAGGGCACATATCTCCGCTCCGTGACTACTCTGAAGGGGTTTGGAGGGTGGGACCACGTCGGGATCTCGACCCTCGAGGATGTAATGCGTGCCACCACAATAATGTCATTCCAACAACTGCCGGATGATTTTGATTTACACTAATCACAATTATATAAGTTTCTTCAACTCAGACACGCACTTCTACCTCAGATCCGTACATTAGAATCCCTCCCGGAGTTTCAGCCCCTAGAGGGCCAGTTGCTTACAGGAGCCCTAGGACCTAGCAAGATCAAACAGGTCTACCAGACACTGACAACTCATACACCCACCACACTGGACAAGACACGACTTGCATGGCAGAATGATATATCCGAAATCACTGATGATGATTGGGCCAAAGCCATCGCCAACTCTAGGGGTGAGGCAGTTTCCACGCATTTTTGGCTTATCCCATTCAAATATCTACACTGCGCTATTACACAAGGGTAGGCCTGTGGCAGATGGGCGTTACTCAGTCTCCCATGTGTCGGAGGTGTGATGGGGAGGAGGGGATATTCCTACACCGTCTGGAGCTGCTCGGCATTACAGCCGTTTTGGCTCTGAATCAGATCATGCCTCCACCAGGTGCTGTCATGGGATCTCCCACTTGACCCACGACTATTCTTGCTACCACTCAACAGAGGATATCGGGGTGAACAGGTATAAGCAGCAACTTTTGTTTCTGGCTCTCGCGGTGGCCAAGAGGGACATAGTGTAAATGTGGAAGGCAACATCGCCCCCGACCTTGGCCAAATGAAAAACTGAGCTAGATAAACGTATGAGGGCTGAGATTGCCGTTTTTGAGGCCCGAGGGTGCCCTGATAAATATCGCATAATCTTGACTCGATGGGCAGACTATCATGGTATCGACCTTCCTCTCTGGCTCAAGTTGGACCCCTGAGAATGGCTTTCTTTTTGTGCTGTTATATCCCCACTAAGTTCTAAAATGTGTATATGGACATGTTTAATGTTGCACGCTAAGACAAATACACCGCTTGCTCGAATATGGAGACCGGAACCTGTGAGTTTTTCGTTTGTCACCTACATGTTTGGTGGGTGTGGTTATGAGTCAGAAATATGGTTGTTCGCACACCAGCTAATTTCACGTTTCTCTAGCTTTGGGGTGGGGGGGGGGGGGCTGAGACCCCTACATATTGCAAAATAACCAAATAAAATGTGTTAAAAAAAAGAATCTAAAGATGGCGACCATGAACAGGACCTTTCAGGGTTAACGTCTGATGTCACACAGAGGATAGACTTCTCAGCAAATGCACAGCATGTGAATCCAGAAAATAATGAATGCAGCAACACTATGGTTAGGCCTGAGGCCATCATCCCAAGACGGCCCAACTGTTCTGTTCGTCAATCAATCAATCAATCAGGAGTTTGTCAATTGATGATTTGGCTAAAAAGGTGGCACCTGCTGGAATGCTTGCGCTCATGACTTACTGGGGTAGAACTTACCAGTGAGTGTATTGAGAAAGGCTCCTAGAAAGGGTTGAATCTGGGAGGGGCTGAATGTGGGACTTGACAATATTTATAGTGAAGACCAAAGTGTGGATAAGGGACATTGTGATCTGGCTGCGAGAGAGACTGCTGTTTGGTTGCACTTGTGAACAGCCAGTCGGCTAAGCAAAGGAATACGTGAATGCTGCTCCTACTGAGCTGGGGGTTACCATGGTGAGGCGTTCTGCAAATACTCCTGAGGCAGCTGTGATCCCTATGGCCAACACTTTGAATTGATAACGCTGACCACTTACCACGAAATGTACGTAGTGGCAAGGAGTGGGCTAGATATGTGAAAGCAGGCATCCTTCAGATCGAGAGCTGTCATTAAGGTACCCTGCTGCAGCAGAGGAAAGATGGCATGCTGCAGAGGGACAATCTGGAAAGGTTCGGAGTATATACTTGTTGAGGGGCCTCAAAATCGAGTATTGGATCTTAGAGACCCGTCCTTTTTGGGGATGAGAAAGTACAGGGGGTACACCCCATTGCATTTTTACAATGGTACTGCTTCTTTTGCCCCTTTGAGGATAAGCGCCTGAAACTCTTCCTGAAGATAGTACTGGTGTTCTGCCGGGAGGGTGAGTGGGATGTGAGGGGGTCCTCTGGAGTTACCTCTGTAACCTTCCCTTGAACTCCCCTTTGACTGTTGGTGGGTTTGTTGTTGCGGCCTCCGTTGGGAGGTGGGAGAGTCCGGGTAAGTGGTCCTACTACCAGCCCCGTACTGTGACCTGTGAAGGGACTCCTAGAAAGTGGATGTCTGTAGGGCATCAACCACCTTGGCTGTAGGAGTATCCTTTTTTAGCTTTTCAAGCATCCGATCTACCTGCAGTCTGAAATGGTTTTCAGAGTCAAGGGGGAGGTTCAGTAGATGCTGTTGTACTGCGGATTTAAATTCAGAAACACAAAGCCAGGCATGCCTCCTGAATGGGTTGCTATTATTAAAACCCCTGGCCACAGTGTAAGCTGTATCAAGTACACAGTGGTTTTTGAGATTATCTTGCCTTCCAGGTCTTGCCCACGCTGCCTTTACTGATCAGGGATTTGTTGGTGGAGTTCCTTCATCTCATCCGAACGCACCCTATTTTAGTTATAAATCCTCACTCAACCATCAATATACATACACCGAACGCTCAAAGCAACTCTGTTCTGACTTAGTGTCTTTGTAGTGTGTTAGTAGCATGCAGAAGTGACCTCCGCTTTTCATCATTTTAATTAATGAACATGGACTTTCACAATAAAACTCGTCTTACTTAACCTAATTACCTTTTTTGGGTTCTGTATAAGCTTTAGAGTGAACATTTACAAGGCGAATCTTACATGAGCTGCTGCATGTTTACACAGTATTTGTAGTCTGTAAATCAGGACACTACTAGGGAGCGCATTGTACAAGGTTTTTACATAAGACATCTTTTTATATTTCATATATTTTAACTTAAGGAACAGAAAGTGTAGGAAGCTGGCTCAGTATATGGAATACTATAGCACTAGGTGGTTGTCCGTGCAGAGACTCCCAGAAATGTACAAGGCTCATGTAAACCAAGAGTGCTCCATTAGAGGTAGTGTGAGTGATCGGCCTAAGTCAGAGGAGTGTAACACATTTATTGCACGCACATAGACCAATAAGGAACATAAGACTCAAAACGGACATTCACACCAATTTTAGAAAAATACGCTTTATTCAAGTTTTATTTTAAGACCAAGATCTTCGCTAACAGGTAAGTACGTTTTTCAGGAAAAATACTTTATTTTAAAAGTCAACGCTTCTTGCAATTTTCAAACAGTTCAATGCTATCATACAGAGGAAAATAACAATGCAGTCTTACAGGTAACTACCCAACGGACAGTTCGTCTTCATGTGTTACGTTCAGCAGGGGGCAAGATCATACAAATATTGACAGTGAAACCCTACAAGCAGCTAGCACCTAACCTACTACCCCTCCAAGGTTATCAAAAAAGGGAAAATACCCAAAAATGTGTGCACACAATCTGAGCACCCACTGTCAAGGTGCGGTCCTTACTGAACTTAATAATGTTCAACATAAAAGAGCAATCGGTGCACCACCACATCAACAATATAACAAATGACAAAGTCTGTATCCAAGGTTTGGTCTTCAAGTCCTCTTTTTTATTGAATAAACATGACAATGTAGGGTATACCAGCCAACGCGTTTCGTCCAGTACAATGGACTTCTTCAGGGTAAAAGCAAGTTAATCTCAAAATGAGGGGCCGTAGTATCTGTGGCAAATGCAGATGGTCAGTGTGTGTTCAACTCACTGGACACCGGATCGATCAACCACTCCATTTGTGGTATAAAATAGTTGCATCAGCTGTCATAGGGTCAGATGCCAGGAATATGTAGTGCATCAAGAATGAGAAAACCGCTGGATCAAAAAACAATTAAAACTGTCCAAAGTAGATATATCAATCAGCTCAGCACCATGGTAAGCGCCAAATCTAAATGCACGGGGAAGATTTCTTTCCGTCCTTGGTTTGGAGGCATGGTTCAGGTAAGCACAAAGTCTGCACCACTAGCAGCACAGGGATGGCCGGGTACAGAGGTCAAATTCTGTGATTGGTCCAAAGCATTTCAATGTAGATGGGGGCGCTTGGAGCCACACTGCTTGCAGGTAGGTAAATTGGTTGCAGGGGCCAAGCATTGGGGGTTAGAACAGGGAGATGTGGGGTCACAAAGCAGCACCAAACATACACCCCCAGCAGCACAGGGGCTGCCCGGTGCAAACAGCATCAGGCACCTAATGCTCTTCAATAGATAAACTCAGTTGGACAAACAGGTTGCAGGTGTCGCACCGGAGGCAACAGGAGAGAGACCAGTGACAGCAGAGGTAAGTTGAGGTGTTCAGGGTAGAAGTGGCACGGTCTGTACAGCTCACCAAAGCCCAGGGGCTTCGGGTACAGCGGTGTCCTTTGACATCGGATTCTTCTTAACAGAGACGGTTGGGGGGGGGAGTCTCTGGATTCAGTCTGTAGATGTCATCATGGAGTCCAGGAGGGGTCAGCCAATGCTGGTCTGGAGGTTAGGATCGCTGGGGAACTTGTTTGGATCGCTAGGGAACTTGTTTGGATCACTGGGCCACCTGAACACGGGCCGGAAGTGCCAGGAGCAGAGTGGGCAGGACTCGCGGATCCAAAGGGCACAGGAGTCCTTTGTGTAGGTTTCTTGGGGACAGATCCGCTGTCCTCTGGAGTCTCTGGTCTTTTTCAGAGGTCAGGCAGTCTTCCAATGGTTCTGGAAGTTGCTGGCTGCAGGACAGGCATTTTGTTTAGCAAGATCTTTGGAGCTGGAGTCAGGCTGGTAGGGCTAGGGCCAGGTCAGTAAGTGTCTTCAGGCTTCGCTACACAAAGTCTTCTTAGACCTTCTTAGGTCAGCAGGAACTAGTTTCAGGGTCTGGGGAAGCCACCTAAACATTAACTTTTGGGAAGAACCAGGTAGGGCCAAAGGGCACCATACCTGTGGTGACTACACACCCAATTACGCCACCCTCCTATGGGCTGGGGCATAATCGTAGCTCTGAGGGGTCTTCCCATCTTCAAGATGGCGGGGGCAGAAAGATGCAATTCACCTCACACCCCCCACCTTAAGGGTGGAGTTGGCAGAGGAGGGCACCCTTTCTATTCTTTCTAGATTTTCCCACCCAAAGTGGGGGTGTAAACCAGGGGCTGCCATATGCTGCTACCAGCAGAGGCTGGGGATTGCATTACAAAAGCGGCAGGCCTTTGAAGATTCCCTCTAGCACTGTGCCCATTCTGGGGGAGGTGGTGCAACACCTATGCTCAGGATGCGCATTGTTTCTGGTCCCAGAGACTCTCGACCCAGGGGTCCAGAAACATGTCTGGTGGTGACGGGCTGCCTACAGCCAGTCTGTGCCCATATCAGGATAGAATGGTTTCTTACCTACAACTTATTTTCTCTTGTAGGGGAATTTCCATGATAGTCATAAGCGCTGAATAGTCCCGCCCATGCGCGGGGACCCCAGAGCAGTTGTGTGTGTGTATATATATGTATGTATGTATATATATATATATATATATATATATATATATATATATATATATATACACACACATATATCTCTTAAGTGTAGATTTTTGCCTTTCTTCAGGAAGGCCTGCAAAGACACTTAAGAAAAAAATACACCATGCAGCCTATTTAACTAGGCTACACTGGCCAGGCTCTTCATACTGAAGAGAAAAAAGTGGCCAGATTAAGTAAATGAGATAATTTAGTGTCAGTCAGTAGAAATCTCTCACAAACCCCTTTTTTTATCTTTATGATAGAGATGAAAAGAGCAGGGCAAAGTATCCTTATAGGCTGTCATTATAGGTCTAAAAAAAGAACACCGCCTTTAAGGGACCAGGCACCACCAGTATCCCATCATGCATAGCAGGTGGCAGTTACTTCAGTTCTTTTTTGGAGGCTTCTGATAATAGAATGTAGAAAGACAATTCCTCTGTCTATTCCGCCGGGGAGGGTCGCTTATGACTATCATGGAAATCCCCAGCGACAGAAAAGAAGTTACATGTAAGAAACCATTCCTTCTCTCGCAGGGTATTTCCTTGTAGTCATAAGCGCTGAATAGAATAGCAAGCCCATCCCAAAAAATGCAGCGAAACAGAGAGGAGAATGCCAAGGATTTAAGAAAATAAGATTTGAGTGAAGCTTGACCTACTTGAGCATCCGCTCGATCGTCAGAATCTAGGCAGTAATGTTTTGTAAATGTGTGTACAGAATTCCAGGTAGCGGCTTTACAGATATCTGGAATTGGGATTTTACATAATACAGCCGTAGTGGCTGCTTTTCCCCTAGTAGAATGAGCATTAGGTTTGGCTGAAAGGCTTTTGTATGCTTTCTGATAACAGAATGGAAGAGACTATCCATCTTGAAATGGATTGTTTAGAAGTAGCTAGCTCTCTACGCATTGGGCCATAGTTTACAAATAGCTGTTGTGACTTACGAATGCTCTTAGTTTTATCTAGGTGGAACTTTCTTAACATCCAGGGAATTAAGGGTTCTTTCCGTTGGAGTAGAGAGATTCTGGAAGAATGTTGGAAGAGATTTGATTGATATGAAAGTCCGATACCACTTTGGGGAGGAACTTGGGGTGAGTTCTCATAACCACTTTATTCAAGTGGAAGACAGTGTAAGGTTCCGGAGAACACAGGGCTTGGACTTCACTAACCCTGCGGGCTGAAGTGATCGCCACAAGGATAGTGGTTTTCCAAGACAAATGTTGGAAAGATGCCTTGTGTATGGGTTCGAAAGGATCTTGCATAAGACGTGAAAGTACTATATTCAGCTCCCATGGAGAAGGGCGTCTGATGGGAGGAAAAACCTTTTTCAAGCCCACCGAGAAATCCTTCATTACCTGGATTCTAAAAAAAGGGGGTTTGTGAGGGACATTTTCTATAAGCAGTCAAAGCTGCCAAGTGAACCTTTATCGAGGAGACTTGTAAGTCAGATTTTGCTAAGTGGACTAAGTTTGGAAGAATAACATCTCCCGGGCAAGAGGTGGGATCCTTGTTCCTGGAAGAGCACCATATGCAGAATCTCTTCCACTTAAAAGCATGTGCAGATCGTGTGGAACGTCGCTTAGCCTCTTTGAGAATATCCATGCAGTCCTGTTGTAGATTCAGGTGACCATATTGTATCAGCTCAGGAGCCATGCTGCCAAATTCAAAGAGGAGAGTTTGGGATGTACTATTTGGCCTCCGAATTTCATCAGCAGATCTGGTCTGCATGGCAGCCGCAGGTGTGGACGGATGGACTGGTGAAAGAGGTCCGTGAACCTCCATTGACGGGGCCATTCTGGAGCTATGCGAATCATCTTTGATGACAATTGAGTCAATTTGATGAAAACTTCCGGAATCAGGGAGAATCTGAGGAAAGGCGTAGAGAAATTAGCCTGACCAATCGATTCATAGGGCATTCCCCAGAGTTCCTGTCTGGTAGAACCGCAATGCAAAGCTTCGGATTTGCTCTTTTCTGCGGTGGCGAACAAGTCAAAGCTGGGAGGACCCCATCGCCAAAATAAGTCTTGTACCCCGTTGTTGTGCAAGACCCACTCTTGGTTTTCCTGCAGGAGTCTGCTGAGGGAGTCAGCCTGAGCATTTGACACCTGGCAGGTGTACTGATGTGATTGTCAGGCCCCTGGCAAGTAGCCATTTCCAGATTGTCTGAGACTCACGGGATAGGAGTCTAGACCTCGCACCCCCGCTTGTTGTGGTAGTACATCATTGTGGTGTTGTCCATGTGAAAAAGCAGGGAGAGGGTGTTAGACAAAAGCTTTCAACACCAGATGGACTGCCCGCAGTTCCAAGAGGTTGGTGTGGTACGAGGCTTCCTTCGCTGACCATTTCCCTTGGATCTGGAGATGGCCCATATGCGCTCCCCAGCCCAGCGACGATGCATCCGAGAACATAGTCAGAGGAGGGATCTCATGATGAAATGGAGTGCCATGGAGGAAATTTGATGGGGAGCACCAGCATTTGAGAGACTACTTCACAGGGAGGGATAGTTGTATCCTGTCCTCCCAGTTCCCTGTCAGTTGGTCCCATTGATCCTCGAGACATTCCTGCAGAGGTATGTGGAAGGGCGTTCAGTGTAAGGAATATGCATGAAGCCATCAAGCAAAGGGAGGTGACTATGCGGACTGTTTGATGGGAAGCTTTCATGAGCCTTTGACATTCCAGAAGGATTGATAAGAGACTCTCCTCCGAAGGAAACACGTTTGCCTTTACTGTGTCGATCGAGGAACCTAGATAATGCAAGGTCTGTAATGGGGTAGAAATGGACTTGTCGAGATGGATCGGAAGCCCCAGTCTCTGTAAGTGGCTGCAAGTCTAGTTGTAATGATGTTACGCTTCTTGAGGCAAGGAGGCTTTGATGAGCCAGTCGTCCAGATATGGAAAAAAGAATACCTTGTGTCTCCGGAGTAGGGCAGCAACCACTGCCATGCATTTGGAGAATGTTCTGAGTGCTGATTTCAGACCAAATGGGAGGACCAAGTACCGGTAATGGTCCTGTCTAGCAATGCTTTCTGGCAATTGGAATATGAAGGTGTGCATCTTGGAGGTTGATTAAGCAAAGCCAATCTCCTTGATGTAGTGGAGGACAAATTTGGTGTGAAGCCAGCATCCTAAGCTGTTCTCGCCGAATCCACTTGTTGGCAGTCCTGAGGTTTAGAATGATACTGAATTCGTTTTTGTCTTTCTTCTTGACAAGAAAGTATCTAGAATAAATGCCTTGTCCTCATTGTTGGTGAGGAACTGGTTCCACCGCCAATTTCTGTAAAAGGATGTTGACTTTTCTCATCAGAGAGGAAGCTGGAAGTTGGTTGGCTTCGGAGGGATGGACGGCAGAGGACTGAGGAAGCAAATTCACAGCGCATCATATTCAGCACCCAAGATTTTTTTGTTATATTTTGCCACCCTGTCTGGTAGTGACTTATGTCCCCCCCCCCCTCGGGAGTGGGAAACATAACAGGGGGAAGTAACGATTCAAGGCTTCCGCCAAGCAGGATGTTTACCCCCCCTTGATGGTGTTGCTCCAAAGACCTTACTCTTGGCTGGCGTCACTGATACGACTGGTAAGGTCGTTGTTGTTGTGGCTGTGCGCCTCCCTGTTGGTGACTCTGGTACCATGAGGAAGAGTGTCCTCTCAGAGACAAGAAATGTCGCTGATCAGGCCGGAATGATTTTCTGTGATACCTAGGTCTTTCTAGGCCAACAGACTAATGCGTCTCCATCTCAGCCTTCATTCGAGTCATTTCCTCATGAGTGGGCTCCAAAGAGAATAGTACCAGAAAAGGGTAGGTTTAAAATCCTTTGCTGCGCCTCTGGTTTGAGAGAGGTGAGACGCAGCCACAATTGCCGCCAGAGACCTATCCCATGGCAGTGTTCATGAGCGGCTAGTAATGACTAGTCTGCTGCTGCACTAATCACTTGGTTTGAAACCATTAGGCCTTCATTGAGGATTTCCATAAAATCTTCCTTCTTGTCGCTGGGCTGATGGTCCAGAAATTGATTCAAGGACTCCCAATGGGCTCTATCATACCTGCCTCGCAAGGCAGTGGGCCTAGCTGCCTTCATGGACTTTGCAGCCGTTCCACACATCTTGTGGCCCACAAAGTTCAATCTACGGCTTTCTTTGTCCGGAGGGACCGTGGATGAAGGAGTAGTGGCATGTTTTCTGGCTACTAACCCAAACACAGAATCAGGTGCCGGAACAGAGCGGCGGAACGCTGGATCCTGCTATGGAGGACGATACATCTTGTGAAGTCTAGAAGGCACCGTCTTGCCTGATGCTGGAGTGAGAAAGAGCTCCATGGCCGGTTCAAGGAGGCCTGGCACCAGAGGAAACATGGGTCTAGCAACAGATTTTTGTTGTAGGGTTTTAAAAATGACCAATGTTGCACCCCTTATGAGGACTTTCTGAATGGTAGAGACATCGTCCACGGGTGAGATTCGTGAAGGTGGCGAGTAGTCAGCAGGGAAGATATTCGACCCGTAGATGTAGAAGATCTTGCCGTGTATGATGACAAAGAGATCTTTAAGACAAAGTGGAAGTATGCAAAGAAGAGTGACGATGGACAGAGCTGGTGGTGGAGGAGGAGAAAAAAGCAGTGCTGGTGAATGCTGCACCAATGAGAAGTAAGGCCTGGAATAGTCTGAGTCCGGTGACGAATAGACGCATCTCCTCTTTTTCCGATCTCCTCAAGCCTGGGAGAGGAATATGGAGGTTTCAACGTTGAATGCCTCGACGTCGACCTGCTTGTCAATGGCGAGTGTCGACGGCGTCTCAGCATTTGGGAGGGCCTCGACGTCTATCTTCTGTGCCTCGGCGTCAATCTCCAGGCTAGTGTCGACGTCCATGTCTAGACGACTATCTCCTTGGAAATTTCAGGGTCAATCTGCAAGGAATATGCCTAGAGGTCAATCTTCACTGCCGGTGTCTCGACTGAGACCTGCTTGGAGTCTTCTACGCCATTCTACAGGGCTTGGTCGACGACGCGCCTAGACTTGACAGCGAGCATATCGTGCCATACCTCCTAGACGAAGTCCTCAACGTCGACCGGGACAGATGTCATTTGAGCTCCTTTCTTCCTAGTACGCTCTGTGGGGGCTATTGACAGAAACCTGATAGAGGTTCTACCCTCTCAAGGACCTAATGTCCCAGCTTCAAAAAAATAAATAAAAAAAAGATGGATTTAGGCCCAGATCTCTGTACGGGGGTGAATGTATGACATTGTTCTGCATTCTGTCCATCACCTGTGGTTTTTGCATTTGTCACCCGAGTGGGATGGGTATGCTCAGACGAGAGTCCCATGCACTCCACACCACTGGATTCAAGCAAGCCGGGCTGAAGACAGATGGAATGCCAGAAACCGGTCCTCGGAAGCTTGTTTCGGGTCCAGGGAAGGCATGGCTTGGCAGTTCGGGCTGGACTGTTCCCATGAGGCACAGGGTCAGACTGATTTGCATATGGCCATGTCTGAACTGGGGAGGTGTGGAGTGCAAAAAAACGATGGATTTAGGCCCAGATCTCTGTACTGGGGTGAATGTAAGACATTGTTCTGCATTCTGTCCATCACCTGTGGTTTTTACAGCTTCAGACTGCAGCATTTTCCTATGGAGACAAATATTCTCCCAATCTATCTTGGAGAAGTTCCTACAGCGTTGACAAGATCTAGGAACAGGATTCTCTGGAAAACAGATAATACAGACCTCATGAGAGTTTGTCCTGGCCTTCTTTCTCCCACAAGCTGGGCATTTGTCAAAGAGAAATGGTATTTGACAAAATACTCCTAATTTGTCAGAAAAGAACAGAAAAAGGAAGGGAGATGCAAAAAACTGAGTGAAACACAAAGTTGAAATTCAATGAAGAATTTTGAAGACCACTTTTGGTAGAGCTCAATGCTCCAGGATCCTGTCAGCAGGAGCCGGAAAAAAAAAACTGAAGTAACTGCCACCTTCTATGCATGATGGGATACTAGTGGGGCCTGGTCCCTTAAAGGCAAAGTGTTCTTTTTTAGACTTATAATGACTGCCTAAGGGGCTAATCTGCCCAGCTCTTTTCATCGCTATCGTAAAGATAAACCAGCATTGGCATAGCCAATAGGTCTCTTCTTTGGGGCAGGCAAGCAACATAAGCACGTGGGAGCTTGGGCAAGCACAAAATACAGGGTGTGAGGTTGAGAGGGCTCCGCAGGCAGCAATCAGTTTCTGGGAGTGAGAGTCCCGCAGGCAGCAGGCTCCAAGCGTGAATGTGTCTTAGGATGCCTGGCCCTGGTGTCTTTTCTGCCATGTCAGCTCTCTCCTCCTGGAAGAAAACAGCCCCCCCCACCCCCACCCAAACCCGGCTCTCAATACAAAGTACTTTATTGGCTTAGACAGGTGAGTGCAAGGATCAGTAGAAGAGACATAGCGTAAGTACATTCTGTGCCTGCCTGTCCCGGCTCAGGGTTGTCTTCTCAGTGCCTCAAGTCCACTCTAGCGCAAAGCACACACAGTACGCTGCAGCTGCCTGTGGAGTACAGTCTTGTGCACTGTCTGTCTCGACCTGTCCTGGTCCAGGGCACTCATGTGTTTATTGTGTAGAGTTATATAGCGCTAGCTCGACACTAGGGCAATAGAGCGCTTCATAGTGTATACATGCTGTGCTCTGCCTGTCCAGGCCGGTCCCCGCTCAGAGCACAAGTCTCAGTGCCTTGAGCCCACTCTAGCACCATGCACACACTGTACTCTGCTGCTGCCTGCGGGGTACATTCTGTGCACTGTCTGTCCAGCCCTGTGCTGGCCCAGGGCACACTTTCCAGCGCCTATAACCCACTCTAATACAATGCACACTGTACCCTGTTGCTGCCAGCCTGCTCAGGAATTGTTATTTCTTTTTTTAGATTCCGTTTTTTGGCACAAACAGGAATTCGCCGGGCGCCTCTTAATATTTAGACATTTTAAATACAATAGTTTAAAAGCTTAAAAAGAACCACAGGTCGCCACAGGCAGTCTACAATATGGCGCAGGGACTTCACAAAATGTTTTCTTTGTGCAAGTTTTCTGAAGGGCTAACGCCATTGTACATCTTTTCAAAACAACTGTGAGAAAGTGCCATCTTTCTTGCATTGTATGCCCCCACTTTTTGCTAAACTGCTGATGTGCTTTGACTGAGTGTGCCCTGGGCTCCTGCCAACCAGGAGCCCATGGCCAGTCTTTCTTCCCTAAAACTGTGCTGAAACTAAAACCCAAATTGGCATGTCTGGCCTTCTATTAGCCCCTAGTAAATGGTACCCAAGGTACCCAGGGCATGGTGCCCAGAGAAGACCCCCTAAGGGCTGCAGCACTTATTGTGCCACCCTTAGGGGCCCTGTACCCGGATACCCACACACTGCCTTTGCAGGCTGAGTGTCTAAGTACAGAACTAAACCAAGAGTTGACATGGCACCTATCCCTGTGTACCATGCCCACAAGACCCACTGCCCTGGCATACCTCAGTCACCCCTCTGGCTGGGTGCCCAATGCCAGTGGTGTGGGCACAGGTGCATGTGCCCTGTGCCCCTACAGCACCCAGGGCCAATCCTGGGCCCTGTAAGTGCAGTGCTGCCATTAAGAGTATATGGTGCTGGGAGGTCGACATTACGAACTCCACAGCGCCACGATGGCCTCACTGAAGACTGAGAAGTTTGGTATCGAACTTCTCAGCACATTAAACCCACACTGATGCCAGTGTGAGATTTAATGTAAAATGCACCAGAGGTCATCTTAGAGATGCCCCCTGAAACCTAACCTACAATCCACGTCTGGACTGAGAGGCTGCCTAGGCAGCCCCACAGCAGAAATGTTGCTGGACCCCTGGGTGGAGAGCCCACGCTCTGCTGGGCCTGCAACAATGCACATCCTGGGAGAGGTGCTAGGTCTCCTCCCCTAGGATGGGCAGGGGGAAGCGTCAAAGGCCTGCCGCCTTTGAGCTTCTCCAGACCATTTTCTGTACCCAGCAACTGGCCCCCAGCGGTTCGGACCCCCCACTCTGGCGAAAAGACTGGCGGGTAACCCTACGTCAGGAAGGGGGGGGGGGGGGTGCCAGCCTGTACCAACCCCACCTCTCAGGTGGAAGAGGAGAGATGAAGAACGATCGGCCATCTTGAGGATGGGGAGCCCTGCCCAATCACAGCTAGGCTCCTGGCCCCCTCCCACTGGAGAGGAGCAGACTTTGGGGGGTAAGGGGGGGTGGGGTGGTGTACCCACCCCAGGACAGGGACCTATTGGTCCCTGCCCTTGCCCTACCTGTAACGCCCCTAAATTCAGTATTTATGGGCTCACTGAACCTTCCTTCATCAGATACCGATAAGAAAAGCAAATCGAAGATCAAGAAGAATACCCGCTGTGCAGCTGCTAACAGGACAACACCAACTTACTTGGCCCCAGCCCTACCGTCCTGTCGATCCTGGAACCTGCTCCTGCTTAATCCCGGTGACTCCTGCAGACAGCAACCTTGGGACCCCAGGAGGACCTGCCTGCCTTGACCCTCTTAAAGACTGGGACTCCCATAAGCAGAGGCTCTGCTTTAACAACCATACCCCTAGTGCCAGCCAGGAAGCACAAGACCAACCCACTCTGCACCCGCCGTGCCCGGCCCGTGCCCAAGTGATCCAAGACCACGAGGAAGTCTGGCAGGCGACTGGGACCCGAAGTCCAGTGCACAAAGACCTTCCTAGACTAACCAGACAGCACCTGCAGCCTCAGAACCAGGTAGCCCTCCAACTGCGACCAGCGGAGGGTAAGATTGCCAGTCGCCCAAAGACACCCCTGCACCCGGCGCCCTGCCGCCCCCTGTGCCTCCCTTTGGGGTACCTACCTCTTCTCCAGGATCCCAGCTTACCTCTCAAAGTGGTGGTCGCACCTGAAGAATCACCGTCCCCAAGTCTGCAGCCTTTGTTCCCTTTTTAGGTTTCGCCTGGCAAACAGCTGCGCAGCAGCGTTTCGCGCAGGCGAAATCTTTTGTTAGCACATTATGGCCTTAGTTCCGCCTCTCTTTTCCATTGGCTAGCTCCGTAAATGGAGGCTAGCCATTGGAAGAGAGATCTGTCAGTCATTCACCCAGGCGATGGGCGTTCCGTAGATTTTTTTCCCACTCCGCCCCCTTGCAATCATCATTGCGGCGGTGGGCGGTAATTTTTTTAATAATTTTTTTTTTAGAGGTTTGTTTTGGGCATTTCTTTGAAGACGACGCCCGGTGGAGAGTGATCTCAGCCCCTGCTTTGTATCCTGGCCTCCTTCAACCCCTTCATACACGAGGTGCACCTGCATGGCTTTCTACAGAGAGCGCAGGCATCCAACATAACCACGACTAAGTTATACATTAATATGGATGAAGAGAGAGGGCAGGGGGCAGCGAGCCCGACGGACCACTGTCCTGCATGATTTAACCCGTTCATCAGTCATCACATCTGCGCAAACTGGCGGAATGAGACACCGGAATGCACCGGGAAGCTGTGGGGTGCTTTTGGAAGGTGCTGCGTTAACCTGCTGCAGAGAAAACATACCTTACAGGCCAGTGGGCACGACGATCAGAGTTGGACAAGATGGCGTCCACCGATCTGTCGTAGCAATGAAGAGCACACTATTTGGTCGCGTGACCGGGGACAAAGGTGCATAGAGGATTGGAGCGGAGACCGCTACTGTCAGCGGTGGATGCGGGCAGGGAGGTTATTTGCGGGATCCGGCGGCTTTCGGGCGCCTACAACTGCGACGCGGAGGACACGCTCAAATGGCGACTCCTGCTATTCCACAGAGATCGGACCTCCGGGCCTGATGTGTGGACTCTAGTGCTCCGATCGGCTAATCTCCCGCACCTGACTGCTGCATGGTTCCTCTGCTGGGGGTGAGATTGCCCATAAGCGGGTGCCGCGGAGAAACGTCTGGCTGCTGCTGGTGGGGGCTGGGCAGAATCAGGGTTGGCACGGCGGCAAGAGGAAAACGAGCGGAGTCTAACCTGGGTCCGGTAGGAGATCCTGAAAGGACCTCCGGGCCACTGTCCATTTCTGCTTTAACTCTGAACTTTCTATCCGGCCTCCTCTCCCAGACCCCTGTCTTTACTGCCCTCTGTCCATTCTGTCGGCCTCCCAGAGTTTGTCCAGGGAGTCACTCTCTGCCCGCTGTCCCTCTCTCTGTATTCTTGTCACCTGCTCTCTGCTCTGTCTCTTGATCTCTGCTCTCACCCCTCATCTGCTTCCCTCTCCCTTTGTTTTTGTTGACTCTCACTTTCCTTCCGTCTCTGCCCAGTCTCTTGCCCTGGCCCCCCCGTCTCCGCTCCTCTGTCCCTGCTGTCCGTCCCTGCAGCCTTTTGGCGACTACCAAACCTTTTGTAGGGGGGGCATCCCTCTTGCTTACACTAAGCCCTAATACACCTTATCTACGTCACTGTTTATTCGTTAGATCTCTGGTCTGTAATGACGTGGCGCTGAGGTCACTCGCCCCTCCCTCTCCTCTGCCTGCCAGGCCATCCCACCCCGCTCTGAAGGCCTCTGGTCGTGCGTGCCTCCCCTGTAGGCCTCCTGCCTAGGTCACACTACCGCCTGCTCCTCCCAATCGTACTCGACACAGGCATGTTTGCCTCTGCCTGCTCCTCTTGACAACGAGTTGTGTGCCCCTCCTCTCAGCCACCAAAGCACTGCCTGCTCCTCAGGCAGGTGTCTATCCCCTGCTGCTCCTCCTACAAGTACCTACTCCCTCTGTGCTTTTTTGCTGATCCTCTGCTGCTCTGCTAGCCCCAAGACCAGCCTGCTCGTGCAGGTGTTTAGGCCTACGCCTGCTTCTCTTGCAAGTGCCTGCCTTCCCCACCAGCTGTCCACTCAGTGCCTGGCCCCCTTGCTGGCCTATAACTCTTGCCTGTTCCTCATTTCAGTCCCAGCCTCTCCATACACATGATAAAGGTGCCTGAGCCTGCTCTTCATTCAAGTGCCTGCTCTTTATGGAGATACCTACTAGCCCACGTGCTCTCCTATAGATTGCAACTCTGCCTGCTCCTCGTGCAGTTACCCAGGCCCCAGGAGGGTAGCAAAGATACCACATGTCCTCGTGCAAGCAAGGACAATGGTCCGTTTGACTGCTGTTGGGGTAGTAAAATACAGCAATTTGTGTTTAATGGGCCTCTGGTGCCACTGCACCTGCTGCACCTCTACACCATACACCCCTGCCGGGCCATGCCTGCTGCTCTTGCTAATATCCAACCCCGCTTCTGCTTCCTGCAGTACCATTACCCCTGCCCACCTCTTCGGTGCTCCTCGCCCCTCCCCCCTGACCCCTCCCTGACAGGAGGGGCGCCCGCGAGCTGGCAGCTGGCACTGTTGTGCTCGGGGCTGCCAGGGCAGGGCGGTCCCGCCCAGAGCTCCCCTTCGCATGAATGTGAGAGGCCGCCTTTGATTTTGTGCCCTGGGGGCGTGAGGTGCACGGTTTCTTTGGGGGGGGGGGGGTGTTCAAAGATGGGCTGGTGTTCTCACTATTAATATTATGCGGGGGCTGAAGTTATTGGTTTTAAATGGCTCCAAAAGCAGAGGGGGGGGGGGTCGAGTGGCGATGAGGTAAAAGGGACAGGGGAACGAAGGGGCTGTTCTATTTTATGGGGGGGGGGGGGGGGGGTTGGGGTGTGCGGAGCCCCCCGCGCGGACCGAAGGCAGAAGCTCTGGGAACATCAAGTGAAGACATAATCAAAGCACACAAGTGCAGGCAGTCGATGTAATGGCAGCTAATTGGGGCGCTAATAGCCTCGCAGGCGGTAATGGCCCCGGGCCCCTCTGAGCGCTTCCCTGGCGGGCTGCCGCTAGGATATTACAAGGGAAATCTAATGATATTTTAGTTATTAAAAGCGTGTAATTAATTTATGCACCACTGAAAATAAAGCCGGTCTGATGGCTGTGTATGCATGCTTCCAGGGCCTGCCCTGGGCCACAGTCTGCGCCAGGCCTGGCCAGGAGCTCGCTTCTCACAGCACAGGCAGACGCTGCCTGCTGAAAGCACAGGGGGCTGGGGAGCAGGAAAGGGAGCCTCAGAAACGGAACAGGCAAGAACACCAAGAACAGAGCAGGCAGGGGCCAAAGAACAAGGCAAACAGATACCTTCAGAGAACAGCAAGCATGGTTCCAGGAGCAGAGCAGGCAAGAACACGAAGAGAAGAGCAGGCAGGGTCCCACGAACATGACAACCAGGCGCCTTCAGAAAAGAACAGGCAGAGCTCCAGGAGAGGATCAAGAAGGGAGCCCGGGATCAGAGTAGTCAGGGCCCAGGACCAAAACAGGCAAGAACATGAAGAGTAGAACAGGCAGGGTCCCACGAACAGGGCACACAGGCATCTTGAGAGAAGAGCGGGCAGAGCTCCAAGAGCAGAGCAAGAATGGGGCCACAGGACCAGGACAGAATAGTCAGAGCCCACCACCAGAGGCAAGAACACAAAGAGAAGAGCAGGCAGGGTCCCACAAACAGGACAAACAAAAAAGTTTGACTGCTATACACTGGAATTACCCCGCCAATATTGTTGAAGTCGTATTTGGTCACCCCGTTGGCCTTAAGGGCACCAGGTAATTGACTTGGGGGCCCAAGTGCTGGCGACTGGCCTTCGCATTAATCTTTACAAGGCACACTGGCCTGCTCCCTCAAAGGAGAGGAGCCAATGGGCAGTAAGTCAGCTAACACCTGTGGCCGGGGTCCCACGGTCCTCCTGTCCTCCATCGTGACATTGCCCCTCGGATCTTTTCAATTTGTTCTGTTTTGGGTGTGCTCCCTCCACCTTTTTTTCCCCTCTGTGCTGTAGCTGAAAGGAATATGCTACTTACCAGTATGCATCTGTTCTTGGCATGAAGGGCTGCTGACATTCATATCTGTGCATAGATCGCCGCCTAGTGTTGGGTCCGGATGATTGCACATGGTTGTCCTGGAAGAGTCTTCGAAGTATCACGAGATAGGTGGCTCCTCCCCTGGACTACAGTGTGCATGGGCATCCTCTCCATCCCCAGATTGTTTTTCGCCATTGTGGCAGAGATGGAGTGTAATACTGAAAGTGATGACCATGCCTGAAGATGATTCTGAGAGCTGCAGCTGCGACAGGCACCGGGGAGGAGGGCGGGCGATATGAATGTCAGCAGCCCTTCATGCCAAGAACAGATGCATACTGGTAAGTAGCATATTCCGTTCGAGGCATGAAAGCTGCTGAATTCATATCTGTGCATAGAATAAATAGCAGTTTCCTCCTTACCGACGGGTGCCCGTGCCAGCTGCAGCAGTCTGAAAGAGTTCTGAGAACAGCCTGTCCTACAGCAGCTTGGTGCTTGGAGTGTACATCTACGCGGTAGTGTTTGGTAAATGTATGTATGGTGGTCCATGTGGCTGCCTTACATATGTCCTCTGGAGGAATATTACCCAGGAAAGCCATGGAGGCCCCCATCTTGCGTGTGGAATGCGCTCTAGGGGGAACTGTTAATGTGCGCTTAGCTTTCTGATAACAGATCTGGATACATTTAACAATCCACCTGGCTATACCTGACTTGGAGATAGGGTTGCCTTTATGTTGTGGAGAGAATGCAACGAACAGCTGTTTAGTCTTTCAAAAGTCTTTTGTCCTGTCGATGTAATACAGGAGAGCTCTTTTGACATCCAAAGTGTGCAGTGCTCTGTCTGCCACTGAATCTGGGTTAGGAAAGAAAACTGGCAGTTCTATATTTTGGTTAAGGTGGAACTGCGAAACCACCTTTGGCATGAATTTAGGGTTGGTACGAAGCACCACTCTATTTGCATGTAAGGTTCCTGAATTGTGAGGGCTTGCAGTTCACGGACCCTCCGCAGTGATGTAATAGCTATTAGGAAGGCCACTTTCCAGGTGAGGAACTGTATGTCACAGGAATGGAGTGGCTCAAAGGGGGGCCCCATGAGTCTGGTGAGAACGATATTTAAGTTCCAGACTGGTGAAGGGGGGTGTCTGGGAGGGATCACCCTTTTAAGTCCTTCCAAAAAGGCTTTAATGGCAGGTACCCTGAAAACGGAACGGTGCTGCCTGTTTTGAAGGTAAGCGGCTATGGTCGCCAGATGGATCCTGATGGAACTGTATGCTAGGTTGCATTGGTACAGATGCAATAAGTAACATATTATGTTTTGCGTAGATGCGTCCAACAGATTAATGTTATTGTTGGAGCAGTAAATAACAAACTGCTTCCATTTGGCTGCATAGCAGGCCCTGGTAGTCGGTCGTCTTGCCTTTTTGATGATGTTCATGCGCTCAGGAGGCAAGTACAGGTATCCAAACTCTATGACCTCAGGAGCCAAATCGCAAGGTTCAACTGTTGGGGATCTGGGTGCTGAATGTCGCCATGGCTCCGAGTGAGGAGCAGCCATTGGTGAGGCACCACGGAAAGTTCCAGGAACGTGGTGTACCAAGCTTGCCGTGCCCACGTTGGAGCAACTAGGATGAGTGTCATGAGTGCTGTCACAGCTTGCGCGCCACCAGAGGTATGAGGGGGGGATGGCGGAAAAGCGTACGCAAATTTGCCTGACCAGTTCATCCATATCGCATTGCCCTGAGACTGCGGGTGTGGGAACCTGGCGGCGAAGTTTGGGCATTTTGCGTTCTCGCTTGTGGCGAAGAGTTCGATGGCTGGATGACCCCACTGCTGGAAGTACGGATGGAGAACCGACGGGTGGATCTCCCACTCGTGCATCTGATGACTGTGCCTGCTGAGCAGGTCCGCCATCTGGTTGTCGACACCCGGGAGATGCTCCGCAATGAGGAAGATGTTCCTTTGAATGGCCCAGTTCCACATGCTCTGGGCTAGGTGAGACAGCTGCGAGGAGTGGCCGACTGGGTGTTAAATGTTGCCCCCAGGTACTGTTGCACATGGGCTGGCTGCAGGTGAGACTTTGCGTAGTTGAGAGAGAACCCCAGACTGTGAAGGAGGTGAATGGTCCGCGACATGTTGCGGCCGCACTGTATGGCGGATTTGGCCTGCACGAGCCAGTCGTCCAGGTAGGGATACACGTGAACACCTTCCCTGCGAAGGTGCGCTGCCACAGTCGCTAAGCACTTGGTGAACATTCTGGGAGCAGTAGTGACCCCGAACGGCAGAACCTTGAATTGGTAATGCTGATTGTTGATTGTGAACCTGAGATATTTTTTGTGACTTGGGTGAATGGGAATGTGGAAATGCGCATCCTTGAGGTCCAGGGTGGCTAGGAAGTCGCCCTGACGGCGCAGCGGCAGGACTTGTTGTAAAGTTAGCATGTGAAAGTGCTCCGAAAGGATGCATTGGTTGAGGGGTCTGAGGTCTAGAATGGGCCGCAGGGACCCGTCCTTTTTTGGAATCAAGAAGTACAGGGAGTACACCCCTGCACCCCTTTCCTCTGCAGGCACGAGTTCTATGGCTCCTTTTTGCAGCATGGAGAGTACTTGCTGCAATAAGAGCGAGTGCTCTGCGGACATAGGACGTTTTTTTGGGGGTATGTTGGGGGGGGGTGGAGGTTAGTTCTAGATAATAGCCGTAACGGATAAGTTGTCTCACCCACCTGTCTGTTGTGATGTTTTCCCAGAGTGGCAGGAACTGCTGGAGTCTCCCCCCGACAGGTGTTAGATGGTTGGGGGGCAGTGACATGAAGTCACTGTTTGTTGGGAGTAGAGGACCTGGCGTTGTTATTGCCGCGGCATCTCCCTTTGGCGCTGTTCCCACGGTATCCACCTCTGGTGTTTTTAGTGTAGGCAGATTGCGTGTTGCCTTTGGCGTACTGTGAATGCTGTTGAGCCTGTCCTCTTGTTGCTCCCCTGTTACCGGAGCGACGAAAGGAACCGCCCCGAAACTGCTGTGACTGGAGAGCCCCCATGGATTTCGCTGTCTGTGTCTTTTTTCATTTTCTCAAGTGTTGTGTCAACTTTGGGTACAAACAGGAAGTCCGGATTAACCGGCTGACTGAGAAGAGTAGTTTGGATCTCGGATTTAAACCCTGAGATGCGCAGCCATGCATGGCGTCGCAGCATCACGCTAGTATGGACTGCCCTCGCTGCAGTGTCTGCTGCATCCAGTGCGCATTTGATTGACGCATTGGAGACCAGTTTACCCTCTTGTATAACCATTTCCGCTGCCTCTTCGTACATGTCAGGCATGTGCTGCATTAACTGTTCTAGGGTGTCGTAGTGCGCCCTGTCGTATCTAGCCAACAGGGCCTGTGTATTGGCTATTCTCCAAATGTTAACGGCTTGCGCTGCCACACGCTTCAAAGATTTTGGACTCTTTGTCCGGAGGGGGAGCGTCACCAGTTGATTGAGAATTAGCCCTTTTGCGTGCATTAGCCACCACGAGGGAGTCCAATGGGAGTTGACCTTTGATATAGGTTGGGTCCACTGGGGCTGGCCTATACTTCTTGTCGATCCGGGGATTGATAACCCTGACTTTTGTTGGCTCCTTGAAAATGGCTGTGGCATGCTTGAGGACCCCCTTAAGCATGAGCAGTGTCTTGGTGGTGCATTCAGATGTGGAGAAGGTATCAAATAAGAAATCTTCATCCACTGGCTCAGCATGCATTTAGACGTCATGGTTGAGGGCTGCTCGCTCTATTAATGCATTGAATGCTGTAGTGTCCTCAGTTGGTGATGGTTTCACAATGTAGGACTGAGAGTCTGGAGCGGTATGGGGGTCATCAGGGTCATCGCCTTGATCTCCTGCTCCTGACCATTGATTTGAGACATCCTGATCAGTATCAGTATTGTAAGAGAAGGCCATTTGGCCATAGTCCGCATTCAAGTCCTCCTCACTTTGTGTTGGAGAATGAACAGTATGGTGCGAGTAGTCCTGAAGAGGTTCAACAAGAACGGGAGAGGTGGTGGAGACCATCTTTTTGAGGGGAATCCTGTAACCTTCCAAGGGATGTTCAGGCGCGATCTTCCGCTTGTGGACTGTAAGCCTGCCCGACTCCGAGTCAATGAACAGTTTTGCCTGGTTGTCGTAAGAAGGCTCATGATAGACTACTTGTGCATGCGAGGACACTTTCGCCATCTTGGAAACCTCGAGATGCTTTGGACGGGCTGTGGGCGGAAGGCCAAACTTAAGTGGCGTCGAATCCGCATGCTTCGAAGCTGAAGTGCTTGCTTCGGGTTTCTTCGACGCCTGTGTAGGCCGCTCGCTTGACCGCGTCGAATCGAGCTCCCGGCGCGGTGCGCCTCCATCTTTGGGCGTCGACGACGTCGGGGCGTCCTTGGGCGTGGCTTCGACCCTCTTCGCCAGCCCAGTCTTGAGGCCTGAGAGGGGTGGCTGTAGACCTTTTCCCAACGGAAGTCCTTTGACTTTCTCGCTATGTTTGGTCGTCGACGCGGGCACCGACGCCAAGACCTTCGAGGTGACGTTCTTGGTGGCCGAGCCCTGCTTTGAAACCCCAGTCTTGGCGCCGGCAGGTATCTTCGGCGTCGAAGGATCGTCAACAGCCTTCGAGGAGGTAGTCGACGTCGAACCGACCACCATCTTGAGTAGTTTCGGTTTTGATTTCGGCTCAGTCTGTTTCGGTTTTGCTGAATCGACCGATGGCTCCTTCAAAAGGGCCTTAGCCTGGCTATGTCGCGGGGCTGTAGACCGAGAGGATGGATCTTGGCTAAGGCCTTTCGGCGATGCCTCGACCGGAGCCGGAGAGGGCTGAATGTTAATGATAGGCCCCGGAACTGCGGGCGGACTCGGTTCCTCACCGGAGTCATCAACGGCCGCAAGGGCCTGATAGTCTTTCCCTACCTAGACGACGTCTTGGTCGTGGACGAACTCCTCATCTGCCTCGTCCACCTCGAAATTGGAGTCCTGCTCTGACGCCGGTTCCGACACTTCCTCGGGAACGTAGTCTTCCGCCTCTTCCTCGTCCTGGAAGAGTTCCTCGTCCCCGGCATCGAAGATGTTTGCAGGTGTTGGAGCCGACCGCTGGGCCGACTGCCTCGCCGCGCGTCGAAGTTTAATAGTCTTCTTTGAGCGGAACCTGGAGCAGGCGAAACATTTCGACTCGTCGGGGGACAAACAGGTATTGCACACTGGGTGCACATCCAAGTTCGAATATTTTGAATGACAAACGGGGCACCGCTTAAACTGGGTCCGTTCCATCGTCGATGTAGTCTGGGCCTGTGTTGTCGAGAGAATCTTCTTTCGACGCCGATAAAAGAACCGAAAGGGCCAGGCACAGAACGATACAAGTTATTTAACTGGAGTTAAGATTAGACATCTGAACCCAATGGCGGAAAAAAACAATCTGGGGATGGAGAGGATGCCCATGCGCACTGTAGTCCAGGGGAGGAGCCACCTATCTCGTGATACTTCGAAGACTCTTCCAGGACAACAATGTGCAATCATCCGGACCCAACACCAGGCGGCGATCTATGCACAGATATGAATTCAGCAGCCTTCATGCCTCGAACCAGTATTATTGAATGAGTTCAAAATTGGTACACCCCCAGGCCCCTCCCCCCCCCCACCCCCCTTTGTGGATCATGATCTTTCACAAACTATTTTGGGTTAGCACTGGAGGATAATTTATGGTAAAATATTTTTTATTTTTGAAGCAAGAATTATTTTGTAAGCACTACTATCCTCCGAGCGCTTTTCATTCCCTCAGGACCTCTTCCTATTCTTCTCTAGTCTCCGCTCTTTCCTTTTCCTCGGGTCCTCTAGCTTCTTTCCTCCCTCAGGGATTCTCTACTTTTCTCCTCTTTCCTCGTTGTTTGTTTTCCTCTGCTCATGCCTTCACCGGTCTTTCCTTCCCTTCATCCCTATCCCTATTTTCTTCAATTATGGCTCCTTTTCGTTATGTCTCGTCTGTGTTGCTCTTTTTACACCCCTCCCAGCTTTTCCCTCGGGGGTGAGTAGACGCCCCGGATTTCTCCAAACAGTCCCGGCTTTCAGAGAACGTGTCTGTAAAGTCTGAAGATAATGCTATGTGAAGGCTGTCTTGTAAATGTGTGCTTATATACACACACACTGTATTTGTGTGTAGATAGATAGAGATAGATAGATATGCGAAATCGGGACAGACCAAACAAAAGTAACACTAAGGGCAGTTAGTCCTACTTTAATGTCTGGCCAGTCCCAGTTTTTGCTTCTCAAAATCTGGCCACCATACTTCACTGTGTTCCACGTTTATACCACTGTGTTAACCCTCATTCTCTCTCTATTCACGTCTCCTCTTTTTATTCTTCCCTGACCCTTTCTTCCTTCCCTCGCTTCAATCTTCATCCTGCCATTTCCTCTCTTCCTTTCCTCTTCCATTACTTCCCAGGAAACTTTGGGCCTGTCTACCCTTCAGAGGACATTTATGAGTGCCTGTGAGCCATAAAGCACATTTCTTGAGCTTCATGCAAAACGGTCAACCACCCCTTTGATAAAGCTCTTGTTGAGTGTAGGTGCTTGTATTGCCCACATTTGGAGAATTACTTTATATATATATATATATATATATATATATATATATATATATATATATATATATGGCTCTGGGTGTGCGCGCGCGGGACTCTGGGGGTGTGCGCGCACGGGACTCTGGGTGCGTTTGTGTGGCTCTGGGTGCGTTTGTGTGGCTCTGGGTGCGTTAGTGTGGCTCTGGGGGGGGTGTGTGTGGCTCTGGGGGGGGTGTGTGTGGCTCGGGGGGGGGGGGTGGCTCTGGGGGGGGGGTGTGTGTGGCTCTGGGGGGGGGGTGTGTGTGGCTCTGGGGGGGGTGTGTGTGGCTCTGGGGGGGGTGTGTGTGGCTCCGGGGGGGGGGGGGTGTGGCTCTGGGGGGGTGTGTGTGTGGCTGTGTGTGTGTGGCTCTGTGTGTGTGGCTCTGTGTGTGTGGCTCTGTGTGTGTGGCTCTGGGTGGGTGTGTGGCTCTGGGTGGGTGTGTGTGGCTCTGGGTGGGTGTGTGTGGCTCTGGGTGGGTGGGTGTGGCTCTGGGTGGGTGGGTGTGGCTCTGGGTGGGTGGGTGTGGCTCTGGGTGGGTGGGTGTGGCTCTGGGTGGGTGGGTGTGGCTCTGGGTGGGTGGGTGTGGCTCTGGGTGGGTGGGTGTGGCTCTGGGTGGTTGTGGCGGTGGGTGGGTGGGTGTGGCGGTGGGTGGGTGGGTGTGGCGGTGGGTGGGTGGGTGTGGCTCTGGGTGTGTGGCTCTGGGTGTGGCTCTGGGTGTGTGTGTGGCTCTGGGTGTGTGGCTCTGGGTGTGTGTGTGGCTCTGGGTGTGTGTGTGGCTCTGGGTGTGTGTGTGGCTCTGGGTGTGTGTGTGGCTCTGGGTGTGTGTGTGGCTCTGGGTGTGTGTGTGGCTCTGGGTGTGTGTGTGGCTCTGGGTGTGTGTGGCTCTGGGTGTGTGTGTGGCTCTGGGTGTGTGTGTGGCTCTGGGTGTGTGTGTGGCTCTGGGTGTGTGTGTGGCTCTGGGTGTGTGTGTGGCTCTGGGTGTGTGTGTGGCTCTGGGTGTGTGTGTGGCTCTGGGTGTGTGTGTGGCTCTGGGTGTGTGTGTGGCTCTGGGTGTGTGTGTGGCTCTGGGTGTGTGTGTGGCTCTGGGTGTGTGTGTGGCTCTGGGTGTGTGTGTGGCTCTGGGTGTGTGTGGCTCTGGGTGTGTGTGTGGCTCTGGGTGTGTGTGTGGCTCTGGGTGTGTGTGTGGCTCTGGGTGTGTGTGTGGCTCTGGGTGTGTGTGTGGCTCTGGGTGTGTGTGTGGCTCTGGGTGTGTGTGTGGCTCTGGGTGTGTGTGTGGCTCTGGGTGTGTGTGTGGCTCTGGGTGTGTGTGTGGCTCTGGGTGTGTGTGTGTGGCTCTGGGTGTGTGTGGGTGTGGCTCTGGGTGTGTGTGGGTGTGGCTCTGGGTGGGTGGGTGTGGCTCTGGGTGGGTGTGGCTCTGGGTGGGTGGGTGTGGCTCTGGGTGGGTGTGGCTCTGGGTGGGTGTGGCTCTGGGTGGGTGTGGCTCTGGGTGGGTGTGGCTCTGGGTGGGTGTGGCTCTGGGTGGGTGTGGCGGTGGGTGTGGCTCTGGGTGGGTGTGGCGGTGGGTGTGGCTCTGGGTGGTTGTGGCAGTGGGTGGGTGGGTGTGGCGGTGGGTGGGTGTGGCGGTGGGTGGGTGGGTGTGGCGGTGGGTCTGGGTGTGTGGCTCTAGGTGTGTGGCTCTGGGTGTGTGGCTCTGGGTGTGTGGCTCTGGGTGTGTGTGGCTCTGGGTGTGTGTGGCGGTGGGTGTGGCTCTGGGTGGTTGTGGCAGTGGGTGGGTGGGTGTGGCGGTGGGTGGGTGTGGCGGTGGGTGGGTGGGTGTGGCGGTGGGTCTGGGTGTGTGGCTCTGGGTGTGTGGCTCTGGGTGTGTGTGGCTCTGGGTGTGTGTGTGGCTCTGGGTGTGTGTGGCTCTGGGTGTGTGTGTGTGGCTCTGGGTGTGTGTGTGTGGCTCTGGGTGTGTGTGTGGCTCTGGGTGTGTGTGGCTCTGGGTGTGTGTGGCTCTGGGTGTGTGGCTCTGGGTGTGTGGCTCTGGGTGTGTGTGGCTCTGGGTGTGTGTGGCTCTGGGTGTGTGTGGCTCTGGGTGTGTGTGGCTCTGGGTGTGTGTGGCTCTGGGTGTGTGTGGCTCTGGGTGTGTGTGGCTCTGGGTGTGTGTGGCTCTGGGTGTGTGTGGCTCTGGGTGTGTGTGGCTCTGGGTGTGTGTGGCTCTGGGTGTGTGTGGCTCTGGGTGTGTGTGGCTCTGGGTGTGTGTGGCTCTGGGTGTGTGTGTGGCTCTGGGTGTGTGTGTGGCTCTGGGTGTGTGTGTGGCTCTGGGTGTGTGTGTGGCTCTGGGTGTGTGTGTGGCTCTGGGTGTGTGTGTGGCTCTGGGTGTGTGTGTGGCTCTGGGTGTGTGTGTGGCTCTGGGTGTGTGTGTGGCTCTGGGTGTGTGTGTGGCTCTGGGTGTGTGTGTGGCTCTGGGTGTGTGTGTGGCTCTGGGTGTGTGTGGCTCTGGGTGTGTGTGTGGCTCTGGGTGTGTGTGGCTCTGGGTGTGTGTGGCTCTGGGTGTGTGTGTGGCTCTGGGTGTGTGTGTGGCTCTGGGTGTGTGTGGCTCTGGGTGTGTGTGGCTCTGGGTGTGTGTGTGGCTCTGGGTGTGTGTGTGGCTCTGGGTGTGTGTGTGTGGCTCTGGGTGTGTGTGTGTGGCTCTGGGTGTGTGTGTGGCTCTGGGTGTGTGTGTGTGGCTCTGGGTGTGTGTGTGTGGCTCTGGGTGTGTGTGTGGCTCTGGGTGTGTGTGTGGCTCTGGGTGTGTGTGTGTGGCTCTGGGTGTGTGTGTGTGGCTCTGGGTGTGTGTGTGTGGCTCTGGGTGTGTGTGTGTGTGGCTCTGGGTGTGTGTGTGGCTCTGGGTGTGTGTGTGTGGCTCTGGGTGTGTGTGTGTGGCTCTGGGTGTGTGTGTGTGGCTCTGGGTGTGTGTGTGGCTCTGGGTGTGTGTGTGGCTCTGGGTGTGTGTGTGGCTCTGGGTGTGTGTGTGGCTCTGGGTGTGTGTGTGGCTCTGGGTGTGTGTGTGGCTCTGGGTGTGTGTGTGGCTCTGTGTGTGTGTGGCTCTGGGTGTGTGTGTGGCTCTGGGTGTGTGTGTGGCTCTGGGTGTGTGTGTGGCTCTGGGTGTGTGTGTGGCTCTGGGTGTGTGTGTGGCTCTGGGTGTGTGTGTGGCTCTGGGTGTGTGTGTGGCTCTGGGTGTGTGTGTGGCTCTGGGTGTGTGTGTGGCTCTGGGTGTGTGTGTGGCTCTGGGTGTGTGTGTGGCTCTGGGTGTGTGTGTGGCTCTGGGTGTGTGTGTGTGGCTCTGGGTGTGTGTGTGGCTCTGGGTGTGTGTGGCTCTGGGTGTGTGTGGCTCTGGGTGTGTGTGTGGCTCTGGGTGTGTGTGTGGCTCTGGGTGTGTGTGGCTCTGGGTGTGTGTGGCTCTGGGTGTGTGTGGCTCTGGGTGTGTGTGGCTCTGGGTGTGTGTGGCTCTGGGTGTGTGTGGCTCTGGGTGTGTGTGTGGCTCTGGGTGTGTGTGTGGCTCTGGGTGTGTGTGTGTGGGTGTGTGTGTGGCTCTGGGTGTGTGTGTGTGGGTGGGTGTGTGGCTCTGGGTGTGTGTGTGGCTCTGGGTGTGTGTGTGGCTCTGGGTGTGTGCGGCTCTGGGTGTGTGCGGCTCTGGGTGTGTGCGGCTCTGGGTGTGTGTGTGGCTCTGGGTGTGTGTGTGGCTCTGGGTGTGTGTGTGGCTCTGGGTGTGTGTGTGGCTCTGGGTGGGTGTGTGTGTGGCTCTGGGTGTGTGTGTGTGGCTCTGGGTGTGTGTGTGTGTGGCTCTGGGTGTGTGTGTGTGGCTCTGGGTGTGTGTGTGTGGCTCTGGGTGTGTGTGTGGCTCTGGGTGTGTGTGTGGCTCTGGGTGTGTGTGTGGCTCTGGGTGTGTGTGTGGCTCTGGGTGTGTGTGTGGCTCTGGGTGTGTGTGTGGCTCTGGGTGTGTGTGTGGCTCTGGGTGTGTGTGTGGCTCTGGGTGTGTGTGTGGCTCTGGGTGTGTGTGGCTCTGGGTGTGTGTGGCTCTGGGTGTGTGTGGCTCTGGGTGTGTGTGGCTCTGGGTGTGTGTGGCTCTGGGTGTGTGTGGCTCTGGGTGTGTGTGGCTCTGGGTGTGTGTGGCTCTGGGTGTGTGTGGCTCTGGGTGTGTGTGGCTCTGGGTGTGTGTGGCTCTGGGTGTGTGTGGCTCTGGGTGTGTGTGGCTGGGTGTGTGTGTGGCTGGGTGTGTGTGTGGGTGGGTGTGTGTGTGTGTGTGTGGCTCTGGGTGGGTGTGTGTGTGTGTGTGGCTCTGGGTGTGTGTGGCTGGGTGTGTGTGTGGGTGGGTGTGTGTGTGTGTGGCTCTGGGTGGGTGTGTGTGTGTGGCTCTGGGTGGGTGTGTGTGTGGCTCTGGGTGGGTCTGGGTGTGTGTGGCTCTGGGTGGGTCTGGGTGTGTGTGGCTCTGGGTGTGTGTGGCTCTGGGTGTGTGTGGCTCTGGGTGTGTGTGGCTCTGGGTGTGTGTGGCTCTGGGTGTGTGTGGCTCTGGGTGTGTGTGGCTCTGGGTGTGTGTGTGCGGTAGTAATTGCTGTCTGCTGATCTGGTCCGTAGGGTACAATAGGTCTCACATTTGCGAGAGATTAAGCTAATAGCAATGTAAATGACAATGCCATTTATTTATCTGTTTTCAAAACAGACACATAAATACACATTTTGTCATTTACAATGCCAATAGCTCTAACTTTTTCAAAGGCGAAACCATTGCATTGTAAATGGGTGTTACCTTTCCCATTGAATAACATTGACCGCCAACGGCTCAAAAGCACCCTGCACCCAGCCGCCTGAGTGCCTCTGGCCGTGCACCCTGTGTCCTACCCTACTTCCCCATTTGCCCTGAGCAAGTGACTAGGAGCCCAGCTCCCACAGCCGCGAGGCCTGATACCCAGCAGCCACCAACCAAATGCTCCCGGTCTCTCATTGGCTAACATTGGGCCTAACTACCTCTGCACCCGGCTGCCCCAGTGCGCTGAGGGTGTACCAACTGTACCTACCTGACCCTGGGGGACCCCTGGGTCTATGCCCAGAACCTTAACTTTACTGGTCAAGTCCTCACCTGGAAACCTATAACTCACTCTCCTGCCGTAGGAGAACATTGACTGGTTTGACTCAAAAAATCTTCCAAGCGTGAAGTTTTGAAACTCTAAAATATTCCTATAAAATCAGCCGAATACCGAATTCTGTAGTACCCACCTGTGATCAGGAGAGAAGCCAGTACTATACCTTGTAGCCCAGTACTGAACCGCAAAAGTAATCTGAACCGGGTTTACTAGTAACCTGTATTTTCTCCATAGGAATCCATGGTCAGCTTTTCTATGAAATTTCTTCTAAGTGTATACTTTTGAAAACTTGAAATATTCTTCAAAAATCGTACATATTACTGAAACGTAATTACTCACAGGTCTTAAGTAGAGATCCCAGTGCTGGACCTAGGAGCCCAGGACTGGATTACAAAAGTAACGAGAACGTACTTTACGTGCAACCTGAATTTTCTCCCATTGGATAACATTGTTAGATTCTCAGTGTGAACTTTTAAAGTACCTTCTTATTCTTTAAAAATCATGGCAATAACCAAAACGTTTTTACTAAACTGTTTTCAGCTCAGACCCCAGGAGTGAATCTAGGATCCAGTCCTGGAATTACAAAAGTAATTTACAAAGTAATCAACTGCATTTTTTGTAGAAAAAACTATTAAGCTCAATGTTAGATTGTGTTGCCTACTGCAACCCCTGTACCTGTTGTGTTTACAAAGTGACTTCCTTTCTGCAAAGTAATTACCAGAGATCACTCTTAATTGAAAAAAGTATATTTTGATACCTGTTGGTTCTAAAAATAAAACAACTATCTTTTGATATAAAAACAATTGGCCTGGAGTTCAGTCTTTGAGTGTGTGAAACCTTTTGCTGACTGAGTACAACAAATGCTTTACACTGTCCTCTGGTACTGTCTTACTGCTCGACCAAGCTACCACTTTTGAGAGTTAGGTCAGCCCTGACTTTAACCTCCGTTATACCTCTGGGGGTTTGTGGTCTCCATACACGCTGTACCTTACTTTGGTCCAGTACATATAGAGCCACTTTCTCACAACAACCATCTTTAAACAACTTTCAAGATCAACTTTTATTCAGAACTCTTAATTTTACCAGTTCCAAATCGGGAGTAACTCATATACACCAGTTTTTAGTGTGCATTTTGAACTCCTATTCCTCTTGATTTCATTGTAATAGCGGAACTACAACTGACAGCATACAAAGCAAAGTCCTGGACTAACTATGCCCCCATGGACTGGATGAGCTATGCTCGCAAGGACCTGAAAACTTTTGCGTTTTGATGAATGATTGTGAGTATCAAGGACTGTCTAAAATGACACAAAATACTAAGTGGCGGCAAGGACACATATCACGCTAAAATGAAGCACCATTTGCCAGTTTTGCATTCTACATAATTCCAGGCAAATTAACGTGATTTTGCCAAAAGTTTGCATAATTATGTAAATACAAATTCTGGAAATTATACACACCCCTACCTGCCACGTGATTTATGCAGGGGAGCCGGGTTGGTCTGAGGCGACAGTGACGTTGCAAGGGTGCCATGAGCATTCATGCAAGAAAGGGAAATTGCATGGAGAGAGGTTATTCCAATATTCCTTATTTGGCAAATTTTAAGGGGCGTGCAAATCAATTCGCTCTGCATTTCATAGGTTTAAATGTTGAACTATGGCGGGATGGAGGTGCAAAATGCGTGTTCTGAAACTAACTGCACAATGCGGACGCTGCACATGCAAAAACAGCTTAAATAAATAAGGCATGGAGCAGGAAGGCTGACATTTTTACAACCTGAGGTTCTCGAGGGAGGGGAGGAGAGAGTGGAAGAGTGAGAGGGGAAGAGTGAAGGGGGCGGGTAAGGAGCCAGTGAAGGGAGACAGACTGGAGCGATAAGAAACTGCTAATTAAAACAAGGAATGCGGCTGGCACAATGCGCGCCGCTGCTCGCTCCCAACACCAATAAGCTATGGAAGTGAACATTTAGAGAAAAGGTGGGACATGCACCAGCCTTTGGCCATTGCATGCTTTCATTTTTGAAAGCCAAAGGCCAATAGAATGTGTGGAAGATGAAAAACCCCACGGACAAAGTCTGGAGTGATTCCACGAAACCTCCCCTTAGAGGAGTGCATTCGAGCTGCGCTAGGCTCGACCTAAAAAGGGTTTGTGAGAGATATTTCTATTGACTGACACTAAAATGATCTCAAATTTACTTATTTTGAGCCCCTTTTTTCTCTTCAGGATGAAGAGCTAGGCCAGTGTAGCCTAGTTAAATAGGCTACATAATCTGTTTCTTTTTCATAAGTGTCTTTGCAAGCCTTCCTGAAGAAAGGGGTAAATCTACACTTAAAAAGATATATATACAACTGCTTCGGGGTCGGGACTATTCAGCGCTTATGACAACATGGAAATCCCATTCGAGAGAATCATAGTTTTCAGGGGGCACCTCTGAGTTGCCCTCTGTGTACATGGTTCAATAAGTCCCACACTGGCATCAGTGTGGGTTTATTGATAGGAATAGTTTGGTAACAAACATTCCTGGTTTCCAAGAAGCCATCATGGTGCAGTGGAATTAGAGTTGTTGATTTTCCAGCCCATGTATTCTCTATGGCTCCCCTGTCACTTACAATATCCAAAAATGCACTTAAATATTGCAGGGGCATAGCTGCTTACGCAGATATGCCCACACCTATGGTATATTGCACCCTGCCTTAGGGCTGGAAGGCCTGCTAGAGGGGTGACTTAGCTATACCTTGTGTGTTGCAAGTTGGCATAGCTCACAGGCAGTCTGCCATGTCAAATTTATCATTTTGCCTGCACCAGGCCATGCCTGCAGGGTCTAGTTGCGAGATCCCTATGGGACCCTCTTTAGTCCCAATGCACTAGGTACCCATGCACCATTTACAAGGGACTTACAGGGGCCTGAGGGGCCAACCGAGGAATAGTTTTAAGGAAGCAGCACTGACACACAGGGGGCCTGATTAGCAGGTACTCTATATACCACAATCAAAACCACATCAAATACAAGGCAAAAAGTGGGGGCTAACCATGTCAAAGGAGGCACTTTCTCACAGGAAGAAGAAACAATTCGCTCATAACCACGTAATTTTAGTGGAGCAGTTTATGCAGGTTCAAAGCTTCATTTGAGTAAATTTAGGTACAATAATATGATTTTTGAATTATGACAGTGAATTAGCATACTACTGGTTTCCTGCATCACAGGATAAAAATTGACACTTACATCAGAATGGGCTCTACGAACAAAAAATAACAGTACTTCTATAGCTTCTCATATCAACCTAAAAGTATTGCTACAGTAAGTGATGCAGGAAGTATGAAAATATATATGGAGGGCTCTACACACATTTCCCACTTGCTCCAACAAAACATTATACAAGGCAGGTGATTGTGTATTCTTGTTTTGATCTAACTCCGACCATTCAGAAAAAAATAAAGTGAATCAAACAGGGTATTTCATATTCTAAAGTGTCACCCATCCCACTAAATACTTAGGATGTGCTCTGTGAATCTATCAGTTAAAACAACTAAAAACAGAGCAAGCTAAGTGGTTTTAAATTCACAACAGTTGCTCCGTAGAGGCTACTGAAAGCTAAATCGTGTGATAATTATTCCTTTAGTTTTCAATGCAAAGCAGTTTGTGGAGGGCGTCCTAAACAGGAAGTTAAGAAATGTAGGGTAGTTGAGGCTGAGAGTAGAGTGACGCTTGCCTTCAGGGAAAGCAAACAGATTTCCGGGATTAAGCAAAAACTGGGGGACACAAACTCAAAGTCCCTCTGCCAGAAGATAAGCCCCTGCATACTGTTATTACGCCTACACAGACTAAGCCATTTCTCTCTTTTCACCCTCCGTCATAATTCAAATTTGAAAATACAGTCCCGGGTGTAGACCCTTTCAAGAAAAGGGAATTGTGAGGACTTGTCTGCGCATTGCTTTTACACCTTCTCCAGAATGGAAATTACAAATTTAAAATAGAAAAGGCTCATGTACAAGGGCTACTGGTCAAAATTAGTAAAGCACAGGCAGGGGTAAAAATTGTAAAACAACAACTTTATTTTGTGGCTGTGTTCTTACTATGATCGAATCAACTTCTAACTTAGGAAGTCTGACAATCTACAGGACAACAAAGAAAATTTAGAAACATTCTTTTTACACAAGGAGAGCATCAATTAAAACGTTCCTATAGGAATGTGCATTATGACAAAAAAACTGACAGGAGAGATACACATGGGATCCCATCTGTTGTACACACAAATAAAATATTTTAGTCCCCTCTTCTGTGCTGATGGTGTGTTGAGAACAACCTCCAAGACCATAGTCATCAATATGTTCAGTTCATCAAAGGCTTTGGCTTTGCAGATCGTTGATGTGGGAGAGGAAGAACTGTGGTGAAAAGGAAAATATGTTTCTTATCACAAAGTCACCGTTTGATACAAACATAAAAATGGCAACATACATTAAACAATAACCATATACTTGCTATTGGGCTTGGCAAATGCATGCAATACTCTGATTGCTTAATTTTTTTTAAACTGTGCACAATAAGAGAATTTTACTTTTAAATTAAATATGCAAGAACGAGCTATAATTTAAACTGAAGTGATTTTTCAGCTATGCATTAGAATCCTGCATACGTTCTTGATCTCCTGGAAAAATCCAAGAGCCACCACTTTAAGACCTACAGGAAACCATCCCCATTTGCTTCCTGGAAAGGAGCTAGTTACATACAACAGCTTTTCATCGAGATTCAACCGGGAGCAATACATTTTTTATTCTTACATTTGCTTCCTTTTTCCTTCCATTTCACTCTCTGCTTATATTTTGTCCTTTTCCCCTCCCTTTCTTTCATATACTTTCTCATTTGCTCACCTAGTGTGTCCATATTTCCTTTTTTAATCTCTATCCCTATACAATGAAAAAGGAAAATTCTACTTACCAGTATGCATCTGTTCTTGGCATGTAGGGCTGCAGAGCCACACACTATTGCATAGATCACCATTTGGTGGTGTGCCCAGATGATTACACTTTGTTGTTGTCTTGGAAGAGTCTTTGTCTGCTGGATGACTTCTCCTGTAGATCGTAGTGCGCATGGGCATCGACTCCATCTTCAGATTGTTTTCGCCATTGGGGAAATGGAGTTGTAGGAGTACAGAAAAGGGTGTCCATGTCTTGTGTATCTAATTAAGCTATTACTGGAACAGATATAGGTAGCCGGGGGTGCGGGTGGGCATGTGTGGCTCTGCAGCACTACATGCCAAGAACAGATGCATACTGGTAAGTAGCATTTACAGTTCGAGGCATATGGGCTGCAGACCCCACACAATTGCATCAATTGCATAGCAGTTCTCTCCCTTAGCAGCGACAACCCAGATCTGTTGCAGTAGTTTGAAATGATGTTTTGAGGACAGCCTGGCCCACACTAACTTGTTGTTTTGCCTGCACATCTACACAGTAGTGTTTTGTAAATGTGTGCGGTGTAGACCATGTAGTTGCTTTACAGATATCATCTAGGGGTACATTTCCTAGGAATGCCATAGATGCTCCTAATTTACGGGTGGAATGAGCCCTAGGGGGAATGGATAGAGTGAGTTTTGCTTTTTGGTAACAGATTTGAATGTATTTAACAATCCACCTTGCAATGCCAGATTTTGACATGGGATTACCTTTGTGTGGAGGAGAAAAGGACAAACCATTATTTTGTTTTACGAAACGTTTTTGTCCTATCAATGTAGTAGAGGAGCACTCTTTTTACATCTAATATATGTAGAGCTCTTTCCGCAACTGTTCATGGTTGAGAAAAGAATACTGACAACTCAACAGATTTGTTGAGGTGGAAGGTTGAAATTACTTTTGGAAGGAATTTCGGGTTTATTTTATGAACCTTTTTGTTGTGATGGTATTGTATAAACGGGTCTTGAATTGTTAATGCCTGGATTTCACTTACTCTTCCGAGTGAGGTAATAGCAACTAAAAAAGCGACTTTCCATGTAAGGAACTGTAACTCACACTTATGTAATGGTTCAAATGGAGGACCCATAAGTCTAGTGAGAACAATATTTAAATTCCATACCGGAGAGGGTGGTATTCTGGGAGGAATTATTCTTTTGAGTCCTTCCATAAACGCTTTGATGGCAGGTACTCTAAATAATGACAAATGTCTGTTTTGAAGGTAGGCTGCTATAGCAGCAAGATGTAACCTGATTGAGGAGTACGCTAAATTACATCTTTGTAGATGGAGCAGGTAGCATATGATGTTTTGTATGGAAACATCTAAAGGGTTAATGTTATTTGTGCAACACAGAACAAACCTTTTCCACTTGGCTGCATAGCATGCTCTAGTGGTGGGGCGTCTCGCTTCTTTTATGACATTAATGCAATCAGGCGGAAGATTGAAGTATCCAAAGTTTAAGATATCAGGAGCCAAATCGCTACATTGAGCTGCATTGGGTCTGGATGCAGGATCTCTCCATGGTTCTGTGTCAGTAGATGTGGAGAGAGTTTAAATTTTTGATGTGGTACTACTGAGAGTTCTAGTAGTGTGGTTCTGATATTGTTGAAAAGGGTGTTGCAAAATCCTTTTCAACATTATCAGAACCAGGCCTGCAATTGGCCGATAATAGGTTTCCCACAGCACCCTCCCTTTCAGAACCCACAATTCGAGGACCCCCGCTTCCAAAACCCCCATTCTCAATCAGCCCAATACCAGAATTTCCAGGGACCTTTTTTAGAGAGAGGCCGGAACAAGGGCAGTGGGAAGCAGAGAGGACAACAGATGGTGACCTGCAACGATCAGGACCAAGAGATCAATCAACGGGTCACAAGGAGAATGGCATGGAGAATGGTGCCAGAGACCAGCCGCTGACGTCCTTAGTAGTTAATTTGTCTTCATTCAGCGTATCAGACACCCAAGAAAAACTCCTAAACAAAGGGTTGGGATTTGTTCCCACGGATCATCTGGATCACTTCCTGCTGCGAAACCTTTGGTACAGAAGTTACCGGCATATCTAAGGGACACTCTAGATATCCTACACCATCTGAAGGTCTTGCCTTTTGACCCTGGGACCGAGTTTCTCATAGGCCTCGATATTGAGGCCTTGTATAACAACATTCCGCAAAGAGAAATCCCCAGGGTGCTGGAGGACACTGTTCCCTTTTCTGTTGACTTTGTTGTTCCCCTCCCATAGAGGTGTTGTCTGGGTGGGCATGCTTGTTGTTGCGGAGTCCCTTTGAGGTGGGTTGCTGGCCCCCTCTTTTTTGCCCTCATCCATTCGCCCTTCCGCGAAAGGACTGGCCTCGGGGCTGGTATTTTGCCAGGTTTGTTTTTGCTGGCCCTACTGTGCTCGACTCTCGCCCTGGTAGGTCTGCTGGAATGTTTGGTGTGACGTTCCTGGCTGGTTTCCCTGTCTCCAGTTAGGCCTTCGTGTCGGGGTACCTCTTCTCATTCCCCTGAATTGCAAGGCCCCCTTGGACCTTGCAGTTTCGTTTTCTTTCTTGACCTGGGTGAGTTTTTCATCCACCGGTGCCCCGAACAGCATTTCTCCATTTAAACGGGTGCTTAGAATATTGTTCTGTACCTACAGCTTGAAACCGGAGATTCTCAGACAGGCATGCCTTCTTTCTGTGGCTGCGATAATCATCAGCCTGTTGGATTTGTGAGCTCCAGCCAATGCAGATTTCAGGCACGAATTTGCTATATTTTTGCCTTCCTCCACCAGGTGTGATGCTCTTTGTTGGTATTGCTCGGGGAGGTGCTTCAGCAGCTGTCCGACCTCGTCCCAATGCTGGTACCGGTGTCTGTTTAGTAGGGCATTGGAGTTTGCAATGCGCCAGTGTACCGCTGCATGCCTCTGTATTTGTCTCCCAGTTAGGTCCATCCTCCTACTTTCCTTGTCTGGAGGTGGGCCTGATGTTGGAACATTTGCCCTTTTCCTGGCAGTTGCCGCAATAATGGAGTCTGCTGTGAAGGATCCCTGGATGTAGGGAGGGTCCTTAGAGGAGTGCTTGTATTTGTTATCCGTCCTAGGCGTGACAGACCTGCATGTCACTGGGTCTTTGAATGCCTCCCTACCTTGGTCCAGGACACTCGGAAACATGGGGAGGAATTGACTCTTTGTTTGAGTGGGGAGCAGTGTCTCCAAGAGGAAGCCTTTGGTTTTTCTTCCACCAGTTGGACTCCATAAGTAATTGCTGCGTTCCTGATGACCATGTTATAGGCCTCAATGTCATCTGGTGGCGAAGGCCTCGAAGGATACGTCTCCACTGGTTCCTCTGGGCTTTCGGCGTGGAGGTCCTGCCAATTCAGGTCCTGTGCCATCGAAGATTCAGAGCCGAAACTCGTTCGCTGGTCATCGTCGTCGCCTTCCTCGTAGTATAGGCCCTCTTCCTCCAGGTGTTCCTGGGGCTCGGGAGTTTTTGGCGGTTCTTCTGCGTCAAACTCCTCTTCCATTTAGACGATAGTCGGCAGTTTCGTCGGAATCGTGTACCTTTTCATTTTCTCGTTAAACTTTCATCCTTTGCAGGATGCTCTCCATTTGGCCTCGAGCCTTCTCTTCTTTATCTCCATCTCTGCGGCCTGTTCGGCGTCGAGTGTTTCGGCCGATCTCTTAGACGTAGTTGTCGACGTCTAAGCAGCCTTCGGGTCCTTCTTCTTCGAAGTTAAGCGGTCCTTTTCGGTTACGTGCTTAGACTACCTTTGCTTTTCGCTGGTCTTCGCAACATGGGAGTCCTTTTAGAAGGATCAGATGGGCTGTTTGTCCTTGGATGCAGCTGCGGCCGTTGAGATTTTCAGCGCCAGTGCTCCCTTCAAGGACTTAGACTATTTTTTGAGAGTCTGACTCAGGCTTTCGAGAGTGTCGGGGGTTTAGGGGTCAACGTCTCTCCTACCGCTTTAGATGTTTTCTTATTGGTCTATACGGCCGTGTAGTCATCTGGTCCCTCCGCCATGTTGTCCTTTTCGTCGCTGGGGAGGCCAAGGTCCCGAAGCGATGGAGATTGTCCTTTGCCTTGCATGGCGTAGTTGGCTCTTCTCTGTCTCTCTCAATCCCAGAGTGTCTTGGGGGTGAAGGCGGAGCAGGCGTTGTAATCCTTGCTCTCTTGGTCGACCGGTAGGCAGAGGTTGCAGACCGGGTGCTGGTCCTTCTGCGCTTTTTTGTGATGGAAGTTACAGCAGAATCTAAAAGGTGTTTTGTCCATTCCTGTGCTCAGGGGGCCACCTGTGTACGCATTCTCCGTTGGATGTCGAAGCTCTCGAAGTTCTCCTCCTTCTTCGTCGTCCCGGCTTGGTGATCTTGTTCCTCGGTATCTTCTCCAATTTTTTCTGTGTAAAATTTGTCTTTTTCCTCTTGACTCCAAAAACTCTGGAGCCGCTCAGCAACGATCCAGACCCAATGGCGGAAAAAAGAATCCGAAGATGGCGCCCAAAGGTAGGAGCTTCCCAGGAAGCGTGCGGACGTCACAGGAAGTACACCAAAAAAGTGGGACGTCAACGCCCACCTGGGCTACAAAAATAGAAAGAAAGGACTACGATTCCGGACCCAACCACTAGACAACGGAATAATGCACAGCACAGTGAATACAGAAAGATTCACGCTGCAAATCCACTATTCCCATTCAAACTTAGTCAAAACTTCTATTCGTTCACACCAGACCTAGGAGCACAAGAGACGGTGGAGCTAACCTACCAACTGGTCTGACCCCGGTCACTGGGCATACACGGTGTGGTTCATGTAGTGTGTGCCATTTGACCACTAACATGAAGTGTATTGATGTTGGTTTGGTATACCCCTGGGAATGAAGAACTCACACCAATTGTAATTCGGAAGGGGTAATTTATTTGATTACATGTCCATGCGGAAAGCAATGTCGGTATGACAAGGCGGAAAGTGAAAACCCGGATAATGGAGATGTGGCAGATCTAATACGAAACGGACTGCACATTTCCTGGAATTACAGTACGCCACGGAAGATCTGAGGTGGTCCGTTATCGAAAAACTGCAGTTGAATTCTTACGTTGGGGATAAGAATAGAGCTCTTACTGCGAGAACAGAAGTGGGTTTACAGACTGAAAAGCCACGTGGTGGGATTGAATGAGGATATCCTTTGGCATGCGCTCACAAGATGAACCTCCCCCTGTGTGGCACTCTGGATTACCATTGATTTATACCTTTGGCTCAACGTGGCTTGCGTGCAAGGGATGAGTAATATGTTTCCATCTGCTGACTTCTGGAGTTCATGTGTCTTATGTGTCCATTCCCCATCTCTCTCGGTTTAAACCATTTTATGAGGGGTGGTGGGGTGTGGTTAAGTTGGTGATCACTAGCTGGATCAAGACTGACTTCCTGGACTCTTTTACCGGTGGTCGAGAGTTGGATTAGGAATCTGGAATTAGTAGGGAATGTCCCCGGCATTTGTCCTTTTGACATATTGATGCAGTAGGTGGCCTCTACAGTATACGCTCTGTCATACGGCTCTGTAGAGGGCATATGATCGGGAGCAATAACAACGCCCGTTGACATTAACAATAACACTTGTGACAGCAGTATGGGGCCGGACTGTGAAGGGGTGGAACTTTGAAAGCGGGGCTACGCCCTTTTCAGTGTTGGGAATCCTGACGCATACGTGCCCTACGTGATTTGGGGACTTATGCAGAAGCAGGATACTTATTGCTCCACCCGGCGCCTCCATGGTACACTACACGGCAGGGATGAGGCAAGCCTGATTGGCGTGAACCACCTTCAGGACAGTAAGTGGGTTTGACGAGGTGCATACATGCCGGACTTCGCATGTTATTGGTGCTTACAACTGCTGTTTTGCACTGTTTTTTTCTCTCAATGCAGGTTGTGTTCTTAGGGGTTCTCCCTGCCCGCCGCCATTTCGAGTTCTTTAAATCAGTAAACTCGGTGAGAGCAGGCCCGGGGGAGGTATTGAGCCATCTTTTTTATGAAATGTTCACAGAGCCCCGTGTTTGGATTTAAATACAAGTAGATGGAGATATTTGATGTTTCTTGTGTGCGGCAGGAGCTAATACGAATACCTGGAATGTCCAGGGACATAACGTAGTAGGGTATGGCGAAAAGGGTTGATCTAATATTTTCTATGACCCTGACTTTGTGTATGCATCTCCGTCCTCCTATGGGGAGGACGGAGATGCATACACAGCTTAGGATATGATGTCTGCGTGTCAGAGGGCGCCTGTTGACACAGGACTATGGATAGGATGGTAATTACCAGAATTAATCTGACACCTCGTGACACATATGTTTTATCTTTCAGTATTTGCATCCCGTGCTAGGGGAACTGCCTCCACATGTTGGGATCGCTCTATGTTTGAACCCTGGTAATTGACCACACTAAGGTAATGGGGGAGCTTGACTGGGACTAATAGAAGTCCTGAGGAAGACCGACGTGACCCTCTATTGTGGGCATTCTAACAAGGTCAAAACATGTTCACATTGGCAGTCTAAGGAGGGGTGTTGTGAGTACCTAGTAATCTCCCTAACACGCCCATCCTTTACTATTTAAATCCTGACCGTGGAACCCTGGAATAAAGGTGATCAATAGGTGACCCACGAGCCAGTATTAACCTTTTTTTTTTCACTGCACTTGTTTCTATCACTGTCCCCAGTCTGTGGTGGTTGCACTTTGTACACACCATTTTGATTAATTTTTATGTTGTTTTTCTCCCCCCTCCTCCTCCTCTGCTCCATCCTGTGTGTGGCTACGCAAGGGTGTTTTGTAAGCAGACCAGACGATGAAGCATGTCACACACATTTGTGTGTGAGTGAGGGTAGTTTTCGTTAACACAATCTGTGCCACTGCATGTGTATCATTTCGGTTTCCTCTCTACCCCTCGGTGTGAGTATGTTGAATAAGGGTCTTTGGGGTAGATGAGTAGCTGACCCTCTCCCCTTGCTTTTGTGTAAGTACCAATTCCCATTTTCCCAAGTACCACAAACCTATATGGTCATTCAATTGTATCAAATCCCATGGTGGCGTCGAGGGACACCACCACTGCATCTTCCCTCAGTGTATCTATTCTGCCCATTACACCATGTAAAAGTTGAGAGGTATTTCTTGCTGACAAAGCCAGATTGGTCAGGGTGCACCAGTTTCGCAATAACCCCAAGCAGCTGTCTTGCTGGGGGCTAATTTATACAGTTCAATAGGTAAACCATTTGGGCCCATTGCCTTCCCAGACCGCAATTTGCCAATTGCTCGCTCCACTTCTGTGTGCGTGATGTCGCTATCTGAAATGGAGAGTGTAGGAAGGTACATCCTGACTATGGTTGCCCCCAACTTTTTGCCCTGTGTTTTAGCTGGTTTTGGACATAGTCGACCTGGGACCCTGCCAATCAGGACCCCAGGCCTACTGCTCTCTCTTTAAAATGGATTCCATGTACCCTAGGTACATTTCCAATTGGTACTGGGCCACCTTATCAGACCCTGTAACTCAGGGCATAGGTGTACCCAGGGCTGCCAGGGGCTGCAGCATGTATTATGCCACCCCTGGCTGGCCTCCTAAATTTGACACAACTGGCTGCATGACAGCTGGGGCAAAGTCGTGTAATCACCCTTTGCTGTAGGTGTAGTATACCTATACCTAACCCTAAAATGGACACACAGATTCCTATCAGTCACTCCTATGGCAGGCCTTGACAATCCTGAAGGCAGAGTGCTTGGAATCGTGTGAGATGGTGCTCTGGCATGAGCTGAGCCTGTCTGCAGCTTGCGGAACCAAGTCCTAATAGCTGTTCCATGATATCGCATACCATATACTCTTAAGTGCATTATAATCCTCGCGGTTAAATGCTAACTTTGGTATTGCTTTATCAAAACATGTCGAGTAAGGTGTCATACGAATTGGAATACTAACCCCTCGCCAATTCTGGCGACGGGGTTAGCATTCCACCCTTCTAGAGGGACACGACATGTATGTAACTGTGAACCCCGGTTAAAGTTAACTGAAGCCTCAGCTCCACAAAATGGATGCTGCCACCACAGACACGAGTCTGACCTCCTGCTGCTGGGAGTCCTTCCAGCGAGGGAGGCCTGGACAAAGGGTTTCCTGTCCGGGGCGGTGCTAGCACCGTCCCAGACATGGTTTTGTGTATCCTGGGTAGGCAGGGCTTTTCAGGAAGGTGACTGCTGAGTGGCACCCCGGTGCTCACTACGCATAGGCCAGTCAGAACCAGTTCCAGGGGCACACCAGCCCCTGGCCTGGGGAAGTCCGGCAGGGGAGAGGGGTGTAACCACCCCCCTCCTGGTCCCACCCATAGGCAGGACCTAGTCACCGGGTCAGCCCCCTTTTTTAGTATAAAGATAGGAGCGGGCCCCCTGTTCAAATTAGATCATCTTTGGAATCAAGATACCACTTTCTTCGAAAGGACTTCACGATTTCTTCTTCAAGATTCTCCCTTGTGGCTAAGGAGTAGTCACCCTGCATCCGCAGGCACCATCCTAAAGAACACTGCGGTCTGCTGCAAGTCCTTCATCACGAATCCGACGACCCAGCTCGACGAGACCCGGCTTCCCTGGCACCTCTGACCTCTACTCACCTCTACAGCCCAGCTGAGAACCGTGAGTGCGACGAGACCTCAAGGGACCGACGATCGCCAAGACTGCACGACATCTTTACTGCAAGCCCACCGTGTCCTCCACTGGTGAGTGCTTTGGGGTCCGAGAAGCCCCGACCCTGCGCAGCTCCAGCACCCAAGATCAGCCCCCCTGCATCTCCACGATCTGCGTGGGGCCCTTCTGCTGTTTGCTGTGCACCGCGTTGTTTGGCTACTAGCCGGCTGGCTTGTGGCCCTCTGAACGACGCCCAACGACTTCACGACTGCTGGTCTGGTTGCTCCAGGCTGGCCTTTGCTTCCTTCTTCAAGAGAGGCACCCCGGACCCTCCTGGTCCACTCCAGACGCCATTTTAGGTCCACCGCGTGGGCTTGAATTTGCCAAGGCTTTGTTGCCCAATCCTGGGTCCAGCGACGCCGACAGCTTCTATCTTCGTGGGACAGCTCGATCCTCCATCCTGGTCGCCGACAACGCCTCCTGGTCCGTGAGATCTTCGAGTCAAGCGTCACCCACTCACCTAGTCGAGGTGGCTACCATCCGGTGCCCTCCTGGTGCCCACTGACTACTGGCTAGTAGTCTCGAACTTGGTCCCCTCTGCTTTCAGGTGTCATCTATCTTCAAGATCCAGGCTTGGATCCGACTGAACTTTCTTCACTGGTCACCGGCCAGCATCTTTTCTTCCGGCTCCTGGTCCGTCTACGAGGATTCCCGACGTCTTTTCAGACCTATGCAGCTGCAGCCCCTGGGCTAGGTAACTTCGGCATTTCGGTGCCCCAGCATAGCCTCACTATCCAAGGGTCAGAATCTACTTTCGTTTTCTCCCTACCAGGTCGGGTTCGCCCGAGAACACTAACTTTCTAATTCCTAGCTACCATAGACTTTTGTCCCGCATCTCGCGTGAGAGTGCACACACTGCACCCGAGTCCCCTAGGCCTCCTAGACATAATCTAACGATTCCCTAGTCAAGTCCTAGCGATTCCAAAAGCTATTAGTACTGTACTTACCTGCTAGGAATTTCGCATTCCACTTTCAGAGTATATGGTTTTCCGTGCCCCTCGGGCATTTGTATATACTGTGCTAACTTAAGTATTTTTGTAAGAGTTTTGGTTTGTGCTTAGTACCCTGTCCTCATAAAGAGTACAGGGCTGTTGTGATCTTTAAATAAATAACTGTTTATTTTCATAACACTTGTGTGGTGTCCTTTCACTTGGTATTCAAGGGGTATATGTGTGGTAAACAGCTGGCTTAACGCGCCCTCTCGAGTCTTTAGCCTTAGACTGCTCGTATCCACGCTACTAGGATAGCTGGTCTATAAGGTTGACTTACAACCAATCATCAATAAGGGTTGCTGGACTGATACATAGTGTTCACTAGAATAGTGAGCACTGCATATCAGGCCACCTTCTCACATTGGTGAGCAGCGGTTGGGATTTGAGCTTGCTGTTGTTTTACCACACGTATCCTAAGAATATCTTGTTGAAAGATCACATAAAGGACTGTTAGGTACATATAACTAAAGCTTAGAATACTCTGAGTTCTACTGAACCAGCTGTTGTAGCTCCTCAAGGCTTAGCACACCTTGGCTGCAACTCTTAGCAAGGGATCAGTAGGTAAACACATAGTGTAGGTAGGTGCATCACTTACACCACACTAGAATCAGCATGTCAGACAAAGGAGGAAACTCTGAGTATCCCCTTGTGTCAGTGGACCTTCCACAGGTCACTTCTAAATATGCTGCTCTTAGCTTCCATGAGATGAGACAAGTGTGTACTCTCAGGAAACTAAAACAGGGGTCTAACCCCACCACTTCCTTTCTGATTGGTCTCTTAGAGGCTTATGATGCCAGTAGGGCTGGTAACCCAGACCCTTCTAATCCAGAAGGAAGTTTGCCCTCCTTACAGGGTCCCTTTGATATCCATCCCCTCCATGAGGCAGATGATGCTGAGGAGGAGGATGAGTTGTCTGGGGATGAGGCAGATAAGGGACAGGTAGAGGTCAGTAGACTAACCCGGACCAACTTAAGCAGACATGAGAGGGACTCTAGGGGAGCCCTGGGGCCACTCTCAGGTCAGCTTAACATTGGGAATGGACGAGTTAGGTCTCTATCTAGAGGCTCTAACAGATCCCTTCATACCAATGGCTCTCAACGTTCCTCTCAAAGGGGAATGACATCTCCCCAGAGGAGAGTGTATGAGGCAAAGGAAAAGGCAGCCAATCTGAGGATTGAAAGGGAAGAACTTGCCCTGGCCAAAGAAAGGCTTGCCTTTGCTAGAGAGCAACAATTGAGTGGGGCAGTCCCCACTGGTGGCAGCAATAATCCTAGCAATAGGGAAAGGAGTTTTGATAAAAAGCACCTGAATAAGATAGTGCCCCCCTTTAAAGAAGGGGATGACATCCACAAATGGATTACTGCTTTGGAGAGAGCCTGCACTGTGCAGGGTGTTCCCCAAAGTCAGTGGGCAGCTATCTTGTGGCTCTCCTTTGATGGTAAAGGTAGAGATAAGCTCCTCACCACAAGGGTGGAGGATGCTAACAATTACCAAATCTTGAAGAATACACTGGTTGATGGGTTTGGTTTAACCACTGAACAATACAGGATGCTGTTCAGAGACACCCAGAAAACTCAGTCTCAAGATTGGACTGACTTTGTTGATTGTGCCACTAAGGCTTTTGAAGGCTGGCTACTGGGTAGTAAGGTTACTGATTTTAAAGGATTGTATAATCTAATTATGAGGGAGCAAATCTTAAATAATTGTCAGAACCAGTTATTACATCAGCACCTGGTAGACTCTGATCTGACCTCTCCACAGGAATTGGGTAAGAGGGCAGACAAATGGGTCAGAACCAGGGTTAGGCCTAAAAACCAGGGTGGTGACCAGAAAAAGGAATCAACCAAGCCTCAAGAGAAGGGTGGGGATAAATCCTCAGAGAAGACTTCCCAAGGGCCCCAAAACTCCAACAAGGGTGGTGGGTCCCAGAACACTCCTTCAGAACAAAAGAAACCTTATTGCCATACCTGTAAACAGGTGGGTCATTACAAAAGTGATGTCAGTTGCCCTAAAAATGGTAATAAGGGAAACATACCCCCAGGTAATACTCCTAAACCTCCTGTTACCACTAGTGGTAATCCCCCAGGTGGTGGGAGTGCCCCCAAGAATGTGGTGGGCATTACTTTGGGCAATCAGGAGGACTATGGCCTAGCCAGGTTCCCTGACCACACTCTTGTCTGTGAGACTGGCATGGGGTTTGCCAACTTCACTACTGGACCCCACATTTTGGGAAAGTATAGACAAGAAGTTTTAGTGAATGGTCGGAAAGTTGAGGCATTCAGAGACACAGGGGCCAGCCTCACCATGGTGAGTGACCATCTGGTCCCCTCTGCTCAACTGACCCCTGGTTTTACTTATCAGGTGACAGACATTCATGGAGTGAAGAGAAGGCATCCCATGGCAGTAGTCAAGCTCAGTTGGGGTAATGTCACAGGGCCCATGAGAGTGGCAGTGACAGATAACCTACCTGTAGATTGCTTACTGGGGAATGACCTGGAACTCTCAGCATGGGCTGAGGTGGAGCAAGAAACTCACTCCAGAATGATAGGCCTATCCAGACAGGTTAGTGGGGCAGTAATAGATACAGCCCCAGTCCAAGCACCATTCCTCCCTGAAAAGGTTGGAAGGGCAGTGGTAGCCACTGCCCAGGCTCAGACAGACTTTCCAGAACAGGATAGGAGGGCTGTGACAGTCACAGCCCAAACACAGACTGAGTGCCCTCCTGAAAAGGTTGAAATGGTCTCAGCCTCTACTCAAACAGATAGTGAGGTTGTGAAGCCTGAAACAATGGATCACTCCACTCAAACAGAGAGCATTGAGGAGGAAGAAGAGTCTTCCCCCTCCCAGACACTAGGTGAGAGCCAGCCTCCTCAGGGAACTGACTCTACCCCTGTTGAAGGAACTGCCCCAGAGGTAGTCAGGCCTAGCCTGGCAGAGCCCCTGATGGCAGTGGACCCTTCCCAGGTGGGACCCAGTCTGGAGCAGGTAACCTGCACCTCTCTACCCTGCCTCAGTCAGCCCAGGGCTGTGGAGGTCAGGGAGGCCAGTGGTGGACCCAAAAGGGCCCCCTGTCCAAAAGAACCCCTTAATCAACAGATTAGGATCACTGAAGCTGGTAAACCTAGCCAAGTGAAAATAGAACAGACTCCTGAGGGATCCCCCTTAAAAGTAGTTAGGGAACTCCCACAGCTGGACACTGGTGGGCACAGCCAAACATGGGGCCTAAAAACCCCAGACCTGACCTGTACCTCCAGTAAGCCAAACAGAGGGACTCAGCCTCCAGCTTTAGGTAGCCAGAGGCTGACCCTGAGAGCTCAGTGCATCTCAGCTAAAGAAAGAAAGGCACACATGATGGATGGTGATTGGAGGAAGTTGAGCCCAAAGGTAGAGGAGCCTCACTTCAGTACTCCAACCCAGCATCAGCCTTCTTCTTTCCCAAGACACACCAGAAACAGAGATTCCCTATGGTGGAGACCCTCAGATACCCTTAGGGTGAGGGGTTGCCTAGTGGACCATGACACAGGGGGAAACCAAGCCAGAGCTGGTCCTTCCTTATATGGCCACTTAGGTAATAGAGGCTTACCTGGGCAAGGATAGCCTTATCTCCTTTCGTTTGGGGGGGGGTTGTGTAGGAAGGTACATCCTGACTATGGTTGCCCCCAACTTTTTGCCCTGTGTTTTAGCTGGTTTTGGACATAGTCGACCTGGGACCCTGCCAATCAGGACCCCAGGCCTACTGCTCTCTCTTTAAAATGGATTCCATGTACCCTAGGTACATTTCCAATTGGTACTGGGCCACCTTATCAGACCCTGTAACTCAGGGCATAGGTGTACCCAGGGCTGCCAGGGGCTGCAGCATGTATTATGCCACCCCTGGCTGGCCTCCTAAATTTGACACAACTGGCTGCATGACAGCTGGGGCAAAGTCGTGTAATCACCCTTTGCTGTAGGTGTAGTATACCTATACCTAACCCTAAAATGGACACACAGATTCCTATCAGTCACTCCTATGGCAGGCCTTGACAATCCTGAAGGCAGAGTGCTTGGAATCGTGTGAGATGGTGCTCTGGCATGAGCTGAGCCTGTCTGCAGCTTGCGGAACCAAGTCCTAATAGCTGTTCCATGATATCGCATACCATATACTCTTAAGTGCATTATAATCCTCGCGGTTAAATGCTAACTTTGGTATTGCTTTATCAAAACATGTCGAGTAAGGTGTCATACGAATTGGAATACTAACCCCTCGCCAATTCTGGCGACGGGGTTAGCATTCCACCCTTCTAGAGGGACACGACATGTATGTAACTGTGAACCCCGGTTAAAGTTAACTGAAGCCTCAGCTCCACAAAATGGATGCTGCCACCACAGACACGAGTCTGACCTCCTGCTGCTGGGAGTCCTTCCAGCGAGGGAGGCCTGGACAAAGGGTTTCCTGTCCGGGGCGGTGCTAGCACCGTCCCAGACATGGTTTTGTGTATCCTGGGTAGGCAGGGCTTTTCAGGAAGGTGACTGCTGAGTGGCACCCCGGTGCTCACTACGCATAGGCCAGTCAGAACCAGTTCCAGGGGCACACCAGCCCCTGGCCTGGGGAAGTCCGGCAGGGGAGAGGGGTGTAACCACCCCCCTCCTGGTCCCACCCATAGGCAGGACCTAGTCACCGGGTCAGCCCCCTTTTTTAGTATAAAGATAGGAGCGGGCCCCCTGTTCAAATTAGATCATCTTTGGAATCAAGATACCACTTTCTTCGAAAGGACTTCACGATTTCTTCTTCAAGATTCTCCCTTGTGGCTAAGGAGTAGTCACCCTGCATCCGCAGGCACCATCCTAAAGAACACTGCGGTCTGCTGCAAGTCCTTCATCACGAATCCGACGACCCAGCTCGACGAGACCCGGCTTCCCTGGCACCTCTGACCTCTACTCACCTCTACAGCCCAGCTGAGAACCGTGAGTGCGACGAGACCTCAAGGGACCGACGATCGCCAAGACTGCACGACATCTTTACTGCAAGCCCACCGTGTCCTCCACTGGTGAGTGCTTTGGGGTCCGAGAAGCCCCGACCCTGCGCAGCTCCAGCACCCAAGATCAGCCCCCCTGCATCTCCACGATCTGCGTGGGGCCCTTCTGCTGTTTGCTGTGCACCGCGTTGTTTGGCTACTAGCCGGCTGGCTTGTGGCCCTCTGAACGACGCCCAACGACTTCACGACTGCTGGTCTGGTTGCTCCAGGCTGGCCTTTGCTTCCTTCTTCAAGAGAGGCACCCCGGACCCTCCTGGTCCACTCCAGACGCCATTTTAGGTCCACCGCGTGGGCTTGAATTTGCCAAGGCTTTGTTGCCCAATCCTGGGTCCAGCGACGCCGACAGCTTCTATCTTCGTGGGACAGCTCGATCCTCCATCCTGGTCGCCGACAACGCCTCCTGGTCCGTGAGATCTTCGAGTCAAGCGTCACCCACTCACCTAGTCGAGGTGGCTACCATCCGGTGCCCTCCTGGTGCCCACTGACTACTGGCTAGTAGTCTCGAACTTGGTCCCCTCTGCTTTCAGGTGTCATCTATCTTCAAGATCCAGGCTTGGATCCGACTGAACTTTCTTCACTGGTCACCGGCCAGCATCTTTTCTTCCGGCTCCTGGTCCGTCTACGAGGATTCCCGACGTCTTTTCAGACCTATGCAGCTGCAGCCCCTGGGCTAGGTAACTTCGGCATTTCGGTGCCCCAGCATAGCCTCACTATCCAAGGGTCAGAATCTACTTTCGTTTTCTCCCTACCAGGTCGGGTTCGCCCGAGAACACTAACTTTCTAATTCCTAGCTACCATAGACTTTTGTCCCGCATCTCGCGTGAGAGTGCACACACTGCACCCGAGTCCCCTAGGCCTCCTAGACATAATCTAACGATTCCCTAGTCAAGTCCTAGCGATTCCAAAAGCTATTAGTACTGTACTTACCTGCTAGGAATTTCGCATTCCACTTTCAGAGTATATGGTTTTCCGTGCCCCTCGGGCATTTGTATATACTGTGCTAACTTAAGTATTTTTGTAAGAGTTTTGGTTTGTGCTTAGTACCCTGTCCTCATAAAGAGTACAGGGCTGTTGTGATCTTTAAATAAATAACTGTTTATTTTCATAACACTTGTGTGGTGTCCTTTCACTTGGTATTCAAGGGGTATATGTGTGGTAAACAGCTGGCTTAACGCGCCCTCTCGAGTCTTTAGCCTTAGACTGCTCGTATCCACGCTACTAGGATAGCTGGTCTATAAGGTTGACTTACAACCAATCATCAATAAGGGTTGCTGGACTGATACATAGTGTTCACTAGAATAGTGAGCACTGCATATCAGGCCACCTTCTCACAGAGAGGTCTCCTGTTGAAAGGACAAGGAGGGTCATGTCTGACAAAAGGGAGTCTGCTTCCTCTTCAGTTGACTGTGCGGGACTTCTGTATGCTCTGAAAATGGTCCGCAAATCTATTTGCTATTTATTGTGGGTCTGTCAACTGTGACTGACTCATCCCTCAACTCAGTCACCAGTCTGTTGGCTAGTTCTCTTCTGTCTGGCCACTCCAACAGTTGCCCTGCTTTGTCCCCGGCTTCATAGATCCTACAAAACGTGGCTCTATGCTGCATCTGTGCATCATCTGTGGCAAGATCCCAGTACTCTTAGTTTAATCTCCACGCCCGCCTCCCTGCTTCCTGCAATCTGGGCTGAAAACCGCACCTATCCCCAACTATGCAGAAGGCCAGTCGCCCCATATAGAAACTATTAAAGAAAGCGGGGGGGGGGGGGGGGGGGGTTTGTTGGTTGTTCTCTATACCTTTCACTATGTAGCTGTAAAAGTTCTAATTCTGGAAGTCACTTGTCCAAAATGTAGTAGAGCTTCTGTCGGCTGACACATACTGTCCGATATGGTACCCTGCGTGTCAACAGCTTTGCAGTTACTGGTTTTGTTCTCCAGTCACACTTTAAGGGTTTTCCATCTTTTTGACGACGTGGGTTCGCATCAGGTGATGTCTGCTTGTTAGGGGAATGGACCCTTCTCTGCCTGCCGCCGTTTCTATTGACCGGCCTCCACCCACCCAGCCATTCCTGTGCCGAATCTGGAGTATCAAAAAACCATGCCCTCCCCTCCCATACATAATCTCGCAGGGATCAACATTGAATATTTAAGTCCTTTCTCGAAGTTTACTTTTGGTTCCCTGAAAAGAGTGCCTCTGTTTCTGCACATTGACTGAAGTCGGGGAAGAAAGTCCCCATGCTATTATCAATTTAAATTGGCGGTGCAGTGCAGACGGTTTGCAAAACTATGTTGTGGTCTCTAAATTTGAGGAGGCGCGAGAGCAGAGGTCTTGGGGGAACCCCAGGTTTTGGCCTTCCACCTTGAACGCGATGTGCCCCCTCCACCAAGAAATTAAATAGGTTTTAAGTTTTTTATGTTTGGTAATAAGGCCTTCTACAAAGAGATCCGGGCTGTTCCCCTCCGATCGCTTCGGCACCCAGGATTCACATTGTTTCGGTGCGACCTCCCCTTAATCGTCCAGTTTGCTTTCCATCGCTTTAATAACTACTTGCAGGTCTTTGATTTGTTGCTGCATCATTTTAGAATCATGGCTGAGATCTGTTTTGCCAGTTTTCATCGCCTTCACCTTTTTGCCCTCAGTAGTGTTACCTCGGTAGTTATGGAGTCCATCCTACTCTCAAGCGACGTGCGCCCACGGTAATGGCAGCCATAATATCTTCCAGAGAGGGGTCGCCCGACTCCTGCGGTGTAGTGGACTTTATTGTCGCATTCTTGGCTAAGTCGATACTGCTCTTCCTCAGCCACTGAGTGTTCGATGGTCATCTTGATCGGAGTCTTCACCGAAGATATCCAGCATGTCATCTACTTGTTGGCGCTGCATCTCCAGACATCGAGCCAGACGATCAAAGAGTTTTTCGTCCGAAACGATTTGCACGATTCGCAGTCTTCTTAGCGCTCCTGATACAAGCACAAGTTACACACCTCGTGCGATTCGGTGCATGAGTACTTGTGGCACAGAGGACAGAATTTGAATGGAGTCCATTGCATCGACGAAGAGCTGGACCAACAAGTTTAGGCCGAAGGACAAAACTTTCCGATCGAAATTGGAGATTTCCTTGACCAAATCGATAAGCTGAGAAGTGGGAAACTTAAACGAAACAATACTGTAGAGGGCTGAGTGGATTGCGCACCGAGGGGAACCCGAAGAACGGTTTCTAACCGGAGCGTAGCAATACAGGTCAGAACCAGATGGTGGAAAAAACTATTTAACAATGGAGTTGATGCCCATGTGCACTATCGTCGAAAGGAGGAGTCACCTTACCCTGTGACTAGGATAGACTTCTTGGAAGTAAAATAACTTGCAAACATCCAGATCCAACACTAGAAGGCAGGAGTTTGCAAAGCATGTGTATCTACAGCACACATGCCTCAAAGGTAATATTTCCTGTTTATAGCATGTGCTGCTGTATATTACATGCACTGAATAAACTGTAAAGCAGTAGTGGCACATAAAGCAGTGGCTAGTGAGCAGATTGCCAAACAAAAGCTTCCTGCCAGCTTTGAAGACTCACAAAATAATGTGTGATGTTTATCATGTACACTATTTTCAGATGTCAGCTATTGGTATGTTCTCTAAGAAGGTAGAACATCTAGTGAGTTTTGCTTTATCAAACCATATTCGTATGCATTTAACTACTCATCTGTTAAGGCCCCACACCTGCCCTGAAAAAAAGTTACTTACCCTTTAAGCATCTCTTTGTAGCAGTAGTGCTGTAGATTCACATTTTGCATACTCCCATCTACTGTTGGCTCCAGACATTAAAAGTTACTTTTCTTCTATGAGGTTTATAGTCGCGAGGTGACTAATAAGTCCTCCCTGGTTCCACAATGTGCATGAGCCACTGCTCCACCATTAGCTTGTTCGCCATCCAGTGGGGTTATAATGATAGCTAGGAAGATTGTATTGGAGGGGGGGGGGGGGGGGGGGGGGGGGGTGGGGGGGGGGGTTGGAATGTGGGAATTCTGCCCAGGTATGGGGAGTTGGGAGGATGTATAGCAACCAACAGCAACTTACTGAATAGGCAAAACTACCTTTTTTTCTTTTTAGGAAGAGTGGATTTATCCTTGTGAACTTTTCCGAAAGGTTCTTCTGATGTCAGTGCTTGCAACTCACTAACTCCTCTGAGGGAGGTTGCAACAAGGACGGTTACCTTCCATGATAGAAAATAAATGTCATCATAATGCAGTGGCTGAAAAGGAGGTCCTTAGGTCTTACCAGAATTACATTTAGGTCCCATGTAAGGGGGCTGGAAGAGTTATAGTGGTGCATTTTCTGTTTTGCATATAAGCTACCACAACATCTAGATGTAATGTTATAGAAATGCATGCTAATCCTGCTTTTTGAAAATGAAATAGGCAATAATTAATATTTTGCACGGATGGTGTAAGAAATCTACCCGATTACTTCTACAGTAATAAACCGATCTTCAATTTTGTGGCATACAGAGCCTATGTGGTTGGCTTGCATTCCTTGTGTAGAATCTGCATACACTGCATAGGAAGAACATAAGTTACTTACCAGTAAACTGTGGGTCTCCAGTATTGGTGTCTTTCATAGATTCACATGCTTGAATAATTCCCCGTCGTCAAAGTGGGAGTCCCACGGTAAATAACATAGTAGTAAGAAGCATATATACATAAATATATACATAATATATACACATAAAATATTCCATAATATGTATATTCTTTAAAAAAAAAAAAAGTCTAAAAGCACCATAGAACAAAATAGGCCCATAGAAAGCATTGAGGGAGAGCTCACTTTAGTAACATCAATGTCATTATAATAGTCCACTTTCCAGCCAATCAGGCTGTAGCACCCTCTAGAACCTTCTCCTCAGAAGCTGAAGCCCTCAGATTTTCGTAGCACAGGAGTGACCAAGAGTGCATGAGGAGAATAGAGCCTCTGAGGGGAGGAAGGGTGGGTCGCATGTGAATCTATAAAAGACACCAATCCTGGAGAACCTCAGTTTACATGTAAGTAACTTCTGTTCTTCTCCAGTATTAGGGATGTCTTTCATAGATTCACATGCTTGAATAAGAGTAGAAAGCAGTACACCACAATAAAAATCATAAAAGGCAATAAAGAAAGTTGCATCGTATAGATATATACAGGCAACATTGCACATCCATAAGAAAAAACCTTTTATGATAGGAGGCGGGAAGCAACAGAGGCTCACCTTATTTGAAGAGGTTTCGAAGCACCGCTTGACCCACAGCAGTGTCCGCAGCGTTCACGGTCTCCAGACATTAGTGCCTCGTAAACGTGTGCCTACTGGACCACGTTGACGCCCTGCAGATCTGATGCAGAGGCACTCCTGCAAACAGGGCAGTAGAGGAAGCAACTGCTCTCGTCGAGTGTGCCAGCTCGTTGATGGCAGAAGGAGATGGCAGAAGAAATCCAACGAGTGATTGTTTGCTTAGTGACCGGATGACCCTTACGCATCCTTCCATAGGCCATGAAGAGTTGCTCAGACTTTCGAAATGCAGCAGTGCGTTGGATGTAGAATTTGAGGCACCGGTTCAGGTCAAGGGGATGAAGAGTGCGCTCAGCTGGAGACTGAGGATTGGGGAAGAAAGTCTTAAAAATTATCGGTTCATTAAGGTGGAAGTCCGATGGAACCTTCGGAATAAACGTAGGGTTTGTACAAAGAGCAACAGCGTCCTTTGAGAATTGGAGAAAGGGCAGCTGTATGGTAAAAGCGTGGATGTCATTCACTCTCCTAGATGACGTAAGTGCGAGGAGGAGGAAAACTTTCCAAGTAAGGAATTTCAATTCCGTTGAGTGAATAGGTTCAAAAGGAGGTTTGAGAAGTTGGGCTAGGACCAGATTTAGACCCCAATCCGGTGGAGGACGCCGGATAGATGGAAACAACCGGAATAGACCTTTAAAGAACTGGCAAATGATCCGAGAGGAGTACAGAGACGTAGATCCATCATGTTGAAAACGGGAAAGTGCCGCCAGGAAAACCTTGAGGGAAGAATGGAAAAGTCCCGATTTTGCCAAAAGGAGGAAGAAAGGCAAGATCTGCTCAGGAGTAGCGAGCATAGGATCAATGTTTTTCGAATGGCACCAGACACAAAACAGTTTCCACTTTAATTTATAGGTCTTAACGGTTGAAGGAGCACGTGCTCGAGCAAGGACCTCTCTGCAGTCCGGATCAAAATTCATATGGGCGAACTCATGGTGTTCAGGTTCCAAGCGTGAAGCTGGAGAGATGCCGGGTCTTTATGGCAAATCGGACCCCGAATCATGGTGAGCAGGTGAGGCAGCGGATGAAGAGGGATTGGATCGCACCGAGAAAGAAGAATTAGATCCGTGAACCACGGTCGACGTGGCCACCTGGGCGCAATCAACAGGATGTGACACGGTTGAAACCTCATTCTGCGCAGAAGGCGAGGTACAAGGGGGATCAGCGGAAAAGCGCACATGAATTCGTTCGACCAGTTGATCGAAAATGCATTCCCGCTCGATCCTTTGTGGGGATGCCAACTTGCATAGCGTGGGCATTTGCGGTCGAGTGGAGTCGCAAACAGATCCACATCTGGGCACCCCCACCTGCAAAACACGTACTCTAGAGTTGACTGATGAGTTCCCACTCGTGGTGGTCTGTGGTCCATCTGCTGAGAGAGTCTGCAAGGGCGTTGGAAATGCCCGTGACGTGAAAAGCGGTCAAGTGAACACGATATTGTATTGCCCACTTCCAGATCTGTTGTGCCTGTTTGGAGAGCGGGAGAGATCTCGTACCTCCTTGCTTGTTGAGGTAGTGCATACTGGTGGTGTTGTCTGTACGCACCAACAAAGACTCTTCCACCAGTAGTCGAAACTATTTTAGGGCGAGAAAGATAGCCAGGAGCTCCAGCCGATTGATGTGCCACTTGCGCTGGTTGAATGTCCATTTGCCCTTGATTGACATCTCCTCTAGGTGTGCTCCCCAACCCTCTAAGGAAGCATCCGTCGTAAGGGTAAGCGTTGTGGCCGGCTCTTGAAACAGACGCTGTATTGTGATGTTTGGAAGGTGAGTCCACCATTCCAATGCGCCCTGGACGCGAGGGGTCAGGAAGACTTGGTCGTTGAACGACCGGGAGACTTGCCGCCATTGCTTGTCCAATTCTTTTTGAAGGACTCGCATGTGCAACCTGCAATTGGGGATCAGTGCTATGCAGGACGACGTCATGCACAGAAAGGATTTGAACATCCGGACAGAAACGGACCTCTTTGAGCATAAAAGAGCCACCAGTTTGATGATGCGATCTAGGCGCTCTTGCGAAACCAACACTTTCGCTAGACGTGTATCTATCAACGCTCCTAGAAAGACTCTGTTGTGAGGGATGCACATGTGACTTTTCGTAGTTGATGTAAAGACCCAAGCTTTGCAAGAGGGAAAGGCAAGTCTGAGTGTGTTTTGCTGCGTGGAAGGTTGGTGCCTTTATTAAGCAGTCGTCCAAGTAAGGGTAGATTTGTATGCCTTGTAGGCGTAGATAAGCTGCAACCGGGGCCATGATCTTTGTGAAGACCCTCGGCGCGGAACGAAGTCCAAAAGGTAGAACCTTGAATTGGTAGTGCTTTGATCCCACTGTGAAACTGAGGTACTTTCTGTGTCTTTGATGGATTGGCACATGGAAGTATGCATCCTGGAGGTCGATTGTAGAGAGGAATTCTTCTGGATTCAGGAACTGAAAGATTTCCAGCAAGATCAGCATGCGAAATGTCTTGGACTCGATAAATTTGTTGAGGGCTCTGAGGTCTAAAAATCAGGCGCCACTCTCCTGACTTTCCTGATAAGAAAAAAGCGGGAATAAAAGCCCATCCCCTGTTTTCGAAGAACCTCTTCGACTGCACCTTTCTGAATCATAACTGCAACTTGTGCAAACAGTTCCTTTAGATGATGAATTCCAGAGTGTGGCCTCTTTGGATGACCCAAGTTGCAAAAGTCATTTTTTATTGGAGGAGTTACCACCTCTGTAAGTGGTTTTCCACCTGTATGGTCTGGAGTCAGTCTGTCGAGACTGCGATTGGTTTGAATAACGCTGCCTGTTGTCACTGTAGGAGCGGTATTGGTAGGAGCCACGAAAATTAGAGGGTGTACCACTACCACGTGCTCCACGAAATGGCCTCTTCCGGTATTGCAAAGAACCGAGGGCGCGAGCAGTGTCAGTGTCCTTTTTAATGGATTCCAAGGCGTCGTCCACATGTTTACCGAAGAGGGACTCACCATCGAAGGGCAAGTCTAGTATCTTCGCTTGCACCTCCGGCTGAAAAGACGTAGACTTGAGCCAGCCTTGTCTCCGTAAAACTGCAGCGCCAGCTAACTGCCTGAAGCCAGTCGAGGAAATATCAACCGATCATTTCAGAGGAAATTTTCTCACCCTCTTGCACAATCTTTTGCGCTTCAGCTCTGGATGCTCCAGGGATGAGGTCAACCAATGCAGCAATTTCCGACCACATTTGTCGGTCGTAACGGCCGAGGATGGCTAAGGAATTTGCAGCCCGTACAGTGGTTGCAGCCATTGTTGAATTTCTTTTTCCAATGGTGTCCAGACAGCAACCATCCTGGTCCGGTGGTGATGTTTAGGAAGATAAAGGATTCCGTGACCTCTTTTGAGCAGCCTGAGTAATGACAGAATCAGGTTTTGGCTGGGAAACTAAACAGGCAGGCGTATCCACAGGAGCCCTACACTTTTTGTTGATACGCGGAAGTATAGCCGGCACAGAATTGGGCTGTTCCATCAATTTAAGTCCTTCTTTCCATATGAAGTCTATGATTGGGATGGAATGCACCTGCTTCAATGGCTGGTCTTTAAAATCATAGAGGAAGCAGTCCTCCTGCCTGACTTCCATCGGCAAGTGAAAGTGTTTGGCAGCCCTTTACATCAAAAGATGGAAACCTCCAATGTCAACTGGAAGAGACGCCAGAGGAGAAGTAGGTGGAGGCGGCGGAGTCTGCGCCTGGTAATTGTCGCAATCTGCTATTGCAGCGTCATCATCTGGGTCTGTGTCCGTATTATTGCCAGTATTCTTTAGTTACCAAGATGGCCGCCTGGTAGGAGCTCCTGTGAAGAGCTCCCGGGGCTTGGGATCCCTCAACGGGCATTATCCCTGCTAGCACCCACCGGCACGACCACCAGCACGACGGAACGGGAACCGAAAGAGCAGCACAAGAAGCCGGATCGCTCACTAACTGGATTAGCGGTAGCTGGAGTCTGAAAACGCAGACACCACCATCGCTGGAGCACCGGGAGCCTGCTGAACCCTCACCGCGGATCACCCTGCCATAAGACCAGCACTGGCAGCTGGAGTCTCAAAACGCAGACACCACCATCGCTGGAGCCCCGGGGGCCTGCTGAACCCTCACCGAGGGTCATACTACATCACCTGCATCGGAGGGCTGAGAGAGGACCCCCCCCCCCCCCCCCCTCCGCCCGCTCAGCAGATACGTGGGCTGGAAAGTAAAGGAAAGCACCGGAAAGTAACGAAGGAGCTCCAGAGGCACCGGGGGACAAAACGGACTCCAAGGACTCACGGCAGTACAGGAAGGCACCCCCAGAACCGCAGAGGCGGCTGAAGCGCCGGGGGTCTGCCTAACGGACGTCGCCCGCACGCTCCTCAGCAGGGGAACAGTGAGTCACAGGGAATCACGGAGACTGTGGAGTGGTAAAAGACCGGCCGCGCCAAAGCAAAGGAGCCCCAGCGGCATCAAAAAGGCCCCCTCCCGCCCGCACCACGGGGGAGGACGCTGGCCACTGTGACTGCAAAGGGACACGGCAGCAGACCCCCGCTCCCCCCCCCCCCCCCTTCACCCAGCAACGCAGAGACGACGACGGAGGAGTAGTGACTGCCACCGGCTGCCCCAGAAATTGGATGTGATCGGAGGATGTGGCGCCCTGCCCTGAGGAGCGGGAGAAGTGAACCCCGAGACCAAAAAGAGCTGCAGGAGCAGCAGAAGTCCGCAGCATGCCCCATTGTCACTGTTGGCTACATGTAATCGTCTGACCGGCCTCATAGGGTAACACGGAGCCCTGATTTGACATCACGTTCACACAGTGCACACAGAGCTACGAAGGAGATGGGTCTGAGTCATTTTCGGAATACAACATAACAGTCCTTCTGCAAAATTCGGCAAAACTCTGCTGGCAAGCGCAACAGGCACACAGTGCCTCAAGGTATTTATTTCTCCCACTCGCCCACCTAAAAAACTACCTCCTTTGTTCAAAATGGCTGGGGCCATAAAAGTGTAGCCATAAATCCCCCCTTCCCCTTCCTACCTACCTCTGATGTCCACGAGGCCCCTCAGCTAACTCCCCCACACAGAGATAAGAATTCCTCTCAGCCAGACTGAGCATGGCTTGCTCAAACAGAAACAGAAAGCTACCCTTATGCTTAAAACAATAGCAGCAGACAGAGGACTGCGAAGGGAAACTGCTCCTCCCTGCTATCTAGATAACAGCAACAAACAGAGGACTACTGCCTCTATCTCACCTTTGTGTCGGCCATTTTAGACTAGTCTCTGGTGTACCTTTATTTTGAGCATTTGCAATGCACAGATGGATACCTCATATTTAAAAGAATGTCTGCCTATTATTGTAGTTTTATAGTTCTGCCGGGATTTTGAACAGTTGTAATGCACGGATTACTACCTCATATACCTATACCTATTACGCAGCAGTTCCTACTGGTAATGTACAGAGCGCTACCTCAACTTCTTCTGGCTGCTCGCTAATGTCATTTCTACCTCACGCAGATTTCTGGCAGCATCGGCACCTAGTCTCAGTATTTCATTCCGGATGTGTTTAATGTTCTTTTGTAAGTTGCACTATACCATGAGGTATACCTCGCACACATCATCATGCAACTCTGTGGTTCACCGGTATCTTGTCTCAGTACATCATTAGTACCATTCTTGTATCTGATTATTGTTCATTTGTAAGCTGCACCTATCTCACCTTTTCCTGGAACGCACCGATTGATTCCTCATATATTTACGTATATTACTGTAAATTGTATTGTGTGCCACCTCATATTTTTTCACCTTGTAGTTTACCGTATGCTACCTCATATCTATTTTTGTATCCTGCCCGTATATTATATATTATATCAGTTTTGTATCTTCACTTACACTATGTACTCTGTAATTTACCATATGTATTTGCTCTACCGCACACGCTTATAGTCCTGGCTGTGTTGGGTCATCACTTGCACCACCTTGATAATTTATAACTTATTAATGTGTAACCCACTGTACGCATTTGTCTTTCTGCATATCTGTACCACTATAGTGCATTAGGGCACTCTCCCATTGTACCCTACCCTTATAGATTATCAGTGTTATGCACTCTCCCATTGTACCCTACCTTTATATATTATCAGTTTTATGCCTACTCTTACACCTTATGCCTTAGAATTTACCGTATGTACTTGCTCTATTGCTCACTCTTATATAATGGTATGCTGCTTGATTACTACTGACACCTTGGTAATCTATAACTTATTACTGTGTAACCTATTGTATGCACCTGTTTTGCACATTTGTTTTCACGCACATCTGTACCACTATAGTGCACTAGTGCACTCTCCCATACCCATCTAACCCTTCAACGCGACATGGACTCTATCGGCAAACACACATACAAAATCAACTACCCACCATCACTCACCAAAAAAGCCGCCAAACGCTTTAAACACAACTTCCTTAGGTCACACCCGGAAACGCCCTTTGCTGACACCTACTTCTCACCGGCCAATGGATCCCTGAACACTGATATCATCTTCCACACCACACGCAGAGCACAATGGAGAAAAGCGTTCCGCACCCTACTCACCGTCTCCTCCACCAGAAAATCCGCACATAGTCTAACTCTCTCCATCACACCATCCCAAGTCTTCCCAGCCAGAGCCACCATCACTATTTACAATAACGGGATTGTCCTAGCACAATCGACAGACAGGAACCTGGAACTGCTAGACAACTTGTTCCCCACTTTCAAAGAACACCTCTCCAACTCACGGACAAACACTCACACCTCCCCCAGTCACACCAATCATGACCTCACAGCTACATAGGCTTCATTCAGGGACATACCTACCACCCCTGACCTCCCATCCCCTACCCACAACCCCACTACCGCAACTCAGCACTCACACACAGAGACAGATCTCTCCCCCCCTTACACTGCTCTCTCTCCCGCCCCTTCTACCAATTCGCGGACCTCCACACATACCTTCAACACTCCTATCACACATACAGCGGGCATCAACACCCCGCTCGTCGCTGACAGCACAGCTACCACCCATAACACACCTAACGTAGTCCAGCACCAGAATAACACGCACTCCTACAAGTCCCCCCATTTATCCCCCCCCATTCTCAGTCCTCAGTACCCTCCAACCAACTTCGCAGAACATACCCACCCTCTTAATTTAACTCCCCCCCCCCCTCAACAGGACCATCTCCAACCCTACTTCCCCTCCTACCCTCAGCCCCCATTACCCTCCCTACACCCCCACCACGGCTATCAGGCTCCCAGTCTACACCTTGACCCCCCGCCTACCTCCAATGCCCTCACCCATAACACCAACCTCCTCGCTACCTCATCCACACCCCTCTTCCACACCAATGCCCTCACCCATAACACCAACCTCCTCCCTACCTCATCCACACCCCTACCGCCCGAAACCCCTTGCCCCCCTAACTCCACCCCTCACACCAACACAACGCAGACCTGCTCAAACACCATCCCTCTCTCCCACTTGCACACGAACTCCCTGGTCAGCCATTCACCCTTGACGGTCACCCCCACCCCCATCACCTGCCCTTCGATGGAATACATCACGGCCACCCTCACTCAGATCAAAGAAGAGATACACGCCATCAAAGAACTACTCTCCAAACACCCCATACACCCCCCACCCACCTCCACCTCCCCTCCCAACTTGTCCCCTACTCCGCCGGCTGACTCCCACCCTAATCACGCCCCTCACCAGGCGTCAATCCCGGCTCATAGGCACAGCAACTGCCCTCGTCCCCCGCATCGCCCCCGCAACCCCTCACGCATCAACACATCCCCGCCCAACGTGTCCCCCACCCCTCCGACTAACTCTCGCGCTCAGCTAACCCACCCCAATCCGACCTCAATCCCAGTTCTTAATCGCAACAACCGCCCTCGCCGCACCCACAATTCTTCCTCTGACCTCGACACACTCGCCCTTCTCCGCTCCTATGACCCAACACCCGAACCTCACTCAACCACACCACACCGCAACATTCCCACAATACACCCAAATCCCCTTAGACCACCTACACTAAACAGCAGATCCTCTATCCCCGATAACCTTAGAAAAATCCCTCTCTCCATAGAATCATCTAACACCCTCTACACACCCAGCCTCAAATGCACTCTTCTCAACTGCAGATCGGCCACAAAACATTCCGCCGCCATTGCTGAACTACTCTTATCACAGGACCTTGATCTTATCGTCCTGACTGAAACGTGGCTAACTGAATCCTCGACACCCATAATGGACATTCTGGTCCCTCCCAACTATCACATTATCAGGCTCGACAGAAAAGGCCAAATAGGTGGTGGAATCGCATGCATCTACAGGGACAACCTCTCTGTTCAGAAAGTCAACTCCACATCCCTACCATCCCCTACATCCTGGGAATACATCTGCCTCGACATCATTAGTGAGGGCAAACCGATATGCTCTCTTCACAGCATCTACCACCCACCCAGGGACAATCTCACCTTTTCCCAAGAAATCATGGATATGATCTCAACCAATTCCGGACGGCAGCTCACCCAAATATACCTTGGTGACTTCAATCTCCACTGGAATGACCGCAACGACGCGGTGGTAAATGGTCTTAAAAATTTCCTTGCTGCCCTTAACCTCACCCAAATATGCAACAGCCCAACCCACAAGAAAGGCTCTACCCTCGACCTGATCATCTCCAAAGAGGAATCTATCCAACTCGAATCCATCCAACCCTGTGACTGGTCAGATCATTATATTATCACATTCTTTATCAATGAAAAAGTCAAAGTCATCCCGGCTCAACTCTCCAAGCCCAAAGTCTGGAAAAGAGACTTGAAAAAACTCAAACCAGGCTCTTTGCCCCCTAACAGTTGCAATCTCTTACTCCCACCTACAGGCGCCACGGACGTCCAAACTCTGACTGACCACTATATCAACGCTATGACCTCTATAATTAATGAGGTCGCACCTATGCAGCTAAAAAGAGTCTCTACTAAAATCTCCAAACCATGGTACGACGGGAGTCTCAACGAAGATAGACGAGACATGCGAATGGCAGAACGGACCTGGAGATCAGCCCCCTCTGCAATGCACCTAAAAGATCTGAAGAAAAAGAGAAACGCCTACTTCAGGAAAATAAAACGCTCAAAATCGGACTTCTTCAGCCTCCAACTCGACCAAGCAAAAAACCGCCCGAGAAAACTGTTCGAGCTAATCAAGTCACAATCAAAAGAGCAACCACAACCACTAAACACTGGGCGTGAGGCACCCTCCTGTGAAGACTTCGCTGCTTTCTTTATCCAAAAAACCGACAAAATAAAAAGCGATCTCCTCATTGACGCAAGCCTCTACTCCAAACCCCAATGCCTAGCACCCACTAAACCAAAAAACAATGCTACATGGTCAACCTTCAGCATATACTCGGAAGAAGAAATTGGCAAACTGCTCAGCACCCTGAAACCATCCAATCACCTCACGGACCCCCTCCCTGCCTCCGCAGTAAAAGACTTTACCCCTTTTCTTCTCCCTCTCTGGACTAAAATTATCAACAGCTCTCTCCAACAAGGCAGCATACCTGACTCCCTCAAAGTTGGCCAGGTCACACCTCTACTAAAGAAACCTACAGCCGACCCCTCGGATCTCAACAATTACCGTCCCATCACCAATATCCCCACTCTCGCCAAACTGCTGGAAAAATGCGCACAACTACAATTGTCTAAACACATTGAGCAATTCGATCTCCTCAACCCTCACCAGTCAGGCTTCCGAGCTGGACACAGCACAGAAACTGCTATGACTCACATAATTGACGACGCACTTCAAATGCTAGACCAAAACGACACCTGCCTCCTCATCCTTCTTGATCTCTCCTCAGCATTCGACACCGTCAAACATGAGAATCTACTAGAACTACTAAACACAAGAATGGGCCTATCTGGAACTGTCCTCAAGTGGTTCACTTCCTTTCTTCACAACAGGTCGCAAAAATTCAAGAGCAACAACCTGATGTCCTCGCCAATACCTGTAACGCTAGGCGTCCCCCAAGGATCTTCTCTATCCCCAACTTTGTTCAACCTAGTCATGGAGCCTCTCACCACCTTGCTACAAGCATCCAATGTACGCTTTCACATGTACGCTGATGACACACAACTTTACCTCAAGTTACAATCACCCAATGACATCCTGCTCCTGAACTCAACGATCAGCTGCACCCAATCCTGGCTTGCCGATAACCACCTCAAACTCAATGCCCTGAAAACAGAGTTCCTTCTGATCTCACCTCCAGCTAAGATATCAACCACTCAACATTGGCTTAAACTCCTAACCGCACTCAATGTCCAACCCACCATCGTGGACTCAGCAAAATCTTTAGGCATAACACTCGACACTAATCTCAACATGCAGCAACATATCAGCAAGGCAACAAAGGGAGCGAACTTCCAGATCAATACTCTGAGGAAACTCAAACCCTACCTCCCGGCCAAAGACTTCCAAACTGCAGTACAAGCACTAGTCATCCCACAAATTGAATACAGCAGCACCACCCTCTGCGGACTCCCCCTAACTACTATCGCACCACTAAAAGCTTCTCTAAATGCTGCAGCGAGACTCATCACTGGGTCAAAAAAGTACTCCCACATTACCCCTGACCTGAAATCCCTGAATTGGCTGCCTTTGGAAGGCAGAATACAGCTGAAAATCGCCTGCATGACACACAAGGCGGTACACCTAAACTCACCCGGCTACCTCGCTCAGAAGTTGACAATCTCTGGGGGAATTAGAAACACGAGAGGCACAAACAATCTCCTGCTAAAACCTCGAAGATTCCGGAAGGAAAAAACATACAAGCGCTCCTTCTCAGGAATGGCGCCTAGGATCTGGAACTCACTCCCTCCCGAAACCAGGCTGATCTCCTCCACTACACTCTTTAAAAAAGAAGTAAAAGCTATCCTCATGGCTAAATACACTTGAGCTACTATTTCGAATCCTATTAACACCTTGCACCGTCCTGTATTACATGTTTGACTCTTGACTTATTTGTATGAGTTGTTTTATCATCCACATGAGTGGTTGTGTCACTTAGTAGTACTATTATACTGTGATTTATTGAGTTACTCGTCTGAATATGCTCCCCCTTGCACCCTTCTATGTAAAGCTTGATTTGCCTGTTTGACTTTGCTCCCTCATGTACCCGTCTATGTAAAGCGCTCTGATATCTGTGAAGATCTTGTTTGCGCTATATAAAACTCTTTAAATAAATAAATAAATAAAATTCACCTGAATTGTATGCTGTGGAATAGGTGATTGGACTGGTGTAAGAGAAACAGACGGGTGTGTGGATGTGGGCGGCGGAGAAGCCGGCGTAGAAGGTGGGAAACGACGATAGTTGTCATCGAGCATGTGTTGCAGATTGGAGATCAAGGACAGAGGCAACTGTGCCATAGGAACAACCTGTTCAACATCATGCGAATCTTCTGAAGCAGAGATATGCAAGTCTTGCTCCACATCGTCATCATAGTCCCGATACTTAATCTGTAACTCAGACGGGCTATTGGCAGCCCTAAAGTTATTGTCCACATAGGAGCCATCTGAATCACCCTCATCAGATGCAAATAGTTGAGGCGGTGGACCTGTGCAATGTTGCAACGGGCTCAAATCCAACGGAACTGGACCCTCGACAGTAGTAGCCGTGACAACTGTGAAGCTGGTTGCAGTTGCCAGTGAAAATTTTGCAGTTGACGGATCAGTCGACGAGGCAGTCGACGCTGTAGTCAGAGTGCTTTGCAGTAGACTTTCCTGGCGTCGACGATAATGGCAATGTTTGACAACGAGATCACTGTTTTAGTCGTCATAGACGCTGCCGTCGACGTTGGTGTTGCTGCCGTTGGCGAAATGTGTGACGTCGACGAGGAGCTCTCAGTCGACGGGATGGAGGCAGTCGACGAGGCAGTCGTCTATGAAGTTGAAGGCGGGGACGATGATGGACGCATCGACAAAGCCTTCATCGACGAATGGCGTTTTGACTGGGTCGTCGACGAGGGCACAGTGTGGATCTGCGACGCCAGAGAACTAAGTCCCGTAGGCGTAGAGGCCGGCAGATCCCGTGGGGAGACTGATTTTGAAGCGTCCACAAGCTTCTTTTTCTTAAGGAAAGGAGAAAAAACATCAGACTCAGACCCACGCTTGAGAGAGGTCATAGACTGGCGAGAAGACACACTCTCTAGATCAGACACAGGATCGTCTGAGGTCTTCAACCTCTGTAGCCACAGAAGGAGACGAGCCTCTCTATCTTTTAAGGTCTTATTTGAAAATGTCCTACAAAATTTACAACTCCTCATCTCATGGTCCGGGTACAAGCAATAAATGCATTTCTTATGAGGGTCCTCAGAGAAAAGACTAAGTTTTCCACAGGCTGAACAGGGCCTGAATAAAGATTTCTTTGTAGTAGACATACTTGAAGGTTTGAAGCTTGAAGTTGAGGAAAAAACTGAGCAGAGCTCAGGGAGACTCCCTTCACACGACGTTCGGTAGAAAATCTTAGGGCTTGAGCTTCTGAGGAGAAGGTTCTAGAGGGTGCTACAGCCTGATTGGCTGGAAAGTGAACTATTATAATGACATTGATATGTTGCTAAAGTGAGCTCTCCCTCAATGATTTCTATGGGCCTATTTTGTTCTATGGTACTTCTAGACTATTTTTTAAAAAGAATATACATATTATGGAATATTATTTTATGTGTAATATGTATATATCATGTATATATTTATGTATATATGCTTCTTACTACTATGTTATGTACCGTGGGACTCCCACTTAGACGACGGGGAATTATTCAAGCATGGGAATCTATGAAAGACACCCCTTACTGGAGAAGGTTTAAGTAACCAAATTCCAAGACCTCAAAAGTACACAATTTGTATGCTCATTTCCTTGAGGTTCCGATGTGTGAGTTGACCCAAATGGTCAATCAGAATGTCTGGTCAGTAATTATCCAAGCGTATGGAAAGAGAATTCCATAAGAATTGAATACCATGGCAGAAAGTCACGTATGACTTGAGCATTTTTCCCCACTGTGTATGGAGTCTCAAGAAGAGTAAGAAAAGCATCACCAAAGTGGTGGTAGGTGTAGACACCTGTAGGCAAAGAAAACAGTTACCTGTTATTATTGGTTTTGAGATTGACAAGCTCTTACATTCATACCCAATTCTGGCATTTAGTGGTTGGGTTTCTACTCTTGGTGGGTGTTGACTTCGGCAGAGCATTCTTAAGATACCTATCGTATGGCTAAAATGCCCAACAATCTGGCCACCATTTTAGATTTTTTTTTTCTCTTTCATCTCAACTAAGCTCATTTATTAGGGAGGCGGCAGGGTCTCGTGTAAATCTAAAGATATTTAAGCTGTATCCATAGGCACAGACAAGGAAGAGGTTTTTTCCGGGCTAGCACTGTTGGAGTGAGCGCATCATCAGAGCTCCTCGGGGTTCCACGGCCATGGTACAATATCCTGCCGAATTTTGTGCTGCCACAGCACTAAATTTGATATTAAAGCTCCACTGTAGTTTACTGATGTAGGGGGCCCGCCAGAGTGCACTCTGTGTGTAATTCAGAGCAACTAGAGCCATCAACAGACCTCGGCTGCAGTGGTGCAGAGAATAAACATGGCCACCTGCTTTATGGAAGGGGTAGCCCGGAGTACCTACGGAACACAACCTACATTGGTGGTGAAAGAATTGGAGACTGCTGACTGCTGTCCTGTGCTGCCGCCCGGGACGGACTTCAAGGGAGAAGAGACTGCCGAGAGACTGTGTGGCCTGTGGCATTTGTCGTCCTGCTGCGGACACATCCCTAACTGTCTGATCTGTGCTGCTGGTGGGAGCGATGGTGTGCGCTTGGTCTTGTGCTCGAGGCGGTGCATACAGTGAAATGCTGTCGCTGGGGGAGGGACACCTGGGTTGGACACCAGTGACAGGAGCTGCGGTTAGACGCTGCACAGCCCGACTTCCAGTGACTTTGCTCCAAGGAGGCTGGGGCCTGGAGTGAACAGGTACTAAAGCGGTGAGCTAGGCGGTATTAACAGATACCCTTGGGTACATTAACTGACACGAAAGGAAAGTGCCCCGTGAATTGGTGTGCTGGGGCCTTCTTGGGCCCATGACCTCGCCCCTCCTCGAGTATGAACTGACCCACAGTGACATACCTCTTCCCTGACCTACATATTGAGCCTAGTCGGTTGTTTGGGGTGTGCCATGCTCCCCTCCACCTCCCTTGATTGCTATTAGGGGGCTTCCCTAGAAGACACTTCTTCAGGAACATACCAGAAGTGCCACTCACCTGGCAATGCTGGACTCCTGCAAATGATGGTTAGGAATGCAAAACTTTGAGGGGCTTAAGGAGGAACACCACAATTAACCCACTCTCCAGCAACGAGGGAGGGGTGGGAGTCCAAATGCCTCCCGATATTACTTTGGACCCTATTCTTTAAGCCAATAATGTGTCCAGAGAAGCACTGGAACAAATTGTGGCAGACTTGATAACCAGCGCAGACTATCAAAGGGTAACTACCACAGAGCGCAATTTTGGAGAAATGCAGACCGAGGTTCGATCCTTAAAAACTAGCATGGCTAATGTGATGGAGACTGTGGATCCTTGAATACAGGGCGGAGGATGAGGAGGAAGGGCCCGCAGTAGTGAGTTAAGTATACAATGCTTTTTCCCGAGGGACTGAAGGTCATGACTGAGGCAAACACCAGGTTCTTGATTGCCCCACAGGACCTGTGGGGCACGATAGCCACTTGGTGACATTAACTGACACGGCAGGGGAGAGTCCCCTGAATTGATGTGGTAGGGCCTACCTAGGCCCATGAACTCGCCCCTCCTCTAGTCTGAACTGACCCACAGTGACATCAGAGGTGAAGTGCCTGGGATACTTCTCCCCGGACCTTCATATTGAGCCTTGTTGGGCTGGGTGTCTGGAGTTCATTGAGTAAGCTCTACTCACGCACTGTTTTTTGTTCTATCCTAGTTTAGAAAGTGGGGGGGGGGGCGTTCTTGAAACACAGAGGAAGCCACATTTCCAAACTCCAGGAAGCTCACCTGACTACACTAAAGGGGGCTGCCCTCTGTAAGTGATGGTTTGGGAAACTATTATACTACATATTCTGCTTTTGCCGGGGTGCTTATATGCGTGAGACCAGGGGTACCTTTCCAAACCTTAGACGTGCAAACGGATGCGGAGGGTAGATATATTGTACGGTGGGGGTGGGATATTATGCTTAAACCTAAATACTCCTAACATGGACCAAGCCTCCTTCTTTGATAAAATATGCAGTCAGTCAATATTTCACAGAGAATGCGCATACCACTGATTTAACGGAGTGAGAGACCTATAAGGTTGTGATTTGTGCCAGTGCACAGCTCATGTGGGTGGGGTCTGTGAAATTCTTATCTGAAGTACTAGGGCAGGAGAGTACACTATACAATTAGAGCACAATAGATACAAAGACCCCAATCGGCAACAGGCATTCTTGGAGGCGCAGAAAAAACCTGCAGAGCTTATTGAGCGACTCAGCTACTTTGATTGCCGAGAATACATGGCCTGAACACACACAGAACGTGACAAGTCAGGCTCTATACAAGCCTGGCTGGCAAATCCTTCGAAGAGAGCATCCTCCAGAATGGAACTGAAGGATGCTCAATCTAGCAAAGTATATAGGCAGCACGAAATGTTCAATGATTACTATGCTTCCGTGAATATCCAGAGCAGCCACGCTTTTCACGAGGCAATGTCAAAAGGCATCGGATAAGTTGGGTGGAGATATAACCATCGAAGAAATAGCACGTCAGTGTAAAGTACTGTGACCTGATGGGCTTTTTATGCCAAGTACTGCTATCCACTAACTCCCCAAATTCTAGAGAGGCATCAGACAGCAAGGGACACTCAATCCCTGCCACCAACGCTGAAAGAGGCACTAAGAGCTCCTTTGCCCAAAGCTGGGCATCCAGCACATTACTTCATGGCATATAGAGCCTTGTTGATGCTTAATGTCAACTACAAAATCTTGCACAGAATACTGGCCTTGAGACTCTTGCACTATATGCATCACATTATTCACGCTGCTCAAACTGCCTTCATGCCGGAAGCCCTAAACATTCAAAGATCATGGCAATCCTGCGGGGAGCCCCACAGATAGGTCCCGATGCAGCAATAATGTCCATCGAACTAGAGAAAGCTTTTGATTGCTTGGACTGGGAATACCTTTTGCCATAATGGAGAAAGTGGCCTTGGGAAGGAGCTTCTTTACCTGGATTAGATTGTTGTATGCTGCCCCTACGGCAAGGGTCAGCTGGGTGATCTCCACGTTAGTGTAGAGCGAGGCAATAGACACGTGTACCCCCAGTCCCCGCTGCTCTTTGCCATTGCAGTTGACCCAATAGCATGCAGGGCGTGCATTATGGTGGGCTTGAGGGGTCAGGGAGAGGACTCCTAGCACTTTATGGGGACGACATGCTGTTCCTTAATGATAGGCAGACGGACGTTGCTAGGCCTCCCTACTTCTGGATGACTTTGCGCCCTAACTGGACTGCACGTTAAACTAGCAGAAGACCTACTCCTTCCCCCTACGAACAATGGAGGAACAGGTAGAAGACGCTAGGGGACCTAGATGGGAACAGACCTGGTTTCATTACGTAAGAGTCCAAGTCTATCAAAATGAACTAGACACCCTAGAGGGTAATATTGGAAAAAGCAACTGCGGCATTCTCAAGTGGAGTGGTGTTTTTGAAAACTCTTACCCTCTCGGCGAGGAGTAGAATGCAAATGCTACTTACCAGTATGCATCTGTTCTTGGCATGTAGGGCTGCTGACATTCATATCTGTGCATAGATCGCCACCTAGTGTTGGGTCCGGATGATTGCACATTGTTGTCCTGGAAGAGTCTTCGAAGTATCACGAGATAGGTGGCTCCTCCCCTGGACTACAGTGCGCATGGGCATCGCCTCCATCCCCAGATTGTTTTTAGCCATTGGCAGAGATGGAGTGAAGAATGTGAGTGATGACCATGCTATGAGCATATGTATGTAAATGAATGAATTCTGCAGCTGCTACAGGCGCCGGGGAGGAGGGTGGGCGATATGAATGTCAGCAGCCCTACATACCAAGAACAGATGCATACTGGTAAGTAGCATTTGCAGTTCGAGGCATGTGGGCTGCTGAATTCATATCTGTGCATAGAATACATAGCAGTCCCTCCATTAATGGCGGCCGCCCGTGCCAGCTGCAGCAGTCTGAAAAAGCGTTTTTAGAACAGCCTGACCAACAGCTGCCTGTTGTTTGGAATGCACGTCTACACAGTAGTGTTTAGTGAAAGTATGTGTGGTAGACCATGTGGCTGCTCTACAGATATCCTCTAAGGGAATGTTACCTAGGAAAGCCATAGAGGCCCCCAACTTCCTGGTGGAGTGGGCCCTCGGTGGGATAGTGAGAGTGCGCTTAGCTTTAGCGTAACAGATCTGAATGCACTTCACTATCCACCTAGCAATCCCTGCTTTAGAGATAGCGTTTCCCTTGTGGTGAGTGGCAAAAGCAACAAAAAGCTGCTTGGTTTTGCGAAAATCTTTTGTCCTGTCTACATAATACATCAAGGCCCTCTTAACATCAAGGGTGTGGAGCATGCGCTCCGCCAGCGTCTCTGGATTTTGGAAAAACACCGGCAATTCGATAGTCTGGTTTAAGTGGAATTGGGATACCACTTTGGGTAAGAATTTAGGGTTAGTGCGGAGCACCACCCTGTTAGCATGTACCTGGAAGAAAGGTTCTTGGATGGTGAGCGCCTGCAGCTCGCGTAATTGCTACTAAGAACGCAACCTTCCAAGTCAGAAACTGAAGCTCACAAGAGTGCAGTGGCTCAAAGGGAGGACCCATCAGCCTTGTAAGAACCACATTGAGGTTCCATTCTGGAGCTGGTGGGGTCCTTGGTGGAATGACCCTTTTGAGTCCTTCCAGAAAGGCCTTGATAGCAGGGACCCTGAAGAGTGACAGGTGTCTATTCTGGAGGTATGCTGCCATAGCAGACAGGTGAATGCGGAAGGAAAAGAGTATGCCAGATTGCATTGATACAGGTGGAAAAGATAACAAATTATGTTTTGAATGGAAGCATCTAGCGGGTCAATATTGTGGTTAGCACAGTAGATGACAAACCTCTTCCATTTAGCCGCATAACAAGCTCTGGTAGTGGGCTTCCTTGCCTCCCGAATGATGTTCATGCAATCGGGAGGAAGATTGAGGTAGCCAAACTCTAGGACTTCAGGAGCCAGATCGCCAGGTTGAGCTGTTGCGGATCTGGGTGCTGAATGTCTCCATGCCTCTGCGTCAGAAGGCTGGGAGTGAGATGAAGCCTTTGATGCGGCACCACGGACAGTTCGAGAAACGTGGTGTACCATGGTTGGCGAGCCCACGTTGGAGCAACCAGGATGAGAGTCATCGAGTGCTGCCTGAGCTTTCGCGCCACCAGCGGTATCAGAGGTGCTGGGGGAAAAGCGTACGCAAATCTGCCTGACCAGTTCATCCACATCGCATTGCCCTGTGATTGGGGGTGTGGGAATCTGGCGGCGAAGCTTTGGCATTTTGCGTTCTCCTTTGTGGCGAACAGGTCTATCTCTGGATGACCCCACCTTTGGAAGTACGGTTGGAGTACTGATGGATGTATCTCCCACTCGTGCATCTGATGGCTGTGCCTGCTGAGCAGATCCGCCATTTGATTGTCCTTGCCCGGGAGATGCTCTGCCATGAGGAAGATGTTCCTCTGAATGGCCCACTTCCACATGCTCTGAGCCAGATGAGACAGCTGTGGAGAGTGTGTGCCTCCCTGCTTCTGAATGTAGTACATGGCTGTCATGTTGTCCGTCCGGATCAACACGACTTTGTTGCACAGATGTACTTTGAACGCCTTCAAGGCCATGAAGATTGCCATCAGTTCCAACACATTGATGTGCATCTTCCTTTGCTGTAGTGTCCACAGTCCCTGCACAGTGTAATGGAGTACATGCGCTCCCCATCCCTGGAGAGAGGCGTCCGTCGTCAGGATAATCTGTGGGACAGGCTCTTGGAATGGTCGGCCCTTGCAAAGGTTTTGTGGATTCCACCAATGCAGAGAGTTGTATGCCCGACCGCTCACCAACACTAGGTCTGTCAGTTGCCCATGAGCCTGAGTCCACTGACGTGCAAGGCACTCCTGAAGCGGACGCATATGAAGTCTCGCGTGCGGGACAATGGAGATGCAGGAGGCCATCATGCCTATCAACTGTATGAACACCCTCGCTGGAAGCGGGTGCTGGGGTCTGAATCGTTGGATCAGTGCCTGGATACTGGCGATTCTCACTGAATTCGGCTGCGCAGTGGCTGCCAGAGTGTCTATTGTCGCGCCCAGATACTGTCGTACGTGGGCGGGCTGGAGATGGGACTTTGGGTAGTTCAGAGAGAATCCCAGATCGTGCAGGAGATGAATGGTGCGTGACACGTGGTCGACGCACTGCTGTTCTGTCCTTGCTTGAATGAGCCAGTCGTCCAAGTAGGGAAAGACGTGGACGTGCTGGCGACGGAGATGCGCTGCCACAGTCGCTAGGCACTTGGTGAACACTCTCGGTGCCGTGGTGACCCCGAACGGCAGAACCCTGAACTGGTAATGCTGGTCTAAGATCGTGAATCTGAGATACTTCCTGTGGGAAGGATGCAGGGGGATATGAAAATAGGCATCTTTCAGATCCAGCGTAGCCAGGAAGTCCCCCTGTTGAAGCAGGGGAAGCACCTGCTGCAACGTGAGCATATGGAAGTGCTCCGAGAGGATGTACCAGTTCAGGGGCCTGAGGTCCAGGATCGGCCTGAGGGATCCGTCCTTCTTGGGAATCAGAAAATACAGTGAGTAAACCCCTGTTCCCCGCTCTTGTAATGGAACGAGCTCTATCGCCCCTTTTTGCAGCATGACTAGAACTTCTTGCTGCAACAAGGTCAAGTGCTCGCCTGACATAGGACGGCTCCTTGGGGGTATGTCCGGTGGAATGGACGTAAGCTCTAGACAGTACCCGTACTGGATAATAGACCTCACCCACCTGTCCGTGGTGATGGACTTCCACTCCGGCAGGAACTGCTGGAGTCTCCCCCCGACCGGTGTTGTATGGTCGGGGGGCAGTGACAAGACGTCACTGTTTGTTGGTGGCGGCGGACCTGGAGCTATTGTTGCCACGTCCCCTGCCCTTGACATTATTGCCTCTGTAACCACCTCTATTCTTGTTGTTATACGAGGCTTGGGTGTTACTTTTGTAATATTGTGTGGACTGGGATGCCTGTCCCCTTGAGGTGCCTCTGGAGTTTGAGCGGCGAAAGGAACCACTCCGAAACTGCTGACTTTGTAAAGCCCCCATTGACTTGGCAGTTTCCGTATCTTTTTTCATTTTTTCCAGTGTGGCATCCACCTCAGGGCCAAACAGGTGGTCAGGATTCACTGTTTGATTCAGTATTGTAGTTTGGATGTCGGGTTTGAACCCCGAAATTCTAAGCCAGGCATGGCGTCTAAGCAACACACTGGTATTGATAGCCCTGGAGGCTGTGTCTGCCACATCCAGTGCACATTTGATGGATGCATTCGTAATGAGTTTACCCTCCTGAATCAGCATCTCCCCTGCCTCCTTGTATTGGTCAGGCAAGTGTTGCAGTATGGCCTCTAAGGTGTCATAATGGGCCCTATCATAACGTGCAAGCAAGGCTTGGGTGTTAGATATTCTCCAGATATTAGCTGCCTGCGCAGCAATGCGTTTGCCTGAGGCCTCAAAGATCTTGGACTCTTGGTCTGGGGGAGGAGCGTCACCAGTAGTTTGAGAGTTCGCCCTCTTCCGAGCGTTGGAAACAACCAAGGAGTCCAATGGCAAGTGTCCCTTGATATATGTAGGATCCGTGGGCGCTGCCTTATATTTCCTGTCGATGCGAGGGTTGACCACACGCGCTCGGGTCGGCTCCTCGAAAACCTCCGTGGCATGTTTAAGCACCCCCTTAAGCATTGGTAGCGTTTTGACTGACTTTTCGGCTACCGAGAAGGTGTCGAATAAGAAGTCCACATCCACGGGGTCCGAGTGCAGCTCGACGTCGTGGTTAGCAGCAGCTCTCTCTATCAGAGCATTGAAGGCCGTCGAGTCCTCAGTCGGGGACGTTTTGGCCGCAAACAGTTGAGTGTCCTGACCCGACTGCGGGTCCTCCGTGTCGCCTCCGGCGGACCACGGAACGTGCTCCTCCTCCGGATCCGAGTACGCCGGATAGTCGTACTCGGCATCTTCCTCGTCCGCACCGGCTGCGGCGAAATGCGTCGGCGAGTGTCCTAGGGTTTGTGGGGACACAGGTTCCACCAAAACCGAAGAGTCCTCAGAGCCCCTTTTGTTTTTGAGAGGGATCTTAAAATGTTCCAACGCCGGTTCCGTCGTGATCTTCCTTTTGAGGAGCGACAGTTTTCCGGTGTTGGCGTCGATGGTTACCTCACGACGTTCCTCTTCAGCAAGCGGTTGTAGTCGAAGCTTCGACACCACCAAGGCAGCTTTCGGTGCCAAAACCTCCTTCGAGGGTCCACTCTGCTTCGGCGCGAAGGCCTTCGGCGCCGACTTGGGAGGAAAGGTGAAACGGATAGGCGTTTGCTCCTTCACCGGCTTAGGCGTGAGCTTCGGCGCCACAGTGCCCGACGCGGGAACCACACTGTCCTTTCGAATCCGCTGCAGGGATTCCGCCACCTTCTTCGTCAAGGCCGGAGAGGGCTTGACCGGCTCGAGCGACTTCTCAGCATCGAGAGCCCGATCACCCGCATGCGCCTTCTTCGGGGTCGACGCCCCATGGCTATGCGCGTCGTCGCCCTGACGCTTCTTCGGAGCCGACTTCGGGTCCACAACCCCTTTCGGAGCCGACGCAGCCGCGTCGGACGATTTCGCCTTCGGCACCGACCCCGAGGGCTTCGGGTCGGCCATCTTGGCGTGGCTCTTCGAGTCGGCCATTTTGGTTTTCTTGGAAGTTGACGCCTCCAGAACCTTCTTCACCAGCGCAACTTTCACTTTCGGTTCCGCATCCGAGGGTGCGTGACCAGTTGGCTTCACTTTCGTTTTCTTCGACGTAAGTGATGGTTCATAATTGTCCGTGACCGGGCCCGGAGGCGGGGACGTAGGACTCATAGTTAGATCTTGGGTAAGGCCCGAAGGCGATCCCTCGACCTGGGCCGTATGAAGGGTAGTAACCCCGGAGTCTGGTTGGGGATGCTCTTCCTCCGAGCTATCACCCATCGTGGCAAAAGCCTGATAGTCGTCCCCTACCTCGTCGGTGACTTCGTCAAAGTTCTCCGCACCCTCGTCGTAGGTTTCCCCCCCGGATGCGGGATTAGAGTCCGAACCTTGCACGTCGTCTTCTCCCTCGACAGATTCCTGGAAAATGTCATCTGGTGGGGGCGCCGTAGCCGATAACTTAGCCTGGAGCCTATTGGCCCGACGAATCTTCAAAGTTTTCCTGCTCCGGAACTTCGAACACGCCATGCAGGTGTCTTCGCGGTGATCCGGTGACAAGCAGGTATTGCACACAGGGTGCACGTCGAGGTGTGAATATTTAGAGTTACACACCGGGCACTTCTTAAACGGAGTTCGCTCCATAGCAAGAGTGTAGTGTAGGCCCGTCCGCGCCGAAAGCACGTGGAAGGGCAGCAAGAGATCGGAGCTGAGAGTCTGAAAGAAACCCGTACGCAACTATACCGACGCCCAGCCTAAAGACCTTTTGGTCTCGAGTCGAATTCGAACAACTATCGGTTCCGACAGAGGGAACCGAAACACATCCGAACCCAATGGCGGAAAAAAACAATCTGGGGATGGAGGCGATGCCCATGCGCACTGTAGTCCAGGGGAGGAGCCACCTATCTCGTGATACTTCGAAGACTCTTCCAGGACAACAATGTGCAATCATCCGGACCCAACACTAGGTGGCGATCTATGCACAGATATGAATTCAGCAGCCCACATGCCTCGAACTTGGGGTAACCAAAATGGCTGCTCCTTCCCTTTTTTGCTACACTACCTATAAACGAAAGTAAATTCAGTGACACAAATTCCCTATTGGTGGACTTAAATTGGAATTGGAGCAGGGGTAGGGTGGCACTCCTAAAACTACAACGCCTTACCCATGACTGAGGCATTGCGGCCCAGACTTCTTGCGGCTCAGATGTAATGTGGGACACGTTCGGTGGCTGCTAGACTAGAAAGCACTACAGGAGGATTAGTTTACCCGCCCTGCTAGACCTGTGAGACAAATGGGAGGCTGGCATTGGGTCACAGATCTTATGGCGGCCATAAGTGTGGCAGGGTATGCTCCGACGTGAGTCCCTTGCTCACTTTGCCACTGGATTCAAGCAAGCCGGGCTTTAGACGGCTGGAATGCCAGAAACCGGTCCTCGGAAGCTTGTTTCCGGTACAGGGAAGACATGGCTTGGCAGTTCAAGCTGGACTGTTCCCATGAGGCACAGGGTCAGACTGATTTGCATATAGCCATGTCTGAACTGGGGTGGCAGAGTGGGCTAAAGAACGGTGATGGATTAAACCCAGATCTTTTGACTGGGTGTGAGTGTTTGATTGATTCAGATGCTCCGTCCATCACCACCCCCTTTTGTACTGCTCTAGGTGCAACAGGGAAGGAGCTGAACTGTTGCACATGATATGGGACTGCCCAATACCAGTCACTAATGACGTCACTGCTCGCAGCGTGGGGCTCTATCCCTCTGCGTATCTTCTAGGTTCTTTTCTGGAACGATAAAGCACAAAGTAACTACTAAAGTCAGACCACGCACCGATATTAGCCAAGTTGGAAATTACCATTAATTGGAAGATGACCCAGAAGACAGATGCCAAGAGTGGGAGGGTCCCAATGGAGATTACCCGAGCCTGGGAGTGACTGCTGGAGGATCTTAAGATGAGGATGTCTGGAGGATCTTAAGATGAGGATGTTCACCACAATAGGATAATGGGCTTTTGTTGCAGTTTACCATCCACCTTGTCTCCCTTTTTAGCTAATACATGCTGATTTCAGTCTTCAACAGTGCACATAGGTCTTTTAAACCTCAGTGCCAGTGCTCCTTCCCTAAAACAATGTGAGGTCTAATTGTTCTTCAATTGGTTAAGGATCTTAGGACTCCTGTGGGTCCCTAGTAAATGGCACCCCAGGGACCCAGGGCAGTGTGTTAAAGAGGGTCCCTAAGAGCTGCATAATATCTTATGCCACCCTAAGGGACATGTAAATGTAAATGTAAATGTAAATGTAAATGTGCTGGACTTGTAAAGCGCACAGCTGCCCGTAAGCGTCCCGGCGCTTGCTTAGGGAACCCGTCCTGGTATTCCCCTGTGAGAAACCACGGCAGGGTGTCCACAAGGTGAAAGCCAGGCATCCCGCCGCGAGGGGCCGTAGTGGAGATTAAGCAAGCTATTGCCCAGAGTTGCAGAGTGTGACCCCGTGAGTTGAGTAGGCACCAGAGCGAGAATTGTCGAGTCCGTGGAATTTTGAGCCCGAGACCCGCCGAGGCGGGGAATCGAACCCTGGTCCACGGTCGATCTCAGCTTCCGGGTCTGCCGCCTCTAACCACTGAGCCACGCTTTTCCACTCATGCATACAAATTCCACACAGACTGGCACAGAGGTCTGGTTAGCAGGCCTCAGTGCACTCTCAGTGTAGAGCAGGCATTGGCATAGCCAACAGGGCTTGCCTTTGGGATCTTAAAACGGTTTGCACAGCACCCAGGATAATGTGCTGAATGGGTAATCAGGGACTGTAGAACTACACAATTACTACACACTGGGTCATGCAGTGTTATTCAGGACTATATCCTTGCCTCGGAATTACAGTACAATTAGCAATACTGATAACCCATGCACTAAAAGGGCCGAAACTCTCTACTAAAACAAGGGCATTTTTAAATGCCCAGAGCGATATCTCAGTGAGTTGAACACCTACCACAAAGAGCTGGATATAATCAAATCACATAGTTCAAACACAACCGTTAGGCTCAACCTACATATTCTACAGCTAATAAACTACCAATATTTTCAAATAATAAACAGAGATGAATCGTTAACATTTAATGCAAATGCTACTTACCAGTATGCATCTGTTCTTGGCATGTAGGGCTGCTGACATTCATATCTGTGCATAGATCGCCGCCTAGTGTTGGGTCCGGATGATTGCACATTGTTGTCCTGGAAGAGTCTTCGAAGTATCACGAGATAGGTGGCTCCTCCCCTGGACTACAGTGCGCATGGGCATCACCTCCATCCCCAGATTGTTTTTAGCCATTGGCAGAGATGGAGTGAAGTATGTGAGTGATGCCCATGCTATGAGCATATGTATATATATATATATATATATATATAAATACTGCAGCTGCTACAGGCGCCGGGGAGGAGGGTGGGCGATATGAATGTCAGCAGCCCTACATGCCAAGAACAGATGCATACTGGTAAGTAGCATTTGCAGTTCGAGGCATGTGGGCTGCTGAATTCATATCTGTGCATCGAATACATAGCAGTCCTCCTATTATTGGCGGCCGCCCGTGCCAGCTGCAGCGGTCTGAAAAAGTGTTTTGAGAACAGCCTGACCAACAGCTGCCTGCTGTTTGGAGTGCACGTCTACACAGTAATGTTTAGTGAAAGTATGTGTGGTAGACCATGTGGCTGCTCTACAAATATCTTCTAAGGGAATGTTACCTAGGAAAGCCATAGAGGCCCCCAACTTCCTGGTGGAGTGGGCTCTTGGTGGGATAGTGAGAGTGCGTTTAGCTTTAGCGTAACAGATTTGAATGCATTTCACGAACCACCTAGCGATCCCAGCTTTGGAGATAGCGTTTCCCTTGTGGTGTGAGGCAAAAGCAACGAAAAGCTGCTTGGTTTTGCGAAAATCTTTTGTCCTGTCCACGTAGTACATCAAGGCTCTTTTAACGTCTAGGGTGTGGAGCATCCGCTCCGCCAGCGTCTCTGGGTTTTGGAAAAACACTGGCAACTCAATTGTCTGGTTCATATGGAATTGAGATACAACCTTGGGTAAGAATTTAGGGTTAGTACGGAGTACAACCCTGTTAGCATGTACTTGGAAGAAAGGTTCTTGGATGGTGAGCGCCTGCAACTCGCTAACCCTCCGTAGCGATGTAATTGCTACTAAGAAAGCAACCTTCCAAGTCAGAAACTGAAGCTCACAAGAGTGCAGTGGCTCGAAGGGAGGACCCATCAGTCTTGTAAGAACCACATTGAGGTTCCATTCTGGAGCTGGTGGGGTCCTTGGTGGAATGACTCTTTTGAGTCTTTCCAGAAAAGCCTTGATAGCAGGGACCTTAAAAAGTGACAGGTGTTGCCTATTCTGGAGGTATGCTGCCATAGCAGACAGGTGAATGCGGATGGAAGAGTACGCCAAATTGCATTGATACAGGTGGAACAGGTAACAAATTATGTTTTGAATGGAAGCATCTAGCGGGTCAATATCGTGGTTTACACAGTAAATGACAAACCTCTTCCATTTAGCCACATAACAAGCTCTAGTAGTGGGCTTCCTTGCCTCCCGAATGATGTTCATGCAGTCGGGAGGAAGATTGAGGTAGCCAAACACTAGGACTTCAGGAGCCAGATCGCCAGTTGAGCTGTTGCGGATCTGGGTGCTGAATGTCGCCATGGCTCTGCGTCAGAAGGCTTGGAGTGAGATGAAGCCTTTGATGCGGCACCACGGAGAGTTCCAGAAACGTGGTGTACCATGGTTGGCGAGCCCACGTTGGAGCAACCAGGATGAGAGTCATCGAGTGCTGCCTGAGTTTGCGTGCCACCAGCGGCATCAGAGGTGCTGGGGGAAAAGCGTACGCAAATCTGCCTGACCAGTTCATCCACATCGCATTGCCCTGCGATTGCGGGTGTGGGAACCTGGCGGCGAAGCTTTGGCATTTTGCGTTCTCCTTTGTGGCGAACAGGTCTATCTCTGGATGACCCCACCTTTGGAAGTACGGTTGGAGTACTGATGGATGTATCTCCCACTCGTGCATTTGGTGGCTGTGCCTGCTGAGCAGGTCCGCCATCTGATTGTCCTTGCCCGGGAGATGCTCTGCCATGAGGAAGATGTTCCTCTGAATGGCCCACTTCCACATGCTCTGAGCCAGATGAGACAGCTGCGGAGAGTGGGTGCCCCCCTGCTTCTGAATGTAGTACATGGCCGTCATGTTGTCCGTCCGGATCAACACGACCTTGTTGCACAGATGTACTTTGAATGCCTTCAAGGCCATGAAGATTGCCATCAGTTCCAAAACGTTGATGTGCATCTTCCTTTGCTGTAGTGTCCATAGTCCCTGCACTGTGTAGTGGAGTACATGCGCTCCCCATCCCTGGAGAGAAGCGTCCGTTGTCAGGATAATCTGTGGCACAGGCTCCTGGAACGGTCGGCCCTTGCAAAGGTTTTGTGGATTCCACCAATGCAGAGAGTTGTACGCCCGACCGCTCACCAACACTAGGTCTGTTAGTTGCCCATGAGCCTGAGTCCACTGACGTGCCAGGCACTCCTGAAGCGGACGCATATGTAGTCTCGCGTGCGGGACGATGGAGATGCAGGAGGCCATCATGCTTATCAACTGCATGAACACCTTCGCTGGAAGCGAGTGCTGAGGTCTGAAACGTTGGATCAGCGTTTGGATACTGGCGATTCTCACTGAATTTGGCTGCGCAGTGGCTGCCAGAGTGTCTATTGTCGCGCCCAGGTACTGCCGTACATGGGCGGGTTGGAGATGGGATTTTGGATAGTTCAGCGAGAATCCCAGATCATGCAGGAGGTGAATTGTGCGGGACACATGGTCCGCGCACTGCTGTTCTGTCTTTGCCTGAATGAGCCAGTCGTCGAGATAGGGATAGACGTGGACGTTCTGGCGTCGCAGATGCGCCGCCACAGTCGCCAGGCACTTTGTAAAGACTCTTGGCGCTGTGGTGACCCCGAAAGGCAGGACCCTGAACTGGTAGTGCTCGCCTTGAATCGTGAATCTGAGGTACTTCCTGTGGGAAGGATGCAGGGGGATATGAAAGTATGCATCTTTTAGATCCAACGTAGCCAGGAAGTCCCCCTGTTGAAGCAGAGGGAGTACCTGCTGCAACGTAAGCATATGGAAGTGCTCCGAGAGAATATACCAGTTGAGGGGCCTGAGGTCCAGGATGGGCCTGAGGGATCCGTCCTTCTTGGGGATTAGAAAGTACAGAGAGTAAACTCCTGTTCCCCTTTCTTGTAGTGGAACGAGCTCTATTGCCCCTTTTTGCAGCATGACTTGAACTTCCTGCTGCAACAAGCGCAAGTGCTCGCCGGACATAGGACGGTTTCTTGGAGGTATGTTTGGTGGAGTGGAAGTAAGTTCCAGACAGTAACCGTACTGGATAAGAGATTTGACCCACCTGTCCGTGGTGATGGATTTCCACGCGGGCAGGAACTGCTGGAGTCTCCCCCCGACCGGTGTTGTGTGGTCGGGGGGCAGTGACAAGACGTCACTGCTTGTTGGCGGTGGTGGACCTGGAGCTGTTGTTTCCACGTCCCCTGCCCTTGATGTTGTTGCCTCTGTAGCCACCTCTACCCTTGTTGGTGTATGAGGTTTGGGTATTGCTCTTATAGTACTGTGTGGATTGCGATGCCTGACCCCTTGAGGTGCCTCTGGTATTGGAGCGGCGAAAGGAACCACCCCGAAACTGCTGAGACTGGAGGGCCCCCATAGACTTAGCAGTGTCTGTGTCTTTCTTCATTTTTTCGAGCGTCGCATCCACCTCGGGGCCAAACAAGTGGTCAGGATTAACTGTTTGGTTCAGGATGGTTGTCTGTATATCCGGTTTAAAACCTGATATCCTAAGCCATGCATGTCTTCTTAGCAACACACTAGTGTTGATCGCCCTGGAGGCTGTATCAGCCACATCCAACGCACATTTGATGGAAGCGTTTGTGATGAGCTTTCCCTCCTGAATTAACATTTCCCCTGCCTCCTTGTACTGGTCAGGCAAGTGTTGCAGCAGTGTTTCTAGGGTGTCGTAATGAGCCCTATCGTAGCGTGCAAGTAGGGCCTGAGTGTTTGAGATGCGCCAAATATTAGCTGCCTGTGCAGCAATCCGTTTCCCTGAGGCCTCAAATATTTTTGACTCTTTGTCTGGGGGAGGAGCGTCACCAGTGGTCTGTGAATTCGCCCTCTTGCGAGCGTTGGATACAACCAAAGAGTCCAGTGGCAAGTGTCCCTTGATGTATGTTGGATCCGAGGGCGCTGCCTTATATTTCTTGTCAATGCGTGGATTGACGACACGTGCCGAGTGGGCTCTTTGAAGACCTCCGGCGCGTGCTTTAGCACTCCCTTGAGCATTGGCAATGTCTTGACTGACTTTTCAGCCACTGAGAAAGTGTCAAACAAAAAGTCCACATCCACAGGATCTGAATGTAGCTCAACCTCATGGTTAGAGGCAGCTCTCTCGATCAAAGCGTTGAAGGCTGCAGAGTCCTCCGTCGGTGAGGTTTTTGCCGCAAAGAGCTGCGGTTCCTGACCCGACTGCGGGTCCTCTGGGTCGCCTCCGGCAGACCAAGGTACATGTTCCTCCTCCGGATCCGAGTACGCCGGATAGTTGTACTCGACCTCCTCTTCGTCACCATCCCCCGCGTTGGAACGCGTTGGTGAACGTTCTAGGCCTTGTGGGGATGCCGGCGCTATAGGGGCCGAAGCACCCTCAGAGTCTTTCTTGTGTTTGAGAGGAATACGAAAATGTTCCAACACCGGCTCCGTGGTGATTTTTCTTTTGAGGAGGGACAGTTTCCCGGTATTGGCGTCGATGATGACCTCTCGACGCTCTTCTTCTGTAAGTGGCTGGAGCCGAGGCTTCGACACCACCAACGACGCTTTGGGCGTCGACACCTCCTTCGAGGGCACGCCTGCCCCATGCCTCGGAGCGAAAGCCTTTGGCGTTGACTTCGGCGGCAGGGTGAAGCGGATAGGCGTTTGCGCCATTGTCGGCTTCAGTGTGGGCTTCGACACCACATCCTCTGGTTCGGGAACCACAGCGTCCTTCCGAATCCTTTGCAGGGATTCCTCGACCTTCTTCGTTAAGGCCGGAGAGGGCTTGACCGGCACGAGCGACTTCCCCGGTGCGGGAGTCGGGTCGGCGAGAGGCACCGTCTTCGGAGCCGACACATCACCATCCTTGGCCCCGACGGTCGGAGCCGGAGTAGCCAGAGCTCTGGAATCGCCTTGACGCTTCTTCGAAGCTTTCTTCGGGTCATCGACCTCGACCATCTTCGGCGCCGACGCGGCCGCGTCGGTCGACTTCGCCCTCGGCGTCGACCCCGAGGTCCCCGGGTCGGCCATCTTGAATTTTTTAGACATTGACGCCTCCAGAGCCTTCTGTCTCACCAGTGCAGCTTTCACTTTCGGTTTTGAAACCGGAGGTGTGGATCCCGATGGCTTCACTTTCGTTTTCGTTAACGGGAGTGGCGCATCCGAAATGTCTGTGGCCGGGCCCGGAGGCGGGGCTGCTGGACGAGTAACGAGGTCTTGGGTAAGGCCCGAAGGCGATCCCTCGACCTGGGCCGCATGAAGGGGGTTGACCCCTGAGTCAGTTTGGGGAAGCTCTTCCTCCGAGCTGTCCCCCAAGGTGGCAATGGCCCCATCGTCGTCCCCTACCTCGTCGCCGGCTTCGTCAAACTCCTCGTCTCCCGCGTCGTAGGCATCCCCCTCGGACGCAGGGCTAGAGTCCAAAACCTGTAGGACAGTCTTCTTCAACAAATTCCTCGAAGATGTTGTCCGGCGGGGGCGCCGGGGGCGCCGATAACTGGGCCTGGAGTCTAGCGGCCCGACGAATCTTGAGAGTCTTCTTACACCGGAACTTCGAGCAGGCCATACACCTGGCCTCATCATGGTCCGGTGACAAACATTTGTTGCACACAGGGTGCACATCGAGGTGTGAATACTTGGAGGTGCACACCGGGCACCTTTTGAACGGAGTTCGTTCCATGTCTGGAGCGTCGAGTAGGCCCGTCCGCGCCGAGAGCACGCGGATGGGTAGCAAGAGTTCGGAGCTGAGAAACAGACAAAACCCGAAAGAAATGCGTTACTTACCTGTAACAGCAGTTATCCAGTATTGGTGTCTTTCATAGATTCACATGCCTGAATCATTCCCCGTCGCTGAGACGGGAGCCTCCGGTACATAAAAAAGTAATGTCCTAAGGACATACATAGAGAATATAGGCCTAAGGGCCTCCCCTTTTGGGGCCTTTCCACGTCCTTATGTAAAAGGACCGAACTCTCATCGTTAGCCAATCAGCTCCGACCTCCTTCTAGAACCTTCCCGGGAGGAGCCTCCGTCCCTCAGATTTTCGTACGCACCCAGCTAGGGTGTCGCAATGTAGACATAGAGGTACGTGAGTCCTTACCGGGGAGGCGGGAGGGTTGCATGTGAATCTATGAAAGACACCAATACTGGATAACTGCTGTTACAGGTAAGTAACGCATTTCTTATCCAGTATTTGGGTGTCTTTCATAGATTCACATGCCTGAATCAGAGTAGCCAGCAGTTATACATGCATAGTGGTAAAGCACATTCTCACATCTAGCAGGCCTGCATAGATTACAGACAACATGAGAGAAACATGGTAATATACAGTCATGCATATAGCAGAGAAAACCATGAAGAATGTGCATACCTGGATGGCGGGACGAGGTAAGGCTCACCTTATTGGAAGAGATGGCGCAGCACCGCTTGTCCCACTGCAGCGTCCTTCTGCAGTTCGATGTCCAGGCAGTAGTGCTTGGAAAAGGTATGCGGGGACTTCCATGTCGCCGCTCGGCAGATGTCCAGGATCGTCACTCCAGCGAAGAGCGCTGTTGACGTTGACATCGCTCTGGTCGAGTGGGCAGCCACTCGGCCTGTCAAAGGCCGTCCGGCCTGATCATGGCAGAAAGCAATTGCTGAAGAAATCCAGCGTGAGATGCTCTGTTTTGTCAAGGGCAGCCCCATTCTCGGGTTGCTGTAGGCTACAAAGAGTTGAGAAGACTTCCTGACTTCTTTGGTCCTGTCCAAGTAGAATTTGAGACACCTTTTAATGTCCAGGGAATGCAGCGCCCTTTCCGCTGCCGTGGAAGGGTCCGGAAAGAATGACTTGAGGACAATTGGTTCGTTCAGATGAAAGTCTGACGGCACTTTAGGAATGAATTTAGGGTTGGGCCTGAGTACCACTCGGTCGTGCCTGAATTGGAGATACGGTTCCTGAATGGACAGCGCCTGAAGTTCGCTGACCCTTCTGGCCGACGTCAGGGCTAGCAGGAGAGCCGTTTTCCAGGAAAGATGCTTGAGCGATGCCCGGTGTATGGGCTCGAATGGGTGTTTCATCAATTGGTTTAGTACCAAGTTCAACTGCCAGGTTGGAGGAACTTTCCGAGGCCTCGGAAAGGATCTGTAAAGTCCTTTTAGAAATTGTTTCACCAGTCGACTGGACCAGAGGGAGGGTCCCGATGGGGTCCTGGTGAACCTAGAAATCGCAGCCAGATGAACCTTAATGGAGGCGTGAGCCAGCCCCGATTGAGCCAGGTGCAGTAGGTATGGTAGCAGCTGTACTGGGGTGACCCGGAGCGGGTGTAAGTCGTGTTCCGAACACCACACGCAGAACCTCTTCCACTTCAGCGAGTAGGTCTTGGTCGTGCTGCTCGCTCTCGCCTTGGCCAGTACTGCCCTGCAGTCCTGCGGTATGTCTAGCTCCCCGAACTCAAGGTGCTCAGGAGCCAAGCCGACAAGTTGAGCGAACGGAGGTTCGGGTGGTGTACCTGGCCTCCGGACATTGTCAAGAGGTTCGGGAGTTGTCGCAGGTGAATCGGGGGCCTGGTGGATAGGCGAAGAAGATCCGAGAACCAATGTTGTCTCGGCCAGTACGGAGCAATCAGTATCAGCGTGCACGGTTCCGTCCTCATCTTCCGGAGGAGCCTCGGTATCATCGGGAACGGCGGAAAAGCGTACGCAAACACGCTGGACCAGCCGATGGAAAAAGCATTTCCCAGCGACCCCCGTTGGGGATGCCAGCTTGCGTAGCTTCGGCATTTGGTGTTCTCTTCCGTCGCGAAGAGATCGATCCTCGGGGTGCCCCATTGTGAGAAGACGTGGGCCACCGTGTCGCCGTTGAGCTCCCATTCGTGGGAGAGAGAGGTCTGCCTGCTGAGGGCGTCCGCGATAGTGTTCTCCTTCCCTGGAACGTACTCCGCCTTGAGGGAGAGGCCGTGCGCCACCAACCAGTTCCAGATTTTTTGCGATTCTCGTGAGAGAGAGAGAGATCGCGTTCCCCCTTGTTTGTTCAGGTAGTGCATCGTCGTGGTGTTGTCTGTTTTGACGAGCACAGGGGAAGAGCCGATGCGTGGCAGGAAGGCCTGTAGAGCCAGGTACACTGCCCTCAGTTCCAGGAGGTTGATGTGTAGTTGTGTTTCCTGGGCGTCCCACTTGCCGCTGACTCGAAGGTCTAACAGTACTGCGCCCCAGCCTTCCAGTGAGGCATCGGTCGTGATGACCAGTGGTGCCGGCGGCAGGAGGAACGGCAATCCGGCCGTCAGGTGAGTCCTGTTTCTCCACCACAGCAGGGCCTTTATGATGGCCGGCGTGATTGTGAGAATGTCGTCGAATGAGCCTGAACACTGTTTCCATTGTCTCGCCAACGCTTCCTGTAGGGGGCGCATGCGGAGCCTGCAGTGCGGTACGAGGAGAATGCATGAAGACATCATCCCTAGCAAGGAGGTGAACGTCCGGACCTTGATGCGAGGCTTCTCGGCCACCGCCGTGGCCAGAGACAGTACTTTGCAGATCCTGTCCTCTGAGGGGAAAGCCTTCGCATGCTCCGTGTCCAGGGTTGCCCCTAGGAAGGTGATCCTCGTTGACGGAGTAGTGCATGATTTTTTGAGGTTGATCGTCAGACCCAGCTGTTGGAAAAGAGCGCTGCAGGCGTTGAAGGAAGCCAGCGCGTCCTCCGGGGAAGGAGCCTTCACCAGCCAGTCGTCCAGGTAGGGGAACACCTGGTGACCCCTTTGTCGCAGGAAGGCAGCCACGGGCGCCAAGCACTTTGTGAAGATACGTGGGGCAGATTTGAGGCCAAACGGCAAGACCTTGAACTGGTAATGTCTGCCCGCTATTTCGAACCTTAGGTATTTCCTGTGCCTGACGAGGATGGGGACATGGTAGTAGGCGTCCTGTAAGTCTAGGGAGACCATCGAGTCGCCTCTTTCCAGTGCACCCAGGATCTCCTGGATTGTGACCATCCGGAAGGATTGACTCCGTAGGAAGGCGTTGAGCGCCCGGAGGTCTAAGATCGGCCTCCACTTGTCCCCTTTCTGTTGGACCAGGAAGAAGTGGGAATAAAAACCCTTCCCTTTCTGGGAGTCCGGGACCTTTTCGATGGCTCCTTTGACCAACATGGCAGCGACTTCCTGGAGAAGGAGGTGCAGGTGTCTGTGAGTACGCTTCAGTGGAGGGGTGTTGGGAGGGGTGTTGACCAGTTCGAGGGAATGTCCAAATTGAATTATTTGTAGTACCCACCGATCCGTAGTGATTTTTCGCCAATTGTGGAGGAAGTGGGTCAGTTTTCCCCCAATTCGAAAGGATTGAGACGGTGGTGGGACTGGCCGGAGTAAGTGGTCACTGGCGGCCGCCAGCGCCCTTCTTGGCGGGTTTGCCTCTGAAGGACGATTTCCCGTAGGATGACTGTCGGGACTGTTGTTTCTGTTGGGGTTGGTTCCTGTTGCCATAGGAATAGGACGACCGATTTTGGTAGGAACCTCTGTAGGAGTACTGACCTCTGGAGCGGCCTCCCCGAAAGGATTGGTTCCGGGACTGGAGGGAGCCCAGAGCCCTCGCCGTGTCGGTGTCTTTTTTGATGGCCTGGAGTGCCTCGTCTATCTTCTCCCCAAAGAGGAATTGCCCATCGAACGGCATATCCAGTACCTTAGATTGGACCTCCTGCCGAAAAGACGTCGCCTTGAGCCAGCCCTGGCGGCGGAGCACGGCAGCCCCTGCCAACTGGCGGAATCCCGTCATGGCTGCGTCGATGGCGCAGTCGATAATTTCAGCCGCGGAGTTTTGTCCTTCCGCCAGAAGAGCTTTCACCTCGTCCTGGACCGTGGCCGGCAGGCCTTGCAGGTAGGGAGCTATGTCTTCCCATAGCTGGCGGTTGTATCGGCCCAGGAGGGCGATGGAGTTTGCCACCTTGATGGACATGGCGGATGTGGTGGAGAACCTCTTGCCTATGGTGTCCAGCTTCCTTCCTTCCTTGTCCGGGGGCGCGGACAGCGGCGAGGAGGGGTTTCGGGATTGTTTTTGGGCCGCCTGAGTGACAACCGAGTCCGGTTTGGGGTGGCCGGTCAGGCAGGCAGGTGCGGAGTTCGGGGCCTTATATTTTTTGTCTAGGCGCGGAACCACCGCCGGCACCGAGGCAGGCGTGAGCATCAGCTTCTTGCCCTGTTCCCATAGAAAGTCTATCAGAGGAATAGACTTGGTCGATTTCTGTGTGTGCTCCTTGAAATCATGGAGGAAGCATTCCGTTTCCGCGGATTCCACCGCCATGTGGAACCTCCTTGCAGCTCTGTCCACCAGTTTGTGGAAACCTCCCACGTCCGCTGCTTCAGAGTGGCGTGGTCTCGGGGATGCCGGGGTAGACGAATGGTGTGATGACGCAGCATCGGCATCGTCGTCTCTGTGGTCCGAGGCGACGTCTTGCACCTCGCCTTCCTCTAAGTCCGTGTCATCCTCCTCGCTTTCCGATGAATCCTCCGCCTGTGTTTGCGGTCGGAGTCGGCTCCGAGGACGGGCCGGGGGAGCGGAAGGGTGCGAGGCCGACGGTTGCGCTTGGGTGACCGGAACCTGGGCACCGCTGTCTGCGTCCGGGAACCTTCGTTTATAGTCCTGCACCAGGGATTTCAAATCGTTGACCAGAGACAGTGGCAAACAGATCATCGGGGTTTTCACCGTGTCTACGGTCAGGGAGCTGCCTTGATACGTCACTCCGTCCCGGATCTCTTGGACGTCCTGGTGTTCTTCGTGAACCTCCTGTTCTTCGTCCGACTCCTCACTCTGTAGTGTGTCCTGTTCTTCCTCGGGTGCCAACTCCACCGTTGGGAGAACCGAGGGCGTTGGACTCGAGTGAATAGAGACTTCGACCAATCTCGATTCTTTCCAAGATGGCGCCGGGGTCTCTTCCGACGACGTGCGTGAAGATGGCGCTCCCGCCAAGCGTGCCGGTGATTTGGGCACCTCCGTCAGGGTTAATGGTACCAAGTTTTGCGGGGATAAGGGTTTCGCCGCCTTACTGATGTTAGGGTCGTGGACCTGGGCTATCTTTGTCGAAGGTGTGGTTCTTGAACTTGACTTCGACTGTTTAGGAGACGAACTTGACTTCGATGGCTTGGGTGACGAGCCTTCGGTATGAGGTGTTATCGGTGAAGGCGTACTTGAAGATTTAGACCTCTTAGGTGACGAAGAGGCGGCCTTCGTATTGGATGAAGGTTTCAGAGGAATGGTCGAGGAGACCGGTGCGCCTGAGGACGCAGTGGTGGTCGTCGTGGTCGCCGTGGAGGGCGATGAGGCCGTAGTAGTCGACACAGTGGTCGTAAGTGAGGTGGTCCGCTTAGTAGATGGAGCGGGCTTCTTGAACCTCTGGCCATCCTTAACAGACACGGAGGAGGTGGTGGAGCGTGCCTCCGAAGGCTTCCTGTGCGCCTTCTTAGGAGGAGTGTCTGTCTCTCCAGGGGACTGCACCCTGGGTCTCTTCTTGGAGACTTTGGAGGTCGCGGAGACACTACCCTCGGAAGATTCCAGAGTGTCTCGGACCTTAAGCCTGTCGAGCCATTCGCGAAGGCGAGTTTCCCTTTCCTTAACCGTCTTCTTTGGGAAGGCTCTACACACCCTACACTTGTCAGTGACGTGGTCAGGGTACAGGCAATATAAGCACAGGTCGTGCTTGTCCTCCGCTTGAATCCGCTGCTTGCCGCAGGAGGAGCAGGCCCTCAGGGCTTTCTTCTGTGAGTCCGCCATGGACGAAGTTTTCTTATTAGATTCCGACATGTAGTCGATGCTAGGATGAAATCCTTTTCGTACAAAGTGAACTTCGGTGAAGTTTGAGACTTCGAATTTTGGAAACCTGAAGAGCTCAGGTTGGAGACTCCCTAGCACAACGTGCGGTAGAAAAATCTGAGGGACGGAGGCTCCTCCCGGGAAGGTTCTAGAAGGAGGTCGGAGCTGATTGGCTAACGATGAGAGTTCGGTCCTTTTACATAAGGACGTGGAAAGGCCCCAAAAGGGGAGGCCCTTAGGCCTATATTCTCTATGTATGTCCTTAGGACATTACTTTTTTATGTACCGGAGGCTCCCGTCTCAGCGACGGGGAATGATTCAGGCATGTGAATCTATGAAAGACACCCAAATACTGGATAAGAAAAGGATACCGACGCCAAGCCTAAAGACCTTCTGGTCCCGAGTTAGAAAAGTTAATCAACTATCGATTCCGACAGAGGGAACCGAAACACATCCGAACCCAATGGCGGAAAAAAACAATCTGGGGATGGAGGCGATGCCCATGCGCACTGTAGTCCAGGGGAGGAGCCACCTATCTCGTGATACTTCGAAGACTCTTCCAGGACAACAATGTGCAATCATCCGGACCCAACACTAGGCGGCGATCTATGCACAGATATGAATTCAGCAGCCCACATGCCTCGAACCTAACATCACATTTCCAGTTGGATTAATCTCATTAACATCATCCTTGTCACCGTACACAGGCGCCCTCACATGACATATTAGCATGTCCAGTCTACTATTGTGGTCTTCAACCATGAGTGTATGGTGTATAGGCTGTCCCTGCTCACGTACAAAACAAGGTAATATTGATTTGTAGCCAATGAGCTAGGTTCATGCAAGCAGCAAAATTCACATTTTTGATCTGAAAGATTACATTACTTGCTTATTCGTTTAAGTGAAATATTTTAATCCTAAAGCATACCTTTAAAACTTTAGTGAAATGGGTGAAAAAAATGAAAAGTGGTAACAGGCTGGCCGTTTAAAAAGCAGAGATCTTATGTGCTGTAAAACTTTGAGGATAGAGTGAATCGTCCTTAAACACTGTAAATTGAAGCAAATCCCCATATGTTACACTACCCGCGAGACAAGCGCTCAACATAAATAAGGAGTAGTTTCTTACCTGTAACTCCAGTTCTGTAGTAGAGTGTATCTCTGTTATAGTCATAATCTAGTGACTAGTCCCACTCATGTGCGGGGACCCCGGAGCAATCAAAAATAATCTCTTAAGCGGTCTTCTTTGCAGTATTGCATAGACACTTAAGAGAGAATTAAAGACAAATAATGCAGCCTATACATGCAAGGCTACACTGTCCAGTACTTCAACTAGAAATGCAAGGAAATTCCCAAAATATCCCACTTTAGACCTGTCGGCCAGGTTTAACCATGGAAAACACTTCCCCCCCCCCCCCCCCCCCCTCCCCCTAATCCTTGGAATGATGGAGAGGAGGGACAGGACAGACAAGCCCCCATAGGCTGCCATTTCGTGGCTTAAAAAGGGATACTGTGCCTTTAAGGAAACTTTCCAGAACTCTCCTGGTATCCCAGAATGCACAGCAACTCCCTCCCATTTCAGTTCTTTTTGGAGGTGTATCAGCTAGACCTGTAGCATTCATCATTTCATCCCTTTCTCCACTGGGGAAGAGGGCGGGCGATTAGGACTATAACAGAGATACCCCTACTACAGAACTGGAGTTACAGGTGAGAAACTACTCCTTCTGTAGTAGGGGATCTGTGTGTATAGTCAATCTAGTGAATAGAATGGCAAGCCCATCCAAAAACAACCCGGCGGTGGATAAAAAGACCACACCACTATTATGCGAACAGATTTTGCAGCGAAGCCTGTCTGACCTGAGCATCTGCCCTGGCATCAGAGTCCAGACAGTAATGTTTAGCAAAGGTATGGACCGACTTCCAAGTGGCAACCTTGCAGATTTCTGCAATGGGAACATTAGGAAGCAAAGCAGTTGTGGCCGCTTTACCCCTGGTGGAATGAGCCTTAGGCTTACCCCCTAAGGACTTATTCGCTTTCTGATAACAAAGCTGGATACACGACACAATCCACCTAGAGATAGATTGCTTCGAAGTAGCCAGACCAGTCCTAACCAACCCATAGTTGACAAACAATTGGTCGGACCTGCGAACGTCTTTAGTCTTATCCAGATAGAATTTCAATACCCATCTAACATTCAGGGAATGAAGAGACCTTTCCGCTGGAGTAGAAGGATTCTGGAAAAAAGTTGGTTAAGTTATAGTCTGATTAACATGAAAATCAGAAATCACATTGGGAAGGAACTTAGGGTGAGTACGCATAACAACCTTAGCAGCATGAAACACAGTATAAGGTTCTTGGCAACACAATGCCTGAATCTCACTCACCCTGCAGGCCGATGTAATGGTCACGAGGAACACCGCCTTCCAAGACAGGTGCTGCAGCGAAGCCTTATGAATAGGTTCAAAAGGCTCCTTCATCAATCTGGACAGCACCACATTCAGTTCCCATGCCCGTGAAGGAAGTCGAACAGGAGGGAACACATTCAATCCTTCCAAAAAATCCTTAATCATAGGGATCTGGAAGTAGGACGTCTGTGAAGGACATTTTCTGTAAGCAGTCAATGCAGCCAGATGAACCTTAATGGAATGGAAATTAAGTACAGATGCAGAAGGTATGGAAGGATGACATCCTCCTTGCAGGTCGTAGGATCATAGTAGATCATAGTTCTTAGACATGCACCAGATGCAGAATTTCTTCCATTTATAAGCATAAGAGGTCCTGTAGAAGGCTTCTTAGCCTCCTTCAATATGTCCATGCAATCCTCAGGAAGATTTAAGTGGCCATATTGCACTCTCAGGAGCTATGCCGCCAAACTCAACGACGAGAGGTTGGGGTGCACCATAAGCCCCCCGAACTTCATGAGAAGGTCCGGCCGACACGGCAGCCGCCGATGAGGCAGGATTGAGCGATGAAGCAGGTCCGTGAACCACCACTGCCTGGGCCATTCCCGAGGAATGAGGATCATCCGCGCCCGAGACTGGGCCAGCTTGATGAGCACCGCCGGAATCAGGGGAATGGGTGGAAAAGCGTACGGAAAGCTGTTCGACCAGTTGATCCAGAACGCGTTCCCCAGCGTCCCCGGTTGGTAATACCTCGAGGCGAAGTCGTGGCATTTGCGGTTTTCGGCGGTGGCGAACAGATCCACGTCTGGAGTGCCCCACACGGCAAAGATGTCTTCAAGCACTTCGTTGTTTATCACCCACTCGTGGTTGTCTTGCAGCAGCCTGCTGAGGGCGTCCGCCTGAACATTCTGTACACCGGGCAGATGAGTCGCCGTTCTCGTCAATCCTCTGGCTAGCAGCCAGTGCCAGATCGCCTGCACCTCCTGCGACAGTGTGCGCGATTTCGAGCCACCCTGCTTGTTGAGCTAATACATCGTGGTCGTATTGTCCGTCTGTACAAGCAAGGAGATGGTCTGGAAGGACGCAAGAAAGGCCTTCAGTGCCAAGGGAACAGCTCTGAGTTCCAGGAAATTGATTTGATAGGTGGACTCCGCCGGAGACCACTGTCTTTGGATTTCTAGATGGTCTGAATGCGCTCCCCAGCCCAGGAGAGACGCATCCGTCACGATAGTCCGAGTCGGGATATCCTTGTGGAAAGGAACCCCTCTGAGTAGATTCGCTGCCGAGCACCACCATCTCAGGGACTGTTGGGCCTGAACAGACAGCTGAATCCGGTCGTCCTAACACCCTTTCCTCTGGTCCCACTGATCCTCCAAGCATTCCTGTAGCGGCCTCATGTGTAGGCGCGCGTGTGGAGTGAGGGAGATACAAGAGGCCATCAACCCCAGTAGAGAAGACACCGTCCTCACTGTCGTAGATGGAGCAGCTATAAGATCCTGAGCCTTCCAAAGGATGGATAAGCGTCTCTCCTACGAAGGAGACACGCTTGTCGACAACATATTGATGGAGGACAGACTTGGACAGATTTATGTGCAACCCCAGACTGTTCAACAGGACGGCCGTCGTCCTGTTGAAGTGCAACTGTGCTTCCTGGAAGGTGGAGGCTTTGTCTACCCGTACCTGGACGATTGGTTGATCAAAACACCTTGTTCTTTATCAGGTGCGCTGCTACCACAGCCATTCATTTTGAAAAAGTCCTGGGTGCAGAATTCAGTCCAAACGGTAGTACGGTGTACTGATAATGATTGGCGCCGACGAGGAAGCGCAGGAACTTTAGATGTTTTCGTGCAATGGGCACATGTAAGTACGCATCTCGCAGATCTATCGCGCACAGCCAGTCTCCCCTCTGCAACTGAGAATAGATCTGGTTCAAGGACAGCATGCAAAACTTCTCCCTGCGAATCCACTTGTTTGCTTGTCGCAAATCCAGAATGGGCCTGAACTCATTCTTCTGTACTAGGAAGAAGCGTGAGTAAAGACCCTTTCCCCTTTGGGACAAAGGAACGTCTTCTATCGCCCTTTTTTCTTAACAGGGTATCGGCCTCCGCCTGGAGCTCCCACAGTCGGAACTGAGAGCCGACCAGTGGAATTGCTGGAAGTGGGCTGGTGAAACAGACTGTATCCATTGCAAACAATATTCAGCACCCACTTGTCCCGAGTAAGGTTTCTCCACTCTGCCGGGTAATGCTGAATGCTTCCCCCCACCGGAGCGGGTCACGGATGAAGGGGAAGTAACAGCTCAGGGCCTAGACCCTGCTGACCACCACGGCCTCTCTGGCGCTTTTGGAACGGGCGACTCTGCCCTCTACCTTGTGCCCCATACCGTCTCTGGAACGAGCGGAAGGTCTTCTGTTCCTTCGGCTTCTCTAATCCGCTAGCCGTCAAGGTCTCCGCCTCCGCCTTCATACGGGCCATCTCCTCATCTGCGTGTTTACCAAACAGGGTCTCACCAGAGAAGGGTAGATTGGCCACCCTCTGCTGCGCCTCGGGCTTCAAGGACGTCAGACCCAGCCAGGCGTGGCGCCTCAGGTTGACCCCATGGCAGTATCCGTGTGCTGCCAGGAAGGAGGAATCCGCAGCGGAACTGATCATCTGGTTGGAGATCATCAGTCCTTCATTAAGGATTTCTTGGAAATCTTCCCTATCCTTCCGTGGAAGACATTTCACGAACCGTGTTAGGGACTCCAAGAGGGACCGATCATAACGCCCCAACAAGGCCGAGGCACTCGCGGCCTTCCTAGACGTGGCTGCAGTCCCGCAAACCTTCCTGCCTGCCGAATCCGTCCAGCGGCTCTCCTTATCAGGAGGCACTATCGATGATGGGGTGGTTGCGTGCTGCTTCCTCACCGCCGTCACAATCACCGAATCCGGCGCAGGGTCCAAGCGAAGGAACGCAGGATCCGTGTCAGGGGCCCGATACTTCTTTTGCAGCCTAGAAGGCGCTGCTTTAGTAACCGCAGGGGTGAGGAAGAGCTCCATGGCGGGTTCCACTGGCTCTGGTACCAACGGTAACTACAGACGAGACAATTGTTTCTTGTGAAGGGTCTCGAAAATGACAGAAGTCAAGGGTGAGGGCGTAGTGAGCGTGATGCCCAACTTAGCCGCTCCTCGCAGCAACACTTCCTGGAAGGAGACAATATCGGGGACACCCTCGTCCAAAGGGAGTCCGACAGGGTTGGCGAGTAATCCCTGACACTGGACGAGTCCGTGTGGCGGGATCTAGATCTGTTCCTCCTATGGCATCGTCTGGACCTCGTAGAGGAGCGATGGCGACTCTTGGACCTATCTCTACGCCGTGAGCGAGACCTCGATCTCTGCGGTTTTGGGCGGTCTGCAGGCCGGAAAGGAGGGCGCTGTGGAGGCCGAGCCAGGAGCCTAGGCTGTGGAAGCCCCGTAGGCAGCGTCGGCAAATGAGGCAGAGAGGTAGACCTCGGCGGAGGAGGACGATGAGGAGGAGCCTGAGGTAGTGGAGGCGTGGAAAGTTGTGGGGGCGGAGTCTGGGTCCGCAGAGGAGGACCCGCGGGTAACGGAGGCGGCGTAGGCGATCTCGGTTTGGTGGGCACGTAGACTTGAGAATACTCAGAGCCTGGAGACCGTCCCACTCTTCTTTTCTTCTTCTTCTGACCAGAGGGTGGCGATCTAGAGGCCCTCTCCCTCATGGACGAGCGACGTCGCCGCGACCGCGTGCTCGCCGAAGCTGGGGACTCCGTCCTAGTCCTAGAACGTCTAGTCTTCCTCCTCGACGCTGAGTGTCCCTTCGACGCCAACGAACGTCTCCTTGACGCCAACGAACGTCTCCTTGACGCCAACGAACGTCTCCTTGACGCCAACGAACGTCTCCTTGACGCCAACGAAAGTCTCCTTGACGCCAACGAAAGTCTCCTTGACGCCAACGAAAGTCTCCTTGACGCCAACGAAAGTCTCCTTGACGCCAACGAACGTAGTCTCGACGTCGATGGCAGTCTCTTCGCCAGCGACATCTCGCCGGCGATCGTCTCCTCGACGACGGTGATCTCCTCGGAGTCGAAGACCTCCGTCTCAATGCTGATCTTTGTCTCGGCGTTGCAGACTTACGTGTCGACGTCGAATGTGACCGGCGGTGTCGCCTTGACGGCGAGTGCCGGCATCTTGACCAGTCTCGACGTCGATGATAGCTCGACGACAAACCAGTCCTCGACGTCGACGGAGATCTCCAAGTCAGTCCCCTCGACGTCGAGCATAGACGTTGCTTCGGGCCGGAGCCCCGGGGAGACGGAGAAATTACAGTGGTCATTCCCTTTGACGGGGACGTTGAGGCTATCTACGTCGACGGAGACCGGTGGCGTTTTCTGGCCTTTTCTTTACTGGGGAGCCCCCCCAGAGGCTGACGCACGGGCAGAGAAAGGAGCCCCTTCATGCCCAGACCCACCTTGTCCTTGCTGCCTTCTCAGCTCAAAGCCTTGGAGCCTGGTCTTCTCCCTGTCCTTGAGGATTCTTTTAGGAAACTGCAGACAGATGTCACACTCCTCAGGAACATGAGAATAAGGCAGGCGCAGGATACAAACCCTGTGAGGATCCGATTTTGCCTTTTTCCTGGAGCACTCAGGACATTTATCAAATAAGGCAGGCATATTTGATAAAAGGAACAGCGAAAACAGCAGAGAAACTCCAGTCAGATGTAGACAAGGCACAATTTTGAAATAAACCCAAAAAAGGGAGAGCTCAATGCTCCAGGGTCCTGCTAACAGGAGCCGGAAAAATGAACTGAAAGTGAAAAAAAAAGTATGAACTATAAGTTGAGAAAAGAAAAGACAGGAAGGTAGCTTTGACTAGATCAGCATTATCGCGTGTGGAAAGGAAATAACTAAAGTCTACACATTAGGGTGGTACCAATATAGGTACTGCGCATGTCACTTGTGGCGCAGCTGACGCAGAGCTGAACACCACCACCTTACTGTGCCCAAGTGTGCTGCTAAAAATAATTCTGATCCAGTCTGACACCTGGGGATTTACTTGAAGATAAAGACTCTGAAGCCAGAAGTCTCTATCAGATGCTTAAGTGTGGAAACATGTATAGAAGAGCCTTCCCTGATGGTCAAAGAATCTTACATTAGCTGCTAATAAAAGGGGTGGAGAGGACAAAATTAACCTTATTAGGCTTAAAAGCAATGAATGTTGCACCAAAAGAAAGGAAGAAAAAGGCCACACAAATTAAATGTACCACTCCTTTGAGGAACATGAAACCAAAGTATCAACGAGGCACTGAAAGAAGAAGCTTTTAAAGTGATCAGTGTCTGGGGTTAAAGGGGATGGAGAGACATACTATAAGTTCACCAGTTATCTTAAAACTAACCTGAAGGACGATCCAAATGCAGGCCATGGCCAAGCAAAGAAGGCCTATAAGTTGACTCCGATGCATCTGCCAAAAAAAAAAAAAAAAACAAAGCTCACACAGTAAAATAGTGTTAAGTAAAAGCTGTATTTCTACAACTTCACCTATTCACCAAAAACTCACCTGAAGAGCGTTCCAAATGCATGCCGTGCCCAAGTAGTGAAGGCCTATAAGCTGACTCAGTACCATCTACAAAAGCAGAACATTTAGGAAATTAAATTATATAAAATTCTTTAGAAATGTACTCATTCAATATTTTACACATGCTTCAGTGGGTATAATTGTTATGCGCCTTTCTCTATCACAACCATCTTCATTGATTTAAAAACAATTAATAGAATTCCTATGCGTGGGAAGCTGGCTCTGTATATACAATACCAAAGTAAAGTATAATGTGCACAGAGTTCAGGGGATTCCCAGAGGTATAGGAGAGGCTAAATTAGATAATCACTAACAGCTCTCCTTTTGGTAGTGTGGTTGAGCAGTTAGGCTTATCAGGAGGGTGTGGTAAGCATTTATTATATTCATTCAATCAAGGACTCATTACACACACACACAGACAGAATCCAGACTAATTAGGCAAGTATAAAAAACGAATAGTTTCTTACCTGTCGGTGTAGTTTTGCAGCTTGAAGATCTTTCTGGATTCACTATGCTGTGCATATTCCGCAATCTGGTGGTTGGGTCCGGAACCGTAGTCTTTTTTCCTCTTTTTTTTTGCTGTAGCCCAGGTGGGCGTCGACGTCCCACCATTTGGTGTACCTTCGGTGACGTCGGCATGCTTCCGGCGGAAGCATGCACCCTTGGGCGCCATCTTCGGATTCTTTTTTTCTGTCTCTTTTCTTTTCTGTGTTTGTAGTGAATCCATGGCTATGTTTGTTAATCCTTTTTTTTTAACGTAATTCTTTTCACTTATCTTGTAAGCTTCAACTTTCTTTTTTTTTCTATGTGTTTCCACTTTCGCTTTCAGCCTCATCTTTCTGGCGGAGGCGGGTGGGTTCGCTAGTGAATCCAGAAAGATCTTCAAGCTGCAAAACTACACCGACAGGTAAGAAACTATTCGTTTTGCAGCGTGAATCTTTCTGGATTCACTATGCTGTGCATTGATTTTGTAGCGTTTTTTGTTACTTTTGTGGCGGTTGGGTGGAGGATGAGCGTTGGTTGTTGAATATATGTTGAAGCACTTTTTGTCCTACTTGTGCTTCTTTGTTCATTTGTACATCCACACAATAGTGCTTAGTGAACGTGTGCACTGAAGCCCATGTTGCCGCCAGGCATATGGCCAGAAAAGCAATTGTTGCTCCTTTCTTCCTGGCCGAGTGGGCTTGTGACCCTCCTGTTAGCTCCTGTCCCGCTTGCTTGTGGCAGAATTGTATTGTCTGTGCGATCCATCGAGCTATGGTGTTTTTAGTCACTGGTTTACCCATGTGTTTGCGAAGGATACGAAGAACTGTTTTGTCTTCCTGTGTCCCTTCGTCCTTTCAATGTAGTGCATCACTGCCCTACTTGCGTCTAGAGTGTGGAGTGCCCTCTCAGCGCTTGTAGTGGGGTTTTGGAAGCAGCTAGGGATCTGAATACTCTGATTCACGTGGAACCTTGACACCACCTTCGGCATGAAGTGCGGGTCTGTTCTCATCACGACCCTGTCTCAGTGTATCTGGGTGTAGGGTTCCTGCAGTGTTAGAGCCTGCAGTTCGCTCACCCTCCGTAGCGAGGTGATTGCTACCAGAAAGGCAGTTTTCATAGTCAGCATTTGCAGTGATGCTTTGTGGATGGGTTTGAAAGGTGCTTTCATGAGCTCTGTCAGGACCACATTCAGGTTCCAAGCCGGTGGCGGCATTCTTTTTGGTGGCGCTATTCTTTTAGCCCCTTCCAGGAATCTTTTTATGACTTGAGATGTGAAGAAGCTTCTCCCTGTTTCTCCTCTTGTGTATGCCACAATCGCTGCCAGGTGTACCCTTAGCTAGGATGAGCTTAGCTTAGCCTTTATTAGGTGCGTGAGTTACCTTAGCACCGTAGATTCCCTGGTCAGTTTTCTATGTAGTTTTTTTTTTTGCAACACCATTGAGTGAATCTTTTCCATTTTTCCCCATAGCATGTGCGTGTGCTGGGCCTTCTTGCCTCTCGCAGCACCCGCAGGGTGCTCTCTGGTAGTTTTAGATGTGCAAACTCCAAGTCCTCAGGAGCCAGGCTGAGAGGTTGAGGCTCTCCGGCTCTGGGTGTAGAACTTCTCCGTTTTCCATGGAGAGTAGGTCTCTTCTTTTCGAGAACTTGTGGGGGGTGGGGGGGCCTGCGCCATCTCCATTATCTGAGAGTACCAGGTCTGCCTGGCCCATTGTGGTGCCACCAGGATGAGAGTCATGTTGCTCGTCATGCATTTGTTGAAAACCCTGGGGATCAGTGGTATCATGGGGAAAGCGTAGGCAAATGTTTTTGGCCAGCTTATCCATAGGGCATTCCCCTGTGATAGTGCCTCTGGTTGCCTGGGTGCAAAGTATTGGCATTTTGCATTCAGGCGTGTTCCAAACAGGTCTATTGCTGGGGTGCCCCACCTCCCGAATAGTCTCTCTGTTTCCTGTATATTGAGTTCCCACTCGTGGGATGCTGAAGTCTGCCTGCTGAGCCAATCCGTTTCTACATTGTCCTTCCCTAGCAGGTGTATGGCTAGCAGGTCCATTTTGAGTGGTATTTCTGGAAGGCCTTGAGGGCTAGCAACACTGTTTTCAGCTCCAGGTAATTGATGTGTCTGACCGCATCTGTAGGGCTCCACAGACCCCTCACTCTGAGCTTGTTCATGTGTGCGCCCCATCCCTTCTGGGATGCGTCTGTGGTGATGGTCACTGTTGGGTCCGGTGGTTTGAGAGGTTTCCCTACCGTTATCCTTTCTTTGGTCCACCACCTTATTTGTTCCTGCACCCTGTGCGTTACAACCACTAGATCCTCCCAACTTCCTGTAGCTTGTGACCATTGCTGTTGTAGCCATTCCTGGAGCGGTCTCAACTGTAGGCGTACATTGGGGACGAGGTGTATGCATGACGCCATCATTCCCAAGATTTTGCTCACTGTCCTCACTGTCCGAGCTCGCCCCTTCTTGTAGTGACGTTTCTCCCTCAGTAGGCTGAGTGTTCTGTTTTCGCTGGGTAACACCCTGCATTGGACGGTGTCGATTTGAGCACCCAGGAAGATCTTCACCTGCTCTGGTTCCATTGAGCATTTTCCCCAGTGTATGGAGAATCCCAGGCCTGTTAGCGTTTTTATGACCTGCTCTGCGTGATCTTTGCATGTCCTGTAAGAGCTTGCCTTTATGAGCCAGTCGTCTAGGTAGGGGTACACGTGTATCCCCTCCCTTCGCAGATGTGTGGCCACTGCCGCGAGGCATTTGGTGAACACCCTTGGTGCGGACTTTAGGCCGAAAGCCAGGGTTGTGAATTGGTAGTGATCCTTGTTCACTGTGAATCTTAGCATGTGCTTGTGCTGCCTGTTCATGGGGATGTGCAGGTACGCATCTTTGAGGTCTAGAAGTCCCCGGCCTTTATCTGCGGGATGACCTCTTGTAGGGACGTCATCTTGAATTTTTGGGTCTTTACATATTTGTTTAGGAACCGTAGGTCCAGGATGGGTCTTAAACTTTCGTCCACTTTTGGCACCAGGAAGTAGTTGGAGTACACTCCCCTGTTCCGTTCTTTGAATGGGACCGTTTCGATGGCCTCTTTGAGGAGTTCTGAGCTTCTTTTTGGAGCAATTGCAGCTCTCTTCCTGAGTGCTCTCTTCTCTTTGGCTTCCTGTTTGGTGGATTCTTTACCAGCTCTATGCAGTATCCGAACTGCATGATGTTTAGTATCCACTTGTCCGTGGTTATTTTTCTCCACTCCTGGAGAAAAAATCTTAGCCTGCCTCCTACTGGTGTTACATGTTCCTTTGTGTCTTGTCCGTGTAGCTGTTTCCTCTTTGTTTTTCCGTACTCCTCCCCCGGAGAGTTCGAGTGGGTGAGCACCTTTTCCCGTGTGCAGTCACTTAGAGGGGGGTTGTTCACCGCCTCTCCTTCTCTGGCCTCGTCAGTTTCCTCTTGATCGAAAGGACTGGCCCCTGTTCTGGTAGTTCGTTTTGCCTCTGCTGGCCCTGGTGACCTTGGTTGTCACTCTGTTGACCCTGGTGGAACGCCTGGTGTGATTCTCCTCGCTGGTTTCCACCCCTACCGTTCGGCCTCCGTGTAGGAGTGCCCCTTCTCATCCCCCTGAACTGCAGGGCCCCCATGGACCTTGCCGTCTCGTTGTCCTTCAGTTGTGTGAGCTTCTCATCAACTGGGGCTCCGAACAGTGTTTCACCATTGAAGGGTGTGTTCAGGATGTTGTTCTGAACCTCAGCTTTGAAGCCTGATATCCTGAGCCGGGCTTGCCTTCTCTCTGTGATGCCTATAGCCATCAGTCTGCTGGATGTTTCAGCCCCATCCAAGGCTGTCTTCAGGCACGAGTTAGCAATGCTTTTCCCCTCTTCCACAAGGTGTGATGCCCTCTCACGGTATTGCTCCGGGAGGTGCTTGAGCAATTGGCCCAACTCATCCCAATGCTGGTATTGATGTCTGTTCAGGAGGGCGTTGGAGTTTGCCATCCGCCAGTGCGTTGCGGCGTTCCTCTCTATTTTCCTGCCTGTTAGGTCCATCCTCCAGCTTTCCTTGTCAGGTGGAGTCCCAGATCTTGTTGGGACGTTGGCCCTCCTTCTGGCCGTTGCAACGATTATTGAATCTGCTGTGACGGACCCCTTGATGTAAGCCGGGTCCTGGGAGGAGAATTTGTATTTCTTTTCCGTCCTCGGCGTTACTGATCTGCATGTAGCCGGGACCTTGAAGGCTTCCTTCCCCTGGTCTGTGATACTTTTCAGCATGGGCAGGAATTGGCTTCTTGTCTGCGTGGGGAGCAAGGTTTCCAGCAGGAAATCTGCTTTTGGCTTCTCCTCCTCCAGCTTAACCCCATTAGCTGCTGCTGCCTTCCTGACGACCTCATTGTATGCCCCGATGTCATCCAGCGGCGAAGGCCTCGAGGGGTATGTCTCCACAGCCTCCTCCGGGTTTTCGGCCTCGATGTCCTGCTAATCCTGGTCTTGGGCCGTCGAGGAACCAGAGCCGTAGCTTGACTGCTGTTCCCCGTAATCACCTTCTGTGTAATAGAGGTCCTCTTCCTCTTCGTGCTCCGAGGGCTCCGGAGTTTTCAGCGGCTCTTCGACGTCGAACTCCTCGGGCTCCTGCACCTCAGCGACGGTCGTTGCCGGCCTCGAGGGGATCTTGTAACTTTTCTTCCTTTCATCGAAGTCTTACTTTCTCTGAAGGATGTTCTCTATTTCTGCCTCAAACCTTCTTTTCTTTCTCAGCATCTCTGCGGTCTGCTCGTCGTCGAGCGTTTCGGCTGCTCTCTTCGGCGGCGTTGAAGCTTTCTTCGGCTCCTTTTTCTTCGAAGTCGAAGACCCTTTTTCGGGGGCTTGCTTCGAAGATCTTTGCTTTTCGCTGGTCTTCGGTCTCCGGGAGTCCTTCTCGAAGGATCCTCTGGGCTCTTTTTCGGAGGATGCAGCTTCGGTCGTCGAACTTTTCAGAGCCAGTGCTCCTTCGAGGCTCTGGACTCTAACTTTCGAGAGTCTGCCTCTGGCTTTCGAGGCCCTGTGGGAGTTTCCGGGGTCTTACACTCCCCTACCTTGTTAGGCGTTTTCTTATCGGTCTCTGCGACCGTGAAGTCATCTGGACCCTCGGCGATGTTGTCCTCGTCGTCAGTGGAGAGGCCCAGTTCGTAAAGCGTCGGGGCCTGGCCCTTACCCTGCATCGTGTGGTGAGCTGTCCTCTGTTTCTCTCGAACTCTGAGTGTCTTCGGCTTGAAGACGGAGCAGGCGTTGCAGTCTCTGCTCTCGTGGTCGATTGGCAGGCAGAGGTTGCAGATGGGTGCTGGTCCTTCTGCGCGAACTTGTGGTGGCAGTTTTTGCAGAATTTAAAGGGTGTCTTGTACATCCCTGCGCTCAGGGGGTCCCCAGTGTGCGCATTCCTCCAAGGACGTCGAAGATCACAATGTTCTTCCCTTTCTTCGTCTTCTCTTCTCTGATGGTCTTCTCCCAATCTTCTCAGGTCTTTACCATCGTTGTATTTCCTCCTTTTCTCCTCCAAAACTTCTGGAGCTTCACGCGACGATCCAGACCCAACGGCGGAAAAAAGAATCTGAAGATGGCGCCCAAGGGTGGTAGCTTCCGCCGGAAGCATGCCGACGTCACCGAAGGTACACCAAATGGTGGGACGTCGACGCCCACCTGGGCTACAGAAAAATAAAAAAAGAGAAAAAAAAAAAGACTACGATTCCGGACCCAACCACCAGATTGCAGAATATGCACAGCATAGTGAATCCAGAAAGATTCACGCTGCAAAAGGTATAGTTATGTTGTTTTTCTAGAACCAAGCAGGACTTTGTACAGGTAGGTAAACTACTTTCAGTTGTAAAATTTTACAAGGAAAATGCAATAGGGAATAGATTTGCAAACAGTTTAAATTACATAGAAATTACTTTTGTGCTACTTTTAGATTAGATCAACCTCGGCGGGAGGGGGGGGGGGGATATGGCTAGATATTGCACGGTGGATCCTACAATACAGGGAAGTATGACTTTTTCAGGTTTAACATACAGTTACTTTTCTTTCATACCAAAGTTCAGCTCGACAGAACATTTTTAGGAACAAAACATCACAACATTGGCTCCTATGAGAAAAAGTGTGTTAGCGGTTTAAAAGTACATACTCTACCTAGCACAGGGGTGTCTTTTGCGTTGAATGTTCTTAACAGCTGCGGTCATGGTTGAGGGGACCCTTCAGGTCGAGACGGCAGGCGTCTGGTTGAGCTCGAGGTAGGTCGGGAATCACCAGATCCTGGTTCAGGATCACTAGGGAGACCACCTTGTGGTGTTAGGCCACGGGCGTCGAGTGATTCTGTGTTTTAATTCTTTGTTGAGCAAATCCAGTGCTCACGGGCGACAGTCTAAGATGAGTACAGGGCAGGTTCTCCGGGCTCATGGGGGCTGCTGGACTCACCGGGTTTTCAGCCGAAGGCAGGTCTGAGTAGGAACAGGCCAGTAGAGCTGGGGCCAACGCAGTTGGTGTTCTCTTCTCCATGGTTCAGCACAGCTCTTCGGTCCATCTTTCTTCATCAAATCAGAGGAAAGGTTCAGGGTTGCACCTAAATACTAGATTTAGAGGTGTACCAGGGGTGTGCAGGTTGGGTCCAATTGGTTCCTCCCTTGGGGTGAGTACACTCCCTATTATTCCACCCTCCATTGGAAGGGGGGCATGTACCTCTAAGTGGCTTGGTCCCCTCGTCTTCAAGATGGAGGGGAATTTGAGGTTTCCATCACCACGTCTCCCTCACAGGAGGGGTGGGGTTGGCACAGGTGGGCACACCTCTCCTCCTACTTTAGTTTGCCGGCAATTATCTCTCCCAGCGTTTTTGGGGGGGATGGACGGGGGGTGTCAGAACCAGTGGGAGCCAGATGCTGGGGACAGGAAAAGGTAGGGGCAGCTTACATAGGTGGCAGGCCTTTGAAGCTTTCCCTTCGCGGACCCAGCTCATCCTGGGGGGAGGAGGCATGACACCTCAGCCCAGGGTGTGCTTTGTTTCTGGATCCAGAGAGAAGAGGCTCACTACCCAGGGGTCCAGAAACCGGTCTGCTGGTGGCAAATGGTAGGCAGCCATTCAGGAACCACACCCGGGCTGGTCGAATGGACTTGCGACATTGTAGTGGTACAGTGCTCATGCAACTGAACACTCACTTGTGGTCTGAAGCACCCTGCTAGAGGGCTGGCTTACCTAGGCCTCAGGCAGTCGACTGCAGGCATGGCACACAGGGATGGGTGCGCCATGTCGACTCAACTTTTCTCTGCACCACAATATGCAGCCTGCAATGGCAGTTTGTGGGTGTAGGGCCTCTAAGGGTGGCAAATCAGTGCTGCAGCCACTAAATTCCTTCCCTGGTCACAGTGTCCTTGGTACCCATGGTACCTTTTAAAAGGGGTTTACCTGTGGCCAGAGATGTGCCAATTGTGGGTACAATGGTACACTCTTGGGAAAGAACACAGGCATTGGGAAACTGATTGGCAGAGACCCAGGGCAAATCAAGTATAGTTGCATCAGATGGCAGGCAAAACTTGGGGAGTAAGAAAACAAGTTACTTACCGGTAACTACGGTTATCCAGTATTGGTATCTTTCATAGATTCACATGCCTGAATCATTCCCCGTCGCGGGAGTCCCACGGTAATTATATATACAAAAGCAGTGCCTTATAATAATCTGTAGTAGGCTGACAAGACTATAGGCCCCAAAAGGCCCAAAACTTAGCAGCCTATCTACCTCATTATATGAAAAGGACTGAAAAGTAGTCCCAATGAATCAGCTGACAGCACCCTCTAGAACCTTCCCTGCAGAGACAGTTCTCCGATTTTCCCAGCACAAGTGAGAAGTATGTATCCCTAATAAAGAACTGTTCTGCCGGAGAGGAGGGTGGGTGCATGTGAATCTATGAAAGATACCGATACTGGATAACCGTAGTTACAGGTAAGTAACTTGTTTTCTTATCCAGTATTGGGGTACCTTTCATAGATTCACATGCACCCACCCTCCTCCCCGACAGAACACTTCTGGAACGATCCAGACCCAACCGCGGAAAAAAGAATCTGAAGATGGCGCCCAAGAGTGGGGGCTTCCACAGGAAGCATGCCGACGTCACCTGAAATACACCAAAAGGTCGGACGTAGACGCCCACCTGGGCTACAAAAAAAAAAAAAAAAAAAAAAAAGACTACGATTCCGGACCCAACCACAAGACCGCGGAATAATGCACAGCATAGTGAATCCAGAAAGATTCACGCTGCAAAACCGCAGAAGACAGCTAGGGAACGGCTCAAATGGTGCACAATTCAAGAAGGTGAGCACCAAATTAAGGTCCCACTGTGGCGAAAGGTGAAGGGGGAAACAAATGGGTTAGTCCATACACAAATCTCTGCACTATCAGTGATTTGAACAAGTATGGCTGATCTGCCAGCCAAAGGAAAGAAGAAAGTGCCTAAAGAGCCCTGCCGGGCCAAAGAAAGTATGAAGAGAATGATTTCACATAAGGGAGCAGATAAAGGGTCAATAGATCGATTGGTACAATATTTACAATACTTGTTCCATTGACAGGGGTATACTGATTTTGTAGAGGGACGCCTGGCTGCCAAGTAGACCCCACAGACTTCAGGAGGAATGTCAAAAGCGGTCAGCTGTCGCTGCTCAATCGCCAAGCAAGGAGGCGGAGAGTTGACATGTTCAGGTCGAGGACCCTCCCCTGCGACATAAGATCCTCCTGAAGGGGCAGGCTGATCGGAGGATCGATGCTCATTTCTAGAAGCTCCGGATACCAAACTCTCAGTGTCCAGTCCGGAGCCACAAGATTAACCTGTGCTCGGTCGCGCCTGCTCTTACTAAGCCCTCTGGGCAGGAGTGGTATGGGTGGAAAGGCATATAGGAGGCTTGAGCTCCACTCACAGCGGAAGGCATCACCGAACGAGTGTCACCTTGGAAACTCCAACGCGCAAAACAGCAGACATTGTTTGTGCTCTTCAGAGGCGAACAAATTTAACTAAGGCTCTCACCACCGTTGAAAAATATTTTGTTCCACCTATGGATGGAGACGCCATTCGTGATCCACAAGGCCCTGTCGGCTGAGTTCGTCCACCCTGGCGTTCAGAGAACCGGCCAGGTGTTGAACCACCAGGGAAATGCCCTGACGTTTCAGCCATGTCCAGAGGTGCAGGACCTCCTGGCAGAGGACCCACGATCCACTCCACCCTGTTTGTGCAGTACCACATGGAGGTAGTGTCGTCTGTGTACACTTGAACAAACCTTCCCTTTATTAACTGCAAAAAGGCTTTCAGTGACAGTCGGATCGTCCAAAGCTCCAACAGATTGATATAGACCTTGGCTTCCACCGGAGAGCAGAGTCCTTTGATCTCCACCCCAAGCCAGTAGGGATGCGCCCGTCAATGTGGGATTTGGCTGCAGAAGTCAGAGGGGGACTGTCCTTGAACCACTCGTGGTCCGTCAGCCATCACTGCAGATCTTTCGCAGTGTTCTTTGAAAACTGGGACCAGCTCAGTGAGATTCTCAATGCTGTGCCCATTGAAACTTCAGGTCCCAGTGCAGAGCCCGCAAGTGCCACCGTACATGGATCACTAGCAGGATGCAGGTGACCATGAGCCCAACGGCCTCAGTCAGTGTCACCAAAATGTAGGATAGAGGCTGAAACACTGGTATCATGGCCTGAAAAACCTGAACTCGCCATTCAAGAGTATCAGCTCGAAACAGCATTGTGTCCAGAACTGCCCCAATGAAAGGAGCAACTCCAGCGAATGAAAGTGGTTCGCCGTCATCTGGAGGTGGGAGACGACTGCCTAGGGACGAGTCCGACTCCCAACAACCAGTCGTCGAGATAACGGAAGACTGGAACCCCAGATCTCTGCAGATGAGCTGCGACCATCGCTATCACCTTTGTGAACACCCGAAGGGCACTCATGAGGCCAAAGGGGAGCACCGTGAATTGAAAGCACGTGTGCCCCCCCGTGAACCGCAGATAGAGACGATGGGCAGGCAGGATGGAAATATGGAAGTAGGCATCCTGCAAGTCCCGCGCCACAATTTCTCCCATTTGAGGAAGAAATTGAGGGTTTGGATGTCTAGGATAGGACGAGGGCCTCCGTCCTTTTTGAGGACCAGGAAGTAGTGGGAAAAGCAACCAAGGCCTACTTCAGGCACGGGAACCCGCTCTATGGCTCCCTTGGTCAAGAGCATCGACTTCCTCGCGGAGTAAAAGATGATGATCCTGGGGCAGCCAATCGTATGCTGGGGGCATAGAGGGAAGAGTAGTTTCAAAGGGGAGGTAGTAGCCTCTCCAGACTATTTGCAGCACCCACCTGTCCGATGTGATGTTTTGCCAGTGGTGGAAGTGATGGCGTATTCTGCCACCAGCTGGCAGAGAATGGTCCTGGTGGATCAGACTAGGAGGGTTTTGCGGTGGAGAAGGACACAGTGGATTGGCTTGACTTATGGAGTCCCGACCCACGAGGTCCGGGTTATCCACGTCCGCGGCCTGGCAGAGATTGCTGAACTTGCGGGCCCCTCTGGCCGGAATAAGGTTGATGTGGCTGGTAGCGCCTTCTGTAGCCATGAAAGGAGCGAAAACTGGATAAATCCCTGGGGCCCATAAAGAGGCCTAAAGACTGCTGTTGCCCACAAGTCCTTGGAGCGCTCAAGGGCAGCATCCGACTTGTCTCCGAAGAGACGGGCTCCATTAAGGGGCATTTTCATGAGGTTGGCTTGGACAGCCAGGCGTGGCGACAAACTGCTACTGTCGTGGAAAGCGCTCTACCTAGGGAGTCCGTCAGGTTCAAGCCACATTTGATGAGGAACTTAGCTGCGTCTCTCGGCGGCGGCCGATCATCCTATTCACAGGCGCCCCTGTGCTGGGTTTGGACCATGTCACCAGAAGGACATCTGTCAAGGCCTCGTTGAAAGGCAGTAGGTGGTCTGAGCTCGAGAACCCAGGCTGTAGGACCTCTGTCAAGACAGTCTTGAATGCCACCATAGGAAGCAGCAGGTCCAGGACCTCTGTAGCCCTACGCACCACCATGGCAAAAGTTGCTCCCTCCTCCGTTGCCGAAGTAGGAGGACATAGCATGCCAGAGTCTGGGGAGGTGTCCAGATCGCTAGATTCATCTTATTCCTCATACCAGTCTAGGTCTTGCTGTTGCAGGATTTCTAAGGGATGCTGCTCCCCCTCCCAATCCTCTTCCTCAATCCCCAGCGCTTCAGAATAGGGCAGAGAGAACGGCATGGAGCCATACAGCAGTGTATGTCTCGGGGGATGCACCACCGGGTCAGTGTCGTCAGGAATGAGGATCGGGGAGGCACAGTTATTGGACCTCGGAGTCTGACACGGCACCAGGGAAGGTCGCTGTGGAGGTGCGACTGGCGTCGGTCCGTACCCAGAAATGGGTCCACTCAGGCCGTGGAGCCAGTGGCATGAGAACCACAGGGGCACCTCCCCCTCTGAGCCTGCGGGGCCCGAAGATGTGCCTGCAGGGTCAGGCCACCCAAATTTGATGCACATGGTGTTATCCAATTATTTGAGTTGGGTGGGGATCGGTCCCGGAAAGGGAGGAAAACATCGAACTGACCAAGGCATATGCTCCGTGGAGCAGGGCCTAGAGTACAGAGGTTCCTCCACCGCGTCACGAGACAGGCAGAGCAAAGTGGATGCACGCTTTGACTTCTTGTGCTTTTTATGGAATCTCTTAACTGACTTTGAATCACCGTATCGGTGCTCGAACCTTCCTCTCGACCAAGACCTGGACAGGGATCCAGACCGGCGAGGCAACCTCTGTAGTGCCAGACACTGGGCCGCGAGAAGCTTTAAGACCGCTCCCTCAAAGCATTCGATTCCTTGACCCAGCAGTCGGAGCACGACTTGGAGTCGTGGTCATGCTCCAGGCACCACCAAATAGGGGTCCATTAACTACAAGGTGCGGTGACAGGCGCCGCACAACTTGAACCTCAAGGTCTTTTTACCTGAAATCCCTAAACAGTGTTGAAAAAGAAAATGGTCAAAAAAATGACAGGGGGTGGGCTCTTTTCTACGGATCAGAGCTGGCTGCCGCGGAAAGAAAAGAACAGCGCGACAGAGTGGCGGTTACACTGACGACGTGGACGTCATGACGCCGATTAGGTCACACAAAGACGACTGACACCATCTATTGGCGCGCAGGAGTATTGCTACATAAAATCTTCCGGAACTAGCCGGACGCCTGGAAGTTCAAAGGTAAGGAATCTGTGGCTAGATGGCTCAGATGCCTGCATAAAACACAAGCGCTTGTGTTTTATGCAGGCATCTGAATCAGTTTGATTAGACCTCCGGGGGAGACGGGCGTTTTTGGAACACACCGAGTGAAAGAGGGAATTGTCTCGTATTGGTAAGGTTAGAGTTGGTTATTTGGTGTTTCTGAGAGTCATTGTTAATAAAGACAAGTAGGTGTTGATATGCAATGGTCTTTTTTCAGATCATTCAGGCAGCTTTGAAGTGAGGACCAAGTAAGCATTTACATTTTTTATTTATGTTGTTTTGAGCACCAAGGTGTGGAAAAGGGTTTTTCATAACACCCATAGCATGGAACCATAAACACAGTAACAAGCATTCAGATTTACAATTATTGTAAACACTGTTTTGAATTCTTCAGCATGGAGAGGTTGCTGATGATTGTGTTGAATTTTTTTTTTCAGATGAAACAGGCTCCCGATGAAGGGTCTAGTATGACCCGAAATGCATTGAGCATTTAAAAGGAATCAAAGAAGAACTTGTGGAAATTAATTTCTTTATGTATAAAATGTGTGAAATGCAATGTGATTATATTTTCATGAATATGCATTGTTTTTGTGATGATTATGTCTAAAATTTACATTCTGGTGTCGAAATAAAACATTAAGAATGTGCAACCTATAGAGATTATGTTGAGAATTTTGTGTTATCATAGAAAGGTATAACCTAAAGCTATAGTGCGTGGGGGTCTGGACCTTGGATCTCGAGATAGGGATTGTTTACTTAGCCACACAGGTCAGAAGGGTCTTAGAAGTGTGGGACACCAGAGCCAGCCGGAGTCATTTGGCCTCTGTTCCATCCTTTAACAAGCCTGTTCTCTGGCATATGCATTTTGCCCCAACTTCAAGAGATTGATTTTATAAAATGGGGAAATGGACGGTGCTTATTGGTGTCTGACCTCTTTTTACAAGGCATATTTAAACGAATTGTGGAATGCAAGGAAGGAAGACAAATTGTAATATTTGTAACTACAATATTGGGTCTATACTTGGCTAATAAGAATACATGTGAAAAGCCACTGAGAGACATTTATTAGGCACTATACCACCAACCATCACCTCATGATACAAAGACTGAGGGATGCTGGAGTGACTGGGCTGGCACTTAGGTGGCTACAGTCCTTTCTTTAGGAGAGGGTATACTCATCTTCTCCTGGACGCTAACCCTACTTTCTCTATTTTTCTCTTTTCTCTCATACTTCTAGCTCCTTCATCATATGTTCTTTGATTATTTATGAATACAGTTCTTTTCTCTTAGATTACTATATTGAAAGTTCATTTTCACATATCTTTACTTCTTTATACATACAAAAATGTTATATTCTGTATTGTTCCTCTTTTCACACAGGCAGAGAGTCCTGACACCTAGCCAAACTTAAAGCAGATATTGCTTGTTTACAAGAATCACACCTCTCATCTGAGGAATCTATCAAACTTAGAGGAAATTGGGTTGGGGAGGTCTTTTCCCCAGGTGATGGTAAGCGTAATGGTGTTCTCATTTTATTTCATAAATCCCTTTCCGTCAAATTTGTTGCTGACTCAGCGGATCAATCTGGTAGATGGGTTTTAGTTACATTTGTTGTAGATAATACTCCAGTTTCCCTCCTTAATATATATGCCCCCAACTACAGGTGATGCTTCTTTTTGGTCTTCTCTATCTCCTCACATTACCCAATATTATGAGAATAATTTCATTTTGGAGGGTGATTGCAATCAAGTTTTTGATCCTTTTTTAGATAGGAATTCTATCAACACTTACAATCCCCACAAATCACACAAATCTTTCAAAGAACTCATACATCAATTTAAACTCATTGATGCTTGGAGGTTATGTAACCCCACTCTAAGAGAATATTCTTTTTTTCTCTTCACCTCATCAGACGCAATCTCGTCTAGATTATTTTTTTATCTCACACCCTCTTTCTCAGTCTCTTTGCTTCAGATATTGGTTCCATTTTGATATTGGATCATGCACCAGTCTCCATTCACCTTGACATTTTACAGAAGCCATCCCTAAATAAAAAAATGGCGATTTAATAATTCCCTTCTTCTTGATTCTGTTTTTGTTTCACTCTGTACTGCCTTTTTCCACGATTTCTTCTTACGTAATGAATCTTCCGAGGTGTCCTTTCCTGTTGTGTGGGATGCCTTTAAGGCATCTGCTAGGGATTTCATTATTGGTTATGTCTCCCGTAAACGTAAGAAAGCTGAGCAAATCACTAATTAACTTTTTTCTAAGATCAAGAAACTAGAACATTCATACTTTGCTTCTAAGTCTTCTGAATGCCTAAAGAACAAGTTACTTACCTTCGGTAACGATATATCTGTAAGAAACATTAGTTAGTGTTAGATTCCTTACCTTAGAATATCCCCAGGCGTCAGACTGGATCCGGAAACTTTTGCGTAGCAGTACCCCTGCGCGTCGGTAGGCGTCGTCTGCAGGCGTCCCCTGCGGCTCCGCGTCCGTCGTCGGCGTCGTGCGCCGTGATGACGTCGCTGGAGTACATAGACGCCGCCTCCGCGCGCTGACGTCAGTTCTTTGCACACAGCTTTTCCGCGCCAGGAGACGCAGAGCCATGAGAGAACCAACACTGGTGCCATGTACAAACTAGGGCCCTGAAAGGGATGACCTTAACCCTAGGTATCAGTTCGCAGAACGGGGAGGATGGGTGGGTTCGGTAAGGAATCTAACACTAACTAATGTTTCTTACAGATATATCGTTACCGAAGGTAAGTAACTTGTTCATCTGAAAGAAACACGTTAGTGTTAGATTCCTTACCTTAGAATACATACCCCAGCAATACCAACCCCGGTGGTGGGTCTGCGAACCAATACAAAACTACACCAGAAAGTCCTGGAGGACAGAACGGCCAAAGAAGCCATCCCTCCGGACTTGACTGTCCAGGCAGTAGTGCCTCGCAAAGGTGTGCAGCGAGGCCCACGTAGCCGCCTGGCAAATGTCCTGCAAGGGGACTCTCCGGCCCAGGGCAGTAGTAGCCGCCGTGGCCCGAGTGGAATGGGCCCTCAGCCCAACAGGAGGCTCCTTCCGAGCCAAAGAGTAGCACGCTTTGATGCAGAGGACGACCCATCGAGAGATGGTTCGTTTACAAACCGCCCGTCCCTTCTTCGCACCCACGTAGCCAACAAACAGTTGGTCATCCACCCGGAACTGGCGTGTGCGATCCATGTAAAATGAAAGCGCACGTTTTGGGTCCAGACGATGGAGCCGCTCTTCATCCTTTGAAGGATGCGGAGGCGGGAAGAAGGAAGGGAGGGTGATGGACTGCCCGATGTGAAAGGCCGAAACAACCTTGGGCAGGAAAGAAGGTCTAGTCCTCAGAACCACCTTGTCAGGATGAATGGACAGGAAAGGAGGTTGGACAGAAAGAGCCTGGAGCTCACTCACCCTCCTGGCAGAGGTGATGGCAACCAGGAAAGCCGTCTTTAAAGTCAGGAGACGGAGAGGGCAAGAATGAAGGGGCTCAAAGGGAGCACACATCAGGAAAGTTAGAACCAGGTTCAAATCCCACTGAGGCATCACAAACGGAACAGGTGGAAACATGTGAGTGATGCCTTTCAAGAATCGAGTCACAATCGGGGATTTGAACAAAGAAGGCTGATCAGGAAGCCTCAAAAAGGCTGAAAGGGCAGAAAGGTAGCCCTTGATAGTGCCCAGAGCAGAGCCCTGCTGGGCAAGAGAAAGAAGAAACAGAAGAACCTCCGAAAGAGGGGCAGAAAGAGGATCCACAGCCTTTGCTGTGCACCATGCCACAAATCTGTTCCACCGACAGGCGTATACCGACTTAGTGGAGGGACGCCTGGCTGCCAGAATAACATCACAGACTTCAGGAGGCAAGTCAAATGGCCTCAACTGCCGCCGCTCAATCTCCAAGCATGGAGGTGGAGACTGGACAGGTTCGGGTGGAGGACCGTCCCCTGCTGCTGCGACAGAAGGTCCTCCTGAAGGGGCAGGCGGATCGGGGGACCGACTGACATGCTGAGTAGCTCGGGATACCAGTACCTTCGAGCCCAGTCCGGAGCCACAAGGATAACTTGGGCCCGGTCGCGCCTGATCTTCTTCAGCACTCTGGGCAGAAGTGGTATAGGCGGAAAGGCGTATAACAGACCGCAACTCCACTCGCGCCGAAAGGCGTCGCCGTGCGAGTGCCGTCTTGGAAACTCCAACGCGCAGAACTGATGACATTGCGCGTTCTCTTCTGTGGCGAATAGATCTAACCAAGGCTCTCCCCATTGCAGAAAGATGCCTTGCGCCACGTCCGAGTTCAGACGCCATTCGTGATCCATCGAGCACCGACGGCTGAGTTCGTCCGCCCTGGCGTTCAGAGAACCTGCCAGGTGTTGAACCGTCAGAGTCACGCCCTGACGTTCCAGCCATTGCCAGAGGCGCAGAGCCTCCTGGCAAAGGGTCCACGACCCCACTCCGCCCTGTTTGTTGCAGTACCACATGGCGGTGGTGTTGTCGGTGAACACCTGCACCACCCTCCCGTTGACAAAGGGGAGGAATGCCTTCAGTGCCAGACGAATCGCCCGCAGCTCCAACAGATTGATATGGAGCCGGGACTCCGCCGGAGACCAGATGCCTCTGATCTCTGCCTCTCCCAAGTGGCCACCCCAGCCCTGGAGGGACGCGTCCGTCACGACAACGTGCCCCGGTTGGGGAAGGGAGAGGGACTTGCCCCTGACCCAATCGCGGTCCGTAAGCCACCACTGCAGTTGTCTCGCAGTGCCCTCCGAGATCAAGACGTGGTCGGACAAGTTGCCCTGATGCTGGGCCCACTGAAACTTCAGGTCCCACTGCAGAGCCCGCATCCGCCACCTGGCGTGATGCACCAGAAGGATGCAGGAAGCCATCAGTCCCAGCAGCCGCAGCGTCAACCTGACCGAGACTCGGGATAGCGGCTGAAAGATGGGAATCAAAGCCTGAATATCCCGAACCCGCCGTTCCGGAGGATAAACCCGAAACTGCGCCGAGTCCAGAACCGCTCCGATGAAAAGGAGCTTTTGAGAGGGACACAGGTGTGATTTCGGCACGTTGATGGAGAACCCCAGGTCGTGCAAGAGGTCTGCCGTCATCTGAAGGTGGTGGACGACTGTCTGGGGCGAGCCCGCCTTCAACAACCAGTCGTCTAGGTAGGGGAAGACTGAAACCCCCAACCTGCGCAGATGGGCTGCGACCACCGCCATCACCTTTGTGAACACCCGTGGGGCGCTGGTAAGGCCGAAGGGGAGCACGATAAACTGAAAGTGCTCCTGGCCTACCGTGAACCGCAGGTAACGCCGGTGGGCCGGCAGGACGGGGATGTGAAAATAGGCGTCCTGCAAGTCCAACGCTACCATCCAGTCTTGCGGGTCTAGAGCAGCCAAGACCTGAGCTAACGTCAACATCTTGAACTTCTCCTTCCGGAGGAAGCCGTTGACGTTCCTTAGATCCAAGATAGGACGTAGGCCCCCCTTGTCCTTCTTGGGCACCAGAAAGTAGTGGGAATAACAACCACGCCCTACTTCTGGCCCAGGAACGCGCTCGATGGCCCCCTTGGCCAAGAGGGCCGTAACTTCCTCCTGCAGAAGTGTCAAGTGGTCCCCCGACACACGGTGGTTCTGCGGTGGCATGGCTGGAGGAGAGGTCTCGAAGGGGAGGGAGTAGCCCCTTCGGACAATTTGCAGCACCCACCTGTCCGAAGTGATCGTGCGCCAGTGAGCGTGGTGATGGCGAACCCTGCCACCCACTGGCGTCACATGGGGCCGAAAGCACGGACTAGGAGGATTTTGGGGTAGATGCTGCGGGGGAAGGTGTGGTCTGACCCCGCCGTTGTCCCCGACCGCCACCACGGCGGTTTCCACGGCCGCCACCGCGTTGGAAGGATTGTTGCGGCGCGTGGCTGGCAGCACGTGTGGGGGCGCCCCTTCCTTGGCCACGAAAGGGACGAAACGAACCCGGTTGCTGACGCTGGGTCGAGAGACCCAAGGACTTGGCCGTGACCCTGGAGTCCTTGAAGCGTTCCAGCGCGTGGTCCGCTTTGTCACCGAACAGGTGACAGCCATCAAACGGCATGTCCATCAGGGTATTTTGGACATCAGCCGAAAAATTGGCGGATCTCAGCCAGGCGTGACGACGAATCGCCACCGTCGTAGACATAGCCCTGCCCAGCGAGTCGGTCGTATCAAGACCACACCGAATGGAATATTTCGCTGCATCCCGGCCCTCAGCTACAGCTTGACCGAGCTTTGCCCGCACCTCCATGGGGCATTCTGGCAGCAGCTCCGCGACCGTATCCCACACAGAGTGGGTGTAGCGGCCCAAGAGGCAGGCGGTGTTGCAAGACCGCAGGCCCAAACTAATGGACGAGAAGACCTTTTTGCCAAACTGGTCATACCTCTTGGATTCCCGGTCGGGCGGGGCCGACGGGAATGCGGACTGGGAGGTCGAGGCCTGGATCACCAGACTCTCAGGAGTGGGGTGGGTAGACAGGTACTTGGGGTCGTCCGGACAAGGACGATGGCGCCTGGCCACGTTCCGATCAACAGGCGCACCTGAAGCGGGCCTGGACCACGTGCCCAACAGAACGTCAGACAAGGCTTCATTAAACGGCAGCAGAGGCTCCAAAGGGCATGACTGCGGTTTGAAGACCTCGGTGAGGATGTTAGGCCTCACGGCCGCGACGGGGAGCTCAAGGTTTAAGGCCTTGGCAGCCCTCATCAGCACCACAGAATAGGCAGCTCCCTCCACCGATGCCACGGTTGGAGGAGAGATCAAACCAGGGTTAGGGGAGTCGTCCAAACCACTGGCATCCCCCAAGTCACCTGTCCAGTCCGGGTCATACTGGCACTCGCGAGCCAGAGGGTCCTCGGACCCCTCCCAACCTTCACCGTACTCCTCATCCTCTCCGTATTCGGAGTCAATGATGAAGACCGGCTCCTCGGGGTTCATGGGCCCCATCGGCGCCGGGACCGGCGTCGATCGACGCCCGTCCGGCGCCGCGTCCGGCGTCGGAGAAGGTAAGGGGACGGCGCCGCCCGGAGCCGGCGTCGGATCCCCACCGCCGGCCGGAACCGGCAGCGGAGAACCGGCGCCGCGCGGGGGCGGCGTCGGGGGTAACCCCGATGGCAACGGCGCCAGGGAGGCCGGAAGACCAGCCGGCGCCGATCCCGAAGGCCCCTGCGGCGCCGGGGTCGGAGCCGTCGGCGGGGCCGGAGCACCCGACGGCGCCGAGGCAGGGACACCCGAACCGCCAGGGCCCCCAGACGGTAGCACTGGGCCCGAAGGCGCCGTAGGCCCCGTCGGAGAAGCGAGCGCCCTCATGGCCATGAGGAACGCTTCGATCTCCTCAGGCGTCGCACCATGCCCAGGGACCGGAGGGTATGAGGCAGGCCGCGCCGGCGACTCTCGCGGAGCCGCGGGGTTGGGGTCACCCGAGCCCCCGGCCGCATCGCGCGAGCGTCGGGGGGGGGGGGGGGGGGGGGGAGTCGGGGGTACGATGACGACGCCCCGACTTCTTGTGCTTCTTACCTGACGAGGATGACGAGTGGCGTCGACTTCCGGAGCGCCCGGCGCGGCTCCGCGACCGCTCCCGCGAACGCTCTCTCGACCTCCGGCCGGACCGGGACCGCTCCCGGTCCCGACGTGGGGCCGACACCCGGAGCTCCAGCAGCTTGCGGGACCGCTCCAGTCTAGCCTTGTTGGTAAGGGCCCGGCAGTCGACGCAGGAGTCCACGTCGTGGTCGGGGCCCAGACACCAGAGGCGGTGATGGTCTGTGACCGACATCGTGCGCTCACAGCCATCGCAATTCTTAAATCCTGGCATCCTATCAGGCACAATAGAGAAAAAAGACAATCGAAAAACTTGGTCAAAGACCGGAGTACTGCTCTTCAGATCTGCGTCCACTGGCGCGGAAAAAAGAAGAACTGACGTCAGCGCGCGGAGGCGGCGTCTATGTACTCCAGCGACGTCATCACGGCGCACGACGCCGACGACGGACGCGGAGCCGCAGGGGACGCCTGCAGACGACGCCTACCGACGCGCAGGGGTACTGCTACGCAAAAGTTTCCGGATCCAGTCTGACGCCTGGGGATATTCTAAGGTAAGGAATCTAACACTAACGTGTTTCTTTCAGATCGAGCTCATAGCCACTAAGTTGTAATTTAATAAGGATACCACAAATAACGCTTCCAACGACTTATTGCGTTCTAGTGCTACATTTTATGGAGGCCAAAATAAAGCTGGCAAATTATTGGCTAATTATTTGAAAATTAAAAAGAATAAGACTAATATAGATAGTATCCACGATCAGGATTCTGTTCTGAGACATACAGATGCAGACATCTTAACGGAATTTCTTCAGTTTTACAAATTATTATACTCTTCAGAAACAACTTCCACATCACAGGATATTTCTCAATTTCTCTCCGTTATTGACTCTCCTTTTACCACCCCACCTGACTTTTCTTCATTAGAATCACATACAACTCAAAGAACTTATAGGTGCTTTGAAAGCTCTCAAAAAAGATAAGGCCCCGGGTCCAGATGGATTCACATTAGAATTTTTTCTTCATTTTTCAGCATTACTTATCCCAAAATTAAGTTCTTATTTCTTCTTTTCTTGATTCTGGTTCTTCCTCCGGTTCCTTTTCTGATGCCCTTATTTGAATTCTTCCCAAACCAGGTAAAGACTCGCAGTATTGTAAAAGTTATAGACCCATCTCTTTGGTAAATATTGATTACAACATTTTCTCCAAATCCTTGGCTCTTAGTTTGGAATCCCTCTTACCGGATTTATTAGGGAAGGAGCAGTCTGGTTTTGTTAAGGGTAGACTGCTTTCAGTTAATACCAGACTGTTCTTTGACATTCTCTCCAAGACTTCGCACTCCTCATTTTATTGCTGCTATTGTCTTTGATGCGGAAAAGGCTTTTGATCGAGTTGAATGGTCGTATCTTTTCCAGACGTTGAAGTGGTTCGGATTTGGTCCACGAATTTCGACCCTCATTTCTCTTTTATACTCGCACCCCAGAGCTGCTATTGCAGCGAATGGTGGCATTTCTCCTTATTTCCCTCTTGCTAGAGGGGTGCGTCAAGGTTGTCCTCTTTCGACTTTCCTATTTAATCTTGCCCTAGAACCCTTCCTTTTACGAATTCGCCAAAATGCTGCCATAAAAGGTTTTACGTTACACCATTCCACAATTAAAATGGCGGCTTATGCGGATGACGTCTTATTATTCTTGTCTGAACCCTCGACTTCGTTACCTGCTTTTTTAAATGAAGTCAATTTTTTTGCCTCTGTTTCAGGATACAAATCAAACAAAGATAAGTGTGAAATTTTACCTCTCACCAAATTTACTTATAAATCGGATTTCATCTCTTCCGGTTTTACGTGGAATCCTAATTGCATCAAATATTTGGGTCTTCACTTTACTCCCACTCTTTCAGGTACGGTTTCACGTTGTATGGATGACTGCCTTAAAAAATTGATAGATCTTACTACTAAATGGCATCCTTTATATCTTTCTTGGTGGGGTAGATTGGATACGATCAAGATGATTCTTTCCCCCTTGATTTTATTCATGATTTCCAACATCCCATTCTCTATTCCTTTATTTCATTTCAAGAAGATTGACTCCATCTTATCTTCTTTTCTATGGGGGTCGCAAAAAGGCTTGCATGTCTTTATCTAAGTTAACACGCCCAAAGACTGGGATGAATTTCCCAAATTTCTCTTTGCATCATAAATCTTTATTAAACCAAGCTTCTAGATGGCTTAATGGTTCTCCCACTTCCTCCCCCTTGTGGGCAACACTAGAATTGGTGTATATATCTCCCTTTTCTTTCCTAGAATACCTCTCTTTCTATCATTCACCACAGTCTATTTCTACTCTGATTCTCAAATGTACCTTAAAATTTTTACCGCCTCCTTTAATTTCCTCTTTCTATGATCAAACTATCTGGCACAGCTCATCGACTTTAATAAAAAATAAACCTTTCTTCTGGAAATCATGGAGAAATCGTGGCCTTATATGGGTACATCAATTATTTCATCAATCACATTCTCCCATTCTCAGTTGTTGCAGAAGCCTTCCATCTTCCTTCTTCCTTTCGTACTAATTATCTCAAATTAACACAAGCACTTCAGTCCGCATATGACTTGGATATCCAGATATCCTCTTCATCAGTTCAGGAGTCTAACACATCTCAAGTACGCACTTTACTTACTAGAGGAACTAGGGCGTCCAAAATGTATTATTTCTTACACGCTCCAACATCACCACGCATCAAGACTAAGGTGGAGGAGGCATGGGAAGTAGACATGGGCCTTTCATGGTCTGTAGAACTTTGGGATAGACTATGGGTAAAGTTACGGAAATCTAGGGCTGCAAATACTATCCAGACTATTTTTCATCTATAATCGACTCATACTTTCCCCATTAACACTTAGTAAAAGATATCCTGACTTGTCACACGCTTGTTGGACCTGTTCCGCACCAAGCAGATTTGCTACACATGCTTTTCAATTGCACTCCGGTTCGCCAGTTTTGGGTTCAGGTATGGTCTCAAATTAACAAATTTGTTCCACTACACATCAGTTTCATATATTTTTAGGTAGTATATCCCCTATTTGGAATCCTTGCAACCTCAACATAAAAATAATTGACCTGCTTCTTGCAGTAGCTTTTCAGCAAATTACCAAGGCTTGGAAGGATCTCACTAAACTCTCGTATCAGGCTTGGTGGTATGCTGTTTGCTATAATCATAGGTTAGACACAACGTATGTTTACCCACTTGCTTTAGCCCCAAAACGAAAGCAGTTATGGGATCCAGTTACTTCATTTTTTGATTCATGTGCTCTTCGCTCTCTGCCTAAATCTCCCTTTCAACAAGAAGTTGCTAAACCTCCTTTAGTTCCTTTTATTGCTTTATCTTTTTCTTAACAATTACATTATTACCATGTTGTTTAATATTTTATTCAGAATTGTTGCATTATCTTTACTTCCTAGCTGGTTATTTTTGTATTTTACATTCTATGAATGGTTTTCTTTTATCTATTTTTGATTCTCATCATTGTGTGCTTTATTTTTGTATTAATTTCATGTATTCATTTCTTTCAACTGTATATATGACTTTTCAAAATTTTTAATAAACTTTATTTTGAAGAAAAAAAGAAAAAAGGAGAGAGTATACTCTGTTTTTGAAGGAGAATGTTCCTCAAAATCTATTTCATTGACTTGTGGGGTGCCTCAGGGATCCTCCCTGAGCCCCACGATGTTCAATGTTTACATGTGTTCGTTGGCAGAAATAGTACTCCCATTTGGGGTACAGGTCGTCTCTTATGCCGACGATACTCAATTGATTGTTTCCTTAAAACAACCTAACAGATCAGACCATCTGTCTCCTTAAAGTCTCGGAATAGATGAGCAGCTCCTTCTTGAAGCTTAATGGAGCTAATCAATCAGAGTATCAATCAATCAATCAATCAGAGTACTTGTAAAGCACACTACTTACCCGTGAGGGTCTCAAGGCGCAGAGGGGAGGGGGGTGCTGCTACTGCTCAAAGAGCCAGGTCTTGAGGAGGCTTCTGAAGGCGAGTAGGTCTTGGGTCTGCCGTAGGTGGGTAGTGAGGGTGTTCCAGGCCTTGGCGGCGGGGTAGGAGAAGGATCTGCCGCCGGAGGTTGTTCGTTGGATGCAGGGGACAGCGGCAAGGGCGAGGTTGGCGGTGTGGAGCTGGCGGTGTAGAAGCTGAGTGCTTTTCAGGTAGGCTGGTCCGGAATTGTGGAGTGCTTTGTGTGCGTGGGTGAGGAGCTTTAAGGTGGATCTGGAACTCACTCCCTCCTGAAACCAGACTCATCTCCTCCATCACACTTTTTAAGAAGGAAGTAAAAGCTATCCTCATGGCTAAATACACTTGATCTATTAACGTGTATTTTTAAAGTCTCTGCACCGATCTGTATTATCCGTTCGATCCCTTCGATTATTCGTATTACTTGTATTATTGACTTACCTGACTGTCTATGCTCACACCTATTTGTTCTATTTGCATTATTGATATACCAGTTTCACTATGCTCCCTCATGTACCTACCCCACCCCACTTTTACCTACAACTACGCTATACCTAATGGCCTGTTATTCACTCTCCTATTTGTATTCCCTGCTTTGTAAAGCGCTCTGATATCTGCAAAGATCTTGTTCGCGCTATATAAAACTTTCAAAATAAATAAAAATAAATAAATAAATCCTGTTGACGGGGAGCTAGTGTAGACTCAGGTGGGGGGGTGATGTGGCTGCGGCAAGGGGGTTGACGATCAGTCGGGCGGAGGCGTTTTGGATGCGTTGTAGTAGTCGTAGGTGTTTGGCTGGGATTCCGGCGTAGAGTGCGTGGCCATAGTCTAGCCTGCTGCTGACGAGGGCCTGTGTCACCGTTCTTCTTGTTCCGGTCGGGATCCACTTGCAGATCCTGCGGAGCATGCAGAGGGTGTTGTAGCAGATGGAGGAGACTGCGTTGACCTGTTTAGACATGGAGAGGGAGGAGTGGAGGATGAATCCTAGGTTGCGTGCATGGTCGGTGGGTGTCGGTGCTGTTCTCAGTGTGGTCGGCCACCAGGAGTTGTCTCAGGCTGAGGGGGTGGGTCAGAGGAGGAGTACCTCCGTTTTGTCAGAGTTCAGCTTCAGACGGCTGTTCCTCATCCAGTCGTCGACGGCCTTCATTCCCTCGTGGAGGATGGGTTTGGCAGTGTGTGGGTCCTTGGTGAGGGAGATGATGAGCTGGGTGTCGTCGGCGTAGGAGATGATGTTGAGGTCGTGATGGCGGGCCACTTGTGCGAGGGGGGCCGTGTAGACGTTGAACGGCGTCGGGATGAGCCCTGGGGGACGCCACAGAGGTCGGTGGCTTCGGATCGGAAGGGCGGGAGGCGGACGCTCTGGGTTCTGCCAGAGAGGAAGGGCGTGGTCCAGTCAAGGGCCTTTCCTTGGATTCCGGCTTCTAGGCGGCGTCTTGGTGCAATGGCAGACCTTGTCGAAGGCGGCTGACAGATCCAGGAGGATGAGGGCTGATGTTTCGCCTTTGTCTAGTAGGAGCCTGATGTAGTCTGTGGCGGTGATGACTGTCTTGGTGCTGTGGTTTCGTCTGAACCCGGACTGGGACGGGTCCAAGATGTCTTCCAGGTGGCGGGCCAGCTGCATGTTGACGATTTTGCTCGATGACCTTCGCCGGGAACGGGAGCAGGAAGATGGGCCTTGCGCTTCTTAGGAGGGCTTTGATTTTGGCGTGCTTAGAGCGTTCCGGGAATATCACTGTTTTGAAGGAGAGGTTGATGACCTTCCATGGTTGGGGTATGATGACTGTGTCTTTGTTGAATACGTGGTGTGGGCATGGGTCGGACGGAGATCCTGAGTGGATGGAGTTCATCACCTTGCGTGTCTAGTCGTCGTTGACGTTGGACCAGGAGGTCTGGCGGTTGTCCCTGGTGGTGTTCACAGGGGAGGTGGAGTCTGTCGTAGTCAGGGCGGTCGTGGTGTTGAAGCGGTCATGGATGTCAGCAAACTTGCGGTGGAAGAAGATGGCTAGTGAGTCGCACAGTTCTTGTGAGGGCGGTATGTCGTTGGGGTTGGAGAGTTCCTTTACGATGCTGAAGAGCTCTTTGCTGTCATGTGTGTTGTTATCCAGGCGGTCTTTGAAGGAGAATCACTTGGCTAATCTGATGAGGTGGTGATGTCTGCGGGTGGCGTCCTTGTGGGCTGCGTGGTTGTCCGGTGTGCGTTCGTGGAGCCATATCTTCTCCAGTTTCGGGCATGCGCGTTTGGAGGTCTGAAGCTAGTCTGTGATCCAGGTGGCTCACTTGCTGGCGTGGCTGTTGGAGGGTTTCTTGAGCGGGGTGAGAGTGTTGGCGCAGTCGTCGATCCCCTGTCTGAGGTTGCGGCTGCAGTGTCTGGGTTGGTGGGGTCGGTGGGTGGGTTCTGGTCGAGGGTAGTGATCAGCTGGTCTTCAGTGACTTTGCTCCAGCAGCGGCGGGGTAGCTGTTGGGTGCGGTGGTGCGTGGTTGGTTTCTTGAAGCTGAAATGGATGCTTCGGTGGTCTGCCAGTGGAGTTCGGTGGTGTGGTCAAAGGCAACGTGGTTGCCTGTGGATAAGACTGGGTCCAGCGTGTGGCCGGCGGCGTGGGTGGGTGTGGTGATGAGTTGCCGGAGGCCGAGGCTGGCGAGGTGGTTGATCAGGGTGGTGGAGTTGGCTGCGTTGTTCTCGAGGTGGAAGTTCAGGTCCCCGAGGAGGATGTAGTCTGTGGAGGTGAGTGCGTGGGTGCAGACGAGTTCGGCGATGAAGTCGCTGAACTGAGCTAGAGTTCCTGGGGGTCTGTAGATGAGTGTTCCTCTGAGGGTGGTGTTGAATTCAGTGTGGATCCGGAAGTGCAGGTGTTCGGCGGTGTTGAGGGTGTCGTCTGCGTGGGTGGCGACCTTGACGGTAGACTTGGGGACGATGGCTATTCCGTTGGCGCGATCCCTGCAGGTGATCTTGTATCCGTCCGGGATGGCTATGGCGATGTTGGGTGCCGAGGAGTCGTTCCATCAGGTCTTGGTCAGGAAGGCCACGTCTGGGGCGGAGGTGTCGAGCAGATCCCAGAGCTCGGCGGCGTGTTTGCGTGCGGAGCGGGTGTTTAGAAGAATGCAGCGGAGGTGGTTGGGTCCAGTCCTTGGAGGTTTGGAGGCTCGGTCGCAGGTGAAGCTGCAGGTGTGCCAGGAGAAAGATCCGTGGGTCCGTTTCGGGGCGGCCTGGAAGCAGGTGTGGTTTCGGCCGGCGTTGAGAGCGTAGAGGGTGCTGGCATCGTAGCGGAGTCTGGTGTAGTGGCGTTCGCGGGGTCCAGGGGTTTTGCCGCCAGGCACGGACGGGCGCAGACAAGCTTGCCTTCGGCGCGCCAGCGGCGCGGCCGCTGCGTGGCCTCCATAAGAGGGGGAGAGGGAGAGAGGAGCAGCTGGCAGGCGGGAGCGGGGTGGCCAATGGGAGAGCAGGGGGCGGGGACGCAGCGGTGGGGAGGAGTGGGAACGGCGGGAAAAGACGGGCAGCAGCCGGGTGGGCACCGGCGGAGGAAACCAGAGAACAAAAAAAAAACAACAGTGACAGTTAGGATGTAGGGAACCAGGCAACGGGAGCAGAAGTGAACACCACAAGTATCAGGCACGAAGCAGCTAGCGGCCGTGTGGTGGCGTGGGGAGCGAGCTGCCTGCGAGCAGGGTCAGAGGTCGTTCCCCACGCCACCACACGGGGCCAACTGCTTCGAGCAAAGAGCGAAGACCGAGCTTACGCTCTTTGGGAAATCTGCTCCTTTAAATATTGATCCCCTGTGGCCTAATTGTTTGGGTCCCCCCCAGTCCCGAAAAAGCGAGTCAAGATATTAGGAGTATGGATTGACTCCAATCTAGATTTTGGAGATCAATCTCGTACCGTGGCAGCACACTGCTACGGACTGCTCAGAAGGTTTAGAAAGATACTTCCTATGCTTCCGTTTGCAGCAAGACTATTATTGGTACAGGCCATTGTATTGTCTTGGCTCGATTATGGCAATGCGCTATATCTGGAAGACCCCCTGGCTACTATTAACAGACTACAAATCGTACAAAACTGCGCTGGCGTATGCTAATGAATGTCTCCAAGCGCACTTCTGCTAGGCCAGCCCTGGCCTCTCTTCATTGGCTCCCTGTCCAGCAAAGAGTACACTTTAAAGCTCTTTGTATTATTCATAAATCACTTTCAGGAAAGGGCTCGCCTTAGATCCGTACTTGGAGTCAACTGTACATATCCAATAGGACACTCAGGTCAGGGAAAAAAGGTTTAATCTGTGTGCCTAAAATCAAATATGCGCGAAGCGGAGGCCGATTGTTTTCATACACTGGTCCTAGACTCTGGAACAGTATTCCATTGTACATACGCTCTGAACCTGACCATCTCAAGTTCAGAAAACTTGTGAAACATTCCTCTTCCAGTAATTTCCTCGTAGCTTACCTGGTGTCTTAGCACTTGGATGACCCTGGGTACCCACGCACTCTACAAATGTTCCTTCATTCATTCACTATAATGAATAACCAGGGATGATTTGGGGCATGTTCAAGATCCTGCACAATAGTAGAAATGTGGGTTTAACAAGAAACCTGGTCCTACTCCATAGAGCAGGTCACTGAAGAAGCGAGTTTAGTATTCCTGTGGGATGATATTCTACACACTTAAAGAAATATTCCATATGGGGAAATCAGCCTACAATGTACCAGTCGTACCCAACATCTCAGCCGCTACATAAGATCTTTCACAAGACCCTTGTCAAATGTTGGAGATACGCTACAGGGGAGGGCTCCTTTACACACCTGGTGGGAATATCCACAAATTAAAATGTATTGGAAGGAGGTCCTTGGAAACATTAAAGGGGGTATCCCCCAGAACTAAAATACACTAATTGGGATCAACTAATAGACTACTGCATTCACATGAAACTATCAAGTTTCTACACAGTGAGGTTAAGGAAATGAAAAATGTTTCCTTAAAAGATTTTTGTGCCTGGATTTCATAAAATGTATAGGTCACTACAAGAGGTGATATAAAGAATTGGCGGGGGAACTCTTAGACCTATTAGGGGAGTAAATGAATGTCCTGCGACACCAACTGAGGCTCAAGCTGCACTAGGGAGCAAAGGGAAGAGGGCTAAAAATTTGTTAAACACCTTGAAATATCATACCAAATTTAAAAGGGCAATTAATGTCTCAGTACCGAAGAAAATTATAAACAAAAGTACACTGTATGCATCTCTGCTATTTTTTTCGTTAGCGATACGCCAATAATTTGCAGCGTGCGTAGCCACTCTCTTACCAGAGTCATCAATGAGTTTTGACTCCTTGTCGGGTAGGGGGGTGGGGGTCACCTATGATTAGAGTTAGCTCTTGCGAGCGTTCGAGACTACAAGAGAGTCCAAAGGTAACAGACCTTTGATTTAAGCAGGATCGGTAGGAGCAGGATTATATTGGTCTACTCTGGATGTGAGTATTCTTGCTGTTATTTCAAAGAGGAAGGCCTCTTCCAAAGGCTCTTTTTGGAGTTTCACCCCGTGATATTGGGCAGCTCTGTTAATGAGCTGAACGTATAAAACGTTATCAGGTGGAGAGGGTTTAAAGGGATACAGGTCAGGGTCGTTATCTATATCCGGTTCCTTGTCATAATTTTCACAAGTGTCAGTGTCTTGTGGAATAATGTGATACTGTGGCATATCCTTCTCTCAGTCTGTATCTCCATCCCCAGCCCATAATCATAATCATCATCCTGTGTAGTGGGTGAAAGTGGAGGTGGTGGTGAAATAATCGAATTAGGAATAGGAGGAGGAGAGGGAGATCGAATGTAAGGGGGAGAAGGGTCCTGACGAATGCTGAGCGAATTTGCTAATATGACAGCAGAAACATGTTGACCATTTGTAATTAAGGACACGAGTTTCATAACATAGAAGCCTGGATAGTCCGTTTTGCACCGTTTTTAATCCAATACTGGTTGACCTTTATTGAAAGGTTTTTACAGGTTACAACCATGTATTTTTTAAAGTCACTCACAGTTTAAATTCACTTATTAGTTGTAGCACTGTTGCACACACCACCAACCAGCTCCGCTGTAACACAGGCGTTGTAGCACGCTGGGGAGACATTCGGTCACCCCAGCGGGAACCCTAGGATGAAGCATGTCACCAATTAGTGGTGAGTGAGGGTTCTTTTATAAAGAGAAAGATTTTCCTTTCTCTTTGTGTATGCACAAGGGCACGGTTTGCCCTTTTTTTGGGAGTATCACTAACTCTTATTTGCCTTTTTTAGGGGGTCATAATTAGATGGGGATCAACTTACTAATGTTAGCTGTTCCTTGTTTTTTCACAAACTAAAAATATTCTTTTTCACGAAGTCAATCTTTAGTTGTTTAACAAAAAGAGAAGGGTTAGTACCCATGTCCTTTTTCTTTAGAGGTATAGGAGGGTCTTGCGAGAAATCAATCTTCCATTTCTTGGGAAGTGTGGCATGAATATGGCCTGTGTGAGGGTTAATGACAAGTCTTTATTTGTTTAGGGTCTATAGGTGGTTCATCGGACCGAAGCTCTCTGGCTGGAGTGTCCTTTTCTTGATGCGCTGATTTGGGCGCCAAAGGTTTCGGTTTCGACCTTTTTGATGTTGATGGCTTTGGTTGCGAGTCTTTGTGCTTGGTAGGCTTGGGCTACGAGCCTTTTGGTTGTAAAGATTTCGGTTAAGACTTTAGTTGATGGTAGTTTTGGCTCCAAACCTTTACGCGTTGATATTGCATCTCGTGGCATTGAGCCCGGCGATCAGGAATGTTCTTTTTCAATCAGAACGATCGACACGCTTCACAGTCCTTTTCGTTTTGTTCCGGGGCTAGGCAGAGGTTGCAGACCTCGTGCAAATCGTCGAGTTGAAACTTATTATCACGACATATTGGACAGTTTAAATGGAGTCCGTTCCATTGACTGCTAGCGCGGTCGGCCCAACAGCCCCACTAGAGTTTCCTGATCGAAGGATTTCAGTCGAAACGATGCACATCAAATGGAAACCGCGATCGATGACTGTACCGTCGAGGGTAGAGTACTGTGTGCAAAAGAGTTCGAAAACTATACTTAACCGGAGCACAGCAATACACATCCAAACCCGATGGCGGAAAAAAACAATCTGGGGATGGAGTCGATGCCCATGTGTACTACCACCGAAAGGAGGAGTCACCTACCTCGTGACTGGAAAGACTTCTTCGAAGAAAAACAAAGTGCAAACATCCGGACGCAACACTAGATGGCAATCTATGCTAAAGTATAAGATCTACAGCTCATTCATATGTCTCGAACATACTGGTTAGAGTAACAAGTCTACTAATAGTAGATTCAGATTTCAAATGTCATGATTTACTCCACAAAAAAGGTTAAAGTGATAGCATAATCTGGTAACATTCTAACAGCAGATGTATATTGCATGTTAGTTGTAAAAGGTAGTGTTATTGTGTGTCTTTCCCCATACTTAATGTGAGCTATCCAGCTTGAATCAATTATGCGGACTAGTGGAATTTAAGGTTCTAGGTGAGACTAGACCTTTCTGCATAGTCTTGAAACTGCAGTATAGAAGGAACGTGTTTTAAATTTAATTAACCCTACTTGATCCCTAGAACTATAAAGATATTTTTGAGTTAAAACACTGGTGACAAGTTGGCTACAATTTTTCAGGTTTTCTGAAGAAGAAAAAGGAAAAACCTGTGAGGGAAAACACTTGTTACCATTACTATCAGATGATATCATGCCCTCCAATCTATGGAAAGGTTTTCTACTATGCTCAGCTGCTGAATGTGTGTTCAGCAGGTCAGTGCAGGAGGTTTAGCTGACAGCATACAAGGCAGCAGTGAGCCTGAACTGGGAAAGAGGGAGTTCTCACATGCTGCAAAGGTTGAATGTTCTGAGCTGCACACGCGTTGTTTGCCCTGATCTCAAATCTGCCCTCTGAGAACATCTTGCTGCCAGACTGGAACATTGTGGGGCGGGGAAAGGGATAGAGCCAGTCTTCTACATAGACCTAATTTGAGTACAGATACATCCTGCAGAAAGTAGAGAGCCAAATTAAATGTCCTTGATTTGTGGAGGAGTTGGACGAGTGCCCAGCCGGAACAGAGTGTACAGTTATTCTTTTAACATCAGTTAGTGAAGAAAATCGTGCCTGATCTGTGAATGTTTCAACAAAGTAAAAGTGGGTACATGCCTGCCCTGGTTTGCTTCCTCTGTCAGTGATGAATGAGGATTGAGGGTATTTTTGAGACTTTCGACCGAGTACTGCTATGGAGCCTACGGTGGGATGTGCAGTTCTGATGCACACTGTCACTATTTTAGTTTGTGCATAAGGATATCCAAGCAGCCAGACAGTTGACTTGCCATAGACTGAAAGAGAGGACTTTCCACCTGAGTCTTAAAGGGTGTGGTACTATTTGTGCCATTTTTAAGGATTTGTGGTGAAGGTTTACTGTGAACTTTGGGGGCAGTTGGTTGTCGCAAGTGTTTTGATCAATACATGTTACTGGCATAAATGGTGATGGGAGTGGTGTTAGTTTTTTGTGTACATGTTATTATTCTGTGTTATGCTATGAAGTTGAAGCGTTGACACTTTTCCATTTTCTTCACACAGCCCCAGCAGGAACCTATTTTTAAGTACTACGGAGGCTTAAGAAATTGTTGACGCTTCTCCCCCAGGACTACAGGAAGAAAGTGGTTCAGGCTCTGATAACGCCCAGACTGGACTATGCTAATTCCCTCTATCTGTGTTTGCCGGACTACCTGCTACAGCATCTCCAGGTAGTCCAAAATGCAGCAGCAAGAGCAATTCTTAAACTCAAACCCAGATCGTACAGGACTCCCCCATCTGAAGTCCTTACATTGGCTCCCAGTTAGATAAAGAATGCAATTTAATGCTCTGATTATTTTTTTCAAAGCATTCCATGGAACAGGCGCCGCCTATCTTAGAAAACGAGCCAGCCGATATGTGTCCACCAGGACACTTCGATCGTCCAACGCGGACCTGGGTTGCATCCCCAAAGTTTGTCCGGCACTCAAGAGGCGGCAGATCTTCTGGCTTTTTGGAAGCCCACATTTGAAATTAACTAGCCGCAGCTCTGAGATCTTTAACAGTGCTCTACCACTTTGAAACACAGCTGAAGACTTGGCTATTTTAAAACTAAGCCGCGTAAGGTATGCACTTGTTCATTGCCAGCGCCAGGACATTACGGAAGGAGTAGCTCTGCGCTGTACAAATACAAGTCATTCATTCATTGGGAGCAACTTGAACTGATAATGAGGTCCTGCTACTACGAACCTTAGATATTAGTGATGAGCAGGATGTATTGGGATATGGAAATAGGCGTCCTTAAAGTCCAAAGTGGACGGAAAGTCGCCTTGTTGAAGGAGCAGAAGCACTTGTTGGAGAGTGACCATGTGAAAGTGGTCCGATTGAATGTATAGATTTAGTTGTCGGAGGTCTAGTATAGGCCGGAGAGAGCCATCCTACTTGGGAATTAAGTACAGGGAGTATATCCCGGTCCCTTGACAGGTCAGCAGACTATTTACTTCTACAACATGCCCTACATTTTCATTTCAGAACTGTTTATTTTACTTTAGGTTCCCTGAAAGGATAAAAACATTAAATCATCCATTTACTAGAAGTAGAACAAATAAGGAACAGCAAAAGGGTCTCACATTTGTACACACCATAGGTCTTACTGTTCACACTCCATGGGTTGAAAAGCAGGGCCGGTCGGACAGGATTTTCCTTTCTTGAACCCATCAGTCTCATCATTCCCTTTGATGTGTCTGTTGCCATCAAGAGAGGAAGCGGCACTGGGGGATTCTCAAGTCTACTCTCCATGGCACTCTCCAATCCATCTAAACAATAAACACACAAATACTCAATAAAAAAAATAAAAAAAGACTGTAGAAATTTACAGTCAAGATAGATACTTTGCTTCCTTTTTCAAAGGATCAATTGCAGCTTTGGTATTTTTATTTCAGTCAACATACTGAATTATGTAGATAACACCATTCACAAAACAAACCCAAATTCTTTTTTGCGCAAGAGAAAAATGAAACTGTAAAAAAAATGAACATTTCACTCACCAGGAGTTGGCAAAAGTCCAGATTTTTCCCCAAGGAAAGGCCGTTTTGGTGGTGGATGGGGGGCAAATCCCAGAAGGCCAGGTCTTTTAGAAGGGGCTGCTGCCAGAAGAGGAGGTGGTTTACCTTTTGGACCAGCCATCCCTTTGTGTAAAGCAAGTAAAACTAGTTAAATATGTCCTTCATATTAAATGCAGGTCCAACATATGCGCATAAGATTACATTAAAATGTAAAAGTAACAGAATATGCAAGAGAAACAATTCATGGAAACTACAGTAGGACACCTACAATAGGTATAGTTAACATGAACAGAAATGTCAAAGAGAGGTTTCTAACGTCACAAAATCAAAGACCAGCATAATTGAGTCAATAGCCAATTATGACCTTCAATACAGTAATTATTCAAATAGTCACTGTACCCAATGGGCACATTAGAAAGAGCCACATACTGCAAGAGCTCTTACAGAGACAATGCATCTCAACCAGCAATCACTGTGAATGTTTACTGAGAAAAATTCAAGGGTAATATGGATAGGATATGTAGAAAGCTGGCTCTGCATATACTAAACCAAAGTAAGGTATAGTGTGCACAGAGTCCAGTGGAACCCGAAAGGAAGCAAGAGGTGAAAATAGAGAATAGCTAACTTTCTATTTGTGGTAGTGTGGGCGAGCAGTAAGGACTTATCAGCGGGTAGTGCTAAGCATTTACAGTAAACACTCAGGCAAGAAATGATGTTTCACACTCAGACAGAAATCAGACCAATTTGTCTGTATAAAACTTATTTAGTTGTATTTTATTTTCTAGAACCAAGCGAGGCCTGGTACAGGTAAGTGCATTAACACTTTGCAAACATAATGCAGTTAAATACAGTTTTAATTGAAGGTAAGTAATTTATTTGTAAAACAATTGGAATTACTTTTCAGATTACTTTAAGTTACTTTTTCTACTCAGTGTGACATGCCACTGGGGCATTTCCTAGATCAAAGGTAAGAACATCAGTTTTTGTACATTTGCAGTTGCTTAGGGTTTTATACAAACCAGCTCCACAAAGAACAATTTCCACAGAAAAAGCAGTCAATGAGAGAACACAATGTTATCAACTTAACAGTAAGTACTTACGTTTGGGAGTTGGTTTTCTGGGGTTAGAACCAGGGTTTCCCCAGGGTCAAGGATGCGCTCTCAAAACACCCCCAGCAGCACTAGGGTGGCCGGGTGCATAGTGCTGAGGCCAAAAGTTATCCATTGGGTATAGGGGGCCTCCGGTTGGTGCTGCTCACGAGCAGGCCACAAGGTTGTGGGAGCAAAGCTCCAGGACATAGGATCAGGCCAGAGGGGATCCAATTTAGCACACCAGGTGCACCCCCAGTGGCACAGGGGCGGCCAGGTGCAGGGTACTCTTTTGGCGTCAGATGCCCCGTTTTCAATTGGGATTCTCCGGTTGCAACAAACACTGCAGGCTCGGGGACGAAGATCTTCTAGAAGTGACCACCGGTTGGAGAGGTAAGTTAGGATGTCTTGGGATGGCAGTTGGGCCACCCAACGCTGGGGGATGTCGGGTGCAAGGGTGTCTTGGTGTCAGGTTTTTCTTACTGGCTCCAGTCGCGGCTGGGGTGGATCCTCCAGAAAGGGGCTGAAGGCGTCGGTTGGAGACTCAAGGTAGGTCAGGGATCACTGGATCCCAGGTCAGGATCGCCGGGGAGACCTCCTCAATGTTGGGCCACTCGGACCGTAGGCGACGGGTGCAGACTCACAGTAGACAAATTCTTGTTTGGGAAGGCAGGCCAGGTACTCCAGATTCTTTGGGTCTGCTGCCTGCAAGACACACCGGGCCTTCGCTGTAGCAGGTTGAGGTCAGGACAGTCCGGTAGAGCTGGGGCCAAGTCAGTTGGGGTCGTCGTCTTCAGCACAGCGGTTCAGTCTTTTTCTGACGAAGCAAAGTTAAGGGTTGCCCCTAAATACCAGGGGTGTTACAGGTCAGGGCTAATGGGACCATTCCTTGGGGTGGGTATACTCCACTATTATGCCACTCTCCAGTGGGAGGGGGGCATAAGCCTCTTTGATTGGTGCCCCTCCCCCCTCAATCTTCAAGATGGTGGGGACAGAGTTGTGCTTCGCCTCCTTCAACTGACGGGTGGAGTGGCAAAGGTGGGCACACTTCTCCTCCTAGCTTGGTTTTCCCGCTGTAGGAAACTGGCTCTATATAGATTTCTCCAAAATGAGATATAGTGTGTATAGAGTTCAGGTGACCCCAGAGGTAGGCAGAGGTTAAAGTTAGATAGAACCTTACTCTCTCTATTTGTGGTAGAGGTTGAGCAGTAAGGCAGTATCAGGGGACAGTGTTAAGCATGTTTTGTACACACTCAAGTCAGCAAATTAATTCACACACTCAAGAACTGAACTTTAGCCCAATTGTTTTTGTATAAACAAATATACGGTGTATTGTTAGAACCAAGCAAGCCTGGCACAGGTAAGCATTAAATACTTTTCAGTAATAAGTTGCTGATTATAGAAGTTTGAAAAGGCAAAAGAAATTTTACTTTGTTTTATTTATAGGGGATGCAGTAGGTTGAAGCACTTTGCAAATACAGTACATTGAAATTAATAGGCTTTTTCAGTAAACTACAGGTAAGTTACTTTTTACGTTACTTTTCTAACTCAGTGCTGGATATCTACATTCAGCACTGGGACATTTCCTGCAAACAGGCAAGTAAATACGTTTTGGTTATTTGTGCGATTTTTAAAGAATATGTTTAGATTTCAAAACTCCACACAAACTTTTTGGAAGAAAATTATCAATGTTATCCTATGGAGGAAAAACAAGTTATCGGTTCACAGGTAAGCAATCGACTGTGGGAGTTAAGGTTCTGGGGTTAGACTTAGGTGTCCCCCAGGGTAACAGTTAAGTAACAGCGTTTTGATTACAGTTGTAATTTTTAAAGAATATAAATGTATTTTCAAAGTTGACACTTTGAAACTTTTCAGTGAAAAACATACAATGTTATCCTATGAAAGGAAATGCAAGTCACAGGTAAAGTAGGTAATCGTTACTTTTGTAATCCAAGTGCTAGACTCCTAGGTTCAGCACTGGGACCTCTACTTAAGACAGGTAAGTATTTACGTTTCAGTAGTTGGGACGATTTTTAAAGAATATTTGTAATTTGCAAAAATTGACACTTAGAAGAAATTTCAGAGAAAAAACAGTCAATGGTTTTCTATGGGAGAAAACGCAGGTAACTGGTAAGTACAGTTAGGATTACTTTTGCGGTTCGGTACTAAGCTAGAAAGTACAGCGCTGGCTTCTCTCCTGATCACAGGTGAGTATTTCGGAAATCGTCATTTGGCTGATTTTAGAGAGATATTTTAAAGTTTCAAAACTCAACACTTCGAAGAAATTTCAGTGAAAACCAGTCAATGTTAGCCTATGGAAGGATTGTGAGTTATCGGCTTGCAGGGGAGTACTCGACTGGTGAGGTTAAGGTTCTGGGCATAGACTCAGGGGTCTCCAAGGGTCGGAAAGGTGCAGCTGTTACACCCTCAGCGGCGAAGGAGCAGCCTGGTGCAGAGAGAATAGGCCCAATGCAATCCAATGGAGGGTAACGAATAGTTTCTTACCTGTCGGTCTAGTTTTGCAGCTTGAAGATCTTTCTGGATTCACCATGCTGTGCATTATTCCGCGATCTGGTGGTTGGGTCCGGATTCGTAGACTTTTTTTTTTTTTTTTTGTAGCCCAGGTGGGCGTCGATGTCCCACCATTTGGTGCACCTTCGTGACGTCGGCACGCTTCCTGCGGAAGCTCCCACCCTTGGGCGCCATCTTCGGATTCTTTTTTCTTTTCTTTTTTGTGGTGAATCCATGGCTATGTGTATGAAACTTTCCTTCAACGTAAACTTCTTCACGTATATTTGTCTTGTTAAACGTTCCTATCTTACTCTATGTCCTTCCACCTTCTCCAGCCTCATCTTTCTGGCGGAGGTGGGTGGGTTCGCTAGTGAATCCAGAAAGATCTTCAAGCTGCAAAACTACACCAACAGGTAAGAAACTATTCGTTTTGCAGCGTGAATCTTTCTGGATTCACTATGCTGTGCATAGATTTCGTAGCGGTTTTGTCACTCATGTGGCGGCTGGGTGGAAGATGAGCGTTGGTTGTTAAAGATATGTTGAAGCACTCATTGGCCCACTTGTGCTTCCTTGTTCATCTGCACATCTACGCAATAGTGTTTAGTGAAGGTGTGCACTGAAGCCCATGTTGCCGCCAGGCATATGTCTTGGATGGGCGTGTTTGCCAGGAAGGCGATCGTTGCCCCTTTCTTTCTGGTTGAGTGGGCTCGTGGCCCCTCCGTGAGCTCTTCACCAGCTTGCATGTGGCAGAGCTGTATTGTTTTGGCAATCCATCTTGCTATGGTGTTTTTAGTCACTGGTCTACCCAGGAGACTCCTTGCAAAGGACACAAAGAATTGTTTCGTCTTCCTGTGTTCTTTCGTCCTTTCTATATAGTGTATTACTGCCCGCCTTGCGTCCAGAGTGTGGAGCGCCCTCTCCGCGTTTGACGTGGGCTTCTGGAAGAAGCTAGGTATCTGGATACTTTGGGTCATGTGGAATTTAGATACTACTTTGGGCATGAAATGCGGGTCTGTCCTCATCACGACCCTGTCACTGTGCATTTGTATGTACGGTTCTTGCAGCGTCAAAGCTTGTAGCTCGCTCACTCTGCGTAGCGAAGTTATTGCTACTAGAAAGGCTGTCTTCATTGTCAGCATTTGTAGTGACGCTTTATGGATGGGTTCAAACGGTGGCTTCATGAGTTCCGTCAGTACCACGTTCAAGTTCCATGCCGGCGGCGGCATCCTCTTGGGTGGCGCTATTCTCTTCGCTCCTTCCAAGAACCTTTTAACTACTCTGGAAGTGAAGAAACTTCTTCCTGTTTCTCCACTTGTGTATGCCACAATCGCTGCCAGGTGAACCCTCAGCGAGGACGAGCTTAGTTTAGCTTTGATCAGGTGCGTGAGGTATCTACGTACTGTAGACTCTCTAGTCAGTTTTCTCTCCAGGTTTTTCCTATGGCACCACTGCGTGAACCTCTTCCATTTTTCCCCATAGCACTTCCGCGTGCTGGGTCTCCTTGCTTCTCTCAGCACCCGAAGTGTGCTCTCTGGTAGTTTTAAATGTGCGAACTCCAAGTCCTCAGGAGCCACGCTGACAGGCTGAGGCTTTCTGGTTCTGGGTGTAGAACTTGTCCCCCTTCCATGGAGAGATGGTCTCTTATTTTTGGGAACTTGTGTGCTCTGCCCTGCGACATCTCCATAATCTGAGAGTACCAAGTCTGCCTCGCCCATTGGGGAGCCACCAGGATGAGAGTCATGTTGCTCGACCTGCACTTGTTCAGGACTCTGGGGATCAGTGGCGTCGGTGGAAAAGCGTAGGCAAATTTCTTTGACCAGCTTATCCATAGGGCATTCCCATGGGACATCGGTTCCTGTTCCCTCGATGCAAAGTGTTGGCATTTTGCATTCTGGCGTGTTGCAAACAGGTCTATTGTTGGTGTGCCCCACCTCCTGAACAGATTCTTTGTCTCCTGGTTGTTCAGTTCCCATTCGTGGGACACCGATGCTTGCCTGCTAAGCCAATCCGCTTCCACATTGTCCTTTCCTTGCAGGTGTATGGCAAGCAGGTCTATCCTGAGTGGGATCGCCCATCTCCATATTTCTTGAGCCAAGCTCGACAGGGGGAATGACTGAGTCCCCCCTTGCTTGTTGATGTAAAACATCGTTGTGGTGTTGTCTGTCTGTATCATCACCCTTTTGTTGTAAAGGTGCTTTTGGAAGGCCTTGAGGGCCAGCAACACCGTTTTCAGTTCCAGGTAGTTGATGTGCTTGACTGCATCTCCTGGGTTCCACAGACCCCTCACTCTGAGCCTGTTCATGTGTGCACCCCATCCTTTCTGGGATGCGTCTGTGGTGATGGTCACAGTTGGGTCCGGTGTCGTTAGAGGTTTCCCCATCGTTATATTCTCCTTCGTCCACCATTTCATCTCCTCCTGCACATTGTGCGTAACAACCACTAGATCTTCCCAACTTCCTTCTGCTTGTGACCATTGCTGTTGCAGCCACTCTTGTAGTGGTCTCATCTTTAGCCGAACATTGGGGACCAGGTGGATGCATGACGCCATCATCCCCAAGATCTTGCTCACCGTCCTCACTGTCAGAACTTGCCCCTTCTGGTAGTGACGTTTCTCCCTCAGCAGGCTGAGTGTTCTCTTCTCGCTGGGTGTCACTCTGCATTCGACCGTGTTGATCAGGGCTCCCAGGAAGATTTTCACTTGTTCTGGGTCCATGGAGCACTTTCTCCAGTGGATGGAGAAGCCCAGGTTCGTGAGCGTTCTGGTGACCTGTTCTGCGTGAGCTTTGCACCTCGTGTAAGAGCTTGCTTTCATGAGCCAGTCGTCCAGGTAGGGGTACACATGTATACCCTTCCTTCGTAGGTGTGGGGCCACCGCCGCGAGGCATTTGGTAAAGACCCTTGGCGCTGACTTGAGTCCGAAAGCCAGGGTTGTGAACTGGTAGTGGTCTTCGTTCACCTTGAATCTTAACATGTGTTTGTGTTTCCTGTTCATGGGGATGTGCAGGTATGAGTCTTTTAGGTCTATGGTGGACAAGTAGTCCCCAGGCCTTATTTGTGGGATGACCTCTTGCAGGGAAGTCATCTTGAACTTTTGAGTTTTTACGTAGGTGTTCAGGAACCGTAGGTCCAGGATGGGTCTTAGGCTTTCGTCCGCCGTTGGTACTAGGAAGTAGTTTGAGTACACCCCCTTGTTCCGTTCTCTGTGCGGGACTTGTTCTATGGCCTCTTTGAGGAGCAGTTCTTGAGCTTCCTCTTGGAGCAACTGCAGTTCTTTGCCCTGGTGACCCCTTCTCTTTGGCTTTCTGCTTGGTGGATATCTTTCCAACTCTATGCAGTATCCGTGCTGTATAATGTTTAGTATCCACTGGTCTGTGGTTATTTTTTTTCCACTCGTGTAGAAAAAATCTCAACCTTCCCCCTACTGGTGTTGTGTGTTCTCTTGAGCCGTGTCCGTGTGAGCCTCCCCTTAGCTGTTGGTGCTCTCCCCCCTGAGGCTTTGGGTGGGTGAGCGCCTCCTTCCTCATGGAGTCACTTTTGGGGGGGTTGATCACCACCTCTCTGTCTCTGGCCCAGTCCGTTTCCTCTCCCTCGAAAGGACTGGCCCCTATTCTGGGAGTTCCAATTCTGCCTCTGTTGACCCTGGTGCCATTGGTTGTCACTGTTGACCATGGTGGTGCGACTGTTGCGAATGTGATTGCTGGTTTCCCCCTCTACCATTTGGTCTCCTTGTGGGGGTGCCTCTCCGCATCCCCCTGAACTGTTGGGCTCCCATCGATTTGGCTGTCTCATTGTCCTTCTTCAGCTGAGCCAGCTTGTCATCTACTGATGCCCCGAACAGAGTCTACCCGTTGAAGGGGGTGTTCAGGATGTTATTTTGCACTTCTGCCTTGAAGCCTGATATTCTGAGCCAGGCTTGCCTTCTCTCAGTGATGCCTATGGCCATCAGCCTGCTAGATGTTTCTGCCCCATCTAGGGCTGTCTTCAGGCATGCGTTTGCTATGTCCTTTCCCCCCTCCACGAGGTGGGCTGCCCTCTGCCTGTACTCCTCAGGCATGTGTTTCAGCAACTGGCTCATCTCATCCCAGTGCTGATATTGGGGTCTATTCAGGAGTGCATTGGAGTTTGCCATCCTCCAATGCATAGCGGCATTTCTTTCAATTTTCCTTCCAGTGAGGTCCATCCTCCTGCTTTCCTTATCAGGTGGTGGCCCAGATGTGGTTGGCACGTTGGCCCTTCTTCTGGCCGTTGCCGCGATTATAGAGTCAGCTGCAACGGTGCCCTGGATATAAGGGGGGTCCTCGGAGGAGAACTTGTATTTCTTCTCCGTCCTCGGGGTCACTGACCTGCATGTGGCCGGTTCCTTGAAGGCTTCAGTCCCTTGGGCCGTGATGCTCTTCAGCATGGGCAGGAAGCTGCTTTTCGTCTGCGAGGGGAGCAAAGTTTCTAGCAGGAAGTCAGCCTTTGTCTGCTCCTCCTCCAACTTCACCTTGTAGACTGCTGCAGCCTTCTTAATGACCTCATAGTAAGCCCCGATGTCGTCTGGCGGCGAAGGCCTCGAAGGGTATGTCTCCACAGGTTCCTCGGGGTTATCGGCCTCGAGATCCTGCCATTCTTCCTCTAGCGACGCCGAGGATTCTGAGTAGTAGCTCTCGCGGAGGTAATCTCCTTCCGAGCGGTAGAATTCCTCCTCTTCTCCCTCATCTGTGGGGTTCGGAGTTTTCGGCGGCTCCTCGGCCTCGAAGTCCTCCTGCACCTCTACCTCTTCGGCGGTCGCAGCGGTCTTCGAGGGAATCGAGTAGTTCTTCATTCATTGTTTCCTCGAAGACTCTCTTCCTCTGGAGCATACTCTCCATTTCGGCCTCGAGCCTTCTTCTCTTTTTCTCCATCTCTGCCGCTTGCTCGGCGTCGAGCTTTTCGGCTGGTCTCTTAGACGGTACCTTCGACGTCGAGGCTATTCTGAGCGTCTTCTCGCTCGAGGGTCCCTTCTCGAGGGCATGCCTCGACGACCTTTGCTTTTCGCTGGTCTTTGCCATCTGGGAGTCCATTTCGAAGGATCCGCTGGGCCTTTCGGAGGATGCGGCTTCGGACGTCGAAACTTTCGTCGCCGGCGCTCCTTTCGAGGACTTAGCCTCTGCTTTTCGGGGTTCTCCCTCAGGCTTTCTAGGCCCTGTCTGGGTTTTCGGGGTTGTAGACTCTCCTACCTTTTTTGAAGGTCTCACATCGGTCTCTACGACCGTGAAGTCATCTGGTCCCTCGGCGATGTTCTCCTCTTCGTCGGAGGCACCCAGCTGGTAGAGGGTCGGCGTGGTCCCTTTCCCTTGCATCGTGTGGTGGGCCACCCTCTGTCTCTCACGAACTCTCAAAGTCTTCGGCGTGAAGATTGAACAGGCGTTGCAATCCTCGCTGGAGTGGTCGATCGGCAGGCAGAGGTTGCAGACCGGATGCTGGTCCTTCTGCGCGTACTTGTGGTGGCAATTACGGCAGAACTTGAATGGGGTGTTGACTATGTGCTCGCTCAGGGGGCCCCCTGCGCGCGCTTTCTCCTTGGCCGTCGAGTATCACGAGGTTTTCTCCTCTTTCTTCGTTCTGGCTCTAGGTCTTCTTCTCAGACTTCCCTCGGTTCTTTTTTCTCAAAAACTCAGTGTATTTCCTGCTTTTCTCCTGAAACTTCTCCGGAGCTTCATGCGACGATCCAGACCCAACGGCGGAAAAAAGAATCTGAAGATGGCAGGAAGCGTGCCGACGTCACGAAGGTGCACCAAATGGTGGGACGTCGACGCCCACCTGGGCTACAAAAAAAAAAAAAAAAAGAGAAAAAAGACTACGAATCCGGACCCAACCACCAGATCGCGGAATAATGCACAGCATAGTGAATCCAGAAAGATTCACGCTGCAAAAGGAGGCCTTTGGTTGGTGGCTGCAAGCAGGCAGGCCACACAGCTGTGGGAGCTGAGCTCCTGGTCACTTACTCAGGGCAAGTGGGGAAGTAGAGCAGGGTAGTAGTTGCACTTCCAGCGGCACTCAGGCGGCTGGGTGCAGGGTGCTTTTGAGCCGTCGGGCGCTCAATGTTATCCAATGGGAAAGTTAAATACTGAACAAAGGCTGCAGGCTCGGGGACAGAGATTCTTCAGGTGCGACCATCACTTCGATCGGTAATTTGGGATCTTGGAGAAGAGGTTAAGTACCCCAAAGGAGGGCACAGGGGGCCGTGGGTCGCCGGGTGCAGGGATGTCTTTGGGTGTTGGGAAATCTTACACTCGGCTGGTCGCGGTTGGGGGAGGGGGGGGGGGAATCTGGTTCTGAGGCTGGAGGAGTCGTCTGGGTCATCGTGGAGGGTCTTTGGGCACTGGACTTCGGGTCCCAGTCGCCAGGGTGACGTCCTCGTGGTCTTGGATCACTTGGAAACGGGCCGGGCTCGGCAGGTGCAGAGTGGGCTGGATTCAAAGATTCCTTGCTGGCACCAGGGGTATTGCTATTTGAGCAGAGCCTCAGCTCGAGATCCCAGTCTTTGAGAGGGTCAAGGCAGGCAGGTCCTCCGGGTTTTCCAAGGTTGCTGTCCGCAGGAGTCGCCGGGATATAGCAGGGGCAGGTTACAGGATCGACAGGCCGGTAGGGCTGGGGCCAAGTCAGTTGGTGTCGTTCTGTTCACAGCTGCACGGCGAGTCTTCTTCTTGATCTTCTTTCTTGTTTTCTTATCAGGATCTGAGGAAGAAAGGTTCAGGGTGCCCCTAAATACTAAATTTAGGGGCGTTACAGGTAGGGCAAGGTCAGGGGCAGGGACCAATGGGTCCCTGTCCTGGGGTGGGTGCCTGCTCCTCTCCTGTAGGAGGGGGGCAGGAGCCTAGCTGTGATTGGGCAGGGCTCCCCATCTTCAAGATGGCCGGGGCTCGGGGTAGTGCTTCATCTCACCTCTCCCACCTGAGGGGTGGAGTTGGCACAGGTTGGCCCACCCCACTTCCTGACGTAGGGTTTCCCGCCAGTCTTCCCGCCAGAGTGGGGGTCAGAACCGGTGGGGGCAAGTTGCGTACAGCAAATGGTCTGGAGAATCTCACAAGGGCGGAATGCCTTTGAAGCTCCTCCAGCCCATCCTGGGGGAGGAGGCTTGGCACCTCGTCCCAGGAGGTGCATTGTTGCAGGCCCAGGAGAGCGAGGGCTCTCCACCCAGGGGTCCAGCAACATGTCTGCTGTGTGGCAGCCTAGGCAGCCCCTCAGACAAGACGTGGATTGGAGGTTAGGTTTCAGGGGGCATCTCCAAGATGCCCTCTGTAGTGCAATTTACATTAAATCCCACACTGGCATCACTGTGGGTTTAATGTGCTGAGAAGTTTGATATCAAACTTGTCAGTCTTCAGTGCAGCCATTGTTGTGCTGTTGAGTTCGTAATCGCTAAACAGAACAAAGTGGCTAATCAGGTTTGTTTAATAATTAGTTAGGAAACACTCAGCCCATTTGTACTGCGTGAACCACAAATTTGTTTTACAAAAGATTTATTTTCATTTTTAATTTAGTTTCATTGATTCATCCGTATGTCATCAACGGCATATTTGTCAAAACAGTTGAATCAAAAACAGACAATTATGTGCGCAATATATACAAGTGTAGAAAATGTTCACAGTAGATACTCAAAGTTCAAGACACCAACAGGCAAATTATAACGTACAATACACATTGGAACATAAAAAACATGTCACAAAAAGAACCAGTCCTTTAGATTGTATACCAATGGACAGGCGGAAACCAGAATACCATTAAACTGCCTGCCTATCTCATAAAACCTGTGGTTAGGTGTTTTAAGGATTGTCTGCTAGGGCCAACGACATTGGTATTAATTATTCCCTGGCTGCACCCTTCTTCCTTGTCACAGGCTGGGGGTCAACGCGTTTCGAACCGTAGATGATTAAGAGGTTCTCTTCAGGACTTGGACTGGATGAATCCGTCACTGTAAAACATGGGGAGTGGTGTCACAATAATGATGCGGTAACATAAGTGGCCTCTCTGACTGTGAGAGGAAAGATTTTAAGATTTACCTGCAAAAAGCGCGCAGGAGCTGCGGGAATGGAGATTAACTTCAGTGGGAATATTCTGAAAAACAAGGGTTGGTAGCGGTCAGGACTAATCAGTTCCACTGAGCCCCTTAAGTGCACATCAAGGTGCATAAATGCCGGCAAAGCCGTCTCATATCCTACCTGCACTTGACTTGAATGCAGGGAGAAGACTCGTAGGTCGGGGCGCCCGGGAATGGTCCGGGGGTGACGGGTAGAGCTGCTCGCCTTTACTAGAACACGGAATAGAAAGTGGCGGTAAGGACTGGAAACTGCTGTGCCCCACAAGTACAAATGAATGCGGCCAGAGCAAGGACATGTCCTACCTGCACTTGAATTTGACAGCAGGGAGACGGGGACGCCCAGGAATGAGTCCGGAGGTCGCAGGGGGTACTACTCTCCTTCGCTAGACCGCTAAATGAAGAGCGAAGATTGTTAAAGGGCATTCAAGCGCCGTAGCTGGTGTGTGTCAAAGAGATTTAAAAGGCCGGGGCTTGTGCACTTACTCGGGCAGAAACTGCATTCAATCCATTTCGCGGCCGCCGGCGTCTGACGTGTGCCGGCGCGGGCCGACAGATATATTTAGAAAGAGAGAAGGCTGGAACAGCTCAAGCCATGGAAATGAAGAGGACAGGGATAACGAGATCGACTGTCGCTGGTACTTGTAGTTCCGCAGCAGTGAAACGGGGCAAGGTGGAACACGGCTGCACTGCTAGAGTCATGTGTTGAAAGCTAGTGGTGAGCAGCCGTGACATAGATGAGGGGTCCAGCCCGGGTGCATGCCAGCGCAATGATGATTCGATGACACCCGCTGGGTCTGGTATGTGTGTTACAGATGAAGATACTCGGGGTACAGCGATGCCATTAAGGAGTGAACAGGGGATGGGATTAGAGTTTTTTTTTAGAGAACCTGAGACTCGCTAGAGACACCATTGTTATTACGGGGTACAGGGGATCTTTGAGAAAAGGAATTTCATGGAAAGAGGGTTTTTGAAAAAACAAGGTTGTGAAAAAAGGGAATTCCCAAACAATGAACAGCACGGCTCAAAACAGTTCAACAGCGAATTCGTAATGACACCCTCCCAGCACTATATACTATTAATGCATCACTGCGCTTACAGTGCCCAGGAATGGCCCTGGATACTGTAGGGGCACAGGGCTCCTGCATCTGTGCCCACACCACTGGCATAGGGCACCCAGCTAGAGGACTAACTGAGGTATGCCAGGGCAGTGGGTTTTGTGGGAATGGCACACAGGGATGTGTGCCATGTCGACTCTTTGTTTAGTTATGTACTTAGACACTCAGCCTGCAAAGGCAGTGTGTGGGTGTCAGGGTACAGGGTCCCTAAGGGTGGCACCATAAGTGCGGATCTTCTCTGGGCACCACGCCCTGGGTACCTAGTGTACCATTTACATGGGGCTGACAGGTGGTCAGAGATGCCAACTGGGTTTTAGTTTCAACATAGTTTTTAGGGAAGGAACACAGGCTCTGGGCACCTGGTTGACAGGAGCCCAGGGCACACTCAGTCGAAGCACATCAGCAGTACAGCATAGCGTGGGGGCATACCAATGCAAGAAAGATGGCACTTTCTCACTCACCATTATAACAAACATTGGCAAAAGCAAAAATTGGGTTTGGTCACAAAAAGCACACACTGCCATAGTAGTTACTGGCACTGGTAAAGGTACTTTGTGTGCCAAAATCCTCCTTGTGAAAGAGCTGAATGCTGTCACTCACTGTGAAGCCAGCCGATACACAGTGAGAGACAGAATTGTAATAAACGTAAAAGGTCATGGTCAATACCAGACCAAATTAGGGGCCCAATTATAAAAGAAAGGCTCAAAAGTGCACACATGGTATTTGCCCTTGCAGTAACTGCAGCTGTACTGTTTTCGTGAATTCCCAAAAATTTACAGAAGTAGGACAAGAAATAGTACTCCTACAAAATATTTGTGGACTGCATTTTAGCATGAGCAAATATGCATGTGTAGATTTGCTCATGCGAAAGTATGAGCGTTTGCTAATTCATCTTCCCTCCAACCATTTTTTTCCCTAATTCTGGAAGAAGGTTTTTGTCTGCCATTGGCAGGAGTACATTTCCAACATTTCTCAGTAAGGGAAAAGATTAGAGAAGAGTTGTTGAAACCCCTTAAAACATGCACGTTAGTAGGTTTGCACAGACTCAAAAGGGCCTTATAACCCTGGAACTAGTGCTTCAGCATCAGTATGTAGATCTGCGGAAACATGACAACATAAGGGGATTGTAAGTATTCAAACACTACTAAGGTATGAGCCCTGGCATAACCAGTGAGGCTATATCAGAGCTCTTATATAATGATTGCTGCCATCATTTGTCACTGCACTATATGGCACCAAAGGGACAAGTGGATTTTGTTACAGGACAGGTAGATTTATGAAGCAACATGCCCCATGGACAAGTAGATATTTTAGTAAATTCCACACCCCTGGTGTAGGGCTGTGTCTGTACTATCAAAGGCACTGGTGGAAGAAGCAGCACTGGGATCATGAACAGTAGCACTGGTAGGGCCACCTGAAGCAGCATAATCCCCACTAACTGGTTCTGGAGAAGGAGTACACTAGGATTAACAGAGAAGTTGGATTTTCTTTATTTAAACAGAGCCCTGATATGGCTTGAAAAATCAACACCCCACTCGCATTGTCTAGCAAGATTTATTCAGGACGAGCTATTTTTAGGGACTACTCGCCAGGAGAGTTGAAAATCCTTTAATTTCTGGGAAGACAAACTGAATTTGGACCTCTGTCTCTGAAAGCAGAGCAAGATAACACGATTTTAAATCATCTTTTTTTTAAACATGTTTTTATTGGCATTTTGTCAGGTGTTCAGACATATGAGCAAAAAGATATACTGCAGTTATGAGCCCATAAAGACATCTGTGACATGGTAAACGGATCAGTAGACGTTATGCAACAGTGAAATTTGAAACTGGGGCGTAAACCAGGAAGAGGTGCATGGAAGTACAGAGCGCGGGTGTGGGAGATATGGTATGAATCTGGGGGGTGTATATATCGCTGGGTTATGCATCGGCACTCCAGTGCCGCTTAAGACGGGGCTACATGGGGCTGATAACAGGGATCAGGTATCTGGTATGGCGGGATTTGGGGTGCATCTGTCAACAGCACAAGTGCGCCGTCAAGGGGGGGGGGGGGGGGGGTTTCAAGGGCAGCAGTTGTGCTTGCGATGGTGGGTGGGGGGTAGTAGGGTGGGATGGACCTGCGTCCTGGTCCTCATCGCGTGTTGATTGTTTAAAGCGGTGTAGTAGTATGGCCCACTCCATGGAGATGGGGTGTTCACGTATCCCCTTAACTTCTTCTTCGCGCAGTGCATTCTCCTCCGCAGCCGCCGCCCATTTAGATACCGCTCCTACCCATGCCGCTAAAGGGGGGCCCGTGGGGGATCGCCAGTGCATAGCTATACGCCTTTTGATTGGTAATAGTGCTAGTGAGATGAAATGCTTGTGTGCTTGGAGATGTTTTTGTATCCTGAATATGCCCAGCGTGCAGGCTTGCCAAGTGTCCAGTGTTGTGAGTCCTGTGAGGTCTCTTTGCGTCTCATGGACAGTTTGCCACAAGGGCCGAAGAGTGGGACAGCTCCAGAACATGTGGAGAAAGTCCGCCTCCGGAGAGTGGCATCTGGGACAGAGGAACAGAGTGTCTGGGTTGAATTTTTGCAAGCGCGCCAGTGTCAGATACGCCCTGTGGAGATTATAAAATTGTATATTTTTAAATCGGGCATTCCTGGACACCTTTTTGGGAAATTCCAGGGCTTTGGTACATTCTGTCTCGTGGACGACCGATTTAGTCTTCCCAAGTGGCACATAGGGTCGTTAGGGGTGCGTTTGCTAGTTCCCGAAGCGCCTTGTATAGCCAGGTGATTAAGTGTCGCCCAACCCCCATGTGTAGGATGGTATGTATGACAGAGTGTGCATTTGGTTCCCCTACTTGAAGGTTGTGGCGGGGGCGAAAGTATTCGAGAAGTTTGTGATACTGCAGGAACTGACCCGGGGGGAGACCATACTCATCCACAAGGTGTTGGAATGGTTTCACCTGCCAGTCTTCGAAGAGGGACTCTATGTCCGTGATTCCACACTCTGTCCACGCCGTTAACACGTTGGCTGTATAGTATGTCTCGAGCCTAGGACGATTTAAAATCATCTTTATAGCTCACAAAGTGAAAGAGCAATAAAAATGCTGAGCAATAAAAACGCCATTGCAACTTTTTATCGTGTCACATTTGCTGGCTTTCAGAAACTGAGGTCAAAAGTCAGCTTATCTTATTACATTTATTTTTCTCTTTGACTTAAGCTAGAGGATTTTGTAAAGTGAACTGTATAACAATTGAATTGTGCAAAGCATGTTAAATGAAAGGCTGTAAGATGTCGGGCTTTTTTCTTACACTGAAATAGCTAAGTGAACGGTTCAAACATTTCAAATATATTTATCTTGTTATGAAGACCCATTTTTGTAAGCCTATGACAAAAAAATTATTTATATAGGATCAAAACAAATTAGAAGACTTTACTTTAAGTGTAAATTTTAAATATTTTTGCTGAAATCCAATTTCCAACAAGCATTGGAAATGCAATAGGTCTCGCAGCATTAGAGTTAGTGCTTTTAGAATTGTTTATGGGTTTTTTTTGTAAATCTTTAGCATTTTTGTTTCCTGTAGCCAATGCTAAAGAATTAAAAAAAAAAAAGCCATAAACATTTCTAAAAGCTCTAACTCAAATGCTCCGAGACCTATTGCACTGTGTGAGGGTGAGGGGTTGAGGGTGAGGGTGAGTGAGGGGTTGAGGGTGAGTGAGGGGTTGAGGGTGAGTGAGGGTGAGTGAGGGGTTGAGGGTGAGTGAGAGTGAGGGTGAGTGAGAGTGAGGGTGAGTGAGAGTGAGGGTGAGTGAGAGTGAGGGTGAGTGAGAGTGAGGGTGAGTGAGAGTGAGGGTGAGTGAGAGTGAGGGTGAGTGAGAGTGAGGGTGAGTGAGAGTGAGGGTGAGTGAGAGTGAGGGTGAGTGAGGGTGAGAGAGTGAGGGTGAGTGAGGGTGAGAGAGTGAGGGTGAGTGAGGGTGAGGGTGGGTGAGGGTGGGGGAGGGGTTGAGGGTGAGGGGTTGAGGGTGAGTGAGGGTGAGTGAGGGGTTGAGGGTGAGTGAGGAGGAGTGAGAGTGCAAGAAAGTTGCAGTTTGGCTTTGAAACGGATCTGAGAGGTGTCTGCGTGATAAATGAATGATGCATAGGAATGGACAGAATGGAAATGTGTTTCGAGGACGTGCTCGGGGTGTGCATACTGGAAGCAGGGTGATGGATTCGAGGCTATGAGCGAGGGTGATGCCGAGCTCACCTCAAGGAGAGGGGGAGGGGCCAGGGCAGAAAGTAGGGAGGGGAGGTGTAAGTCGGCAAAGTCACACGGATCGAACAAACGATGAGTAAGGGAAGAATTGTTAAATAGGTTTAAAATGGAACAGGAAAAAAGAAACAAACTGGGGAAGGAAAGAAACGGAATCTGAAAGGAAAGAGAAAAAGAATAAAGGAAAGAGCAGAGGGAAAATAAAGAGCGAGGAAGAGAAATGGACGGAAAGGAAAGAAGGCTGAAACAGGCAGAGAAGGGGAGGGGGGAGGAGAAATGCAGAATAAAGGAAAGAGCAGAGGGAAAATAAAGAGCGAGGAAGCGAAATGGACGGAAAGGAAAGAAGGCTGAAACAGGCAGAGAAGGGGAGGGGGGAGGAGAAATGCGACACGGCGGGCAGGGGAGGGGGCGGAGCGGGGAGAGGGTGTGAAAGCAGCAGGGTCCCAACAGCTGCTGCTTCTCCTGACCCTGGGCAAACCGCTGAGTACAATTCCCTGAAAAAAAGCTTCATCAAGTACCATGCGTGTATCCCATAGGCATGCGCAACATGAAATACTGATCGCATACGCACAGCGGCATTATCGTGTGCCGAGATTCTGGCACCTGGAAACAAATTGATCGTAGGGGAGCAATTATTGGCTCTCTTGCGGCCTGCTCCATGTTTGCTCTCCACTGCGTTCCCTGCTTTGCTACGGCCAATGTGGGGGCCCACCTCTTCCAGTGGAGAAAGATGTGGCTGAGCTGATGAGACCTTCATGCTGCTGACCATGTGTATGGAGAGTGCTGTCTAATGCCTGGATTTCACACCCCAGAATTTCTCGTCTGCATGCCATCAGGGTGTGCTATGGTAGCCTGCATCTATCGTTTTCTGCACTGTGTCAGATAAGGGAGGCCTGTGACTGTGTGAGCCTACTATTTGCTCAATCTTCCTTTGTTTGCCTGGGGCCCTGCGTTTATTTTCTGCACCCCCCGCTTTGTATGCTGAATTTGGTGCTATGAAGCGCACTTTTGCGGCCACACATTGCTCACGACACCCCGTGAGAGTCCTCTGGTAGCAGTGCTCTGCAGCTGATGGGCTGGGCACGTCACCGGTGATAGGGGGCAGCTGCCTTCTGCGCATCCTGGCTAACATGGTACAGGGAGACCGTAAACAACGCAAATTTCCATTTGAGAAATGTCAAGCCTCTGGATGTGCAGACCCCCGACACTGAGGAGGGCGCAGTGCGGAACCTCAAACCAGAGCAGATGACTGGTGCGGTGCTGATAATGACCGAGCTTTGTGTGGGTTTCTGCTCGATTGACACATGCTTTAACCACCTAACTGGCCCGCTTACCCGCTTAGGTGAAAGCATGGACTGCCAGGGCGTGCTACTGAATGGTGTAGAGGAGTGCATCTTGAGCCTGGAGGACGGCGCCTCAACAGTCACCTAGAACCTTGAAAAACTGGAGCATCTACTAAAAGCTGTGGTAGTGGTTAAAAACGAAGATTTAGAAGCAAAGTCCTGTGACGCAACATGGCAGGCAGGGGAGGGGGCGGAGCGGGGGTGTGGGAGGAGTGCGGGAACAGACGGCGAGGGGAGGAGAGTAGGAGGAGGAGAGTAGGGGAGGCACGGCCTAGCGGCCGTGCAAGGAGAGTAGGAGGAGGAGGCTGGGCACGTCACCGGTGATAGGGGGCAGCTGCCTTTTGCGCATCCTGGCTAACATGGTACAGGGAGACTGTAAACAACGCAAATTTCCATTTGAGAAATGTCAAGCCTCTGGATGTGCAGACCCCTGACACTGAGGAGGGCACAGTGCGGAACCTCAAACCAGAGCAGATGACTGGTGCGGTGCTGATAATGACCGAGCTTTGTGTGGGTTTCTGCTCGATTGACACATGCTTTAACCACCTAACTGGCCCGCTTACCCGCTTAGGTGAAAGCATGGACGGCCAGGGCGTGCTACTGAATGGTGTAGAGGAGTGCATCTTGAGCCTGGAGGACGGCGCCTCAACAGTCACCTAGAACCTTGAAAAACTGGAGCATCTACTAAAAGCTGTGGTAGTGGTTAAAAACGAAGATTTAGAAGCAAAGTCCTGTGACGCGACATGGCAGGCAGGGGAGGGGGCGGAGCGGGGGTGTGGGAGGAGTGCGGGAACAGACGGCGAGGAGAGTAGGAGGAGGAGAGTAGGGGAGGCACGGCCTAGCGGCCGTGCAAGGAGAGTGGGAGGAGAGTAGGGAGGCACGGCCTAGCGGCCGTGCAATCAAGAAGTGAGGGGGCGGGAGAGTAGGCAAGGCAGGCGGCTGGGGGCATGTGCACGCACTTTTAAGCTCAATGCGCATGCGCATTGAGCTTAAAAGTCACGGGCACTGCAAGGAATCGCCACGATTCCTTGCAAGTTGGACAAAGAGTGGATAAGCCCCCATAGTCTCGCTTGCTCGATGCGCATGCGCATCGACAGGCGAGACCTAAAAATTGTTTATGCGCTTTATCAGTAAAACTTCAGGTTAGTGGGGAAGTTTTTCGGCCTTTTTAATGGAAAATATGCTATCTGAAAATAACAATGCACTACCACATCATGCTTTGGTAATATATTTATGAAATGTGAGTTTTTAAACATTAACTGGGAATTATTACTGCTCCTGCCCAGATGACAATGCTATTAGTAAACTAAGTGGCAAGCCAGGGATCATGTGTACCCTATATGAGCTTGATTCTAGTTGTACATTGGAGCAAACATTCAGTCTACCAAATAAAGAGTTTTTTTTATAGAGCGGAAATGGCGAACTTGCATATTTGAAGGCGCTCTTTTGTGATAGTAAAGAAAAAGGCGGCTCCATAAAACTAAATATTTGCCTAGAATCACACAATTTGAGACAAGTTCACGGGTCAATTACATTACAGTTAGGTCGAGTAGATTAATCAAGTTACTAGACCTGCAGGTTTAGTAACATTTTTATGATTTTTCGAGCCCTGCATGATATGTAGTTGCCAAATACTGGGTTCCCCTGCAGAATAGGCACCTCACATTCACCTGAGTGTATATAAGGACAAGCGATTACCAGCTCCGTTTACCAGATCCAGTGAGATTTAGTTACCTTCAACATGGAACCACATTATCAACCAAGTAAGAATTCTTAATCACCACGTTACTTATATTGTGCATATAATTAGTAGAATATATATATTACTTGCAGATTCTCAAAAGCAAACGAAGTAGCTTTTTGTAGAGTGGGGTAAATTGTAGTTTAACATTACCACAGTAATTAAAGCTGGTTTATGATTAATTTTACTTTGCTGCTTTGTTCCATTCAAACCCTCAGTTCATTAATACAGATACTGCATGTCCAACAGGTCTCCTTGATATTCTGCAGAACTTTAAATCAGAGTGGAGGCAAACTGATTGGAAAGAGGTGATTATTGTAAAGTTATTGCCATATTCCTTCCAGGATGCAGTGGGAACCATGAAGAGTGACATCACAAGGATTAAGGCAACAATTGCTAGTTTTTATTGGCTTTACTAGAGGGGACTGAGTACCATTTGAGTCAATTAGTGGTACCCAGAATCATACACATATCAACAGGGCCAGCTGAAATAAAAAACCACTAGACTAACCACAGATATCACAAATGCAATCAGTTCCAATCACACACATCAATGCAATTACAAGCAGTCTAATTATAGGAACACTGGATTCCCAGACTTTAAGGCAACTTGTCAGTGCTGATATGAAAACCAATGTATCCTGGTGGTGGCATGCCGCATGAGCAAATCAAGTGAAGCCTGCAAACAAATTGTGCAGCTTTTGACAATCCTGTAACTGCGTGGAACCTGTCTGCCCTGCGATGTTGACTAGCTTCAGAGTGCACGGCTGCAGAAAACTTGCCACTTGCCAAATGAAGGATTCAGGACAAAGCTCAACAGGCTTGAGAACTTTCAGGACACGACGAACCAGGTCTTTTGACCACACCATATTCACATTCTGTTTGATGCAAATGTGCAACGCTTTAGGCAATTCTACAGCCTTTAGTAGCTTACATTTGCGACATTAGGCCTGCAGCTTGGAGGACAGCCACAATAGCGTTAATGACTTACCAGCCAGTCATTAGACCAACCGACTTTATGACTGAACAAAAGGGTACAAGACCCTGATGAACCTAGCCGATAACAGACTACGGCTAACAGGAGTGACCTCAAACACATTTCTTGTTTTCTATATGTACTAACCAAGAATTTTGTAGTGAAATTCTGAGTAGAGGCTAACCACACAATAAAAAGAAGGTAGCCATCCAAACACAGCCAGGAGAGAATAGGGCAGAGAAGCAAACAAAGGAAGTGGAGCTTGTTGTCACTCGCATACATTCCTTTTTCTTACACTACTCTAATTATAGCTGTAGAGGAGATGAACTGAGCTATGTAGGGCCACTAGACCTACATAGCTCACTTTGAAAGCAACAAAAACAGTGCATTTTAAACCTAGTCATTGTTGTAGGTCATAAAACGACGAAGCAGTGCAAACATTATCAAAGCATATCAAGTCGTGAGAAACAAACTCTTCTAACCTGGTACTGGTAGAAGACCCCCTGGCCTATCACCCAGCAAAGCAGGTTTAGTTTGAGAAAGAGGTGCATGGCCTAATAGAGGGGTCCTGCTGGGTGTTGGAAGAAGAGGTGGTGGTTTACTCAAGGTGTGGGCGCCTGAGCTTGTGGCTGATTGATACAGAGTGTTATCAGCTTCAGTCGTAGGATTTGGTTTCTCAACAAAGCCTGGTGTAAAAGAAAAAAAGAATCTCAGAGTCTTTATAAATCAAGAAAAAAATTAATTGCATGGTCAATATATGGAAACAGTATTCAACACCACCCTGCCACTCTGTGTGCCACTTAGTAACACAGGGTAATTATAAACAGAAAGACAAGGTTGCTTTAAAATACAGTGGACAATTTGTGTAGTGGTTCGTTGCATAGATTTGTTATTAAAGGTTTTCGCCAATATGTTTGCAGAATGTTAACTGCACTGATTTCAACACAAGGAAACACTTGAAGCATGTAAACGTGGCAGACATCTTGTTAGAATCCAAACTTAAGCATATATGAAATTCAAATACTAAATTTGAGAAAAAACATACCAATTTTATGCAAAATGTGTGACTTATTTTGACAAGCATCACCATTCTTATAAAATTATTTGCTAAGCATGAAATTTGGTAAAATGTCCTTAAAAGACCCTCCTAGAGCTGAAACTATGAACTTATGACTATTCTGTATTAGACATTTACATAAATACTTAACTTATTTTCTAGCAAAAATTGGACAACTGTATGAGAAGTGTCATTTTAATAAACAAATTATTTAGGCTGATGATTGGGAGGGAAAAATGTAAAGTACCTTCCAACTCATTTTTCCTGGTCTTCAAGTAGTCACTTATGGAGTTCAACTCCTCTCGATACACGTATTTGCCCTCACTTAACAGAAAGAGAAGATGTCTAATGCCCAGTGGCACAGTATAAGTCTCATAGAGCTCCCGTTCTAGGTAGTCATCCGCCAGATCCGCTGCCTTGTGTGAGATCTCAGTGCGTTCCTTCTGTTCGCGTTCAGTAAATATTTTTCCAAAAGAATTAGTAACCAGTGTCAAAGCATCCGCCATGGGCATATTACGGTGTACTACAGAGAAGAGAAACAACTTGCATTGTCAATCATGTGCTCTACTTGAAGGTTTTGTATTGTTAAACAAGTTCAGTCAGCCATATTAAAATAAGCTTAAAAATCACATTTTGCACAAGGCATTTAAAAAAAACGAAAGGTTACTCAGAGGGTGCTGCATCGTTTCCATCTAGCGGGCCTCTCAAAAATATTTTATAACGTACAGTAAAAAAAAAAAAAAATCCCCAAAAAAAAATCACTGTAGTTACCAAGTAAATTTCCTATGATAAAATGCAGTCGTACCGGACGTCTACTTGATCAAGTTTAGTTTCAGTGGAGATTAAAGTATTTTTTCTAGCAACAACATTATTTGCATTTTATTTTGTAAATCAATTTTCAGCTTTGATGGGAAAGGATTTTACTCAAGCCTGAATAAATAAATACATTTTTTGGGGTTGCTTATTCTGTAAGCACTGTTCTCATGCTGTACATACTTCTGCCATCTAGTGTTGGGCTTGGATGTGTACAACTTATTTCTTCCAAGGAAGTCTTCGAGTCACACGACCTAGTAACTTCACCTATTAGCGGTTCTGAGCATGGGCATCAGCGCCATTGTTGGATTGTTTCTTCCCCACACGAACAGAAAGATTGGAAATGGATCAAAGAGAATACAGAAAACAATAAGCCATGCAACGCAGAGAAATAAAGGTAACAAAGGTAAATCTACAGCAATACGTCACATTTTCCATTTGTGGCATGTGTAGCTTTAAATGCAAATGCTGTGCATAGACAGTACAGCAGTCCTCTCAAACCTGGTGGCTTAGCCTGAGGGCGTTACAGAAGACTGAAAAAGTGTCCATAAGACAGCCTGATGAAGACATCCATGTAGTAGTGTTTGGTTAAGGTAGGATTGGTAGACCAGGTAGCTCCTTTACAGATGTCAGTTAATGGTAGATTATCTAAGAAACCTCATAGAAGCCCCTTTCTTATGAATGGAAAGAGGTCTGGGAGGGACAGTAAGGTTCTTTTTGCTTTGAAATAACAGGTCTGTGTACACTTGACCAACCATCATGCAAAATTTCCGCCTTGAAAAGAGCATTTCCATCGTGTGGCTTGCAGTAAAAAAGAAATAGCTTTTGTATCTTCCGGAAGGGCATAGTACATTAGCACTCTTGATATCAAGAGTGTGCAGTGAGCGTTCTGCTATAGTTTCTGGGTGTGGAAAGAAGACTCACAGCTCAATTGTCTAGTTAAGGTGGAAACTGGAGACCACCTTAGGAAAGAATTTTGGATTGGTTCTGAGAACAACTCTGTCTTTATGTACTTGGAAAACGGCTCTTATAAAAAGATTGAGTATTTCACAGACTCTTGAGAGGTGATTGTTACAAGGAAGGACAGAATTGAAGTGGACACGAGTGGAGTGGTTCAAAATGGGTGTCCCATTACTCTGGCAGGGACAATGTTAAGGTTCCAAACAGCAGTAGGGTGCGTATGTGGTGGAATACCATCCACGAAAACCTTAATGACTGGAATTCTGAGTAGTGAAATATGTTGCAAATAGGCAGCAGCCAAATACAGATGTACAGGCAAGTCCTGACTTTGGCACGTGAAGGAGGTAGCATACAATAGGTTTCACAGACCCTGTAAGTGGATTGATGTGTTTGGGAAGACAGCTCTTGCATGAAGAATTTCAATTCCGTTGGGTAACAGACCCTGGTAGTAGGCTTCTGGAAAATTAAGGTAACAAAAGGAGTCAGATCGCAAGGTTGAGCTGTTGAGGGTTGTGGTGTCTGAGAGTGCTGTGGTTTGGTGTGAGAAGATCTGACTTGTTGCGGGGCTTCTTGTGTGAGTCTAGAGAGCTAGTAGCGTGGAGAACTATGGCTTGCATGCCTATGTTGGGGCTACCAAAATGAGTGTGTGGGACATTAGCCTTCTGATCACAAACCGTGGGAGAAGCAGAAAAGCCAAAGCAAATATCCTGGACGAACTCTTACTTAGTGCATTGCACAGGGACTGTGGGTATGGTCGTCCCGCGACAAAACCTAAGGATTTTGCATTCTCGGCAGAGTCGAACAGATTTATCTGTGGGTATGTGAGAACCCAAAACTGTGAAAGTACGTGATTAGGACCTGGAGTTGGAGTTTAAATTCATGAACTTGTTGATGAGTCCTGCTGAGCAGGTCTGCTAGATCATTGTCCACCCTAACAATGTGCTGAATGAGTAGATGGACTTTGTGATATATTGCCCAACGCTAGATTCTTTGAGCCACACTGGACAACTGCGGTGAATGTGGCCTCCTTGCTTCGGGAAGTAAAACTTTGCAGTCATGTTATCTGTGCCGATCAGGAGTGTCTTGTTTTGAATGAGAATGTTTTCAATATCAGACTAGACAGGCTCTCCAAAAAGTTTTTTGGAGTGTTGTCCGCTTCTCGATTATGTGCCATGGCAGCTGAGACGACGGACGCATCTGTTCCCTAGAGTCTTTTTGTTACGGAACGAAAGACACTGCACACAGGAGTCCTCTCGGTGATCGGAAGAAACAGATTGCAGACTTCCTGAAAGTCTCACTTCTGCTACTTGCCATGGTAAGCAACACAATCAAAATGGAGTCTTTCGATGACAGGAACGTTTTCAATCCCAACGGTGGAAATCGAGAGGTACGTAACTGACAGTCAAATGGAACGAGACATTTGAAAACCAATGAGAAGCAGGATTGTCTTTTAGAATCTGATGAGGGGACAGACCTGAGGGCCCTGCAAGAAAATAACAAGTGTCTAACTGGAGCTCACAATGACACCTGAACTTGAGAGTGGAGAAAAAAAACTAACAGAAGAGTTGATGCCCATGCACAAATCACTAATAGTTAAAGTTACTAGGTCTTTTGACTTCTTCCAAAGATAAACAAGTTGAACACATTTGAGCCCAACACTAATGGCAGACGAATGCGCAGCTTATGCATCTACAGAGAAAGAGAGACTTAAACAAAAAGGACCAAATCCTCCAAGCAAATATTAGCCTACATGCTCAACATAATGTGCATTACAAATTGATCATCTGGGCATACCCACACCACTTAAGGCGGCTCAGGCAGCACAAAAGTGATGACAATTATTCTGGTCCACTTGAAATTACTTTGGAAACATGCCATCTTTTTGGCTTGGCCGTGCCATTACCTTAATGGATCAATAATATTCAAATTCCATTTTGGTCACAGAGTGAACGTAAATATCTCACGGATTAGAAATATAAAACAAACATGCAGGAAACAACGAACTAAGACAGAACACCACAGGTTATAGGGAAACTTTAAACATACGCACACAAGCAATATCACAGGTCTAAATTTTACTTAAACGTAAAGGATAGACTAACTTTGAACAGTCACCTATGTAGAGCAAATCAAGAAATCAGAATAAAGATAACAGATATAATGGATTAATGACATATACCCTCATGACATATACCTTCATGACTGGTCACGCCTTTACATAAAGCTAATTAAACAATAATACACCAGTCACCATTACTCGTCTACAGCTACTTTAATTTGGTTTTTAAAAAACGTAATAGACATCATAAAGAAAGTCTACTATTTTATGTTGCTGCAAAATAGAACACTGTACACATGAATGAGGAGAGTACCAACCATAAATATAATCTCAAGTGCATTCAATCAGATAAGAGAATTTAGAAACAACTCAATGGGAACACAAGGAGATAATGACTCTCTGGCTGTAATCTACAATCCTAGCATGGAAGTAATATACATTTCATATCACATGAGTGCCAAAATCCAAACAAAGAACAGCACTGAAGCCAGATGATTTCCTGCTGAAACATGACAGAATCATGGATTTTTTATATACAGTGTGCCATACTACCTCTCACAAACCAAGGCACTTAATATTAGCAATCTAAATGAGGATCACCAGTAACGTTTTTCCAGGAACCCCAACTTATTTCAAAGTTTTAATTTTTAAGCTGGCAACAGATTCATATGCACTCTAGAATAAACTAGGTCTCGCAGCAGAACAGTTGATACCATCTTTCAATGTAGCACATTATGATCAAGACAAATGAAACTACAGAATATGGGACTTCTCCGTGATAAAGATGCAAAACATGCACACAATCTTAAATGTACACAATAAATCCAGGACTACAAAAATCAGGTTATTTTGTTTACCTGTGTTTTGTCCAATGCAGCTAATCTCATCATTTGCACGAGAAGCCCATTTAGGAGTTACTATTTGGGTGAAACAGGACATACATTACAGATAAGAATATCACTTGTAGGAAAACATTTCTCTACGGTTGGATACAATTGAAAGCATAAAGGTCACCATGAGAAGCCAAATCACTTGAAAATCTGCTATCCTTCAACACAAACCTGAATTAGGGAACATTACAACCCAAGCACAGTAAAGGTTAAAAATTACTTTCATATGGGGAAGCAGTTGGAAGGAAAATCCTCTATTCATGATAGGACAAGCATTTTTTTAGGGAACCACTGCTCGATGGGGCTTTAAGTGGAATAGGACATCTAATATCCACCGAAGCAATTTCCTACCCAATTAGGAGCTTACAATTCAGCAAGGAGAAGCTGTACTAAAAACTTTAAAATTGTGCAGGATGTTTTCACAAATATACTGCCTTTCTACTCCGAGCACTGCAGCAGGGAACATTTGGGGAGGAAAGGTGCTAACAGGATAAGACAACTTAGATATGCCAAGGATCAGGCCATGCAAAATGAGGGCACTAATATATTTAACCCTTTGGACGCATGCAAAATTTTTGCCGCAGTGCGGGAAAATTTAGCGCATGCGCAATTTGGATGGCCGGGGGCCACCCGACTCACTCGCCACCCGTAGCCTCGGATGGCTGGGGCCATGCGACGCATCCAAAAGGTTAAATCCATGCACCAGTAAGAGAGGTCATGTCACACAAATTAATAAAAATATTTTTAACTAAAATTACTCCAAAATCCACCAATAAACTGGTAAAAACAATTGCCACTTGCCCTAAAGTAAGCTATAACCTTTGCTCGAGAAGCAACCCAGGAAGAAAGATCACAATACAACACTGACATACAACACCGTATCAAGTACAGACTAAAATAATGAGTACCTGTTAAATCCAAAACATTCATGGCTCAAACTATGAAAACATGACATTCAACTACTGCCCCATACTATGTAATTAGGGCTTGTAGTGAATACTTCATTAACGTACTAACTCACCCTGGTAACTTCCCCCCCCTTACCTATTTTGGGTAATTAACAATTTTCAATGCAGGTTTAGCATGGAGGGGAAAGGCTGGCATTGTGAGAATATTAACTGTAGTTTTGCAAACAATGCTTTCCTGATGGAAAGTGTTTCACAAATTTTCAAACTGTATAATCAAGATGAATGAATTCCTAATACTGAGTAGCCCTACAAACTGAATTTTCATGCAATCAACTTTTGTTTGGTTATATAGTGACTATGTGTTAATGTTGCATTGGCTGTAAAGGGCAGAATAAAGTGGAGGATTTGGAGTAATTTGCCCTATTTCCATACAGGCTGGCACTGTAAATTGCTCTTGGCAATGTTGAGAGGAGCTACTGCTGCAAAAAACATGACGTTTAATGAGACATGGTTTACGAGCTTGAACATGCCCGCCCCCCAAGTATCTACGGGACTGCAAGTGTACTACAAACAAGCCCTGAGGATAACCCCAGTGGTAAATATTATGAAATGGCTTCATTAGTTTTACATGAAATATAGCCACTTTATACAGAAAAGGAGGGGGAGCTGTAGTGCTGGTGATATCAGCCTGCACAAAAACTACTCAAGTTTTTAAACTTCATGATCCTACCTAAAGAAACACTTCCCTATTTAAAACCTCGATATTAAATGCGTGTCGAGAAAAACCTATGAGAATGGTCAGAGAAACACCTCCTTCTCCTGCTTTCAGTACATTTAAAAGTGACATTCTGAAGTAAGGAATCCTTGTTCAGTTGAACGGAGTAGACGTTTAACACATTTGAGCAAACATGTTTTTTAAAATGCACAAAAATTCAAGTTATTTTACTTTTTTTTTTTTTTAAGATTCAATAGTACTTATTGCCAATTGGACATAAACAGAGGATAGACATGTCATCCTTTGATGTAAACTGTTTCCCCGAGACTACAGTAACTGCCAAAAATGTTTATTTCAAGTGGAGGCTGAGAGGAAGGCATCGTTCCCATTTCTGTAGCCAAAGAAGGAAATAAGGTGACAGACCTCTTTTTACGACCACATTGTATTATAAAACATATTTGAGAGGACAAGAAGAAATGATGCAGCACTCAAAATTAAAAAGGTGCATTATACTGGGAAGTACATACTGAGAAGCACCTACCCCACCAAAGAAGCAAATCTGAAAGTGAACCTTCATTTTATATTAACCTTTCAATCCAATTGTTTTCCAATGTAATTAATAAGGACAGAAAAAAACGTTAAAAAAAAAAAAAATCACAGAAAGGTCTCCCTAGACCTACTGATAAAGAAACTCAATGTGTGGTCCCAGAATGGCATCAGCGAATGGCTGAAATCAAGGAAACACGCGTAGTTGACAGTGAAATTACCATTGTTTTCGCACCAGGTTTGGGGTTGCAATTGTGTTCGGTAATTGACAAGTGCACCAAAAGACTTGTTAAGTGTAATGAAATTCTTTATCAATTTCATGAGATAGCGATTTCACTTCAAATGTTGGTAACCAGTGTTCAAAAAAGATTTGTTTGGTAAACTGAAGTGTGAGAGCATTGCATTTTAAGGTAAAAGAATGGAAAAATGTGCGCGATCACGGCAGTCATATTAATATATTGGATTGTGAATAGTGGCAGAGTGTCAATTGTGTAACATTTAAGTGTCACGAGAAAAGTATTTGCATTTTTGAATGGGATGGGTGCTTTTAAGTGACATCTGAATGAAGCTAAACTTACTTTTGATGGACTCGTGAAGCATGATTACGGTGCAAGAAGAAAGCGCTACATTGGACTGCTCAACAAGAATACAAAATGGGGAACCATCATTTTTAACTTCCTGGAGCGCGCGTGTGAGACCCGACTCGGAGGCAAGATATATCATTTCCACGACAAGGCCATGATCCTGCAACTGATGGCCTATGACAGTTGCATATTCCCTTAAAGAAAAAAAAGGCTGGTTATTTACAAACAAAGAAATGTGTAGCAATGAAGTCATCATGATGTGCCTTTTATGTATTTTTGATCTTCAGAAATGATGGGTTACATGTCTGGCTGTATGGTTGTCAAATGGGTAACATTCTCAGAAACATTGGAGACCTAAATGGCATGTTTTTATTTTTTTTAAGCGTAGAGGGTGAGAAGTGTACACAGGTAGAGTTCAAATCGCAGTATAGAATAGTTTAATATTTTAGGTACACAGGGCAAAATTGTTCATAAATGGATTACAAACAGGGGGGGGGGGGGGTGGCAGTTCTTACCAAGCAGTCAAGCAACTGTCAATTGTGGCGGTGAACAATATTTTGGAACGCCAGTATCCAATTTTATGGTAGCACACATTTTAATTGGGAGACTACTTTACAGCTCGGGAGAAAAATTATCTTTTCACCAATGGCATGTTCCAAAGGCATTTGATGCTTTCTACAGGAGTTACAATATTTTGCAATCAGATTTTATGTCGACCTAAAAAAGCTTCAACTTAGTGATACAATAATAGGAGTAACACTTTTTGAAGGAAAGAGTTGTGAACTAGGAGTAACTAGGGATAAACTTGTAGCTTTACTTTTTACAAGATAAACTGCAGCTACAATGTAACTAAGGAACAGGATACTATTCCCTATTTTCAACTAAACTAACGTTGGCACAAAATTGCACCTGTCAAAGAGACAACCCAAAAAACAGAACGAAGAGTGCTGTACAGCTCTAGCATTCACCTAAAGTAATTCAAAGAATACTGGGAGCGCAGCTCAATGTATGACACATCAAAGCCTTCACTATTACTTTCTGATCTTGATGCACAATTTAATTAGTAGTAAGCTACTTAAAAGCTGGAAAGAACACCAAGGAATAAAGTGTGCTCTGTCGCCAGAAAGTGCATGCAGTCTTGACTAAACTTTATAAATAAATAAAATACATAACTACAAATTGAAACAATTCTTTACATTTTGAGTTAATGTTTTGACGACAAAAGTATTTTTTTGTTAGTATACGCCAATATGGTAGGACAAGGATAACACTAAATACTATTTACAACTATTTGGAACATCTCCAGTGATGAGTCAAAAGTTTGCCTTGTGCTAAATAATGACCTCAGCTAACTCCTGTGAATGGCTAGAATTAAAAACAAGTCTAACAAACAAGTAAAAACATCAGTAAGAAGGGAAAGCAAGATTTGAACCTTTACCATCAAAGAACGATATAAAGTTTCAGAAGGATATTTTAAGAACAAACACTGGTTTATACCAAAAGCACACACACTTCCTCTTGAACCAGCAAGTTGAAGTGCTAGCTTTTCCCCCCTTTTTTCTGTAGCCTATCACAACAGTGGGGAAAACGAACCACTATGAATATCAAGGTGGTTTACATTTAACTCTGACAAGACAAGATATTTTCCCCCATCAGACCAAATGTTTGTTACTGTTGGAAACCCCCAAAAAAGGGCCTTTGCCTAATTAAAGGTTAAATTACCCACCAAATTTTAGTCTATATCACCTTTGTAACTAAAGCTAGAAATCAACTTTGTGATACGGTTGGATCACATTCTCTTAGATACCTGGCTATTGGAATCCCTTTTTACAGGATCCCTATTGGGAAATTCCTGTGATATCTTGACACGCCACTAAAATCGGAATATCCAAGCAAGCTGGGTAAGATATACTGCACTGCCTTTGGTTAAATTAATCATTACAAACTTGACGCTAATATGTCTACATCACTTGGTAGACATAATTCAGCAAGTTAATCTATGAAATGATTCACACCTGGGATTAAGTTACTTACTTTGATTAGTTCTCCAGCATTGGTATGTTCTGTGGAGTTACATGCAACACTCACTCCTATCTGGTAAATGAAGCTCTTGTATTTACGGCTCTCCAAAAGGAAGGATAGTCCAAAGAGGGTTGAGTGAAATCAAAGCCTGTCTTACTCATTGGTTCAGTCGGATCATCTAAGAGGATAGCCTCTACGTAATAAGGCACTGTGTGTCATTGTTGTTAACACTCAATTGTAGAAATAAGCATTTGAATCCAAGAAAGATCCTATGCTGGTGGATACTAATTCTGTGTTTGGAACATTTAATTTCAAGAAGCAGTCTCTGAACCAAGAATGAATGTAATCCTAGTATTACTGGTTAGTTTGAAGTAGAAATGGGAACTGCTTCGTTTCTGGGGTAGTCAGATCATTTGGTACGCCAAAGGCAGAGTGCGCCTAGGAGAATTTTGGGGTAGGCAGCGAGGTACTTAAAACAATTTTATAGCAATGATCGAATGCCAAATGTCCACCAGAAACCTAGGCACAGGACTGTGACGTCACAGTCATTCGCAAATAAGTAGTTGCCAAATAAGTTTTATACTGGGTGTACCATATCTCTAGTTCAAATGTGATATTGAGCTGTCCCACTACAATGTTTATGAAAGTTAGTATTCGGTCGAAGTCTTCAGTTGAACTATATATGAATATTTTACAAGTCTGTATCAATGGACACCAGTAGTTAATGAGGCATAACCAGAGATCATGGCAGGTACACATGGGAAACGTGGAAGATGAAGACCGATCTCATGGGGAGCACAAGATGAGATGAGTCTATCTATAATGTAGGTGTGAAACTGAAATGGCTGGATATCTGTGAGCATGGTAGATGGTAGCTGCTTGCCCAGTTTTAAAATGTTAGTATAATCTTCAAAACGTAGAAGGGTAAAAAGTATTCACAATTCTTTGCAAATGCAGTGTGAAGACGTACGCAAGGTTCAAGTGTATTTGATGAACATCTTTGGGATTTGTTATGCACTTAAGAAATCAAATGGGTAATTATTTTACCGGTGTTAGAAAATGTATTGATTGGTGTTACTGGTGTAGCCAAAAAATCACTGGGGGTTTCTCCAAAATGTTTTAAATCTGCAATCTTCATTTGAAGGAGGACACTTTGTGAAGTATGCCACGTTTTATTTTAATGCATTAGTTGGCCATGAAGATTTTGGGCTGGCTGGGACCAGAGGTTATAATTCCTAGATAGTGTAATCTATAGTTAAACGTTTTGCTTCAGCTAGATAACGCAACTTTATGGCAAGCAGGATTTGCTCCTGGTATGAGATCACTTGTTCTAAGAGGATGTCGAACATCAATGTGCCACATCTTTATGATGGTGTCATCTTTCTGGGCAGGGTGCTGAAATGTTCTGAACGATGCAAACAGAAAATTAATTAAAGAGATATATATATATATATATATATATATATATATATATATATATATATATTTATATTTATATTATGGGCTACTCCGATCTACAGGAAATGCAAGATCATTTTCCACTATATTTCTTTTAACAGTGAAAATTAAAGCATTGGTGTGTTCTCCATGATATATTTCTCACTCCAGAGACTTCAATCACAGGTTCCAAATTTCACCCTAAAAAGAAAGCTTAAGGAACTTGCTTTTAAAGAACACCTGTATTGAATATTTGTATAAGCAACATGTACTGACAAGGCTCCAAGAGGCACAGAAATTGTAACTTTACTTCAGTTAACCACATTCAACATGTATACTTATGTGAAAAGAAAGCATAGTGTATAATTGTTTATGCAGGCAGAGTCTGTACTACAGGAGGAAAATGTGTCAAAAAGAAAGTTGGCTCCTACTTCCATGTACCTATGGTTTTGGCAATGGAGGACATTCATACACATTTTTTGCAGCAAGTGATGAAGCAGTTATTCTTTGCTCACAGAACGGGAAAATGTAAAAGCACAATAAGAATGTAATTATGAGCTAGACAAAACCTAGTCATAACTTCAAATTGAAATGACTTGCATATATCAGGCTCATAGCGTGGATAACTAACAATATGTTGAGCACTACCAGTGTTCTAGATTAATAAGACTGTATTACTACAGTTTGTCAACTACTTGACTGTCAAGTATTGCCCCAAAACTTTTAAAGGAACACTAACAACACTCCTCAATTATTAGTTCTAAAAAAAAACAAAAGGAACACCTATTAAGAGAGTATTTTCCCGAATTATGTTGAAGTGAGGACAGTGCGAGAGAGGTTAGGCTACAGTAAGAGGTTGGATAAGAATTAAAGCTTATGGGTATCTGGTTAACGGTATGTTCTTAAGTGTAGGGTTTGAGACAAGATTGTAGGAGTATGGGGTAGAGGGGAAGGTTTTGTGAATAAGGATTGAGAGTAATGCATTAGGGATAATTTTGGTGTATAAGGGCAGATGGTTAGGGTATAGTGGTAAAGGGTGTTAGGGTAAAGGGTTACATGAGATGGGGTTATAGGCTCAGAATAAAGGATTACGCATTTAGGATTACGTTTAAGAGTTTAGAGGTTAGGCATTAAGGTTGGTTAAGGGTATCAGTCAAAGGTATATTATGGGTACAGAATTATGGGCTTGAGGAAGGGGATTAATGTTTGAGGGTAGACAGTTGAGGGTTGTCACTATTACATTTATTTAGTGTGATATTTGAAACTGTTTGAGTTGATGAATTACTTTTCAAAATAAAAGCGCACTTCATTTCAAAGGACTAAACTTCAATTTTAAAGTAGGCAATTAGAAGTGTTAAATATGAACTGATTATATAAAATCATTTTTGCAAGGAACAACCAGCTACTAAGGGGTGTGCGCACTCCACGTCACACTTTCACCAATGTCTAATGAGATTTTGCAAGCAATGTAGCTGCACATTCATTGGCATTTGGTACCGTGGGCCCAAGAAACATGCATTAAAAATAAAAAAAGCGCACAGAGCACACTTTTTTTGTGATACATATGTGTGTCAACACACCAGTTGAACGGCCAACGCTGAACTGCATCTACTGAATATTACAAAACTCAGATTCAGCAACCTATAATTATTATACAGAAGGCAATCACTTACACAGAGATCAATAAAGTGGCTTGTTGAGTACCATAAGTGTTACGGATTTGAACTCTGGTCTCTTTCATCCAAAAACTTAACCACTACACAATAGCGCCTTGCTAACAGCATACCATAGAATGCCTTTCTATTGAAACACTAGTAGCTAAATGGTAATCTGATTGGAACCTCTTACCAAAACTGCAACTGTAGGTTTTTCTATTGGCAGCAAAGACTATAGAGGGCATCACACAAGTAACATCACAAAAAATAGAATTAAAATGTGCCTGACCTAACTGGCAATGTGTTTTGAGGATAGCCGCAAGTGAGTAAAACAGAACGACTATTCTGAAAGTAAGTTACACTATGTGGAAGTGCATGAATTGTTTTAAGACAAGGGGTAGAAGAAATATCATTCAGAGTTGTCATTCTGGTGGGCCTTCTTTTATTATCTTTAGCACAGTAAAGAATGCTTCACACTTTGCTGCCTGCTTAATCAAAGAATTGAGTTTCTGTTCTGTTGTGTATTCGTTAGGCACTGGAAAAAGTGGACAAGATCAAAGAAAAACAATGCAAGCAAATTTTTGAAATATGAGCAGGCAGAAGAACATACTAATTGTAAGAACGTAAAGAACTCAATGTTTTGGCAGAGACAATGCAAGCATCTTAGTGCTGAAAGACAAATAATGTAAGGCTTTTTATTACACAATGATAGTTTATGGTTTGACACTGATTAAGTAATATGTTTAGAGACTGGTTAGAACAGAAGAAAAACATACGTTTGTTGCTTGCTTATAGCCACGACTACACAGTCAGAAGGCCTTCCCTTGGCATATTCTTTGTGTATTTGCTCATAAAACTGCACATACAACTTCTCCCTGCGATTATCCTTGGCGTATTGGTCCTCCGCACCTAAGAAAAACATGTTTATTACAAACTGTTCAAGTAATCGCTAAATGTGTCTGTTATAAAATAATGTAACAGTTCCTTACCCTTCTGGGAATACTGATATCTTTCATAATATTCATCGCTTCCAGAGGAATAATTATACTGCTGTCCAAATAATTCTTTGAAACTGAGAGAGAAAAAAAAGATTTACAGTTGGAACACAAAAAAACCCTGACCCACAAATGAAAATGTTTAAACGTTGCACTAATAAAGGGGAATTAGAAGAGTCCAAACAAACAATGGCTTTTCAGACAAATTATTGCACTTCGGAAGTAGTCAAAAGGTACTCAACAAAATGGTGCATTATAAAAAATTGAAACCTAAAAGGAAAATGTAGTTAACTGAAAAGACTACTGTAAAGACAACTGAAGATCTGGTAGGACGGAACTCACTACAGCTTTGTTTACAACAGGGCACTGGAGAGAGCCAAATCCACCCACAGTCTTCCTGAATTATAGACACTAGGAGAAAATATGAAGCCAAAAATAATTAGCAGATTTCAGACTGGCAAAGTCACTTGCTAGAGGTACTGAAGCCAGGTTAAGACTCAAACTGGTTTAAATTTAGAATAATGAATGGTGAAACAAAAAAGGAGATGATGCTTACTTGCTAGAAGTGTTTTCAAATTAAATACAAATAGTATGTTCCTCAATGTACAGGTTCCTAGATCAGCTTTATTTAGAGAGAATATATTTTCAAATCGCACAAGTTACTACTTGAGTAACGATATATCTGTAAGAGACATTAGTTAGTGATAGATTCCTTACTTTAGAATATCCCCAGGCGACAGACTGGATCAGTTAAGTTTTCTTAGCAGTATCCCTGCGCGTCATTAGGGGGCGTCCTGCGGCTCCGCGTCCGTCACTGAGAGTACTTAGGCATCACCCATGCGCGCTGACGCCCGTTCTGTACATGACTTTCCGCGCCAGGAACGCAGAGCCATGCAAGATACGGACCATTGGTGCATAAAAACTAGGGCCCTGAAAGGGATGACCGTAACCCTAGTAATCAGTCACAGAACAGGGAGGATGGGTGAGGCGGTAAGGAATCTATCACTAACTAATGTCTCTTACAGATATATCGTTACACAAGCAGTAACTTGTGCATCTGAAAGAGACACATTAGTGATAGATACCATACTCTTCGAGCCCGGTCCGGAGCCACAAGAACACCTTAGGCCCAGTCTCGCCTATCTTCAGCTCTCTGGGCAGAAGAGGTATAGACGGAAAGGCGTACAACAGACCGCAGCTCCACTAGAGACGAAGAGAGTCTCCGAGCGAGTGCCGCCTTGGAATTTCAACGTGCAGAACGGATGACATTGCGCGTTCTCTTCGGTGGCGAATAGATCTAACCAAGGCTCTCCCCACTGTAGAAAAAGACATTGCACCAGGTCAAATTTCTGACGCCATTCGTGATCCATCATGCACCGGTGGCTGAGATCGTCCGCCCTGGCGTTCAGAGAACCTGCCAGGTGTTGAACCACCAAGGTAATGCCTTCATGTTCAAGCCATGTCCAGAGGCGCAGAGCCTCCTGACATAGGGTCCACTACCCCACCCGCCCTGTTTGTTGCAATACCACATGGCGGTGGTGTTGTCCGTGAACACATGCACTACACTTCCCTGGGCAGAGGGAAGGAATGCCTTCAGTGCAAGTTGGATCGCCAGCAGCTCCAGAAGGTTGATATGGAGCCGGGACTCAGACAGAGACCAGAGGCCTTTGATCTCCGCCTCTCCCAAGTTGCCTCCCCATCCGAGGAGGGGCGTGGAGAAGTGTGGCTCAATGGTTAGAGCGGCAGACCCTGATGCAGAGGTCTAGCCCGGGACCAGGGTTCAATTCCCCGCCTCGGCGGGTCTTGTGCTCAAATATTCCACGGAACTGATAATTCTCGCCTCGGTGCCTATTTCAATCATTGAGTCCCACTCTACATCTCTGGGCAATAGCTTGCTTAATCTCCACAACGGCCCCCACAACGCTAAGGATGCCTGGCCTCCACCTTGGGGGTGCCCAGGAGTGGACGCCTCACAGGGAAAGCCAGGATGGGTTCCACAGCGGTATTCGTACAAGCGCCTTGAGACCCTTGCGGGCGAGTAGTGCGCTATACAAGTATCAATTTACATTTTACATTTACGCATCGGTCACTACTGTGTGCTCCGGTTGGGGAAGGGAGATGGATCTGCCATTGACCCAATCATGATTCGCGAGCCACCAATGCAGCGCCTTCTGAGATCTGGACATGATCGGACAGGTTGCCCCAATGCTGTGCCCACTAGAACTTCAGGTCCCACTGCAGATCCCGCATATACCATCTGGCATGTTGCCCTAACAGGATGCAGGAGGCCATCAGGCCCAGGAGCCGGAGGGTCATCCGGACTGAAACCAGGGATAGAGGCTGAAAGATCGGAATCATAGCCTGAATATCCCAGACTCGCTGCTCAGTAGGATAAACCTGAAACAGCGTAGCATCCAGAACCACTCCGTTGAAGGGGAGCTTCTAAGAGGGACTCCGGTGCGACTTGGGCACATTGATGGAGAACCCCAGCAAATGCAGGAGGTCGGCCGTAGTCTGAAGGTGGGCGACGACTGCTTGGGGCGAGCCCGCCTTCAACAACCAGTCCTCGAAGTAGGGGGAAGACTGTTACCCCAGACCTGTGCAGAAGAGCTGCGACCACTGCCATCACTTCCGTGAACACCCGAGGGGTGTTGGTAAGGCCGAAAGGGAGCACGGCGAAATGAAAATGCTCCTGGCCTACTGTGAACTTCAGGTAGCGCCTGCAGGACGGGAATGTGAAAAACACCCTGCAAGTCCAACGCTACCATCCAGGGTCCAGGGCAGCCAGGACCTGAGCCAGAGTCAGAGTCAGCATCTTGAACTTCTCCTTCCGGAGGAAGCGATTGACGTCCCTGAGGTCCAAGATAGTGTGCAGGCCCCCCTTGTCCTTCTTGGGGACCAAAAAGTAGTGGGAACAGCAAACACACCCTACTTCCCGATAGGGAACGCACTCAATGGCCCCCTTGGCCAAGAGGGCCGTGACTTCCTGTCGGAGAAGAGGGCTGTGACTTCTTGTCGGAGAAGAGCCACATGATCCCCGACATGTGGTGGTACCGAGGTGGCATGGCTGGAGGGGAGGACTGAAAGGGAAGTGAGTATCCTTGTCCGATGTAATTTCGCGCCAGTGGTGGAGGAGGTAGCGAACCCTGCCACCCACTGGCGTGGGGTGTTCCCTGAAGCTCGGATTAGGAAGGCTTGGAGGTGGAAAAAGCGGGGGTAGAGATGGGCTGACCCGCATGCTGGTTCCCAGACCCGCCCCTGCAGAAGCCACGGCTGCGCTGAGGTTGGTTCTGCACAAGCTTGTTGGAGGGGTGCGCCTGGGCGCCCCCTGCCCTGGCCACGAAAGGAAAAAAACAAGGATTCTTCGCAGAAAGACCCAAGGACTTGGCCGTGACCCTAGAGTCCTTAAAGCGCTCTAGTACACTGTCAGCCTTATCGCCAGAGAGGCAGGAGCCATCAAAGGGCATGTCCATGAGCGAGCCCTGGACATCGGGCGAGAGCCCAGTTGAACGGAACCAGGCATGACGTTGCAACGCTAGTCGTGGAAATTGCTCTACCCAACGAATCAGCGGTGTCCAAAACACACCGGATGGCAACCTTAGCCGCATCCTCCCCCTCAGCAATCGCTTGGGAAAGGACAGCCTGGACGTCCTCAGAACACTGAGGCAAGACCGGAGCAACGGAATCCTACACTGCGTGGGATTAACAGCCCAACAAGCAGGCGGTGTTAACCGACCGCAGCCCTAAGCTGGCTGAGGAGAACAATCTCTTACCAAATTGTTTCAGCCTTTTAGAGTACTTATCCGGCAGAGCAGTGGGAAAGGCACTCTGCGACGTCTAGGCCTGAATGACCAGGCTCTCAGGTGTAGAGAGTGGTCAGGAAGGCTGGATCATCAGGCGCCAGACGGGGACGCCTAGCAACTTTTTTTATCCACCGGCCCACCAAGTGCCCAAGAGGACTTTGGTGGCCTCATTGAAAGGAAGCAGCGGCTCAGACGGTGTAGACGTAGTCTGGGGCACCTCCGTAAGGAGATTGGTTTGAGTCACATTGCTGGGCAGGGGGAGTCCTCGGACCTGTCCCAGTCATTGTTCGCCTCTGGCGTAGAGTGGGCCGGTCGCGGCGGTGCGGGAGAAGGGCCGAACGGTATCGGGAACGTCGCCGGCTGGGGCCGGAGCAGCTTCCCACTGCGGATCCCAGGCCGGAACAAAATGGACCTGAAACCGGGGCAGATGTGGGATAAACTGCACCCAGTGCGGCGCCAGTGGAGGAGCAGCCGGGCCAACAGGATCTGGACACGGGACCCGAAGACGCGCCAGCAGGAACCCGAGGCCTTTAAAGGCGGACCAAGGCAGCAAGGCACTCTTGCATCTGTTCGGGAGTAGCAACGGACCAGAGTATGGCGGTTTGGCGGCGGGACTCCCAGGCTCCAGAGGAGCCGCAGGGACTGAGCCCCTGTCGCCCTCGCCCACCTCCGAGGAGCGACGGAGAGCGAACATGTTTCTCCGACTTCTTTTTATGGTGTTGATTACCAGAATGCGAAAGCTAAGACTTGGAGCGACTGCTCCGGTCCCGCGAGCTGTTGTGGGAACAGCCCCTGGACCCAGAGTGGCGGTGTGACGAATGCCGCACTTCCAGCAATTTCCGCCGCCGCTCCCGCAAGGCTTTCGGGGGCCATGGCTTCGGGAGTCGTGATCAGTCTCACAGCAGTAGAGGCAAACATTGTGGGGGTCAACCACCGACAGGCCCACAAGACTTAAAGCTGGGTATCCCTACGTGCACCAGGAGAAAAAGTGGGGAGACAAAAGTCTCAAAAATAGCGGTCAAAAAGTGGTTTGATGTATCTGGGGATACTGAAGAACAATCTGCAACCGCAAAAATGAAAGTGAGTATGGCAGATGAAAACGCAAGCATAGAGAAGTTCTGTTTTATCTGAAAACGTAGTGATATTTGGGAAAAGTGCAAAACAAGACTGCGTACCTACGCATATCCGAGTCTAAATGGGAGACTGCCTCGTCAATGCGAAGACATTAACATAATCAACAAGAAAGTGATGGGAGGGGGGGGAAGAAATCACCCGCTCCAAAAATCATACCAAATAATAGTGGTTAACATCACAAAATTCCATCCCTACCGTTTGGAAACTGGTAAGCACAGTCTCACCCTGTAATTATCAAAACAATCACAGTGTACTGGGGGAAGTAAATCACTCATGTATTAAAACAATAAACAAGTAGGTACATTTGGACTCTCGCACACACTAGGTAATAACGCGGGATAAAAGTTCAGCTAGCAGTTTCCGACTACCTCTAACAAGCTTGTGCTTGGCTGTGGGCTGGCCAGCCTAACCGATAGCCATTGTTGTTGGAGCCCATAAGCTTTCCTCTGCACCGAAGCAGCATTTTCCAGGCCACTAATGTTTCAGAGCCTTCAATAAATAAAGCACATTTTCCTGCACCTAAGACACTTTCTACAGAATCAAAACAATGAATAAGCACTGCAAAATGTGTCGTACTACAATATCATCTGGCTATAGCAGATTTGAAAACAATGTTAAATAAAACAAGCATTTGCAATGCAATAGGTCTCGCATTAGGAAAGTTTGAGCTATTGGTCTTGTAAATGTAAATTTTACTTATGTGTTGGTTTTGAAAATAGCTAAATTAATAGCTTTGTCATTTACAATGCCAATAGTTATAACTTTCGCAAATGTGACACCTATAGCATTTGTAATGCAACATGTTTTGTATTTACGTGACTTAGATGTATTGATATTACAAATAACAATGGCTTTTAATTTTTTTTAAATTAATACTTAAATAAAAGGGATTGTAATTTATAATGGCAATAGCTGTGATGGCGCGAAGTCATGCGGTGGTGGCCCAGAGGGATGCAGTGGAGGCCCAGAGGGATGCAGGCCCAGAGGGATGCGGTGGTAGCGCATAGTGATGCTGGGGAGGTGCTGGGGTGGTGCTGAGTGGTGCTGTGGTTATGCTGAGTGATGCTGTGGTTGTGCTGAGTGATGATGTGGTGATGCAGAAGGCAGAAAGGCACAAAAAACTAGTCTAACAGAGGGCAAAAGTGTAGAGAAGCGAGGGATATTCAGAACAGATAACACAACCTTCCAAGGAGCTAACAGCCCCCTCAAACCGCGACTTTAAAAAATGTTTCAGCTAACTGCCTAGGAGGTTTCAGCAAAAAAGCTCTACCAACTTTGGTTCAGTTGATTCTTGAATTTAAATGTATATATAGCAATAAAGAATTGATTAATGCATCACAATATTTTGTATTTTGTCTTTCAGCAGGATGTTTGGTATATCAGCATGTAGGTAGGACATTATTGACAAAGTGAGGACAATATCCAGTAGGTTGCTATGCTTCTTAGTGCCTCACCTAAGAAAGGCACAGGGAGAAGGTTGAAATAGTTTTAAAGTGTATGTGTGCGGACACAAGTAATGGCTAGATGAAATTACGAGACCTGCATTATGAAAAACCTTTTATTGCCTGCATTGTTGTGAAACATGAGTTTGAGATGTAAAGCATTTAGATGACAGTAAAACACTCAGTGTCGGTGACTAAAGCAGAGAAACATTCCCTGGGATATGCATTGCGGTTCGTGGTAGCTGTGCAATACTCCACTTAAGCAGTCAGTATGCAGTACTTAATCTGATACAGACATCTGGGTGTCAGTGGTTCCGCTTATACAGCTTTTGTTTTTCCTCTCCCCTCCAAAAACATGGTTTTAAAAAAGCTAAACTATTTGGTGATCTTTAAAAGGCAGGATTCTATCAACAAAGGGGTTGGCAGCAGCTGCTTGACCTCGCATGTGTTTATTGGAACGAGGGCTTCGGACTTAGAACTTTAACCTTTGTGTTTATCCTCGACTTGTCCGGAGAGGCCAAAAGTAGCTCTTAAAACTGAACAGTGCTGAAAGATGAAAATGGTGAATCCCGTCAAGCCCTCATGGGTACTTTTCCTAATACTGCTACACGAAGCCGAACAAACAGGTAAATCAGCGTGTTATTTATATGCATTCTGAAGACTTAAAAAAAAAAAAATAGTCAATATAGGTTTTTACTTTGAAGCAGAGAGCAGAAAGGTCTCAAGAATGAATAGCTTCACCGTGAAATACCGAAAACATCTTTGCTGTCCTTTCAGATGCGTTGAATCTTCTATTGAAAAGTGGATTATGAAATGAGACTGAGGAAAAAATAAATAAATAAAAAAGAAAGGGGCATGATAAAGAGAGAAGTGGCTTTAAAGCGGAGAGAGAAATACAGCTGGAGGGGAGAGAGAGAAGGCGCGCGAGTGAGAAACTAGGATGGAGATGGTGATTAGAGAAAAAGACAGATTGTGAGGCAGAGAGAGAGTGGGAGAGGGTAAGCACCGTTCATTGACAGAGATGGGATATCCAAGAAAGGAACGGAGAGAGGGCAACGAATGAGGCAAGTAGCAGCGGTAGAAGGGTGTATAAGAAAAAGAGATGGGGCCAGGGGAGACAGAAAGGTGGAGGGATGACTAGGGAATGGAGCTGAGAGAGATTAAGAAATACTGAGAGGAAAGGGGGGGGGGGGGGGGGGGGGGGGGTTTGCGAGAGAGACCACGCCGGTTGGAGAAAGATACAAAAAAGCCATGTAAAGTAACTAATAAGATTAATGAAGAGGAATCTGCCAAGCATCTCCAGTGCTTGGCCTGCGTTGTGCATAGAGGGCATACCTTGTGGAGTTGCTTTTCTCTGAGAGCTGCCACTAACTGAACGATCAAACACAACTTGAGCAGCAAAGAAGTGAAAGCAGGCAGCAACATGGAGAAGTAGTAGGCGGGAGGGAAAAGGAGACTGGGTTAACTTTCTTTAGGAGAAACTGAAAAACGAGAACCCTACGAGCAAAACAGTTTAAGTAGATATTGTAAAAGAAATGTAAATCACAGTGCGAATATACACATACCAAATAGAACGACGGGCGGGGGGGGGGTGGGGTTGATAGAGACGGGGTCGCACATTGAGATTAACTGAATTACAATGAGCCCTGATACGAACAGGAAACGCAGCAACGGACGGGCGGTGTGGGGGCGGCAAAAGAAAACAGGTGATATGTTAACACATTATTAGTGTGATCGAACACGAGACTGCTACAGTTCAGTTGGCGTCCGCAGATTTTAGAATGCACATGTTGGAGGAGTTTTTTTGCATACGTAGCAGTTGAAATGCATTAACAGTTAAAAGAAACGGGTGAAAAGGAAAGCAAAACAAGTTTAAAAAGTTACGAGACACGGCCTGGCGGCTGTGAAAGTGAAAGTACGGCCAGCCGGCCGTGAATAATTAGGGGAGGAGAAATGCCTGAGGCAGAGCACACGCTGGGGGATGCCTGTGGGAGGGAGGCAGATGGCTTTGATGTACACGCGCTTTTCACGGGCACTGCATGAAATCGCTGCAGATGGTTAAGCTCTCGTTAAGCCCCCGTTAAGCCCCAATCTCTCTCGCCAGCAATGCGCCAGCGCATTAGCAGGTGAGCCCTAAAAACAAGCATAGTAACATGATCCATGAGGTTTCCCGAGAAAAAAGAAAAGCAATTACTAGAGCTCGGCTGTTTCCAGGCGCATGTCCGTGATGAAAGGGATCTGTGGTAGGTGTCAAGGCTCCTCCCGCCGGGGGTTCCCTGACAGCGCAGGCGCGCATCACAGGCTGGGGTTGGCTGTGCGCGCTGCAGACAGCGCACACGCTGCAGGAGGCACTGCATGCACGGAAGCTCTGCCGGGAAGATTTTGCATTCTGTGATGGGAAGTGAACTGTTGTGACCCTGGTGAGGGAAGCAGCATAAGGGCCCTCCAGTATATCGATCGGTTACGCTGCACGCATTGTTTAGGGTGCTGCAGATAAAACTACTCATCATACAGACGAAGGATGTCCTTAACGATAGTGTGCATGCAAGAAAGTGCAGCAAGACATTGCACGCGCTTCACGGGAGACGGTGCACGCGCGTCCGGGTCGAGGTGCACATGCTGCAGAAACCAAAGACAGATTGCACACTGGGGAGGGTGGCACATGACAAGGTTATAGTACAAGGCAAGAGGTAGCATTGCATCCAGTGATAAAAGTAGCACTCCGAGCTCCAAACGGGGAGTAGCAACGCTGTGCAGACTGCATTGGGATACACTGCATGCAATTTAAACCAAAACACTGCAGTCGGGTAATCGTATTTTATGATTTATACATATTAAATAGGATTGGGGCCAACTGAAAGAGGTCGCTTCCACCAAGTTCTGCACCTTGTGCATCCAGCGTTGGAAAACTTATTGTATGAAACGAAGAGGTGTGTGGTGGGAGGGAGACAAACATGGTACACAATTCTTTCAGTGAAACACTTTCTTTGCGAGTGCTGAGCGCCCACAAAGCATACTGGAGTGGCTGACTACATCCGCCATGGATCTGCAGCTCTCTGCACTGATGCCTGTGCATGTTGAGTAAAGGAAGCCCCACGTGGGGAGTGGGGTGGTCTGTGCTAGCGTGGGAACGATAGGAGCGAACAAGACGCGTGTGGACAGTACAAGCATAACAGTTCACGTGCCTCCTTAACATGTGAATTGTCATAACAAAACAATGGAGTTATTTTTTACAAATAATGCAAGGGAAGAGGCAGGTATCCCATCCCGCTCATGGGGGGTTAACATGTCATCCCATACAATTGAGTGGTCTTCAAATAACCAGTTAGGTGCGAGTTTAGATCCTGGTTTGCGTCCTCTTAGAAGACAAAAAGGTGAGTAACAAGTCACACTGTTAGGTGTGATGTGACCATATAGTGTCTTTAATGGACTGAACAATGGGTTTGCGTGCAACCATCGCCAATTGTAGCGATTCTTTCATCATTATGTTGCACCTTTCCACCAACCCATTCGCATGAGGACAATATAGTGGGGTGAAAATGTGCTTTATTGCCAAACTGCTAAGAAAATCTTTCATTTCCTCTGAAACTAACTGCACCCCGTGGTCGGTGACGAGCATATGAGGTATGCCTCCATTAGCAAAAATGTCAGATACGAAAAGTTTAATCGTTTTAGTGTCTACTTTGACGAATTTAAGAGTGATTCATTTGGAAAAATAGTCCACTAACACTATAATGAATCTCTCTTGTATACCTGGGATTTGAAGGGGGCCAATAATGTCCATGCCTATTTTCTCCCACACCTTAATAGGCACATGAACAGGTTCCAGGGGTGTTTTCCGTGTGCTTTTGGTTTTGTCGCCGAGACCACAAGCATTGCACCCTTTAACCAGTTCCTCTATGCAAGTGTCCATGCCAGGAAACCAATATCCTGAGCGAAGCTTGCTTTTAGTAAGGCTTCTACCTAAACGGCCCTCATGAGCTATTACACTGATGAGTTACGAGTTCTTAACCATTTTTAGGGTAACATCCTTTGATGTGAGTGTTCCATTCCTCTTCTAGAATGGCAGGAATGGTTACTTGCAGGATTTCAAATTCTTCTGTACTTTCTTCAATGTGTTTGTCGAGTGGTAACCGTGAAAGACTGTCATCCACCAGACTTTTGTTGCCTGGAACATACTCGATTTTGTAGTTGAAATTTTGTAAAGACACTAGCCATTTACCAATGCGGGGTGTAGCTTTTTCAATGTCCTTAGAAGAGAATAATGACACCAAAAGGTGTGTGTGTTCCGTCCAGAGTAAAAACCATATGCCCCATAGACAAAATGTAAAATGATAAGTGGCCCCAAGATAAGGCCTCCTTCTCAATTGTGGAGTAGTTAATTTCTGCATCTTTGAGTGTCCTGGAGGCAAATGGTAAGATTTTCTCTTTCCCTCTTTGACTCTGAGAAACTGTGGCACCAACGCCTCTATTGCTGGCATCAGTAGTGAGGAACGTGCCTTTGGTACCATCAAAGTTTCCTATGCAGGGTGCCATAGCAATAGCCTTTTTGAGCTCCATGAATGCACTGTTGTGGGTGGACAACCATTCAAATGTACTTTTTTTTTTTTTAGGTCTGATGGGTTGTACTAGATGTGAGAATCTGTTAATGAATTTGGACATACATTCAGCCAATCCTAAAAGCTTCTACCACAGCCTCTTTGAGATCCATTTTAGGTTTCATGCCTTCACTGGACAAGGTATGCCCTAGAAATTCAACTGACACTACTCCAATCTTGCACTTTTTCTTTTTGATGGTGAAACCTGCCTCACTAAGTTTAGTGCATACTTTTATTAAATTAGATTTGTGTTCTTCCTCATCCGATCCATACACGAGGATGTCATCTTGGAAACAGATCTATTTATCCAAGCCTCTCAGAACATGTTGTATTATTCTTTGAAAAGCTGGTGCAGCCGAAGCTAACTCAAATGGCATCCTTAGGAATTTGTAAGAGCCAAAAGGTGTGGTGAATGCATTGAGGATTTGAGAATCGGGATGTAATGCAACTTGATGGTATGCTGAAGTAAGGTCTTGTACAGAAAAATACTTGGCATTATTTATTACAGACAACATTGAAACAAAAATGTTTAAAAAATGACAAAATGATTAACATTTTAGAAATGGGGATTTCAGTATGGGAGGCAAGACAGATCAGCAGGAAATTAACCCCCCTCTCTCTCTCTCTCTCTCACTGAAGCTTAGTTAAACTCCTTCATATTTGCAGTAGCTCCTAACAAATACTTCCCGATATAAGAACACATAACAAGAACTGTTTGGTATGAGGTTTAAAACAAGTGTCCAAATTAATAATGGGTGGAAAACGTGAACAGCCAGTGCAGTCACTGGGTGTTAATGTGCCTTCACTGCTTTATTTATTGCAATGTCCATGTTTGACTGTTTCTGCTCACCTGCCACCTTTAATGGTCAGGAGTTGAAAATGTCTGCCCTCTTGTTGGGAGCTATTGTGTGTTATAAACTGTTTAGTAGACCGGTATTCAATCAAAATACTCTTTATATTGGTTTTTAGAATATAAAAAGAGATACATAGTTTAAAAAGGAACATTAAAAATGACAACATCTCAAAAGTTACGACCAATAATTCAAACCATCATATTAATGTCTCATAAAAATAGCTTTAAAACTGCATCACTTTCAATTCAGGGTATAATACTACACATGTCAAAAATTATCACTATATAATAGGCATGTCGTATTGTGTCTAGTGCGTTATCTGCTGATGCAATCAATCAGTTGATCTAACTGGTTCATTCTGTACAGAGGAAGTGAGACTTCTTCGGAACTATGAAATCATGAAAAATCTTGATACTTCAAAGAACAAAAAGGATGGTCTCCTCATAATTTCGTGTACCCAAGCTCCTGCAAATGTAAACCAGCAATTTCAACCTAGGCCTGGTATAAGCAGGGCATGAAACAAGCATTGGAAATGCAATAGGTCTCGCATTAGGAAAGTTTGAGCTATTGGTCTTAGAAATGACTTTTTATTTATGTGTTTTTTTTTTTAAATAGCTAAAATAGCATTGTCATTTACATTGCCAATAGTTTTAACTTTCGCAAATGTGACACCTATAGCATTTGTGAGCACTTATGAGATAAACTAAACTGCCTCCAGGCTTGACCGAAAAGAGGATGCAGCAAGAGGGGTGTCATTTATCTCTGCCATGATGTGATGGTTCTTAGTATATTTGTACATGGCACTAACAAGAGCATAGAAAGTGAGCTTGGTCTTCCTCAGAGGCAAGCAACAGGAGCAGCCTAGGAATTATCCTGTGATTACAGCGGGGTGGAAATAATATGCTTTACCCTGTGTGCTCACATATTGTCCCACCATTTATTCTAGCTCACATTCCAATGTTGTGACTGCTGGAATTGACAATTCAGTGTTCTAGAATTATCATGTTACTTGGTCCTACTAACATGCATGACCACGTGCAGATTTATCTAATTGAAACTTGAAATCATATACATATACACTTTAATTATTGCTCGTATACCATGACAATGCAAACCCACATGTACCTTAACATGTGCTGATATATTTTATTAACCATTTGTGATTTAGTATTCATGGTGGTTTGAAGCCCACCAAAGCATTAGTATTATTGCACACTTACATGCACGTCAACCGAGTTTTCATTTTGTTATGCTATGTTGTACACTGTATTTTGATGGCACACTAATCGAGCGTTTTTGGAGGTGTTAGATCTTGCTTTTGCTGGTGAAACATTTATCTTGCTTTCAAGGTTTTCGCGCTTTCTTGCCACGAGAAGAGCCTTTCAGTTGTTCATAAGGTTCTATCAGTAGGCTTCTGTTTATCACTTCCATTCACTTGAATTGAGAAAAAGTGTCTAAATGTAGCACCAAAAATTATGGATTTTGATATTACATTCTCCAACTGATCTGAGGCGAAGCTCTGTGCCTTTTCTTGGGAAATTGCTTTATAATAACATTTTGCTTGCTATCATTAAATAATTTAGTCTTCGATGCTCTATCTTGAGTGTCTGTTTTCCTCTTACATAACCTGGTGCATTGTGAGCGGAGAAACATCCTTGAATCTTTGCTAGGAAAAATTGGGCCTGTGCTGGACAGAACTCTGCACTAAGATGCTCGGAACCAGAGATAAAGGAGAGATTTTCCTGGGAGAACTGGGGTGGAACATTTCCCAGCGCTGGACGTAGTTATTTGCCGGGCAGTGTAAGCATGTTGAACTAAATTTAGATGAAGTCTAACTGCGTTTACCATCTACTCAGTACCAAGATACCCTCCCGGGTGATTGTGCGGTCTACAAATCTGCCTGCCGTCACAGGATAACATAACAGTTGTGGTACCTTCATGAGGCTGGATTTAGTGTTATTTGCCTTTCAAACAGACTCTACTCCATGCATTAAAAAAAATAAGAACCTTGGTCTAAAACACCACCTAGGTTAGAGCACCGTAGTTGTGTCCACCTACGGTAATACGTCAGGTCATGTGAAGCTTCCCGCATCCCATATCGAGCCATTAGACCTGAAGGCGGAACCCCGGATTTCTTCATCCCTCCTGCAACAGGCTTGTTTTTTTATTTCTCATACGTGGCGCTATGTGTAGCATGGAGGGGTCAACGCATGATGGGCTCCTCCTTTTGTCACAAAGGATAGTGAACAATACTTCCTCAGAAGTGTACAGAAGTGTACGCTTCTCCCCTCCAGGCAGGACTTTACAAGGCCATCTCTCCTTGCAGCTGGACTGCAGCTGCTGTGTCTATTAACAGTTTCAGACAATGCCGGTTTCACTTCTTTGGCCCAGGAACGCGAGCCTCAGAAAACCCTCGTCATCGTGCACACACTTCGTTAGTTGCACAATTAAACAAGTAACGCTCTAATCTGCGACTTACTTTAAAAAGTAAACGCTCTGGGGGTCCAAACCTGAGCGGCAAGGTTGTGCTGGGAGAGAGAGAGTGGGGAGGAGAGTAGGAGGAGGAGGGGGGAGGAGAGTAGGAGGAGGAGGGGGGAGGAGGAGAGTAGGGGAGGCACGGCCTAGCGGCCGTGCAACCAAGAAGTGAGGGGGCGGAGCTGGGGGAGGCTGTGAGAGAGAGAGTGGGGAGGAGAGTAGGAGGCGGAGGGGGGAGGAGAGTAGGAGGAGGAGGGGGGCCAAAAGAGACAAGACGGAGGGAAGGCAGAGAAGGGGAGGGGGGAGGAGAAATGCGACACGGCGGGCAGGGGAGGGGGCGGAGAGGGTGTGAAAGCAGCAGGGGCCTGGAGTGTGGCTGAGGGAAGTGACGAAATGCGACACGGCAGGCAGGGGAGGGGGCGGAGCGGGGGTGTGGGAGGAGTGCGCCTGAGGGAAAATACATGCAAGGCAGGCGGCTGGGGGCATGTGCACGCGCTTTCAAGCTCAATGCGCATGCGCATTGAGCTTGAATTTCACGGGCACTGCAAGGAATCGCCACGATTCCTTGCAAGTTAGTTAAAGACTGTTTAAGCCCCCATAGTCGCGCAAGCTCGATGCGCATCGACAGGCGAGACCTAAAAAATGAATGAGGGATTGTTTCTTTAGCGAGACCAGATCCTTGGGGTCAACTACTCCTACCAGGCCAGATGTAAAGGCACTAAGAGGTAATGTGCCAAATCTAAATTGCACATATCTTTTTTTTTGCCAAAATAGGTTCAATTTCGGCCAGGAATAATTCTAATAAAAGGACTTTAAACTGTAAAAAATATTTAGAGTGCCAAGTGCATGTAAAATTAAAAGATTAGACAGCTTAAACAGCACATACTTATTTTTTAGGTCCTTCGCACTTATGCTGGGACAGAGTAAGATCCTACTAAAGAGTTGCTGCGTTGCAACTATAAGGCTATTAGGCGAGATAAAGTGGTGAGCCCTCCTTAAATATAGAAAAGATTTCAGCCCCTGCCCATGACGTGGGAGTACTCAATCTATTTAAGAAAAATTACTGTTTGATATGGTCTCCAGATATTGATATCCGAGAGAAAGACTGCCAAAACGTTTGTCTATTCCTGGGGCTTTATTGGGCACAACCTTTCATATTAGCGGATTCAACCTCTAGCAGGTAACTGGTTGAAACACAGTTTTCTACCAGTCTGACTGATAACACCGCATAAACTGCTTGTTATAGCATCTTGCCTACTATATCCAGGTGGTGGTTAATAGAGGTGGGAGGAATGCTCAATCCATGCATCAGCAGCGATATCAAGTTCCATATAGCCCTCCACATTCCCTGTTGCCACAACATTCCAAACAAGAGTTTGTTTTTTGTCTCTAGTGGCTTCGAGAAGTTGGATCAACCTCCTGTTAGCCCATTCTCTTTTAGCCTTTCCAAGTGACTTCTTATAGTTAGCTCTTTTGATTTTAATATCTCCCTTGTCCACCATGTTCATGGCTCTAGCCAGTGCGGTTTTGGCTTTTCTACATTTGTGAGTCAAACCAAGATATGTGTCTGAATGCCTGATGTGTATTGCATGCCTGGCTCTGGAGTGACAGGGGCTGGGGAGGTGTGTATGGCTCCAGGGAGTGTGAGTCAGCACTAGGCTGAATAGGAGATCTGCATTTGGAGTAGTCCCCGGACCCAGAACAGGTCTGTGCCTGCCTAGGTGAATGCTGGATCAGCCCCCCTGTGGTGAGCGATGACTGAGCCCCCACCTGAAAAAGGGGAAGAAAAGCCATGTAAACAAAGTGCCCCAATACCCAAAAGAACCAGTTGAAACACCCCCCCCCCCCCCAAGCCCTGTTCTGCTGGAGGGCCCTGTGAGCTGGCCTGCCCGTGCCCAGCCTTGGCACTTTTGGGGGCTTAGCGCCTCATGAGCACTATATCTTTATCCTAGGAGGAGAAACTTGTGGGCTGCATCGTATTTCGAGGGAATCCAGACGTAGGGGTTTCCCCGCATTGCCAGAGGACAGCGGGAACCTACCCCGCATGCTGATGGAAGCGGGAGCCCACCCCGCATTGCGGTGATCCATGTAGTAAGGCAGGAGCCCACCCCCGCATTTTTGGGCTCCGGGTAGCGGGACCCCCACCCCGCATTTGTGTATTTACGGGCTGGAGCCTGTCTGCACTTGTGAGCTGCGAAGTGAAGTTGCCCCGAGATCAGCAGCCCGGAATGTAAATGTAAATGTAGTAGTATTTGTATAGCGCCCGAATCGACCCCCGAAGGGGTATCTCAGGCGCTTGTACGCATATCGCTGTGAAACCCTTCTTGGCTTTTCCCTGTTAAGTGCCCACTCCTGGCCACCCCCAAGGTGAAGCCAGGCATCCTAGCGTTGTTGGGGCCGTTGTGGAGATTAAGCAAGCTATTGCCCAGAGTTGCAGAGTGGGACCCATGATTAGAAAAGACACTGAGGCGAGAATTATCAGGTCCGCGGAAATTGAGCCCAAGACGGGAACTGAACCCTGGTCCTGGGCTAGACTTCTGCATCAGGGTCTGCCGCTCTAACAATTGAGCCACACTCCTCCACTGGTACAAGCGTGTTCCTCGTGGTGGGAAGGGCTAATTTGCGGCCCACTAATAGAAGCGGGTGGGAGAGAGGAAGCTGCCGAGGCAGACAATTGCTGCGTGGCCGGAGGGGGGCCGGAGGCGGGCCTTCCATACTGGTGAGGGAAGTCCTGTGTGCCGAGATGTCAGGAGCCTTGCATGCTCCAACTTCGCCAGGGGGAGGAGAGAGGGAGGGAGGGAAGAGAGGGAGGGGGAGAGGAGGGAAGAGAGGGAAGAGAGGGAGGGAGAGAGGGAGGGAAGAGAGGGAGGGAAGAGAGGGAGGAGAGAGGGATGAGAGAGGGAGGGAAGAGAGGGAGGAGAGAGGGAGGAGAGAGGGAGGGAAGAGAGGGGGGAGGGAAGAGAGGGAGGAGGGAGGGAGGGAAGAGAGAGAGGGGGGAGGGAGGGGGAGGAGGGGGAGGGAGGGGGAGGAGGGAGAGGGAGGGAGGGAGGGGGAGGAGAGAGGGAGGGAAGAGAGAGAGGGGGGGAGGGGGAGGAGGGAGAGGGAGGGAGGGGGAGGAGGGAGAGGGAGGGAGGGGGAGGAGAGAGGGAGGGAAGAGAGGGAGGGAGGAGAGGGGGAGGGAGGGGGAGGAGGGAGAGGGAGGGAGGGGGAGGAGGGAGAGGGAGGGAGGAGAGAGGGAGGGAAGAGGGGGAGGGAGGGGGAGGAGGGAGAGGAGGGAGGGGGAGGAGGGAGAGGGAGGGGAGGGAGGGGGGAGGAGAGAGGGAGGGAAGAGAGAGGGGGGGAGGGAGAGGGAGGAGAGAGGGAGGGAAGAGAGAGGGGGGGAGGGAGAGGGAGGAGGGAGAGGGAGGGAGGGAGGGAGGGAGGGGGAGGAGAGGGAGGGAGGAGAGAGGGAGGGAGAAGGAAGAGAGGGAGGGAGGAGAGGGAGGGAGAAGGAAGAGAGGGTGGGAGGAGAGGGGAGGGAGGGGAGGAGAGAGGGAGGGAAGAGAGAGGGGGGGGAGGGAGGGGAGAGGGAGGGAGGGAGGGGGAGGAGGGAGAGGGAGGGAGGGGGAGGAGAGGGAGGGAGGGAGAGGGAGGGAGGAGAGAGGGAGGGAGAAGGAGGAGGGGGAGGGAGGGAGGGGGAGAG